>NC_088602.1:39948073-40586406 GCF_036013475.1 Columba livia | reverse complement strand
ATGTTGCAGAGTTTTGTATTTAAAAAAAATCTGCTGAAAATTTGCCTGTAAACACTCTATTTCTGGGCATTTTTCAGAGTAGAATGGTAGTGCCAGTTCTTTCAGGTTACATGTTCATATTCCTGAAAGTGGTTTTTTTTTCTTAAAAGTCCAGAATGATGGGAATATTTTTACTACAAAAATAAATAACTGTCTAGTACTTGTGATCTGAGGAAGAAACCCGGAAACCTAAAGTTATCTTAAGAACTGAAAGAAAGCAGAAGGCATAGCTAACCAACCAAATATGATTTTTTTTTTTTTTTAGTAAGCTAGCATGAATTTTGTTCCTTGACTCAAGATTTTAAATGTTTGAGATTGGCAGTGCTTCAAGTGCCTAGTCTTCTTGAGAAAAATTTTCTTTCAGCTATTACATGAACCATGAAATTGCTGAAATCAAATGGAGTTTCAGGATTGTACATAGAGCACAGGCAGTTTTTCTTTGTTTACAGCAGTAGATAAAACAATGCATCTGATGAGCTAAGTCAAGGAGAAACACTTCTGCAGAGATACGGGGATTTTTTTGTCTCTTGAATTGAATCAATGAACCAAATTCTTTGCTGCTATAAATTGTATCAGATTGCAGTTTTGATAAAGGATTGGTAGCATGCAGTCTGTGCATCTTCCATTTACATTCCTTTGTTCACTGTCCTGTAATTCCAGCCAGGATTCTCTCAGAATTAAGTTTATCACTGATATATATGATTCTCTTGAGAAAGCCAATTTTGGATCACTGAGAAGTTCAGAAATGGTGTTGGACTATGTAGTGCAGCAAAGGAAGAAAATTTCATTGCATGCACTTCTCAAAAGGAAACAATTAAGGGGGTTGGGGAACAAAGTGTTTGGAATTGTTTTGGGATCGAATTAAATATGTGATGGAAAAGCTAAGTTGTTGTCTTTGGCAGAAAGATATGAACAGTCTTTCTGAAGAATTAACTGATATTAAGAGATGTCTCTACCAGGAATAATTATGTCTTGTAAATGAAGATATTGCTAATCCCCATAAACAATAACAATCCACAGTAGGTGCTATAATAGTAATGATAAGTATGTAAAAAGAGTATTAAAATTGTAATTATTAGATTTTTTTTTTCTTAGGACTCTATCTGTTATGGAAACTCATGCTAATTAAATCTTTACAGGTTAGAAGGTATTTTTTTAACAACTTAATTAAATGACTGTGGTAGTTTAAGCAATAATAATTATCAAGGTCATACTTTTCCCTTTCTTTTGTCCTTCATGTCCTACATAAGAGTCAGTTTCTTTAAAGCCTACAATCATTTAGAAGAGAGGCAGTAGGTAATATACTCAGAACACATGCTAGGAGTATTTTTCTTTGGGGGAACCTGAAGAAGAAAATTGAGACCTTAAAAAAAAAAAAAAAAAAACAAAACCGACAATCATATGAACTCACTAGAATTTGTATGGCAATCAGGAAACATTTTGATGAGTAAAGTGAAAGGTATCCGTTAGGTTTGGGCAACTAATACCGTGCATTCAGAAGACCCAAGAGATAGTTACATAGACTAGAGCACATTCACTTACGTATTAATTAAAATTATAAATAAGTAGCAAGGATTTTCATGTGTGTTAAATTTTATTTTGCACATGGTAAGTAGTTTCACTGAGTTAAAAAAAAGTGTATTTCATTCTATATGCAAGTCTTTTTAGAGCCATCTTCTAACTGCAAGTGCTACAGTATAATCTCAGGTGTCCATACAGGAATGAACATAATGTGCTGAAGAAAAAGAACATGATTTTTGTGGTTGGTTTTCCTTTAAAGGTAAAAAAAAAAAAGCAGGTGTTTGACAGGTGTTCTGAGATTTGGAACATTCAAAGCTGTCCCAGTAGTACAGAATTCGTGGGCCAAGCACAGATGATGCACAGTAAATACAATCTAATTTTACACCTGTGGAGTTTATTGCATGTGTCTCATCATATCTGATTTAGTTGGAGTACCTACTCATTTGACTTTCTACTTGATATCCTGTTTCTTGCAAGTAATTCTTCATTGTGATTTTTAAAGTTGTCAAAATGGACTATCTCACTGCCATTATCTTGGGCTTGAAGCTGGCATGGTTTTTCATGTATGATGCTGCTCAGTGTCACTTGATGTAAAACTGCTGTGAAACTTCTAACATAAGACTACAGTTCTGGTGGCATGCAAAGTTTGTTGATCTTAGTTTCATTTTCATCCTTTATATTACTTCCTGTTAGGACAAGCAGTATAAAAGTGGTAAATAATGAAAGCCACTTGAGTTTTACACTGGGTTCAAATTATAACTCAGAATCACGTGAAAAGAGATGTTTGGAAGAATAAATCTAATATTTTGGGGCAAAAATTCCAAATCAAATATTTTCTAGCCAAGGATCAAATATTTTAATGAAGAAACATGTGCTAGTACCTCAAAAGATCTTCAATGTAGTTTCCTTATGTTCCTTTATGTAATTTGACCTTCCTAACTAGATTTTCATCTGCAGGAACCTTTCTTCCACTCTAGAAATGACAGACAGTTATATCATAAAAAATTCTATTTTCTGTGGGAAAATAGCCCACATTTGTGTGGAAAATCTTCAGTGGTTTCATTTGTTCATGCTAGCTCAGGTTATTGTTTTCTCACTTCTGTCTGACCTATAGAAAAATCTGGCACAAATCCATAAGCAGGTAGGTTGTGCATGACATAGGAACAGATTACATTAAAGGATACTAAGGTATTTGAGAAGCTGTGATAGTTTCTATTCTATATGGGGCTTGAAGTCAATTTTAAAGATATTGTGTAAAGAGATTGTCTGTGGTGGTTTATGTACTCCCATAAAAAGTACCAGTGCCTTGCTTAAGAAAAACAGGACATAACTTTTCTTATTCTTCTTTTGCTATGGATTGGGGAAAAATAAATAAATAAATAGATAGATAGATAGATAGATAGATAAACTGAACTTCATCGGATAAATTATAACAGATTGCACTGTGAGACAGGCAAAACTAGGGAAAAAACTTTAAACACCATCAAAGCCATTAACTAAGACAAATATTTTGTTTCAATCTTAAATGTGAAAGTCAGATGCACTGCTGGATTCTAATAAGTGGATTTTCTATTTAGTCAGTTGTTTCCCTTCACAATATTCAGCTACCTAGTGACTGATTTGTGCCAGGTGGCATTTCTCCAAATATGTGATATTTCCATGTCTCTGTTCACAGCTGTCTGGAGACAGACAGATAAAAATACACCAGCATATCATATTCTACCTGTGGATAGATGAGAATGCATATGAGGCTGAGATTGAGACTAATTTAATATCAGCCCAAAAATGCAGTATATATTATTTTAGGGTAAATGAAATTGGTATTAGAAAGCTAGAAAAAAGCTAAGATACCATGTCAAATCTGTTTGAAAAAGGAAAATGTGCAAACCAGAAGGATGGATCATTACCAAATAAAAAAAATCTCTGTTTCATAAAAATGTAAAATAAAAAATGCTGTTAACCTCCCTTATAATTAGTGTTCATAACAATTTATACTGAACTTTGATTAACTATAGCATTACAGTCAGCTGCTCGAAGTAAAAAAAATACACTAGATGACTGCCAGATCAACAGAGCTCTCTTGCTTATTTTGAATCCAAGAACACAGAATTTTTCTGTAGTATACATTTAGTCCCTATCAGTTTGGAGCTTCAAAGGTAGGTATCCCACACAGAACTGCAAAAAGATAAATAAATCAAGGTTTCCTCTTTCCTTCTCTATGCTGAAGACTCTGATTCAGGAACTTGATATAGGGCATATCTGGCCACTGTGAATCTTCATCAAAGGAAGGGACTTTGTGCTCAGAGAGAAAGACTCTTACAAGACAAACGCTTGGAGATGATCTCCTTACCAACTGGGAAGGAATGTTTTCATTCTGTTTTCTAGGGGTCTAAAATAAGACCCACATGTTAGTGATGTTGTAAGGTCTCTGAAAGGGAAGACAAAAGATATTAACTACTATGCAGACAAGATGTCCCAGAAAAAATGTATAAGAAAATCCATTTATAAAAACTTGCCTTTTATGTGAATTTGTCCAACAATAAAAGGATTAGAAAAGTTAGCTGTAAATGTGGGGGTTTTTAAACAGTTTTGCATCTGAGTAATCTTTGTAATACTGAATATTTTTGCTTTCCAAACTGTGAAAGCTACTTCTTCTCGCTGAAGATTTTTTGGCAGCAAAAGAACAAAGAACGAAAGAGCAATGCATAGCATACTTAACCTGTAGTTGATACCTTGGATTTTTGTCTATATTAGAAGAATAGGACCAGACTGTCCTAGAGCATTAGCATGTTCAAGACATAGAAAAGTATTCATTAAGAACACCTTACTCTCACTTCTTATGCTGTTTTAGACTCCCTTTCCATTATCCATGGAGGAAACCTGAAATTAGCTTTTGTTAGTATTCCCCAATTAGCAAAATATAGTTGCCTGGCATTTTTTTAGAATAGTTCACGGGATTGTCAAGCCCTGCTGTTTAAAAGCTGTGGAAGTTACACCATTAGAGGATTTTTTGTTTTCGTGTTTTGTTTTGTTTGTTTGTTTTTTGTTTGTTTTTTGTTTGTTTGTTTGTTTGTTTGTTTTTGGTTTTTGTTTTTGTTTTTTTTTTTAATTTTTCTGTATCCAAGGTTTTGTAGCAGTTTTGATCTTCAAGTAAATGTATCATTGTGTTGTTCTGTGAGACCACTTACATCGTATTGCTATGTAAGTGCAGCCACTGGAAAAAAGTGTATTTTTAAGGAAATAAGGTTACAAGCAAAATTGAAAGAATGAAAAGCAACAAAAGGAATTTCATTTGAATCTATAATCAATAATATTTGACCTTATCCAGTGTTTAATTAGTTGGTTCTTCAGGTCTTTAAAATTGTCGATTACTTACCCTGGTTAGTGGAGCTATTTTACAGCAACTATGTACCTTTGTATTGATCAAGCCTGTGTGCTTGGTCATTATGACACTGTAATGGATCGTTCAATTGGAATAATTTACTGTTACCTTTTAATAAGTAGACACATGTTCACAGTGTGGTGCAAATATTCCGTTCTGTTCCAGCATTGAAAGTTGCTGAAGCAATAATATTAGAAACAACTTATAAAGCAGTGTTATCAAACTGGAAAGATTGAAGTTGAAGTAGAAAGGACTTACAGACTGTGAAGCTCGATAGAGTTCGACAAAGAGATGTCAATGCTTTTGCTTAGTTTTCAGTTTATCTTTAAATTTCTTCTGCTCACTGCTTCTATGTGGAAGTATAGCTGTTGAAAGACATGGTTATCTGTACACGTGTGTACCTGCACAAGCGTGAATGTTTCCTGTGAGTAGAATTAAGATAAAGTCATTATATATATATATGTCCCTCGGCTTTATGTAGTCTTCAATAAAGAAGGAATATTTTTTTCTTTCTTTTTCTGATTAATTTTAGTTCTAGTTCTTATTCTAGTTTTAATTTCATCTTTGCTGAAATTCAGGACTCCAGTTAAAGGCGGATGATTACCAGGCACTGACAGTAGACATTTAGCAGCTCGAGATACTTTGCACAAAAGAACTGAGATGATTATTACCTATAATATTATTCATTTTATTTACTGCATTAAATTTCAGTATATTTCTTTGGCTTCTGTGAAATGTAATAATTTAAATTAAAAGCTTTTTAGGTTACTTCACTTAAGTCAGTATTACCTTCAGAGTATGTCTTTTTATTGTTTTCCTTAACAGGGATTCCTCTACTTGTTAAAACTCTGCTTTCAGGAGGAGTCCAGTACACAGCCAAGAACAGAAATCCTAAAAAGAACTCATTGTCTAAATTGTATGTCCTTGTTTTATTATACAAATCATTCAGCAAAACATTTCTGTTATCATTAAACAGCCAGTTGGCTTCTGTATGCTAGTATGCAAACCTGACGACTTCAGCTGAGGAGATATTTAGTGTTGCAATGGATAAAATAAACACATAACTGTTGACATGACATATTTAGGACAAAAGAAGCATACATACAGTATTTAAAAGAAAAATTGCATGCTGAATACTTCTGGGTTTGAGACACTGTACAATTTGTTCACATAAATCCTTTGCAGACTTTCTTTTTCAGTTATGAATTCAGAGCATACCCTACAGCACATTCTCATGCAAGAGCAACTAATTGAGGGAATTCTTTCTATTATTTATAGACTTTACATTAGCTTAAAATTCCACATATTTCACAAACAGTTTCTCCAGGATGGAGGAGCAAAACCTTGATCTAGATTTTCCAGTTAGATTCAGTTAAATTCATGTAACCTTACTACTTCTTAGCTTATGAAGCAACACTGGTTTTCTCTACAGAAAATGTTTTTCTCAGCTGAGAGAGCATGCTGCATCGTTTAAGGGAATTATTTTCACTGGAAACATAGCAGGACAGCAATTACAGCAAAGAATGTGTATAATGGACTATGGATTGCAAAGCATATGAGACAAGAGTACAGGAAGCTTTAAAGACAGCTGATTAGTCAAGACTGTTTTGTAGATTTTACCGTCATGCTATAATCAGTGTTCACAGCATGATTGAGTAGATTTACCTGGAAAAATTCTGCTGTCTAACATAAAAAACTATTTACAACAAAGAGTCTAATTGTCTGTGTATGTGTATATAAAGGAAGCAAACAAGAGATTTATATGTGCCTTTTTTTCCTCTGTAAAACTATGTTTTAACTGTGAAATCTGAGTATCTGAACAGTGAAAAACTTATTTCCTTAATGCAAGTAATAGGTATAGTAAGCTTCTGTCCTACAAGAGTAATTTTACTTACCAGACATACCTTTTTGTTTTGGAGGACATTTTTCTTCTAGGTGACCTTTCAAACAATCATCTGTAAGCAGACATGTAATGAATCATCTTCTGTTTTCATTTTTCAGATCCACTAGGTATTTGTGACACAGTAGTTCATTGCAGTCATTTATTTTGGAAGTTCCTTTCAACTTATTTTCTAATGAAAGACATTTTTTTCCTTCCTTAAAAAAAAGTCAGGTGTTTCTGGAAGTCTTGAGAGACGATAGTAATGTAAGCAGTAGTTCCAAGGAGTGGATGAAAGGTGACATAGACTGGGATATTATTTATGGCAGTAACATTTAATGTAGGAAATACATTTAAAATTATACAGGTTTTCAAATACAGGCAAAAATCTTGAGGAGGAGGTGGAGTGGGGTGGAAAAAAGAGTTCTTACCCTTAGTCTAAGGTTGTTTTTATTAACTGAATGTTTTTAATAGTTTGCTCACATATATAACTCCGGACAACCAGAATTGCATATATTTTTTTTTTTTAATTATCAGAAAATTATACAAATTACAACAAAATTTGTGTATATTTGATTGATTTTGTTACAGAGACTCCCTATACAATAAATATGTCTTGGACTATGTCAAGGCAATGAGATCGACTGGATCTCTCACAACTGTGTGAGCCAGCGCTCACAGAGTGAAAACCATCTCAGATGCAGTCTCACTCAGACACTGTTTATAGTTGTCATTGTTATTGTTTTGGTTTGGTTTGTGGGTTTTGTTGTTGTTGTTGCTGTTTGTGGGTTTTGCTGTGGGGTTTTTGTTTGTTTGTTTGTTTGTTTTAATTTACTGACTCTGAGTCACTGAAATAACTGAGAGGTTAGCTTTAGTGGGTTTGCTTTCTGGGCTATTTGACTGGATTATCTAAAATAAAAGGGAAAAAAATAATCCCAAACTAAAGTAATCTCTGTTGGAGACTATATATGGCTAGACAGGAAATTACATTTGTTTTCAATAATATTAATTTCTCTTGTATAAAGAATATCATCAAGTGATTCATAAAAGCTAATTAACTGAAGATTTTGCATAACAAAGTGCTTATATGTCAGTGATGGAGAAAGCAAACTAATGCTTGAGACTATTCCTTCACTAATCAAAATTGTGAATAAAACAAACAAAAATGTGAAGCCAGAATTTCTTTGAATAATGATGATTGAGATCTACAATATAAACCCAGATAACTACATTTAGATAAATTATATTACAATTTAGATTTTTTTTCCTGTAAAATTAATTTGAATGAACCCCAAATTATGCAGAACTTCACCACATTATTGGAGGCTATCTTCTGAAAAATCCATAAAATTATTTTTCACTCTGAAGTTATATTAGAGTCACAGTCTCTTTCTAATCAGTTTATTCAGGAACACTCTACTTAATGGTTGTTGTTCTGCAAAACTTTTATAATTTCTACAATTTGATTTACTTTCCTTTCCTGTGCTTAGCATGCTCATTAAGGAGAGGGAAAAATATTTTATTTTGTGTTCATTTTGTCTCAAATTCACAATTCTAGTTTAATGCTGCAACAAAAACCTGTTTTTTTATTTTTACTTTTTAATCACATCAATGATGGCTTATAGTTGATACTCTGTTATTGGTTTAAGTTGTGAAATAGATTTAGCAGTATTCGCTTATGCTTACCACCTAATTAAAAATCTGCATCAGAATTTTGAATATTTTTATTTAAAATGGACAAATGTCTTTAAGAACTTATCTTTAAACAGAATTCCTTATAATTTAACATTTATAATCTGATGTCTTTTTTTTTTTTTTTCTGAATAAAATGTATGTTAAGAGGTGAAGTTTTAGCAGAGGAAATTATATATGAAAAATTTAGCATAATTTTAGCATCTGAAAAACTGAATATACTCCAGGTGGTTAGTTTTAAAATCTGTTCTGAAATAACTTGCTAAGAAAACATTTCATTTCCTATATTTATTACTAGACTTTGCAACAAAAATATCATGTCATTAAGCGGAAAAAATTTTGGTGAAACATGTTCATTGGCAATTAAAGCCAGGGATTCTGATATTATTTACACTACTAGACTTGAAATAAAGTTAGTGGACCTCTTACCAGTTTGAGTTCAATATCATGTTTTGGGTGGGAATAGATCATAACTCAGATAAATACCTGAGAACTTTTTTCTTTAAAACACTGTTTCATCTATGCTTCAAGGGGGACAAACAAGGAAAGGGGCCAGCTGCAGCTTTCTTCATATAGCAGAGAGCAGGGAAAGTGCCACCCTCATTCTTTATTGATTATTTAACACTTCTTCATTACATTTCCAAAAGTTTCTAAATGTAATTGATTAACAGAATACTAAGATCTGTATCATGTTGCTCTGAAAAGTGCAAGTATTTCAAACTTTTTGATTATAGATTGCCATGAGCATTGCTTTCTATGTGTCTGTTTTATGTATCTAATTTGGGCTTAGAGAATCTAAAGGAGCACCTCACAAGTCTTTTTGATTAACACTTGTAGTATGTGGTACTATTACATTTTTTTCTCTTCTTCTGTGAACACATAAAGCTCATCTGGATAAAAGAGGACTTCTGTAAACTTACTCAGGCATAGTGGAAATTCTTTGAGGAATTTTGTGGATTCAACAAAAAATTGTTATATGAAAGCTATATAAGCCTGACCCTCATGACTACACTACCAATAATTCAAATCAAATCATATATAGATTGGTATTTGGTCATAGCAAAAGATACAGCTGTTGTTCCTGTGTAGTGGTGGATGGTCTTACATAATGTCAAAAACTGATATTGATTCATTAAGGTGTTGCTACTTTCAAAACAAACAACCTTCACCTTGCCTTCAAAATCAAGGGGGGAGGGAACAGTTTCTCTTTCTTGGTGTAGCGAGATATTTCAAAAGCTCATTCCCAGATACTTGTTATATTCACAAACTATCTGTGTTAGCTGTTTGCATGATTTACAGCAGAAAGGATTCAGTCTACATGAGAAACCATTGTCTGGAATAAAAAGTACAGTGGTGGTATGCACAGCATAGAAGATAACCTGAGTTCATCAGAGTCCAAGAAGGTGTGGTGCAAGTGAAGTTACATATGCTTATAAGTATTTTACATCCCTTTGTGATGTGTACGTGACACGGTGCACACTCTGAATCTTAAATATTTCTATTTCTCTTCCAGCTTTGAGGAGAAATACTATGTTCGTATTAATTGGTTATCTTTGGCTTAAGCATTTCAGTGTGGTAAATGGATATGCACCCAACTCCCTGAAAGTAATTTGGGCTGTCAGTGAACCACAGTGACTGCTAGTTTGCAGATAATTTCTAGTCTTCTTGGGTCTGTCACATCTCTTTCACAGTACCTATTTACCATCTGAATAGAGAGCCAGCATTCTGCAACAGAAATAAATATATGCAACTTTAATATGGGAATGTTTCTGTGAGGGACTTTTGTTACATTGTTCCACACATAAACCAACCTGAAATTCTGCAATGACAAAAATTACAGACAGGTCTTCTCAAGCAAGCAACAATTAAGGTGCTGCTGGAAGCCAAAGAGCATAATTAATAAGCAGATGACTTTGAGGTTGTCACATAATTTTCTCATGTTGGGATGATGTTTGTGTTAGCTTAGCTCATTCTCTACAGGACACCTAAAAGTATATTTGTGATAGAACAAACAACATACCCCTGCAGATGCAACAGCAGAAGGCTTTGTTGCTTTATGATTCTGGTCCAAAGCTGCCTTATGCTTCTTAGTTTCCAGGAAATCCAGGGTAAACCTTTTATTTACAAATAAGGACCACTTGCCAGAATGGAATAAAAAAGCAACTGATTAATCAGCATGCAGCTTTCATCTTCAAGGGCCTAGTTGCCTGGACCTGTTTAATATTTAGAAGATTAGCCTTGGTGAGAGAAATGTTGTGTGGAAGTGCCTTTGATAGCTCTGTGATTAAGTCTATCATGCTTTGGAAAAGGGATAGCACTGGGTTTGAGCAAGTCTGCCTGATAGAACAGAGAACGTTCATGACTGGGGAAAAAAATTACCTCGTTATAGTTCTGTACTGCTGCCCTTTGAAGCCAAATGAGAGGAAAGCTTGCTTGGGTACTTTAGCTGATAAAATCTGCTTTCTGGAACATGACCAAGTCTCAGCATATATCATCTACGAGAAATAAGGCAGACAAAGGATTGTATTCCTAAATAGACTTGGAATATCTTGGCAACTGCTAAGAAAACACAAATAAATACCCTGCTAGTTCGACCCTTAAATTATGCAGCTGTTCATTACTAGAATTATATATCTCATGCTGCCCTTTGGAAGTAAGGCATGGTGCACAGAGCTGGAACAATTACTGAATTATAGTACAATAAGAAAGACCTCCTGAAGTGTCACATGCATGTAGAGGAAGATAAGAAAGGCCAGCTTAAGTTCTTGGCATTTTAAAGAAGGCAATCAAGAAACCTTTTGAATTCTTTGGTTTTCTTTCCCTGCAGTTCATCTACATTTTTATGCAAGTCTGACAAAGCATCCCATTCATGTGTCAGCACTCTTGTCTCTGGATGCATTAGTGTTTATTACAGGCTGAATTTGCAGATGCTACCATTTGAAAATGGTAATAGAGCCAGTTGTGTGGCCTTAATATTTATATAATTACTAATGATTTCATGCTTCCCTCCCCAGTGCTTCTGAAATAAAAACAGCTACATTAGCATGGTCAAGCATAACAGTGCTCAATACAATCCTGTAAGCTTAAATTGTTTAGCCATAATAGGTTTCGAATTTCATTCTGAAATAAAATATGTTGTGTTAATCAGCTTACTGTTAATGAATGATTTGAGTGATGCATTTGGCACATTTTTGCACATTTAGCTATGATCTGATTTTTTTATATTAATCACACATATAATGTACACTCTGAAGAGTGTTCTGGAGTGTCTTGAATGTTTTGTATTTGTATTTTTCATCTCCCAAAAGCCAGGACTCTAGTCAGCAAATTAGCGTAATAAAACATTTTTTTTTGTAATTCCTTATAGTTATATTTTCAGATATTGTTTCTCTTCATGCATTTGGTTTGTACTGAGAATATCCATAATCATACCCATTAGTTGGATGAAGCATGTCATATAATATTTCTAGTTAAGATATTACTTATCCAGAAATATAACACATTGTTAAAGAATGACACTCTCACAATATATGCAGTCTGATAGTGTTCAATATGCCTGCATCTTAAATGCCTTCTCATATAGACAAGACTAGACACAGGTAATTTTAAAATACATCAGGTTCTCTATTTTATTTCATTCTTCAGGAGTAGGAGATTTTAGTTATTTCTATGTTTTGAAATTTAAGAAAGAATTACTAAATGTAGGTAGACTAGGAGAGCATTTAAGGATGTATATTTTGTTGTTCGTCTGTTGCTTTTTATTCTATTATTTTGTCCAGAGTTTTGAAGGTGGTGGATTCAGATAATTCCCTGTAAATCGGGATCAAATCCTGAGTAAACATCCTGTAAAAATATATGAAGAAAGTATTAAGGAAGGCAAATGTTTTATAATCTGTCCTCCTGTTGTGTAAATATTACATGAGTTAAGAAAAAGTAAAAGCAAAACCTTTTTATTGTAAAGATGAAAAAAGGAATGACTTGACTCTTAGAGAATATAGCTAACAGGGTCTATATGTCTAGAGTTTGAGAATGTGTGAACAGGGAGAGCTCTGATAGGCTTAAAGTGTGGCTATGCCTAAGAAACAGCATCCCCATTGTCATAGCTGAAAAACACTTATTACTTCTCTATCAGATGTTCTGAAACTATGTTCACAGAGGAGATTTACCAGGTCTTCTAAGGATTGTAGAGGGGACTGTTCTTTTGCCTTTTGTCTTATATTCCATTTGCTTCACTCTATTGTAAGCTAGACATCAAAAGCTTGTATCACTGCTAGTTTCGATAAAATCAGTTGTGTAGACTTGGCAGAAGACACTTTTGCTGCTTTCTTAGTGACCCAAGAATAGGACTCTATAAGTTGGGGGAAATAGTTGTGAAAGTGACTAATGCTTGTCTCTGGCTACTTGAACAAGCATCTAATCACTGCTCAAGTAGTAAAGTGCTTACATTACAAGGGAAGTTGTAACTGTGTTCTGCAGCGACAGCTCACAAATCTTTTAAAGACAAAAGATTTATTTAAAAGTCATGAAGATATCTGTCTGTCTCCTACTCCATTTTCAAAACTTAAGCAGACCTTAATCAGAAGCAAAAAAGCCATCTAAAAAGCCATAATTAAGAGACTAACTGTAGTTCTCTCTTTGTCAAAACCATGGTGTGGTGGAGGAGCCCTAGCAGGGAGCTCATGTGCATGGTCTCAGGGCCACACGCTCATAATGCAAGTTACACATGGACATTGCTATGCCTGCACCGCTCCTGTTCTGACTGGTGTGGCATTGTGAGTGGACTTGCTGTTTATTATTAGCTCATATTACTTGTTTGTCATTGATACATAAGGTCAACAGAAGGGGAACTTCAGGACAAGCGAGTGGGTTTTGAAAATTTTTTGCAGAATGAGAGAGTTCCAGAGGGGAAGCAAGAGATGAAGGGTTGTGTGTTGAATGGAGGAGAGCAAAGACTTCTTAGTACCCTGATGAATTTGCAAATAGCATAGGCTTTGTTTTAAAAGTAGAAAATGTATGTTATAAGGATGTTGCCAATACAGATTTGAATGATCCTTGCACTTGTAAATGAAAGCCATTACTAGGACACTCTCTTATGCTCACTGAAAATTAAACTGGGAAAGCTTGCTTTTGCACTAAGAGTTTTAAAAGTCTGTCTGATGGAAGCTATAAAAAAAAATAAAAATTGAAAACTACACTTATCCATGTTTCCAGCCATGTGTTTTAGCTGGTTTAGGAATATGTTTGATCTCTGGGAAATGTTGTTTTTAGATAAGAGAATTGCCAAATTGAAGCATGCCTTTTAATTGGCAATGTTACTAGCTTCAAAGATTCAGAGCTCTAGTTTTGATCTTTCAGGATATGGTTTGAATAATGTGATTTGAAATGTCTAGATATTTGAACTTGTTCTCCCAAATTTCTCTGTCTTTTTAATCTATAAGAATTCTTTACTTGCTATATTTTATTTAGGTTGATACTTTATTAAAACAAGTAAAATGATGTGTAGATGCTCGGTAAATGCTTTGAGAAAAAGACAATAATTATACTAAACCACAATATCTCATAAAGTCATCAGGTTTTTTTTTCTTTTCCTGGCAGTTGTCTGATGAGCAATAGTATATGTTGCAAATGTATAGTTACAAACAACCTGACCTCATTTCATTGTTTTTATGTGGCTGAGATCAGACAGTATTGGATTATTCTTATGTGTTTCTTGCAAAAACAGATATTGGGGGGGATGCCCCCTAACTTTAGTAGTGCTACAACAGTTGATACAGCTGAGGATCTGGCTTATGACTTCTTTGAGCTGTTCCGCCTTGAGAAGGAGAAAAAAAAATAAAGATTTACATTCATTTTGTGATTCTTTGTTCTTATGGAAACTGAAGAGACCTTTTTTTCTATGAGATGAATTTCAGCTTTTCATATCACTTGAGAATGAATTTCAAACACTATGGGAGAACAAAAGAGCATTTCTAAGCAGGAAGAGCATTTCAGCCTAGACATAGAAAACACGACACCCCCCACAGGTCTGGCTTGCTAGAGGGGTATACTAGTCAGTCATCTCTAGCACAGTTATCTCAGTACTTCTTTTGAGTCATGTAAGAAAACCCAAAGTCGGGCCTGTGAGCTGCAGATAACTTTTCCTGAGATCAAACAGAGAAAATAATATCTATTTTGGCTTTAAACATTGGATAGTAAATATAGTGCTGTTGTTTTTATTATTGACAAGCACTTCTTTGTATCTATTTCTCTGCATTCTCCAAATTCTATCATCAGCCATTAGCTCTAGACAATGTAACACGAGATTTTTTTATTTCCAGCAACTTTGACTGCTTGCCTTCTCTTTATGGCTGCTGCTGCTGTTAAAATATTTATATCCTTGATTTTAAATAAATAAGGCCTCTATGTTTCTCTAAATCAATGTGGTTAAAAAACCCTTTCTCCCAGGGAATTCTGGTTGAATGCCAACTTAGCCTTACAACAAAAAGGCACTTTCTTTCTGGAGATTTGTAAGCTCTGGCTGAAATAAGAGGATGATTCTGACAGTGATCCTAGGGTAAATTAGGAGTAATTCAGCTGAAGTAAATTCATGTTGGTGTAAATGAGATCAAAATCAGTCTTTACATATATGAAACAAAGACATATCACAAGAGTCACAGTATAACACTAGAAATGTGTTGTGATGAATTTCTCACTAAAGATTTGAACACTGGCAAACATTTCCCTGATATCTGTCTTAAAAGAGGACAAAAAAAATTCAAAAGGATGTATCATGTATCAGTAGGCAATGAACACAGAGGATTCTTTTGTTGATACAGCAATTGTTTACTTGAATCATGAGAAAAATGGAACAGCTTGTCACAAAAGAGAAAAAAATATCCTGTGTGAATTCCTTTATTCAGGAGGGAGGGATATCCTCTCTTTCAATAACATCACTGTTTTTGTTATGATTAATCATAGCATGCTTTACGTGAAACCATCCTTCAATGGTGCTTTGCTTCAGGGAGATGTCAAATGTTCCCCTCTGAAAAGAAATCAGTTTGAGTTTTGCTGTCCTTCTTGGCTTCCTCATTTAACAGTCCAGAAGAGGCTTAAGTATTTACAGGGCATCTATTGCCATGGTATTAGAGAGCCATGTAATTTGCAACTCACTGCATTGTCCTTTAAGGTATGGAAATTCTACTATCCTCATTTTACAGATGAACAGTAAAGACACAGAGAAACTAAACGACATAGCTAAGGTCACACACATTTTATTTGATTCAGTAGGTATTTTGAAAGATCTGTCTTCTGTTGCTTCAGCTCTAGAAGCTAAGGATCCCACATATACATCTGATCTGGGCACTTTGTGTAATTTAGTAGTCAGCAGGGAAAAGTAGACACTTTCAGGACCTAATTCATCTCACCGTAAAGTAAAACCTAAAGGAGTTCAGGTGAATCACATTGTAAAAGAGCCTATTTAAAGAATCAAGATGATTAGCTGAAAGGTATTCTTCAACTACAAATGCCAGTATTTAATCAGATCATTTCTACTTCTAGTACCTTCTTTTACTAGATGAGATTTTTCAGAAGTAGGTGGATGCTGGACAACATTTATACTGAATAATCCCACCTTCTTGCTAAGAATTCTTATCCTTAATGCTGCATATTCACTCTGTAAGGAGTTATAAATCCTTTTATCTATTTGTATTAGAAATAATGCATTGTGATTATAGTGTCTTAATATTTTATTACAGTGCAAACTTCTATTATACATCAGCTGCCATGACTGTAGTCAGACATTAAGAAATGAAATGTAAGAGCATAAACTTCCACTAATAAGCACAATAAAAATACATCTACTGGTTTTCTTGTGTAATTTTGTTAATATAGCAAGGGCTTTAGTAGTCTATTATCATAAACACTTTGTCACCAGTTTACTTTCATGACAACACTATCTCTGATTTTACAAAGTCATTTTATGTCTCAATTCGTTTACCCCTGCTGTTCACCTTTTCCTCTCTCTGATTTCATTCTCCTAAATTAAACAAGCCAAAATCTTCTAGTTTTCCCTAATAAGAAAGACTCTTGTCTTTTTTTTTTTTTTTTTTAAATTTCTTTCTTTAGTATTTTTCATAAGATAACTTGATCTTTACTGATGGTAATTCCCTGTTCTGTGTCAGCAGGGGATTGTATCAGTCTTTCACAAATATTTGCATCAAGGTTATTACTGAAAATATTATTCAGGAATAGTTCTGATATTGAATTTTGCGGAACCTCTGTCCAGCCTCATGCTTCTGCTTTCAGCACCATATATTCGTTCCTCAAATCAGCCTACAGGTTCTATTAGCATACATTCTAGCTAAACTAAAATAATTTCCTATATGGCACTTCATCATAAGCTTTACTGAAGTCCAAAGAGATGAGATTTATTCAATTTCCTTTACTTCTTAAAATGAAGTAATTTACCATGGTAATCTCACATTTTCTACCATCCTTAATATATGTGTGGCAAATCTTCCCATTTATCAGTTATCATGGTTTTATATTTTCCTTTTTAATTCTTTTTAATTCATTCAGATCAATTCTTATAGATTTGTAGTAACTTGTGCTCACTTTTCTTTCCTCTAAGATTGGCTGTATATTTATGACTTCCCAGACAGGTCGTACACATCTCATACTTCACATAGCTGTAAAATTGGTTGGTGTTGAATTGTGCCTGTTTGTCTGTAGTAAACGGCTCCCCAGTAAACAGCAGGTATCAGCACATCAAGCATGGACAGGAAAGCTTAGGTGATATGCAACAGAGTTAGTATGAAGTTTAATCAAGTATTTTTAGTTCGTTTTATAACTGCTGCAGGCCATGCTGAGGTGGGCATTTGTGCAGACAAATGTTGCAGTCTCAATCAGCTTTGTCAACAAGGAGATCTTACTACCTCCATCTTTTACCTGTAAAATAGTAGGACCCTGAATGTTTACTTGGTAAACTAACATAGACCCAGAGAATACACTGTCGATGCATAGCCATTAGGACAATGAATGTATTTAATATTACTGCCTTCTGGAAAAAGCGTGCTGTGGAAGGAATATGCAAGCTAGTGGTGAACAAATTACCAAGATGTTTATGTCACTCCCCGCATGTTCTTTGACAACACAGGTATAGAAACTGACAAAGCGTGAAGTTTCTTTGAAAGTCAGACTACTGAGAAGTTGCAGTGATTACCTAAGACTGTGAAATAGATTAATTAACAAAGAAAAAAAATGCAGTGCTTAATAAAGAGTTTCATATTAAAGGTGTCTGACAGGTGTTTTCTGCTTTCAGTGCTACTTTCCTTCCCACAGCAGGGAATAACATTTTCTGTTTTAATCAGGAATACTGCTATCACTTAATACCTGAATGCGAAAAAAATGCAATTTACAATTTGCAATATTGAGTTGTTGACCATTCTGCAGTTTTGTTGGCCTGACTCACTGGACTACAGCTATATCTTTGGTCACAGAATTACAGAATGTTTGGAATTGAAAGGTACCTCTGAAGATCATCTAGTCCAACCCACCTGCTAAAGCAGGTTCGCTTGGAGCAGATTGCACAGAAATGTGTCCGGGTGGGTTTTTGAATGTATCCAGGGAAGGAGACTTCAAAACTTCTCTGGGCAGCCTGTTCTACTGCTCAGTCACCCTCAAAGTAAAAAAAGTTTCTGTTCATATTCAGATGGAACCTCCTATGTTTCAGTCTGTGCCTGTTGCCCCTCATTCTACCATTCAGCACCTCTGAATAGAGTCTGGTTCCATCCTCTTGACACCCACCCGTGAGATATTTATAAACATTGATAAGAACGCCTCTCAGCATTCTCTTCTTCATACTGAAGAGACCCAGCTCTCTCAGTCTTTCCTCATAAGAAAAATGCCTCAGACCCCTAATTATCTTTGTAGCATTCCACTGGACTCTCTTCAGTAATTCCTTGTCCTTCTTAAAAAGGGGAGCCCAGAACTGAACACAGTACTCCAGATGCAACCTCACCAGGGCAGAATAGAGGGGCAGAATAGCCTCTCTCATCCTGCTGGTCACACTTTTCCTAATGCACCCCAGCATACCGCCGGCCTTCTTGACCACAAAGGCACATTGTTGACTCATTGGCAACCTGTTGTCAACCAGAACTCCCAGGTCTTTCTCCACAATTCTGCTTTCCAGAAGATCAGCCCCTAACCTGTACTGGTGCACGGGGTTATTTCTCCCTAGGTGAAGGACCTTACACTTCCCCTTGTTGAATTTCGTAAGGTTGTTGTCTGTCCAGTCTTCTTCCATTCCAGGTCTCATCGAATGGCAGCACAGCCTTCTGGTGTATCAGCCCTTCCTCCCAGTTTAGTATCATCAGCAAACTTGCTAAGGGTACACTGTCCCTTCCTCCAGGTCATTGATGAACAGGTTGAACAGGACTGGGGTTAATATTGACCCCTGGGGAACCCCACTAACTACAGGCCTCCAACTAGAATCTGCACCACTGATCACAATCCTGTGAGCTCTGCCTTACAGCCAGTTCATGACCCATTTCACTGTGTACTCATCCAACCCACACTTCCTGAGCTTACCTATGAGTATGCAGTGAGATATAGTGTCAAAATCCTTGCTGAAGCCAAGGTAGACAACATTCACTGCTGTCTCATCTATCCACCCTGTCATACCATCATAGAAGGCTGGAAGGTTGTTCCCTTAATACTGCAGAAATTCTTACTTCTGTGGTGGCAGAGATCTGTGACACTATGAAACTGAATACTGTCTCTGGTATTTCAATGAAATTTCCTTTTATCTTTGTGTCACAATGCAGAAAAAATGAAAATTTTCTCTAGAGAAACTATCCTGAAACCGTTCAGCAGATGCTTTGAGACCATCTGAAAGCTTTGATAGAATAAGGGCGCTGTTCTGTCCAGATGGAACCACTCACAAATAAGGGAGCTCAGGAAAAATTAATTACTTAAATGGGCTTAATTTTGTAAGTAAAAAAAGTCAGCAGTTTAATACAACAATCAGTTTTAAAGAAGTAATCAATTGTATAATGGAAGGTTTCCTAAATTGTGAGTGCACATTAAGAGATCAAAGTGATAAAGTGTCATGGCAAAGCCAAGGGTGGCACATAGCTTCAGACTCAAATACTAAATTTAGATATCTACAATGAAAGTGTGTACGTAAGAGTTAGGTGCTTTAACTTCTCCTTATGGCTAATGGAGATCTAGTATGAAACAGCTAATATAGTGAGCTGCTCAGATTCACTTCTGTACATTTGGTTTGGTGAACTGCTATATTGTATTGACAAGACCAAAAGGATTAACAGGATCTCTGTTAGTTAAAATGAGAGATCAGAAAATACATATATCTATGGTTCCCATGTAAGTATATACATTTTAGATATCTAAATTTTGAATCTGAATCTGAATCTCAGTCCTACACTTGTCTCCTCTGTAGCACTTTGTCACCTTAATCTTTGAAGTTGTATATATACAAGATGAAACCTTCTCTTTGCATAATCGGTTGAGGTAACTGTCTCTAGAGCTGACCCGTGGGGCAGAATGAATCCTACCTTACTTAGGACTCTATATTTGAGTAATCTTAAATTATATACCTTAATGAAGTACAAAAAGAAGCCCCTCATTAATTTTAAGTGAAATCTAGTAACTAATTTAAGTAATATAAATATGTAAGAGAAGGACTTATCATCTAGACAGTTGAGAAGACGGTAGGAGGAAATAGCTTTTTGGAGAAAAAACAGGAATGCTGATGAGACTGGAGTTGAAAACCTGTCAAAAGAGAGTAAGCAGAACTATATATAAACACCTTGGAAAAAGAGCCTTGAGTTGAAGAACTGGCAATAGAAGAACTGGTGTGGTATACGGGGAAGCTAAATGCTAAAGGAATGTCCTGTAGTTCACAAGGGAACTGAACTCATTCCTTCAGTGCATGTGTTCCTAAATCAGGCTTGCTAGTAAAATTAATTTGATGTTCTATGGAGACAAAAGACCCAGTGTTTCAACCAATGAAGGCAGTAGCAAAACTCAAACCTGTTTCAAATTGGAAGAGGTAGGTGTCCAATGAATGTGTGGAAAGACACCTGCCTATAGCTGTTATCCTACTGAATAAATTGGTCTGCAATACTTCTGTTTGTCTACCAGTAAAGTATTCTGCTGTCTCAGATAGGTCATTGTGCTCTTAAGTGTTCAGCATTGTTTCTAAATTACTTGCTGCCTCTGAAGTTACCTTTTAATAAATTAACTCACTTGATACAAGGGTAATAATCTTCTTAAATGTGACTGGTAATTCCCTCATAACTACAATTTTATAACAGTTCCTCTTCTAAAGCTAAATTGTTGGCACAAAGCCATGCATTATTAACTTGGATTTGCAAGGAAAGACTGGGTGTCCTAACCAAGTGTCAGTGAACCTTTTCAGAGTTCTTCAGCTCAAATCAGTCATTGAAAACAAGCACAGGACAAAGCCATTAATGGAACAATCATTCTTAGGTGTTTTGACAAGGCATTCTATAAATGTTAATTAACATCTGCACCACAGTTCCTGCCAGGGCCGTGAAACAGTGGAAATGTTAAATGAACTAAATCCAGCAACTGAAATTCTTAGCTTATGTTTCATATTTTAGTAAATCAGTTTGTTTTGTTTTGTTTTGTTTTAATATACAAGAAGAAAAAAATATATTCTTTAATTCAGGTTGTTAATCTAAATTGCTTCATAGTTTTTCAATTCTGCAAGTTCAGTAAGCACAAAATTATTCATACTGCCCGTTATTTTCAGAAGCTTGAATGTGAAGAGCCTATAACATACCTCACTAAGTATTTGCCCAAAATTGTATTATGCATTGGTTTTTTTTTTCTTTTTATTATTATTACAAGATGGAAAACAAAACCAGTAAATTCAAATATAGGAAATAATTGTTTGCCTTTATGTTTCAAATTGGAACAAGAATAAAAGATTTGGTGAACTGCTAAGTATTTGCAACTTTCATGTTATAGGAATTGTCAGATTCTTACATGAATGGGCAAGGAATATAAGTTTCTAGCCATATTTTATAGTAATGAAAGGAATTCTAAGGAGGTAAACAGGTCTTAAATCTTGTCCTTTGGTATTATACAAAACCAGTGGTTTAAAGGAAGCAAAACAACAGTTTTCCTTTTTTTTTTTCCTGTGAAATTAGGGTTGATTTCCTCTTTAGAAACACAAAGTTCTTTTTCTTTGATGTTCCAAGTAAGATTTGAAAGCCTGGAAGTCTAGCATGTGCCACGGATTGCAATATGACTGTATGACTAACTAAAATTATTTGAAAAATAGTGTATACAGACATTGCTTCGATACTAATTTTTGGTATATTGGATGTAATGACTAAATGTAGCACAGATTAATTTTCAAGCACAATTTAATAAAATGTGTTTTGACTCAGGAACATTTGTTTAATAGGAATTTTACTGTAAACTATATAAGCTCATTAAGAGACTTACTTATGGAGATATTTTCTGAAAAAATGATGTAAATGAACATAGTTTTTAAAGAAAATGAAGGAACTGTAGCATGGGTACAGCTCAGACATAATGAAGAAAAGCACTTTTTAGTATTCTCAGTGTAATATGGCTGCAGTTCTGACAACTCAACTGGCACTGAATTTTACAAAATTAATTGAGATGTCATTATACAAGCAGAATTAAGAAATTGTTCTTTTGTCTCTAGATTAGTTTAATGGTATCTCTGACATCTATGTCTTGTGAAATTTATCAAGCATACATTTTTGTGTAGAATGAGGACAAAATCAAAATATAGTCAAGCTTACTCAGCACCTAATTTAAGCACTTTCTTTTGCAATGTAATTCAATTATTCGGAGTCATGTAGTTTAAGTTAGGAGAATGAGTTGCCAGATTTAGGTCCTATTTCTGCAAAGAGAAAAGTACTTCAAAAGGTCTTTTCAAGTTAGTTAAGCTACTTATTTACATAATAGCACTTATACATAAGGCATCTACCACAAATTCGCAACAAATTCAGTTTAACCTAAATTTTATTTTGGTCTGAACTGTGCTGAAAGAAAATTTGAAAACACAAAAGTGAAAAGAAACATAAATTAGTTATAGTGCTTAATAAAATAAGATGCATTTCAACTTAAATTTAATGTTTACTTAGCTATAATTAACCTAATTACAGAATGAATTTCATCTTTCTGTACAAAAATAGTCTTAATTATATTTCTTAACTAACATTGCATTTTTAGATATCATAGTATATGTCTGCATTTTCATTTTGTTCTTATATGAATTGCTATGTGGATTATAAGATTTGTAGCTTTTTGATTTTTTCCCCCCATTTTTCTTTTGTTGCTTAAAGTAGGCAAATTATTTATCTGTTGTTTTTTTTTTTTTAATTCAAAAATCATGGGGAAAATGTTTACTTTGCCAGTTGCCATTTTACAGAGGTTAATCTAGTGTTAAGAAAATAATATCTGGGAAATAGGACTGAATGTTTAAAAACACAACTAAGTGATAGAATTTACATTTTAGAGTCTTCCACTTACTTTGAAGTGTGGAAAACTAGAATAATTTTGAAGTATTAATTTTTTGAAAGATAACTTGTCAATAGCAGGCTCCCTCCAGTAAGTCCCTTCAACATTTCACAGAATCTTCCTTGCTGGTTATGGTTGAGACGCACAGCCATTTGGGTATTGTGGATAGTGTAGCTGTCTGCAGTTTTATTCAATGACTGCTGGAACCATTATATATATATATATATATATAAAAAATATATATCTGTACTTTATATATATATATGTATTTTTATATATATAATAATGGAAAAACTTTATTCAACTGCATTTTCAAGAGATTACAATGACTTAAACTAACATCTTCTAGAACGACAATGAAGATCTAGATGCATCCATTTTAAATATGTAGAGACAGATGTAATTGCCATCCATGGATTCCCTTTTTATCAATGGACAGAAATGTACACCTCTAGAAAGTGAGTCAGGTCTTCAGAGAACTGAATCACTTTGTGCAAATGCTTCTCTCTACATTAATAACAGAAAGAGGTTAAGACGATGTCATATGCAACTTGAGCACAGCAATTAAGTTGCTCATTTTATGAGTGATTCCATTCAGTTCAATATGTATCACTCTGTTAATTCCATTTTGTTGTTAAATGAAGATAAAGGACTTAGATGGGTAGATAACATACATAGATATACAATATTTATAAAAGTAAAATTGTATAAATAGATATGTTATATATACAAATAAAACACATTAGATACAGTTGTACAGATAGCACAGTTCATCATACATGTGTATATGATGAATTGTGCTTCTATTTGGTTGTGTATTACTAAAGCTAATATCTTTACTTTGATAAAATCACAAGGTATCATAGCTGCCCTCAAGATGTGATACGTATTTATCACAAGTCAGAAGATCAAGCTTTTACTGTAAATTAGAGAGTGATCAGCAAAAGAAAAAAAAAAGAAAACGACAACAACAAAAACCAACCAACCAAACAAAAAAACACACCCCACTCTTTGATTTAGAAATATCTTAAAAATCAGAAAAATCAAATGTAATTCAACTTGACTGGTTTCATTTTTTCTGTTATTGGTCAGGCATATGGCAGCTTCACAAAAAGTTTACAGAACCATATAGTGTTGAAATAAATATTGTTCACCTCAGTTTCACTGCATTCTGTCAGTATTTCTCATTTTGAATAATACCTTTTTTGTCACATTGAATCCTACCTTTTCTCACATGCAATTTCTAGAAATTACTCACCAAATTTTGACTTTATGGCAAATAGTTGACAGAATCTTCCAAATTCAGACTTAAATTGTTTTTGGCTGACAGCAGGTTCATGTTTGGGGCATCTTAATAGATAAAAAAAATGTGACCATGTCAAAAACGATGCTGTCTCAGCAGGTTACCTGTAAATCAATTCAACTAAATATTTTGATCAGGTACCATAAATATTTAGGTGTGAGAGAAAAAAGATAGTAAATTATTGTGACCGTGGAATGACATATAAAATAAAATAAATCTTTTATTATAACCATCCATCACCACCATAGTATTCCAAATACCTGAACACTGACTGTGCTTTGGTATCATTAAGTGATTTAATCAAATTTAGAAGGTTCATTTGAATTCTTTGTGGAATTTTGATTTGTTAGATTGTGCTGCTAAAATCAAAAGTATGGTAGGAAAAAATGCTGGTTTTGAGGAAATAAGATTAGGTGAAAGAGCACTCTCCATAGGAGTAGCTTCAGTGGACTTGAAAATGGATGAGTTCCATTCCATGCTGAAGATGATTGCAAGTTTATAAAGACATGCTGTCTGCTCTTTGTGTGCCATAAAGTCTGTCTAAATAACAATATCCTCTCAGGGAGAGAATCTGCTGTTCTGGCTGCCCATGTATTATTATGTTTGGACTATCTCCATTTGCAAATGTTGACTTTTCATCTCTGACCAAAGACTGAAATCTGCATGAGAGATGTGTAAAACATTTAATCTTTATTTATTTGTTAACAAAAGATATTTTTTTTTGCCAAGTCCTGTTTGCACTTGTTTTCTCCTGCTCTCTCTGGAAGGCAACTGTCTGCATCCACAATGTGACACTTAAGCTGAGAATACAAATTGCGGTCATTTTCAGGGTTTTATTTGTTTGTTTTTAACGATAGAATGCATTAAACCAAAGTAACAATTCCAACTATTATTTTGTATCTTCTGTATTTTTAAAGGGTATGCTATAATTGGCTATATTTGTCAGAGAAAGTTTATACAGATTACAGTTTTATGTTAATATTTGCTGATACATAGATTTTTAAGACCAGAAAGGACCACTAGATTATCTAATGAACCTACATTTTTTACTACAAGCTATAAAGTTTCACCCAGTTAAATTCTGGAAAAAAAAATAAAATAGGTTGGCAGAGAGATCTGAACATGGACAATATGCAAGCCATTATAAGTAACAGAGCTGGATTTCTATGAGAAGTGAAGAGCACTGAATCATGCAGGCTTGAGCTGTTCAGTGTATGGCTCAACACCACTCCAGACTATGACTGCTTTACATGCCTGCTGTGACATATTCCTACACCCTTCACTGCATGGACCATGCCCTTGTGATTTCAAAGAATATAGTAACATGCTTGTAGAATGATCACAAGTCTAACAGTCAATTCATAAAGACTAGACGATGCTAAACAAACTTGACAACTGGTATCCCACAAGCTCAGCAGTCGCATAAAGTGTCTTCAGTAGAGATCAGGAAATGACCTGCTTGCTACTTCCTATGGACAACCGAAGGCTAGAATTTGCTTAAATCTCTGTGACTTTTCATGCAAACAAGAGGAACTACCACTAGGCTATAAAAATGTATTTCTTGCTATGAGATGTCACTAAGAGTTAAGTCCTAAATAAATTCAGTATTAAATAAATTCAGTATTAAATAATATCTGTTATGAAAAATGCAGAACTAAACCAGAAATGTAATAACACACAGCTAAACTAATTTTAAGGGTGGGTTCAGATGGCAAAGGCAAATAGATGTACATGTGGCCTGCCTATAGACTGAACTTTCCATTTCCAAACAGGCTGTTTTGGAAGACTTAATGGGATTGTTAACAACTCTAAACTACTAAACTCTGTTGAAAGTCCTTATATGCTTTCTTTAAGTGTATTTGCTCAGACATCACAGCATGCCAGCTTAGTCTTGAGGCACCTGCTCTGCATCTAGCTATACAGTAGATAAAGCAATCAATTTGTTCGCATCTGCAGAAATGGGCCACAAAATTCCTTCCAAGAAATGTGTAGACAAGCATGTCTACAAAATCGAAGGCTTTATGCTCAAAAGTGTTGAAAAAATAATTCAATTTATTGGAAGGTGTCAACTTTTGGAAGATATCTTGCCTTGGAAAATGCAAGGAACTAAAAATTTATCTAGGCTGCCAGTGCTTCAAAGTGTGGACTACATGGTACATGACTATTTCCTGAGCATGCACACATGGAAATGCATACAGATTTATACTATGTATGCCAATACAGAAAAAGTAGTTGGAAATGGGCACAGAAAGCTAGGCCAGATAACATATTGACAACAGAGCCATTACTGATGGAGGTCTACCTTCTAAATGGTAATAGTATTAAACTTCTAGGAAAGATACACTAAAAAAAACACACCAAAAGAAACTAAGAAAATCTAAGTAGCACTCCTTTTCATAGTAGCTTTTTCACTGGAGCAGCTATAGGTGAAAGGTACTCAAGACAGGAAATATGAAATACTTTTTAATAGTAACCATTTGGTTATCAGACACTTTTCTACTGCAGATCAGTAATTTCAGCATTCCCTAAGTGTGTAAGAAAACATGGTAGTCTCCTTCTCTGCAGGAGGGATTGCAGAACTGTTTCTCATTTAATAGGAGAGCTGTTGTTACCAAGGTTCATTCTTGCATGTCTGTAGGAGAGAGTAGCCAGAATCTATCAGAAAGAAAAGGAAACTTGGAGCTGAGCTTTCCAGAAATGTCCTAAACCACAAGTGTTCCCTGCACAATGTTTGAAACAAAAGGCATGTTCTCTTTCTGCCAATAGGTATAAACTGGAGCAGGGGAGAAATCAGCCTCCTGCTCTGCTATATTGTTCAAAGCTACAGCCTGTTGGTATATGTTAGTTACACTCTTAAAATGCCAAGCACATTTAGATATTCAAGATATGAACAGAAGGGAACAATTACTTTCCTGACTCTGGGAATATTTAGGAATGAAGCAACCTCAGTAATAAGAAGACTGAGGCAATTCTGTGTAGAAGCAGAATTTCAAGCAGTTCCATAAACTCCCATGGAGTCAAAGAAGTCATGCATGACTTTTGAAACTATAGTTTGGATCTTAGACACCTACATTTCAGTGGAACCTATCTGGATCACTTAAGTACTTCACGGAATTATGTAGAAAAACCTTATTCTGCCAGGCCTTCCTGCCTTTTCAGAAAATATTTCAGCTGTTGCATTTCTGTATTCCAGACAGTACCTCCCACACACCCTTACCCTGTGCTACCACTGACTTCTTCTCCCTCCTGTTATTGTGTTAATTAACAGCTCTGGCAGCCTATCTCTGCTAAGTAATGCAGATATAAGCTAACCTTACAGTATTATTTGGTTCAGTAGTGATGAAAAACAAGCTTGGGCCAAGAGAGGGAGCAGGAACAAGCAAGGGTTTCTTGATCTGTACCTGAGTATAGAGGATGCAACTCCAGGATGGAACGAGAGAAGCAGCAGGTTACAAGGTGGTGCTGGTAAGTCTACCAAAACTGGTAGCAGCAAGGATAGGAATCCAGTGACTTTGGAACAAGGTGGTTTGGGGATACAATGTGATTTTATTAGCACTGATTGTGCCATGTGGAATAACCATGCAATAAGCCACTAAAAATGTATTTTTTGTAGTCACTGAAGAATTTTGCTCTTAATTAACCACACCAAGAAAGCACATATGTATGTGGCTTTGTATTCTTGGATTTTTTTTTTTTTTTAACAGACTAAAAGAAGAGAACAGTCTTTTTCATTTATTTAGCTGATACTTAAGAGAAAAAAAAAAAGTCAAAAGCATCTTTTCATTATAAACTGTTTTCTAGTTTTTATATTTATTATATTCAGTAGTTGCAAAAACTCTATGAAATGGGATAATGCCATTTCAGTTCCAATATACATAGGAAAGGCTGTCAAAACATGTGGTCTCAGAAAGGTCATTTAGTAAGTTACCCATGAAAGCTTAGAAAAGCTTTCTGTATTTGAGGTTAAATAGAGCTGAAAATGTTGTTGCTGTTTTTCCTTTTCTTTTTTTATTTTTAAGATGTCATATGAAAAGTTAAATAAATAAATTTGTCTGAAACACAACTATAGCTATGTTCAAATCCACTACTCTTAATGTTAGTGCCCTCAGACAGTGAGTAGCCATTCATTTATATATAAATATATATATATTTTTTTTCAGACCAAAAAGTCTTACTCAGTGAAACTTACCTTGTCTTAACTCTTTCAGAACTGAAGAATGGATTTTCTGGCTTTAAGAGATTTTTAAAGAAGCAGGTTGAAAAGTGGCTAGTCAACACACAAGAAGCTAGTTGTAGTAGTAAGTTAATCAATGAAACAGCAGTTTAGCTTCTGAGGACAAAAAGATAAAAGTTCACACAGAAATTCCAGCATTAGGGTATGACCAGCTCTTGAGTGGCATGTACTATTTTCCTTCTTACACCTGTCTGCTTTTGAGTAGGCAAGTCATGCATCTGCTTGACAGCTATTAACATAATATAATAACAACAAAAGAGCGTTTTTTGGGTAAGTTCTGATATAAATATTTACAAAGACAATTTAAGGGAGTGTTTGTTATTCACTTTTGTGTTTGCTTTCAAAACATTTAACTCCAGAGACAGATGGCTTATACAGTTTTATCAGCACTTGTGTCATTACATATTCAAGCAGCCAAGACTGATAACCAGGCTCACGTATTATGGATTGTTCAGAGAACAAATACTTTGAAAAAAAAATCCCCACATATCAATAAAGTATTTCAGTGTGGAAAAACTTGATACAGAAATTTCAGTGACATTTTTATGAAGAGAAAGGAAACAAATTAATGCAATTATAAAATTAAAGCAGCAGGAACAGGTTTTTAAGTGGTGTCATTGTATGTGGTAATGAAACAACTTTAGAAAATTGGGTGAAAGCTATTGTTCAGCAGTGGTGGAAGAGAAAGATAATTACCATTAAGGCAAGATTATGCTTTCTCAATACAAAGCAGCTAACCCTTCAGTATAAGCTACCCCCAGAAGGTCTCTTTCCCATCGTATTGCTCATGATCATTTCACTTTATGCTACTGAATAGCAACCTGAATAATGAGTCTTAGAAAAGAGTAAACTCTTTACACTTGATAACATAATTACACAAAACAGAAACTGAAAAAAACCGGTATTGTTGAAAGACTTTTTTTTTTTTTGGTGGGTGAAATCCCTTTTCCCCAAATCTGTTTTTCATCTTTTTTCCATGCCTCACAGTAGGACATCTAAATCATGTTCATCACCGTTGTTAGCAATAATATTTACAAAAACATTATGCTAATATCTAAGGGCTTTAATTAGAGATCAAGTGTGACAGACACCACACATGTTGTGAGGGAAGCTGTCTTTTTCCTGAATCAGTAGGCATGGATATTCAACAGTAAAATATATTACTTCAACAATCTCCATTTCTAAAAAAAATAATTTGTGGATTTCTTTTTCTCTTATCATGGCTTAAACCACAAGTGATTGAAATAATAATTGTTAATTATATGTTAGATGAAGTCTTAAGTCCAAGGTATTTTGTAAACTCAAAACTCATAATATGTTAATAATGCAAGTAAATATTCCCTGTATTTTATAGGTTAGAAAGCATGAGTCAGAGTACTGGAAAATATTCATACTCACTTGAATAGAAGTCTGAACCTGTTCTCAATTCTGAACATGCATTTTACTAACAGATTTTTGTATACAGGCATATGTAGAGATGTGTGCAGACTTACACTATACCTCACAGCTATTTGAACAGTTATACAGCTAAAAGAAGTGTCCTACTGGTGATCTTCTGGGATTCTCAGTCCTTTCCTAAAAGGAGAGGGCCTCACTCTGTTTACAGCTGTCACTTGGTACAACCTACATCCATTAAAACATCGTGACTGGCCTGCTACAGAGACTGCTGTAGTCCTGCCTTTGATTTAAGTCTCTGCATGGGGAAGGTTGGCTGGAGGAGGACTTACACACAATAATTAATTTTTGAAGTTCAAGTCGGACAATAGTATTTCGTTAACAAAAACAAACAGAAGCATAAACAAATAAACTAAACAAAAAAATGACAAACAAAATTAACAAGAGACTGGTCCTCCTGATCACCTCAACATTGTTACGATATTCCTATCTGCTGCTTACATATATCTGAATATTTGGGTCCTTTCCAGAAAGTTTATCAACTTAAAGTTGGCTAAAGCAAAGGATTTTTAAAACTCATTCTGAGTTCAAAAGTATTAACTGCCTAGAACTGTTACTAAAGGAAACAAAACACATGAAGTAAATCTTCCAAAGAGTTTAGCATGTAGACACATGCATATTTAGTCCTAGATTAAACCAGATTATTACTAATTTAAATTTTAAATAGAAATAAATGTCTTATCTCTTTAAATTTATTTAACTAGATAGAAAAAGTCACTTATCCTCTTCAGAACTATAGTACTGAAGGCTCTTCCACTAACCTTTTATGTCACTGTAGACTGCAAGCACAGAGTGAGTGCACTGTATTTCTTGAAATGTGTCATTCTGTGATGAAGGGTTTTTTTTGTGTTTTGAAAGTTTTAATCCCTGACAAACCTCTCTTCTTTAGTCAGCAAGATAGTATTGTACTGTGAGAGTAGCCAAGCTGAAAATAGTTCTACGACTTCCCAATTTTTTCTCTGAAAATGGGAAAAGACTTAATTGAAATTAAATTTCTGTTGCCAGGAAAAAAAAATAATCCAGTTTTAACCTATATAACAACCTTTAGAAATGTTAACAATATACCATGAATATTTCCTTATTACTGTTTCTTTTTGTACTAAGTAGCTGCCTCAGTTTGATTATGACTTCATACTACAAGATTCAGATAAGAGCTTTACAAAAAAAAAAAACAAAAAAATATCTTCCAGGGAATTATCACAGTTCTGATTTTAGAATCATGGTTCTTGGTTTTCATTGAAATTTCTGCTAAGTTCCTACTTTACAGACACTTTTTCTTTTTTTCTTAATGGCTATGGCTTAATTATTTCATCTTGTCTTGACCTCAATGGAAAGTAGCATGGTTTCTGTACCTTGTTCATGTTCTAGTTATCAGCAGTGGGACACTTTCTTATATGGGGAATGCAGAAGCACCTTTTATTATGGTTTATTATATTGTGTCACATCAACAGTGTACCTTATATTGTCCAGAGATTAAAAAAAAAAAAAAAAAAAAAGAAAAAGAGCTACTCGGAGATAATATTATTAACTAATTACATTGCAATATGTAGAAATATACCTCATTGCATTTTCTGTATGTGTGTGTAAAAGCAGTGGGTTAATAATCTGAGGAGTTTAACACCTTAAATCTTTATGTGCCAGTTAAAAACAAAAAAAAAAAAAAAAAGAGGAAGAGAGAAGGAAGACAGGCAGGCAGACAGGAAGGAAGGAAGGAAGGAAGCAAGGAAAGAAAAAAGGAAAGAAGGAAGGGCTCCCTCTCCCCAGAAAAAGAACTCCACAAAGCAAACCAACCAACCAACCAACCAACGAAAACAACCACAAACCAAATCAAAACAACAATAAAAACCACAAAACACAACTGAGAAAGAATAGCCATTTCCATAGAATCAATTGGGGTAATTTCAGTATTCAGAAAAAGATCTGTTACTAAGCGTAATTTGTGGTCTATACACGGACTACAAGAGAATGAAATATTATTTGCCATTGTAGCACAGTAACCTTTGTTAGAATGCCCTCACTTAGTATTTTGGTCTCAGTTTTATTATTATAAAGATACAATTTGCTGATACATTTTTCTTCTGATTAGTACTACTATTTAAGATGCTTCATAACTTCACTATTCATGCCTACCTGTTAAGATTCTTTCTCAGTCTACAATTTCCTTCCTGTCACTGGACTGTTTAATCAAGGAAAAAGATAACCTTAACTCTTCAAAATGTCTACAGCCCATTGATTTACTCCGAAATCAAGAAAAGACATCTCAAAATTCTTGCTCGAAATTACAATACAGTTAGCAAAGAATCATATCAAAGCATATCTCAGATATTGAGAAATATCTAACAAAGACACAGAAAGTAATTTCTCTGTTTTTTCCTGGGTTGCCCTTCCTCATGCATCCAGTCAGATCAGATGGGCAAATTCAGCCATTTAGATATGCAGTAGAGGATTTTAGTGCTGCTGAAGACATGGGTGACCTGTCTGCTTGATTGCAAGATGCCTGCAGCTGGCCAGCTGTGTCCTCAATAGTGTGTAAAAATTATGTGGTTATTTAATATGCATAGTAATTCAGCAGACTTAATTTTTGTCTCCTGTGGTCTTCAATGCCTGACTTGCAAAGAATTATGAGACCAGTTCTTTATCAAGCACAAGATTCACATAAGCCTTCTTTTATTTACCCCTCGATATTTATGGTTGCACAGTAGCTATCTCAGATGTGTTTAATAGTCAGAAGAATTATAGATTTTATTCTCTTTCCTGTTACAATGTTTTGAAGTGTTTCATGGTTTTATACTGAATCCAGCAAAGTGTAACTTCTCCTTTACTTGCTGGGAGTGTTCATCAGTTTTATTCACTGGGTAGATGTCTAGAACTGTGCACCAACCTGAGTCTGTAAAACAGCAGACATTAGAATAATTTTGCATACAGAGCTTTCCTGTGGGCAAATCAATTTTTGGATAGTATAGTTTCCTCTCAGTTTACAGTAGGCTGTTAGTTCACCAAGGCTCTGCAGCAGTAAAGTGAGTTGAAAGTCGAAGAGAACCCATCCAAACTGTAGGTCTTTACAAGCAGCATTAATCTCACTCAGAATCTGCAAGGGTATGTTTACTTCCTTGAACATTTTCACCTAGCTAGCTCCACTTTCTTACTGTGACTGAAAAAAATAATTCAAGTTTATTCACATCAGGATATGAGAATGATAACTTCGGGATAACTGAATTGTATTTCCACTTTTAGAAACTATGCAGGTAGCATATACAGGGAGTAACTACTCTCTAACAGAATGAAAATGTATCTAGGAACTACCAGAACAATGTTTTGTTGCAGAATCATTGATAATTTTCTCAGGAGGTGTATGTATACATTTAATGCCAAATATCACAATTTAATATTATGTCTTTTTTTTTTTTCTTTCTCCCTCTTTCTGTTTATTTTTCTTCTACAGATGGGCCTCTTGGGCCACGAGGATTAGCTGAAGCTACGGAGATGTGTACTCAAGAATGCCTGGTTTTGGGTCACTCAGACAACTGTTGGATGCCTCCCAGCTTGGGCCCATACCAACAGCCAAAGTCTCCTCTCTCCACCTTTGCACCTCAGAAAGAATGGGTTAAGAAGGACAAACTAGTTAACGGACACACATTGACCAGGACCTGGAAAGAAGATAGCAACAGAAACCAGTTCAGTGACCGAAAGCAGTATGGTTCCAGTGAGGGCCATTTCAACACTGGCAACCACATGACTGACATCCCTCTGGCCAACTTGAAGTCTTATAAACAGGCCCAAGGAGCTGTTGAGAGTCCAAAGGAGCACCAGCTATAAGAAATGGTTACTTTGGACCAATGACTTTAGCCTACTTAGACTTGCTAATACTGTGTGTGTGTCAGAGCTTTATGTACTGAGTAGACCTCTAGAACTATGCTTCACCTAGCAGAGATATGCATATCTTTAAGTTAGCACCGTGGAAGGTATGATGTCCTGCAACATGAAAGAGTGTTTCTGCTAGTTGTGTGGTTTTGTTAAATCTGCAGAGATCTCTCCAGTTTGCAAACACCCTTTTTGTTTGTTTGTTTTTTGACCCTGGACTGCTGCTATGAAAAACAGAAGATGCATTGGGAGAGTAAGAGAGCAAGAAAGTTCAGTGGATTACAATGATTGGAAAACATATCCAGTTAGAAAATTGTGCTTTTATTGTCATTGATCTATGCTGGGACTGCTATACTTGAGATCATGTTGCAAACAAAACAAATGAAACTGTAAACATTAAACCTATTGTGCTATTAACAATGTTAGTGGACACTTATAAGTCAAACAGTGTTCAAATACTTGTAAATAGAAACAATTATTGCTTAAAATTTTTGTGTACTTATAATGTTCACTTGAAAAGATACTGTAGCACATTTCTGTGTTTCACAGTTGCTTTTTACTTTCCTTCATTTGTTTCCTGTTGTTTTGCTTTTATTTTCAGTGGTGGTGTTTCTGTGTTAGTGGTCTGTCTGACACACAATGTTCCAAGGAACTCAAAACCGTTGTGTTAAAAGTAAAAAAAGAGGTTATGTCATGGAAAGGAAGGTTTCTTATAGAAAAGAAAAAAGCAAAAAAAGAAAATCTTTCTATGTAGTAGCAAATAATGCCAGCATTCAGGTAGAATTTCTTCCTCTTTTTTTTTATTTTTTTCTTTTTTTTTTTTAATATATACGAAAAAAATGAAAGTGCTTGTGTAAGGGCTTAAAAAAATTAGCCTTTTTTATTTTTTTTTTCTTAAACTTACATTATGTTTCATAAAACAAGGAAACTGTAAAACAAAAGAAGAATTTAAATTTGTGGTAGTGGGTGAGAGGGAAAGCCGTTCAGTTGGAATCCCTGATCAAATTAGCTGCAGTCTGTCAGCTCACATCGAACTGGAATATACAGAGGAAATTCTACAGGAGCAAAATACAATAAGCATGTTTAACCAATTGGGCAGGTGTGTGTCTATACCTAAGACAGTTTGTATTGCTGAAACAGCAGCGTTTGTGTTGATCTTCATCTGCGTTAATGTTGTAGTAACACAAGTGTTTTTAGACCATAGCCACAGAATATTTAATGTGTTGTGCCTTTATGATGTAACAGAGCATTCTCCTGGTAGGCTAGTTGGGGGAATTAAAGGGTTAAATCTCTAATTATTGCTGTTTAACTGTTTGTTATCATAGTTGGTCAATGCCTGGCAGGTACCAGTATCAAGTCACCTCAGTCAAACCAGCAGAGTGACTCCTAATGTTAATAAGATCTAAGTTGCACGCAAAGCAAATCCAAATCCAAACATTTCTAGATGGCTTTTGGTAAGGCATGACAGATGATTTACACAAATAAATAGCATGTTAAAAAAAAAAAAAAAAAAGAAAAAAAAAAAAAAGGAATAAAAGAAAAGTCCTTACAGAAAAAAGCAAAAGTTACTTATGCCACAGCGAAACAGTCTTAAAGTAACAAACTTAGCTAATCTGGAGGTGATTTTATTCTTACCAAAAACACAAGCTTCTTTTTTCTTCTTCTTTATTATTTTGTACATAGCAATTCACTTTTTTTTTTTCCCCCTACTTTTTTTTTCCCCCCCCTCCACACTATAACAGGCATAAAAATGGGCTAGGGGTGCATTGCTTATTGCAGTACTTATGTCAGTTTGTGAGGGGTGTTTGATGACTTTGACAGAATAAATATCTAACCAGTTATCCTTGTTACTGCTTTGCCAGTTCAACGTTATTTAGTTATCCAGCTCTTGCAATAAATGTTCTGAATTCCTGATTGTGTTGTGTTAGTTCTTGGGCAGGCGCCTAAGGGACTTTATTCCTATTCATTTCTCTTTTTTTCAGTTGTTGTTGGTTGGTTTGTTTCTTTATTTCATTCTGAATTTCCATTTATATTTCTAAGCATATCACGGTCCATTTCATTCATACAGATAAATATGGAATATACAACTAATGATACAGTCTGAGGGCCATATTCTGTCATTCCTATGGTAAATAGGAACTTAGTCAAAGTGAGTTATTTGAATTGGGTAAAGTGTTATTTGGCACAAAGGTGACAGAATCTAGCCCAAATTTGTTAGGCATACTTAAGCACATGTAATAAGCCTCCTGGAATGAGTCTTTGTAACAGTGCAGTGGTAGCATAGAGAAAAGTCAGCACTTACTACACCTCAGTCTTTCTTTTGAGAGTAGCCATGTCAAAATACATTAAATACTTTCTTATGAGGAACATGTGTGTGGTTATATAATCACTTTTGTTGCAGGAAAGTAAAACAAACAAACAAACAAAATAAAGCCCAATAACCTTGATAAAGACATATTAATAAAAGTAAACTATTATTGAACATGCTGAGTTTTAAAACCAGAAATAACATCATTATTTGAGAACCCAAATAGCACTGTGTTAAATTATAAGTACCTTGATAAACAGAATATATTTGAAAAAAAAATCCATCATAAACAAGAAGAAAATGGTGTGACTATTGCTACAAAAAGAGCTATATTATCTTCCAACCTTCAATACTTCTTGATGTCATCAACCTTTGCAAGAAGAGGTCAAACAAATATGATTTAGATTTCCAGCAGGTGAAAATTTTCTCATCTCATTTTCTCAAACTCAGAGTAATTTTAGATTCTTCAGGCCTTACTGAACTTTGAAATATTTATTAAAAAAAATACAGGAGAGAAAGAAGGAGAGAAAAGAGGGAGGGAGGGAGGAAGGAAAGAAAGAAGGAAGGAAGGAAGGAAGGAAGGAAGGAAGGAAGGAAGGAAGGAAGGAAGGAAGGAAGGAAGGAAGGAAGGAAATATCTGCAGTACTGAGTACTGTATCATAATCCCATTTAAGACAAAATAATGTTTTCCAGAGACCTCCATGGAATCTGGATTTCTCTCTAAACCTGTCTAGTAAGTGCCCATTCATTCACAACAATTTGGTTTGTCCAATCAGTAATACTAGTACTGCTCTCTAAAAAATAAAAAAATAAATAAAAAAATTAAATCCTGGCAGGAATTCAGTCACATGTCCAATGAGGAGCTTTGAAGATATATTTTAAAATCCCACTGCCCAGAATGAGAAAGGCTGATGAATATTGGTGACTACTCAAGTTTACTAGCTTGAAGCTAAAGATTGCTTAAAATTATTGTTATCTTGGTGTGATATGGATGCCACTCTGATGTCAGTTCTAGAATTTTTTTTTCAGCTAGAAAGAATGAGTGTCCTTTATTTATTTATTTCTTAATGCCCATATTTGAAGGACTGCTAAAAAGATAAGCCAAAGGTTTCTTCAATAGTCCTTTATTTTTACTGTCACTGACAAAAGTTCTTTGTCCAAGTGGAAAATGAAAAGCATACAGATATATTTATTTAGTCCTACTTAAACCTATGCTGTGCCAACTCTTACTAAAGGGAGCAGTCAGGACTCTTTCCTAAGAAACTGTCAAAAGGCAGAGAAAGAAATATTATGCATGGAACAGAATTAAGTAGGATGCAGAAATATACATCGCTTTTAACAAATAGTCATAAAGAAAATTATATTCACATTACTTGCTTAATGTGATTATTACCTTGTATCAAGTTATTAATAGGAACCATGATCAGAAAGAATTTTAATGACTTGAGCATGGAGTAGACTAAACTCTGATGGAGAAACTCAGGAAGCTTTGGATACATCAATGGCATAAAAGCAGGAGATGCATTATCTGTGTGAGAGGAAAGAATGGGAGTGATAAAGACTGATGTAGCTGACATGAGAAAACAAACAAGTAGGTAAAAGAAGATCACAACATTGATTAGAAGTTTGATCTTATGGTGTTTTGAAGAAAGAGAGGCACTAGTAGCTTTGATGAAAGAGAAGGACACAGTGAGAACAATAGGACATGGCAACAGGTGATGTTCTGGGACCCATGGGACTCAAGGCAAATGGCATGGGTGTAGGGGCTAATACCCTTAGGGAGTAGCATCTGATACTTCAGAAAAGGTTATGAAAGTATTCATGTTGGCATAAGAGCACTGCTGTGCTAGGTTAGCAGTTGGACCTGATAATCTTAAAGGTCTTTTCCAACCAAAATGATTCTAAGATTCTATGATTCTATATCCAGTTCAGTCAGAAGAATAAGTAGTCTGTGATGACTATTTCTTATGACCACAAAATATTTACCTGATTCAGCTGGCGAAATTTCTTATGGCATGTATCCTTGATGTGATGTAAAACAAGCAGTGAGAGCTCTCTACACTCCCTGTGCTCACATGTGCCATTACAGGCAGTGAAAACAATGAAGTATCTCTGGATGCTCAATTCTTTCCTGTTTAATATACTTCTTCAGCAGAATCGTGTTCCGAAGTCTGGACCTTATTTAATTTATGTGCCTGCAGTCCTTGCTGCCGTGATGAAAAACTTTGACATGGAGACCAATTCTAGAGCACAGCAAAGTGTTTCAGTATACAGAAAACAGTATACAACATCACCCAGAGGTGTGAATCAGCTCAATATATTATGAACAGTTAAGGTCTAACTCAAATATTCATTTTCTTAACTTGCACTGTTGATGACCTTAGTGAACACATCCATCAAATATAATTACCCCATAATCCAAAACCACTTTTTACTTTTCCTCTTGTTACAAAAATACCTCTTATTGGTAGATGCTTCCTTGTAAAATTGTAAGATAAGCTTTTTCACACACTACTTGAGTGGATTGATTTTTTTCCAGTCTGTCTTCTCTGAAATATAATGCCTTATTTAACACAGCTTCTTATATCATAAACTATTTTTCTTGTGAGACCCCATTTTATACTCTGTTTTCAACAAGTTGTGCATAGTAAGATTGTGACACAGAGGTCCGGATTCTGATCCTTTAGGTTTTATTGAATCTCTTATTGAGTAAAATGCCAGGATCTGTCCCATAATTACTAATAGGCATATCAAGTCCTTTTAGTATGCAGTGGACTACACAATGCTTGAGAAGAAGCAAATTTGTAATTTCCAGGTTTCTAAGACATAGTGTAGTTTATTTACAAATTGAAATTAATGCTAATAAAAGGAGGGTTAGAACCTTTTTTAATTGATACAGACACAGAGCTTCACTTGACACTAATGAAAAATATGTGCTGATACGTACACCCGTCCTGCCAAATACTGTGCAGCTCTTTTGAGACAGTGAGTGAACTTAATTTCTTTAGAACACAGCAGTAAGCATCCTCTTGTAGGAGAAGCTCAGCATTTCACAGGACTGGGTCTACAAAAAGAAGAATATCATAGACATGTGTGTCATGTGCTAAGTTTTGGAGCTAGAATGCTTTCCCTAACTGTGGTGTCTCATGACTTTAACTAAAGTTTTAAGTTTCTACTGCTACCTAATTATACAACAGAAAAAGTATGTCTTTAACTACCAGAAAGAATGTCAAATTCTCACTGAATATTATGAAAAGAAAGAACTGAAAGTATTGTCCCTCATTTTCAAAAATAAGTTTGTTTGGTTTTTGGTTGGTTGCTTTTGATTGTTTTGGGTTTTTTGGTTTCTTTTTTTTCTTTTCTTTTTTTTTTTTTTTTTTTTTACCACAGTCATTCTAAAATCCACCTGTTGTGCCTAGGTATTGCAACATATTCTAATATTGCATGGCATGTAAATAGATACCTTAATTACTCATAATGATATGATTATACACATATATATATAGATTATATATATATACATATACTTAAATATTATCAATCACATAATTACTCAGTATTATTTAATGGAATTTTGGGACTATGGATTTTGTTGTTTGATGTACTTTAAACTGTATGAAGCAGCATACTCTTAAGACTACCCTCACCAATGCTTTTAATTATTTATTCATTAAATAAAGTGCTTTCTTTTGCTTGTTATAATCCTGTTTGTACAACCATGTGATAATGTTAAAATGGGTAAGTACTGTACGGGAATTATAACTGTTTCTTTTCTTGTCTAAATATATACCTATAACAATATTTATTAGTGATCTGAGTTTTAAGAATGTGTCTTTTTATGTGTTTACTATCTTCTTGCATATGGTCAATATTTAAAGGAAAACTGAGATAATATTTTTTCATGTAACTCTGAATGTCCCAATGGCTTTTAAATGTCTTTTTGCCTTTATTCACAAGTGAAATTAGGATGACGAATGTACTTTAAGTCAGGCATAAAATAAATGCACAATACAGTACATAGGGTTTGCTTACTGTAGCTGTCATAAGTGAACCAACATTCTTCATTTCTCAGGTAAATATCTTTAACCATTAAGTCTCAAACGAGAAAGGAAGAGACTCTGCACTCAGAATACAATGTTTAGAACAGCTGATTTAGCAAAAGATGAGTCAGAAATCTTATACATTAAAGAGTGTTTTTACACATTTCATAGTCAGCTTCCATTTTTTTTTTTGTAGAGAGGATCAACTAGAATGTGTACCTCTTTAAGGAGCTCAAATGTTTATTGTTGATAAAACTTGGAGCTGTTTTTGCTAACCATTAGTTATAATCGTATCCAATGGGAATTTTCTTGATTATTTCAAAGAAACAGTATTTCACCAGCATTTAAATGTGCTGCAGACAGCAATAAGGTGTCCCCTCAACCTCCTTCAAAGGAAAGGCATCTTCTGCTTTCCTTTCATTCACTGTAATATTCCATACAAGATTCTTCCCTGTATAGAGAGGCATTCTTTTATTTCTTTCAGGTAAGGAGCTGAAAGTGGGATCTGTGTGGTCCTCAACTTCACAGACATTTTAGACATTTTGTCGTATGGGTGTTAATAGAAAAGGTGGGTATTTACCTTATTACTTCCCCAATAGAGAACAGGAGAAGGAGTGTAGCAGAAAGGCAGGAATGGGAGGGCATAACAGAAAGTCGTATGTGTTAGGGAAGAAGTAAAAATGCAATGTAAAGAGTAAGTTTGAATTTGAGGGGAAAAAATATTATGAAAGCCCTTCACAATGTGTTCTCAGTCTTCATATCTCTGTAACACCATAAAAATAACCTTCCTGTCTGTACAGATTTGTGTACACACATCACATTTAACACTACTTTCTTGTGAAAATGGGGTATCCAGAATTATGGCAAGTCTGTACTGCTTGTTGAATTTCTTTAATTTGGTATTCACATTCCTTCTAAGAAGAATTTTTTTGAAACATTGCTCTTCTGCCTTCCACATGTATATAGAGACCAGAAAAAATACCATGCAATTTCAGTAACCAAGCACTTAATTTGGTTAGTGAATTTTTAATATCAAATGCTTCTAAAATCATTAGAATCATAGAATCGTAGAATTGTTTCAGTTGGAAGAGACCCTCAGGATCATTGAGTCCAACCATAACCTAACCTAACTCTAGCACCAAACCCTGTCCCTGAGAAGCTCATCTAAATGCCTTTTAAACACCGCCAGGGATGGTGACTCCACCACTTCCCTGGGCAGCCTGTTCCAACACCTGACAACCCTTTCCAGGAAGAATTTTTCCTAATACCAAATCTAAACCTCCCCTGATGCAACTTGAAGCCATTTCCTCTTGTCTTATCACTGCTTGGGAGAAGAGACCAACACCCTCCATGCTACAATCTCCTTTCAGGTAGTTGTAGACGGCAATAAGGTCTCCCCTCAACCTCCTTTTCTCCAGGCTAGATAGCCCCAGCTTCCTCAACCTCTCCTCATAAGATTTCTGCTCCCAGCCCCTCACCAGCTTCATTGCCCTCCTCTACACTCTCTCTAGTATTTCAATGTTCTTATGATGAGAGGTCCAAAACTGAACACAGAATTCAAGGCGGGGCCTCACCAGTGCCAAGTACAGTGTCACAATCAATTCTCTAGTCCTTCTGGCCATACTGTTTCTCATACAAGCCAGGATGCTCTTTGTCTTTTTGTCCACCTGGGCACACCGCTGGCTCATATTCAGCTGGCTGTCGATCAACAATCCAAGATCTGTTTTTGCCAGGCAACTTTCCACCCACTCTCTCCTGGGCCTGTAGTGCTGCCTGGGGTTTTTATGACCCAAGTGCAGGACCCAGCACTTGGCCTTGTTAAACCTCGTACAACTGGCCTCAGCCCAACAATCCAGCTGGTCCAGATCCCTCTGTATGGCCTTCCTACCCCCAGCAGGTCAACACTCCCACCCAATTTGGTGTCATCTGCAAATTTACCAAGGGTGCACTCAATCCCTTCAGACAGATTAGCTACAGACAGCTTGCAAATAACCCGTAAGCCTAAACGAATAAGAAATTTTATTTTGCCAGATCTAACAGAGGGGAAAAGAAAAGGGCCAATACACAAAGGATTACAGTCCTGATAAACAACTCTGACACTTCTACCCACCCCCCAGCCCTGCATAAACGCACAGTTGATAAAGATGCAGGTTTAACGTCATAAAATGATCAGTGGATTTCTTTTCATGTGCAACATTTTGGAGAAAGCTCTGGGTTGTGAAGATGTTTGTGCTTTTATCTGTTACTTAAATTAACCCAATGTAAGATTAAAGATCTTCAGTCTTATAAAACCAGAAATCCTGTATTACACTAATAGAAAAATTAATTATATATTTTTTTCTATTGCAAGTCACTGCTTAATCACTAGGTAACAAGCATTAGATCCTTCTTAGTACTGGGCAAGGATATTGTTTCAAGAGAGTGTTCTTCAAATTTGCATGTATATTTCTTTGTATATTTTATAATGCCAGCTTACAGTTTGTTTCCATTCGGGAAGAGAAAGTTTGAATTCTGTTTACAGTGTTTGTATTTTTTTTTTTTTTTACTTTTGTTTTGTTTTCAGGAGTATTATTTACCACAGGGAATGGAATAAGCCTGTGCTTTTACTGCGTGATCTTGTACTCCTAGGACACTTAAACTATCTTCAATAGAAAGTTGCTTCTACATTATTAATAAAGATAATGCATAATTTCTGTCCACCATGTGGTGTTAAACCCCCAAGAGAAAAGTGAAAAAGAACAGGAGGCAGCCACATAAAGACCATTGTTTTATTCACACAAAATACTGTACTGTGTTGTGAAAGCAAAATTCACAATGATGTATTCATTCAGCAAGAACTACCTACTTACTGATGCTGACCGATTCAGCAACACACCATTTGTTTCCTTCTTTAGGAACAACATCAAAAGAAAACCTGAACAGTTATGCCTCATGGTGGGTCTAAACCTCATTCTGAAAACCATTTGAAACATGAGCAGCCTCTGGATACATGGATCTGGAGAGAATTCAATCTTAGGTAGGTCTCCTTAATTTTAGGTGCATAGTGGACCAAACTTTTAAAATAACCTCAAGTTCCCTCACATGCAAACAGCTATTTTTGAAGACCCCCAGAAAGAAACTTTTCACTCCTGAGTTTAGACACACTACCTCTCTGTTTTATGGAATATCAGAGTGCAGAACCTTTTTCAAACTTTTCAGCTGACAGCTGTCTCTGGATACTCTACCATATCAAATTACTCATCACTAATATTAAAAACATGAAAATCTAAAAACAGAACAGCAAGAGAGAGACTGAAGCTAATATGAGCACTGTCTGGTTACACAAAAATAAATAAAAAATAGGGAAAAAAAAGTGATTTTTTTTTTGTTTTGTGTTGTTGTTGTTTTTGTTTTTGTTGTTGTTTTGTTTTGTTTTGTTTTGTTTTGTTTTGTTTTGTTTTTGTAAAACACATAGCTGCAAGGAAGTATGTTGCTAATACTGCATTTTCTTTGGATGCCCTACTATGTATGGTTCACTTACCATGCTAAAGGCTAATCCAAATAAAGTTACAAGCAATAATTCTACAGAAATCTGAATTCAGTAACTATATGGTTCTCGTATGTGAAGTATAAAGAAATTGAGTTCCACTGCATTTTTAGAATATCAAATGCATGGATACTATTTATAATAAGCTTCCAATCACAAACTTTGTAATTCTTTAGTCCAGAACAATTGCATAATTATGATTACAACTGCATTAACACTGGGAGTAGACATGGATGATTTCAAAGGGATAGTACTGATTTATGAGGTCTCAGTCTGTACATCTCCAAAATTACAGAAATTCTGTTTAATGACCATTGATTCTTTTGAGTATTTGAACCAATAAACCAACCAACTGCCAACCAAAAGAAGTGGAAAACAAAAACAAACAGAAATGAGAATGAAACTGCATGTTTCATGATATGCAGCTACCAAAATATCATTTTCTGACTAGTTTCCAACAGTCTGGCTGGCTTTACCATGGACTGATTGCTGCTGAATCTGTTGAATACCGAGAGCCGCCACTTATGAAAGTGTTTTTGTATTTTAAATGTTTATGGCATCGTGATTATTCTATAATTAACATGACATTAGGCCATGGGCACAGGGAGCTATTCTGAATTCATTGCCCTTTTCTTGCATTCTTCATTTTTTTGTGTGTGGTAGGCAGCCTCTAATCAGTTCCTGAGGTTGTAGACCCGCTATTTTGCAAAAGTAAATAGGTGGCAGCAAAAATTTTGTGAAACAACATATTGCTTTTTGGTGTTTTGTTTGTTTGTTTTCTTGAAAGTGGTCGTTTGGTGTTTTTTTTGCTTTTGTGTTTTGTTTTGTTTTCTGCAAAAGTCTCTGTGTTAAAACCTCTCTTTGTTTTCAGTGGGAGACAGATTAGCTTAAGCAGCAGTTTTCATGTCAGCAGTCATTACACCAAGTAAGGATGAAAGTATATGTCAATCAGAGACATTGTAAAATCCTTAAACTTATATGCCCCCAAGTAATCCTGCTGTGTAACCAACAATTACTTTACATAGAGGAGTAAAGAGGAACAGTGATCTTAACCTAGAAAGACTGACTGCCTAAATCATGGCATGTAGTTGCAGATCTACCACACAGCACCCAATTATACTTCAGTACTACGTCTTCCCATCAGCACTAAAATTAATGTTTGACATCCATGAGTTTTAATGTTTTTTCAGTGCTTACAAAGTAAGCTCTGCACATTCATAACACATCTCTATCCAACAAGCTGCTCATGGACTTAGGCAAATGCTGGCTTCATCAACGTGTTCACTGGGTAAAATCAAACAGATTCCTATCCTCAAACCAGAACATCTGAGCCTGAGTTGCAAGTGACTGGGAATAACTTCATCTCTTCCTAAGTGGAAAATGGTGAGAGCTAGATCACAATATTAGCATTCCAGAAAACAGATATTCTGAAGATCAGGCTGAGCACTATGAACCGAGTAAGAGTGTCCTCAGCTTGCTTTTTAGCCTTATGTAGGAACAAGCATAGGTAATATGGGAAGAAAGGACTGTCTACAACTTTCTTTACCATTACATAGAGTTGTTATGTCGTATTATTCCCCACTTGGTAAGCCTACAATAGACTGTTTGGTACATGAGCTTCTACTGCAGAGGGCTGTGGTGTAGGTGGCAATTTGTCACACGTGGTAGGATCTCCCTTACTTCTTCTAGCTCATCCTTAAACACCAACACAGCTGTATAAAGGGAGCTCTCTACATTCCTACTGCTGAGAAACCTCTCAGCACCTCCACTGCTACTGCTGGGGACAACTGACCCCTTTAGACATCCTGGGAGAGCCCAATGATCATTATCAAAAAGCTAGGATGAGCATAGGAGTGCAGAACAATGCGTCCTCTTCAAATCAGATCACTCTGCTTCCATGAGGAGTATGTGTACTGCCACTGGAGAATGAAAAAAAAGAAAAAAAAGTAATAACTTCACCTGAGAGACGACCTCTGATGTGAAATGTCTTTCTTTACTACTTTTTATTTCTGCTATTGTGTGAAATAAGCATGTTTTTCTTTTGATATGATCTGGCTGCTTGTTCCCGGTCTTATTCTATTGGCATTTCAACCTTCTGGCTGCAAAAAAAATGTATGGCAATGTTCACTATTTCTACCTATCTTTGCTCGACTGCAAAATCTTCCCAGGCATCCAGGGCAAGTGATACATATTAACAAATCCTAAGCCTCCCAGCCCTGCAGGACCTTGTTCTCCCTGAATCTTTGTAACACTAGTGGAAAGGCCACTCCTTTTCCTCGTTTGGACTCTCAGGCAACCCAAATTATCCATGAATTCAAAGTTTTGCACAAGGAAATATGTCCCAAAGCTGATGTTTGACATGTTTCAAGATTTGCTGTAGATTCCCTTTACATTGGTGCAGGCAGTACCTCCATATTTTGAGGTCAAAATCCTGCTTTTTAAGGGTGTCACAGGGACCACACTTTTAGATAAATGTGCAGAGTAGCTGCTTTCAATAAGTGTGAGCATTTTTGAAAAGAGCAAGAAACCAGGATAGTGTGGAATGAGTTTGATTGTCTGTGAAGAAAGGGAAAGAGGAAAGAGAAAAGGGGAAGAGGAAAGAAAGATGTTATACTTTGTGTTTGTGTTTGTGTTTGCTGTAACCAAGACCAGGATGAATGTCTTCTGGGGGAATGTCTCTATGTGATGTCAGAGAGTATTATGCATGACACAGGATGCATAGTCCTAAACCTTGTAAATGTTGATGCAGACATTATTACTCTTCCCCCTAAAAAAGTGTGGAAGAATAGGGAAATAACTCCAAAGAAGAAGGAACATGCAATCCAGTTTTGGGCTGTCAGACCCATGGAGCAGGTCGACTGCTGTGTATACACTGTACGTGAAGCTCTTCCCCAGAACTCTGGAAGGTTGCTTGGTGAACCACAATACAGCCTTGCTGTAAGGAGCTAGAATTATTATGGTAGTGCTAATTCATATTTAGAAGGGAGCTGGTAATACGCTGGAAGGCTTTGACTTTTCATAGAAGTTTTTCTTGACTTCAACACTGGCCTCAAAACTCACGAGTTCCACCAGAGTCTGAGCAGGCCAGGTTGTCTTGAATGCAACAATACGCCAAAATAACAACCACCACCAAACAAGGTGATGGACATCTTGATATACTTAGATTACCACTTTTCTAACCTCTCTGAACTGTAACTTGCCTCTCCTCCCTTTTCCATAAGCAGCACCTCCTCATTTTCTTGTCCAAACTTGGCCCTGTCTGACTGTAGATCCTCACACAAGTTCCAGTCTAACTAATCACGTGTATTACTAGACTCAACCCCAAATTTCCATTAAAACCTGCCATTATCTGTAAGCAATCTTGGTCTAATCTGTGCTTCTTCTGTGTCAGTCAACTCCACTTCCCCCCAAAAAAGCACGTTCTGTTTGTTAAGGTCCTTCAAATAACATTGTATTTCAGGATAGGCATGCATGGTTGCAGGCCAAGTAACAGCAGAACGTGGGCGTCTCCCCAAAGACTTTATTTGGACAGTCTTGATTTGTATTCACGGTCCAGGCAAAATGGAAGTAATGAGTATATTAGCCATGTTAGTTGGAATGTTAGTTGTGGTAGATGTGAGAAGGCTGAAAAGAAGATGCTGATGTTTTCTAAATCTTGGTGTCTGGCTGCAAATCCTTCTGTCTATAGATATATGTATTTTGCGTGTGTGTGCATATGAATGTGGAGAAGCAGCTGTTATGACTCTGATGAGTTATATCTGCAGCCGGACATCTACAACCGTGTAGGACGTCTGCTTATAGTCAGATGAGCCACAACTATTTTGACTAAAAAAAAAAATAAGATGGAAATTTTCTTTGATTTTCTTTTATTTAGTCATGAAACTAATGGTTTCCCTATATGTTTACCAACTACTACCCTCTGATAATTAATTTCACAATTAAAATTTCAAAGCCAAAATGTATAAATAAATAAATAAATAAATAAATAAATAAACTAGTAGATTAATAACGTATACTGAAAGGATATATATATTCTTTCCTGTACTGTCTAATTTTAATAATTTTAAGTACCATAGAAACTTTTTTTTTTTTTAACTTGTTAGATTTAAGAGTTTTATAGTAAATCCATAATACAAGTGAGGGCATAAATAAACATATAGTTCCAGGAATTCAGAGATATTTAAAGCCTGATCTTAAATTCATTGAAGTTAATAAAGTTTTTTCTATTGTCACTTAGAAATCAAAATAATTTTGTGAACTAATACATTTGCTTGACCATTTAAAAATAAAATTTGAAACTAGTTTTCTTAATTTAAATAAGGTACTGAAATTAGTATCTGAACATTTAATTTCTCTTGTTTCAACTGCAATTAATTCAGAACCTTAAGACTGAATTTCTCATCAACTTAAGTGGGAGACAATGCCTACTAGGTGGCCTTCACAAAAGAATCCCTTCTCTGAGAATTGCTAAATTACTTTTGTTACATTGTCCTTCAGGTATGAAGAGAGTACCTTTCATGGTGTTATCCTGAAATATAGGGAACCAGATCCAGCCATATTAGCTTCCCTTGCCTGCACTCTGTAAGGAAATGAAACACAGAAGTTAGCAGTGAACTATAATGACATCTTAACTGGAGACCTCTCTCCTTGACGATGGCTTAGAAAGACCATGAATGTTTCTACTATCTAGTTTAGATTCAACAAAGTATTTTCAGCCTGAACTGTGGGGTACCAGTCCTACTCTTCTGCTGTCTTGCAAGTTTATATTACCCGAAGTTGTATTTCAGTGTATACTTGAAGTACTTCATCTGTCTCTCCTGGCTACATGGTGCTTCTTCAAGTCCAAGGCACACCAGCTGCTGCAGGATACCATTGTCTTCTCTCCTAGATGTGTGACCAGCCCAATGCAGCTGTTCTGTGATGATCATGGCTACAGTCCCTGGAACATAGCTCTGCTCTGAAACTTTCTTATTGAAAATTTTATCCTGCCATCTGATGCACAATATGTTCCACAGATGGTGCAGATGACATTTGTCTAGGAGTCATATATGTCATCACTAGTCCGTGTCTTCAAACCATTCAGCAAATTGGGTATGAGTGATGCTTTACATATTCTTAATGTGGTCTACCATTTAACATTAGTCTTCTATTTGACCTCAGAGTAGCTTGAATCCTGAACCTCATGGTGCAGTATGAAGTTACATATTTTCCCGGACTTTTTAGAAGGAAAATAAAACAGTAGAAGAATGAGGTGAAAGGAATATTAACGTTTTCTTCTAAAGGTTTGTTTGGATTTTTTTTTTTTTTTTTTAATTTAGTTTCCATCTCCTCTGAAGATACAAGCATACAACTCAAAGTATTTTATTACATTGATTTAACAAGTATATGGGGTCAGTTAGGTTTCTACTGTTTTCATGTACTCGGTTAGTTCCTTTGAAAGGTAATATATTGCTTCCAGTTCTTTCCTTGACTGTACCATAGTCTTAACAGTCCACATGTGCTCCTTAGATGTGGGCATCAGAAAGTTTATCATCTTGTTCACACTAGTAAATAATTCTAGTGCTAATAATGCCCAGTGTGAGCCTATTTCCAGTCTGAAAATGGATCATTTTTTTTTCTCTCTGAGGTTTTGTCTCCTAAGTAGCACATTATCCACTGTAGCCTTTAATCCTCACCTTAATCATATCTCCTTAAAGACTTCAAAGAAAGCCCACAAAATGGTGTATTGAAATCCTGAAGGAAGTATATATACTAGTTTGTCTTTATTATTTCATTGGAATAGCTAGAAACATTTTACTCGCTTTGTACTCTCTGAAAAATTTAAGGTTAATGGACAGAAGAATAAACTAAGCACTTCCCAAAAACAAAAATTAAAAAAAAAATTCATTGACTACTTACTCCAGCAGAGACTACATTGACTTTCAAGCTTTTTCTCCTTTTGCGGCTACACAAACAAAATTAAATTCCATCACCTGAATGCTCGTCTTCATTAAATATTGCTATTATACAGTGATGAGTCTGTTCCTCATAAGTAATGAATAAAAGTGTTTGTAAATAATGTTTCTCTTCCTTTTCCATCCATCCTCCTAGGAACAAAACCAACAGTGAGTGAAAGGACTTCCAAATAGAAATATTTCAAATGAATTGAAATCCTTCCTCTAAGTATGCAACAAGTCTTTTTTTTTCTCCCCAAGGATTTATTAATTTTGAATTTCTCTGCACATACTTCTTTGTTTCTAATTTTAAAATATCCTCAGAAGATGTGCCAGAAATTTACAGCACAAATAGAATGTGCTGCAGGGGAACTGCACTGTTAACTGCAGAACATCACAGGTTATCTATATCAGTTTAACAACTACATTTCTGATTCTTGATCTGTGTCAAGAAAAAGCCAGAGCTTAATCACTTAATGGTATGTCTGTGTAGACATAAGCAGAGGTCTAGCTGATGTTGCTTTGGGGTGTTATGACTAACTTTTCTCTCTAAAATATGCTATTTTCTAAGCTTCTGTTTGTTGTGGCTTCATCTGAGCAGGCAACTAAGCACCATGCTGCCACTCTCTCAGTCCCCCCCTTGTGGGATGGGGGAGAGAACCAGAAAAGTGAGAAAACTCATGAGTTGGTAAAGCAAAAACTGTGCATGCAAGCAAAACAAAACAAGGGATTAATTTCCTACTTCCCATCAGCAGTCAGTTGTTCAGCCATCTCCAGGAAAGCAGGATTCCATCATGTGTAATGGTTATTTGGGAAGACAAACACCATAACTCTGAATGCTCCCCCTTCCTCCTTCCCCCAGCTTTATATACTGAGCATTATGTCATATGGTGTGGAATATCCTTTTAGTTAGTTGAGGTCAGCTGTCCCAGCTGTGTCTCCTCCCAGCTTTTTGTGAACCTCCAGCCTACTTGTTGGCAGGCCAGTATGACAAGCTGAAAAGTCTTTGACTGCTTAGCAACAACTATAACAATATCAACATTATTCTCACACTAAATCTAAAACACAGCACCAAAACATCCATCAGGGAGAAAAAAAACTCTATCTAAGCTGAAATCAGGACACTTGGTTTTAGACCAAAGATTAAGTTTTTAAAGTTAAAATGTAGTATAGCTGTTCAAAAGTCACAGTCACTGTAGTACTAACTCAGCTATGTCACAAATTCCCATTATTTTGTTTCTAGTTATCTTATTAGTATTGCAGACTTTGTATAGATGGATTGTGCATATTTTTCAAATAATATAAACTTCAGATATAAAGTTCAAAAAAATGTTTTTGCTCCAGAAACCCAGAAAAATAGTCCCCTTGGAAAATGAAACAGTTGTTTCATGAGGAAGGGAGATATTGAAGCCTAATCCTTCACAGATTTCCATCTGGTTTTCCCTAGGCTTTCTTCCTATATCCCCCATGGCAAACCTGCAGAGCAAAGGATAGCACATTTGGAACTAAACTTGTGCTGATTTACTATGCAATAGACTTCGTGGATCAGCCAGTTTTACACTAAATGAAGAGAGATTCCTTGCCTCAGAGAGAGAAGGAGCACCTCTAGTTTAAATTATGTTTACTTACATTTGAACATTTAATGTATTTTACATATCTCTACAGACTTTTTGAGTAGATTGAATATGGGCTTTATTCTCTATCATAACTTTTTGACATTAAGATTTTCAGGGAAGGCAGATACTGTATACATTTCAACAAATTTCAACAAATTCAAATGAGCAAAGTTTCAAATGCCTCACTGAGTCACTTCACCAACTCTTTTTTTGTTTGAAGATGATAAAAATCCTGACTCATCCAAATTTCATTTTTAAGGTAGTTTTTAAAGTATAATGATAGATTACTGTCATTTCTTGGTGTTTCTAGAGATTTATTCATGTGATTTCTGTCTTATTGGGTAAGAGTGTTGCATGGTTATGTTTATTGGTAATGTGGGTAACATTATGTAGCTGTTGTTGTTTTATTTTCTTTGATTTTATTTTCTTCCACTGTTTGCAGAATATTTCACAGTAAATGAAAGCTTCTCTATGGCTTTTGCCATTGTAGTTAGCTAATCTTTATCCTACTGGGAGAATATTTCCAAATTACTTCTTTGTGTTTCTTCACCATGGTTAAAACTAAAGTGTGTGTTCAGCCTTACATTGCTGAAAGAGATGGAGGCCTGTAGAGTGCCTTGTTTAACAAACCGGATGCTTTGCTTTCTTTTTGCTGTACCTCTTGTGTATACATATAGAACAATATGAGATGACCAAGCATGAAATGATCTAGAGCTCTATAATCTATTTAATGCACTTTCTTGGTTACAACTCAGACCTTGCTTCCAGCTGCAGAAACACTGTGTTCATTTTACTTTGTACTGTTATGTCATAAAATATTAGAATGGGCTTATGAGCCGGATTCTGATACACATTATTTAGTGTGAATGTGTGGTATAGGTATTAGGTTTGATTCTTATGAGTGGACTATAACAAGGATTAAGACTTGTTCCATTCAAATATATACTCCTGATCTTTATTAGAGGAAAAAAAATACACACAGGAAAAACATGTGAAAAATTCTCATTTCTGTCCTGCTAAGAACCCTACAAATGCCAAGGTTCTGGAAGCAATAGTAGACTGCTCCAACTCCCTGCACAGTCTTCAGTTACGACTCTTGTCTAAAAATTCCTTTGCTGAGAAAGGAAAGGAAAGTAGAGCTATCAGGCAATAAAGTGAAAATGCTCAGCCATTTAGGATGACTGCTGAGGTCTAAAGCAAACTAGCTCCCTGTTTGTCTGCAGCCATCCTCTCCTACGGAAGTTATTGTAAGAGCTGAAGAGCACAAAAAACATGAGCTGCAGTGAAAAGAGATTTTTATCTTCTTCACTGGGATATAAAACTAGCTCTCCATTATGTTTTTGTTCCACTTCTCACACAGAGAAACACTCCTATTTTTACGAGTGACAACAGAAATGCATATGTATTGTTTATTATTATACAGTATTTACATCTGATGAAGTTTGCTTATTAGTGTGATTTGATCATTAAACTTTTTTCAGTACCTCTATTTTATGCAGCCCCTAAAATAAGATATAGCGCAGTCACCTTAGGTTTGTGGTGCTTGGTTTTATTTTTATTTGTTTGGGTGTTTGTGTTTTGTTTTTGTTTTTGTTTTTTTCCTTTTTTTGGTGGTTTTTGTTTGTTTGTTTGTTGTTGTTTTTTTTTTTCCTGGTGCACTATTTTCTGGGAATTTATTTATTTTTTTTTTTTTTTTTCCTAGGGCTGATTAGGAAGTACTGTTGGTAAACAGTGTTTGTGACCTAAACTGACACTCCCAGTAGGAAATAATTGGGATAGAATAACTGTCTCAGTGGTAGACATGGTCTGGGGACAAACAGCAGTGCTGTATCATACTGAATTAACTTAATGAGACTGTAGACAGAATGGAGAAGCCTGATGATTTTTTTCCACTTCTGAGATTTCTTGTAAAAAATTCTGTAACACAAAGTTGTGACCTAGCAGGGTGCAACAGGGAGTTTAGAACAGCTCTTTTTTTTTTAATAGTAAAGTGCTTTGATTTCATATTAAGAAGCACTACAGTTTTCATTGTTAAGGCCAAAAGCAGTGTCAGCATTTCTACACTGCAGCAACCTTGACCAAAACTTTGATGGGAAAAGAAACTGTAAGACTGCTTGCAATGGCAATCATGCAGAGAGACTCTGCAGGCAAACTTCTGGACTTACTCCAGTCATTACACATTTAGAAAGAGCTTCACACAAAGGTATTTTGTGCATGAGTAGTCCAGAGGAATAGGTTTCTGGATCAACTGGTGTGTAGCTAATTTTAAAAAGTCAGTTTACCATAACAGTTATTTTATGGGCTGTAGAGCAGATCTCATTAAAGTGGGGAGAGAATCATAAATTAAAGGAGAAGCAAACACATTAATACGTCTAATACTGTCTCTTCTTAACAGGAAAACTACAAATGGGAATGACATCGTTCCTCTTTGTGGGGATAAATATGGTAAAAATAGAAAAGTGTTATATTCTCAAACAAAATTTTCTGACGTTATTTCTTTTGTACTTTTTTTTCCATGATACTACATATCAGCTTTTTTGAACTGAGAGACCTCTCTATCCTAATCTTAATTATTTTAATAGGTTATTTTCTTAATATCATGTTACCTTCTCCTTTTTAGAAATGCCTATGTGTAAGCTAAATATAATTTTGCCTCTGCTGGAGCTTGTAGCAGTTCATTCTCATTACTAGCCATTCTCTCATTTTTTTGCATTTTGTTGTTGTTGTTGTTTTGGTTTTGTGTTGTGGTGTCAGGGCTCATCTAGTTGTGCATAACAAGTACACACATATGTAGATTTGTAAACTCATAATCTCTTTAAGCTAATGAATAAAAAATCAATAAAACCCCAAAATTACAGAGATGCTTTTTTCCTATGAATCTGAATGCATACCTTTCTCCAGGAAGCTCATAAAATAGATCCAATGTGTAAAGATACTACAATGATACGTAAAAATTTGACATTCACTCTAATAATACAGTAAATCACTGTACTGAAGACTGAAGATAGCCTGTGTCTTCAATGTGGTCAATAACTGAATCATTAAGATTTAGTTTTACAACCTTACTTCTAGATGTAATATATTTCTACTGATTTGTTAATATTTACAGTGCTGACTATTTAAATATTAGAAAATTGACTTTTACCTCTCTTTTCAAATGCTAAATTCATTCATTTAACATTTATTACAAAAAAAAAAAAGTGCACTTTTGTAACTTTTGTATACCAATTGCATATAAAAGACAGAGGTATTTTCTGGTCCTTTGCTATTCAACTTTTATTCTTCCAACTTCAGCAGTAAGTATTAAAGAACAACAATAGTAGTCAGTGGGAGTTTTCTCATTGGCTTCCTTGAAATCATAACTAGATCTGAGCTGAGTACATTTGAAAATCTCACCCACTATTAAGTAATTGTGAAAAACTCCACAAGGTTGCCTACAAATCAACGTTTACCATCTGAAAAGGAGAAAAATATTGTCATCCTTTTTTTAATAATAGTAATAGTAGCTACTTCTTTCATACTACTTTTATCAGTCATTCTTGGATGTCTGTGCAGAGGAACTTGATTTCATACTTTCCGTTTTATAGACAGAGATGAAGGAACAGTTAGGGAAGTGACTTGTTTATCTGAGCATTTATTTGGGTTTTCAGTACTAATCTGTGGCCCAAGGTGATTTAGCAGAAGAACGACGCTTAAAAAAAGCAGTTACTCTTTGGGGAAGTAATCATTTCAGTCATGAAACATACTCAAAATGAGGTAAAATTATATCTTGAATTGGTATAAGTGAGTACTGTAATTATTGTAAAACTACTTACAGTGTTGTGCTCTTGAGGTCAGACTGGACCCTCTGTGATGAAGGACTCCTCCACCCTTCCCTAGCTGCTGTAGGATCTTTCAGTAGTTACTGAGCTAAGTAGTTCTGACTCTTCCCAGAGTAGTTGTCCTGTCCCAACGGATGGGATGAGGGATGAGTTAACTATAAACGTGACAAGCGCCCTGACTCAACAGATGAGATCAGGTGTGAGTTAACTATGGGTTAATTCTGTGAAGTTATGTAAAGTGAATGACAGACAATCACTCCAGGGATCCAATTCAATTATGAGTTTTAGTAGAAGTATGTGTTGGAATATTGGTTGCAGTGAATAGTGGCTTGGTGAAAGTATTTTATGATATCACAGAACTTATCAACACATTAACAGCAAAAATCCTACTCCAAATGATGTATTGGCAACCATTAGTAGCTATAATATGAAATTTAACCAGAATCCAACAGCAAAACTTAAAGATGATGTTACCCTCATATGTTCAAAAGGGAAAGAGTGAAAGAGAGTGGTAGAGAGGGAAGGAAAACTAAGGTATAAGAGAGAGAGAAAGAGAGTAATATATCATGGAAGGAGAGACAAAGAAATGGGGGTATAGAAAAAAAAAAGGAGAAGGAAAGAGCAGAGAAAAAGGAAGAAAGAAAAAAGTGAAGGATCCAGTCTTTCTTACAGTCCCACAGCGTGGATGACAGGACTTGTATAGTGATGTGTGGCCTCGGTGTTACATGGCGAGGTTTGCAGTTCAGGAGCGCAGCATCCTCCGATGTCTGGTTCAGTTCCAGAGGTGAGGCTGATGAGGTGAGGGTCCTCAGGATGATGGATTCCCTTCAGTGAAGCTGGTAGGCTGAGGGTCCTCAGGGTTCTGGTTTCCCTACTTGTGCCGTTTTAGGTGAGATTTTTTTATAGCTCTCAGAGCAGAGGAAAGTCTAAAGGGGAAAGGGGTAATGGCAAAAGATCGACAAGTCTGGACAAGTCCTCAGCCACGTTGAAGGGTCTCAGCTTTTCTCCTTTCTGTCATGCAGAAATCCAGGGGGAAGGGATGATATCGAAAGACTGACAAGTCTCTATAAGTCCTGGGCCACTTTGAAGGGTCTCAGCTTTTCCCTTTTGTTTACCAAGATGGGCGTATCAGAAGATAGGGTTATGTGCCTTCCAACACATCCTCCACCTCAGATATCGGACAGCCGGCCTGGTCTGTGGCTGGTTAGCTTGTCGTTGATATGTAAATTGCAGTTCCTCCTATACTGAATGTGTCATCTCCTGTGACTGGCTGAACTAGTTTTGCCACAATGTTTTCAGCCATGGTCCTTATCAATACACAACAGTAGTGGTAAACAGGACAAAAGTGCTTAAGCAGACAGGCTTTTTCTGGCTTTCCCTTGGGTGCATATGTCTTGCATGCACTTTGGGTTTGCACTTTCTAAGAAACATAAAAATTCAAAATTAAGAAAAAGATGCTGCTTGAGTTTGTATGAAACAGCACTATAGTTTTCATTGTTAGATGGAGAGCAGCATCAGCTTTTCTAATTTGTAATGACTCTGAACATAACTCTGTAAAGAAAGGGAGTTGTATACCTACTTTTTTTTTTTTTTTTCTTTTTCCAGACTTTCTCATTTTCAGTGTATTTCCATCTCCACCTGTAGGTGCTAGTCTCTTAGGCTGGGTGTATAAAAGTATTATAGTATCTGGTACTAACTGTGACAATGAAAATAAACATGATATAAAGACTGGGCCTGAGCTCCAAGCAGCCGTGTTTCTGTTTCTGTTTGTCTGTGATATGCAGACTAAGTGTTGAAGCTTTCCTTATTGCCGATGAAACCTAGAAAGAAATTCAGTTTGGGAGTTGGTTCAGTTGCCTAAATGTAGATCTAAAAATGAATTTGAGACTTCCAAAGATAATCAACAAGGCTGCATGGGTCTGCATATATGACACAAAAACTAAGGGAACCCTGCATCACCCTGAAATGTCAGATAGATGCTAGCCAAAATATTCTTACAACTCAATTGGGAATGGATAGAAATAGGCCAGCAGCTGAACTGAGTTGACTATTGACCTTCATGTGATCTTATCATTTCAACATGTAGACATATAGCCACTCTAATTAAGGTTTCTTAATTAGAAATGGAGTTTTATCTCCTATAGCAGATATATTACATGAGCTTGTAGAAACTAGATTGATAGAGAAAGTCAAGAAGTATTCCATTTTTGCTTTTTGTATTTACAGGAAAAAAATTAAGAATAAATCCAGCACTTCTAATCTAACCAGTTTCCCTGAAAAGAATGCAGACAAGAATTTACATAGCCATAGAACCAATGAACTGACAGAGTTCAGCTCAGTGCAAGAGATCAGCAACTAATGACACGCTAGATGCTCTGTAGAGCCTGCTTTGAGTTCAAATCCCTTTCACAGAGAGTATAATACTCATGTAGATGCTATGATATAGTTTTCATCTCTATGGGGATATCTCAGGTAACCTAGAGTATTTTAAAAAAGCAATAGTTGTCTTCTGTGTTTAAGCAATTGAATTAAGCCCTTAATGTTCTAGCTGTGAGGAAAAATAAATAATATTGATGTCCGAGTTTCTTGAGAAAAGATCCTAGAAGTAACAGAAAAATAAAAGGTAGCATGTAGTAATCAGCATAAGCGTACACTTATTTAGCATCTTCCCAGTAAGTGTTATAAAAACAATTAAAACCAAACAATGCATAGAGGATGATGATATTAATGAAGAGAAATGTGATGTGCCTGATCAAAGAACAGAGTATAAATTACAAGTTGACTAGTTAATGATTAGTAAGTGCAATTTCATTTATGTCTTATAACTTATATGCTAGAATATTTTTAAGAAAATAAAGGCAAAAATATCCAGAAGTGAATACTCAGAATGAGAATAATGCTTTGATTTAGATTTAATTTAATCTCTTTGTACTTCTGTAGCATAAACACCCAAATCTGAGCTCACAGCTTCGATCATAATTTATTGTCAATGGAGAGAAACAGAGACTTTCAGAGTCAGTTAGCCAGTCTCTTTTAGACATGAGATGAATCTTGCTTTAGAACTGTTTCTCTCTGCTAAGTAAACTGACATCTTTCCTTTTCTTACTTTCATGAGGAAAAGCAGGTCTCAGCCAATGCTGCTGTTTGATATCCTTTATCCTGCAGAGCTTTCATTTGTACGGTCCTGTGAAAACTCTCTGTTTTATCTGTAGGACAGAATCACTGAAAAATTTACAGCACTGTAAGTTTAATTGACATGAGCATCCTGAACATTCCAAGACACATATCTTTATACTCTTAGATGTGGCTGTGTCAACGACAAAATGTGTAAGATTCTGAATGAGTGTTAGTCAAATGAACATCAAGCTGAGTAAAGCATAACAATGGAAATAATAACAAAGAAAATATGCTGACTGGTGAAGTCAAGGAAGAGAGAAGTGAGGTCTACTTGCAAATTTATTATCATCTTTGGGTAGTGTAAAAAAATCATTGTCATTACTGACTAAAAAGACAGAAAATGTGTCTGAAATAAAAAATGTAGTGGCATTATTCAGAAAGGCAGGGACCAGGAAAAGTATTACTTGTGTTTTCACTGGAGCATCTGGACACTAAAGTGACAAAATAATGTTTAGGTGATAGATAGGAGGGAGGAAGGTAGAACTGTTCTTTAGTGTTAGCTCACAGGGTTTGAAAAGGCTAGGAATGGATTCTGTTCCTGACTTCTTCACTGACTAGGCATGTTATTAGCAGACTGTGGTTTGATCAATATAAACAGGCTCTTAAGACTTTTGGATTTTATTTTCTGTATGTGTTTTGTGGTTTATTTTGTTTGTTGTTGTTGTTTGTTTGTTGTTTCTTTGTTGTTTGTTTGTTTGTTTAAACCAGAGAGATAATGGTCAAAAGAAGCTATAAAGAAGAAAAGATTACATGATCTGAAAGCTAAATGAAAAGACATAGTAGTTTCCTATGATAGCAAAAAAAATCAATAATAGGATACTAACTGTCTTCACATTGGCTTGTGTAGTTGTCTGGAACTTCTGAAAAATAAAATTAATTTGAACTGAAGGTAGAAAAATCATGTATGTAGCTTAAAAATCTACAAGAGAAAATAGGAAAAAAAAATAAAAGCAAGAGCACTGAGTTAGTCTCTCCTTTCTCTTGATCACCTCTAAAAAATAATTATTTACTGATATTATTTAATTATTTTGCAAATGTACCTGTCTTGTTCTGCTGGAGGGAGAATATGTTGGGTTATAAAAGGCAAAATATGAGCTTAGTTACACAGATAAAGACAGAAGATTAAATTCATAGCCTATTTTGTTGTAGTGCTGGATACATAAAGTAGAATTACCATTTCAAAATTACATACATTTTCCTTCTGCATTATTACTTAAGATAACCTACTCTGAATAAATGTTAACACATGTTCAATGTCAAAAAGTGTCTAAATATTATTGTATATTTTTTTTCCTGTAAATAAGAGAAAAGTTTATAACCTATATGGTGACAGATGAACTGGTTACAAATCTTACAGTAGCACAGCATGCCTCCAGGCTCAAGAGCAGTGCATGCCAATGTGCAAGAAATCAAGTAAAGGGAGCAGGAGACCTGCATGGATGAGCAAGGAGCTTCTGACAAAACTCAAATCAAAGAATGAAGTTTATGGAACGTGGAAAAAGGGACATGCCATTTGGGAGAAATATAGGAATGTTTTAAAAGTATGCAGGGAGTCATGAGAAAGGCTAAGGTCCACTTGGAACTAAATCTGGCCAGGGATGTCAAGGACAGCAAGAAGGGCTTCTTCAAGTACATCAGCAACAAAGGGAAAAATACAGGTTGACTGTTGAATGAGAGGGGTGCACTGGTGAGAGAGGATTCAGAGGAAGCAGAGTTACTGAATGCCTTCTTTGCTTTCATCTTTACTGCTAAGGCTGACCCTCAGGAATCCAAGACCCTGGAGGCAAAAAAGAAAGTCTGGAGAAAGGAAGACTTTGCCTTGGTTGAGGAGGATTGGGTTATGCAAGTTGCACACCCACAAATCCATTGGCCTCAATAAGTGCTGAGGGAGGTGACAGATGTTATTGCTAAACCATTCTATGTCATCCTTGAAAGGTCATGAAGAACAGGAGAGGTGCCTGAGGACTGGAAGAAAAAAGATGTCACTCCAGTTTTCAAAAAGGGAAGAGGGAGGACCCAGAAAATTCCAGGTCAGTTAGCCCCACCTCCATTCCTGGAAAGGTGATGGAATGGCTCATTCCGGATGCCATCTCTAAGCATGTGGAAGAAAATAAGGTTATCAAGAGCAGTCAGCATGGATTCATCCAGGAGAAATCATGCTTGAGCAATGTGATAGCCTTCAATGACGGCATGACTGACTGGGTAGATGAAGGGAGAGCAGTGGATGTTGCTTGCCTTGACTTCAGCAAGGCTTTGTGCCCCAGAACATACTCATTACCTATCTCAGAAAAGGTGGATTAGATGAGGGCACAGTGAGATACATTGACAACTGGCTAAAAGGCAGAGCTCAAAGGGTGGTGATCAACGATGTGGAGTCTAGCTGGAGTCCTGTAGCTAGCAGAGTTCCTCAGGGGTAAGTACTGGCTCCAGTCTTGTTCAACCTGTACATCAATGACCTGGATGAAGGGACAGAGCATAGCCTCAGCAAATTTGCTGATGATACAAAACTTGGAGGAGTGACTGATAGACCAGAAGGCTGTACTGCCATGCTGTGAGACCTGTACAGGCTAGAGTGGGGGTGTCAAACTCTTTTTCACTGGAGACCACATCAGCCTCATGGTTGCCTTCAAAGGGCCAAATGTAATTTTAGACTAGATAAATGTGACTACTCCTATATTTATCCAGAAGTTCACACTCCTGGGGTAGAGAGTTGGGCGGAGAGTCATCTTACAAAGTTCAACAAGGGCAAGTGTAGGGTCCTGAACCTGTGGAGAGATAAGCCAATGCACCAGTACAGGTGACCTGTGACTGACCTGTTGTAAAGCAGCATTGCAGAGAAGCACTTGGTAGTTCTGGTTGACAACAGGTTGTCCATGAGTCAACAATGTGCCCTTGTGACCAGGAAGGCCAATGGTATCCTGGGATGTATTAGGAAGAGTGTGGCCAGCAGGTCGAAGGAGGTTCTTCTCCCACTCTAACCTGGTGAGGTCACATCTGGAGTACTGCATACAGTTCTGGGCTCCCCAGTTTAAGAAGGATAAGGAATTACTAGAGAGAGTTCAGTGGAGGGCTATGAAGATGATTAGGGATCTGGAGCTTCTTTCCTATGAGGAAAAGCTGAGAGAGCTGGATCTATTTAGCCTGGAGAAGACTGAGAGGAGATCTTATCAATGCTTAGAAATATCTTTAGTCTGGGTGCCAAGAGGATGGGTTCAGACTCTTTTCAGTGGTGCACAATGACAGGATAAGGGGCAACAGGCACAAACTGAAACACTCAAGTTCTGTTTGAATATGAGGAGAAACTTCTTTACTTTGAGGGTGACAGAGCACTGAGACAGGCTGCTCAGAGTCTCCTTCTTTAGAGACAATCAAAACTCTCCTGGATGTGATACTGTGTGATCTGCTGCAGGCAAACCCACTTTAGTAGGTGCATTGGACTAAGTGATCTCCAGAGGTGCCTTCCAACCCCAACCTTTCTGTGATTCTGTGATACCTCTTGAGCACACTCTTATTTAAACTGCAAGAGGTAAATGAAGCTGAAGTTCCTTCCTCAATGTTGATTTGGTTTGCTGATTTCTGCTGGGGCCAGAAATACTGCTGTGTGATGCTGTCACTTCCATCACAGTTGCAACTTGGCACTGTGACTCTTGTCCCTTCAGCAGGGATCCCTTGACATGACAGAAGATCACCTATGCTTGGCGTATTTATAAACTAACATATGTTGCTGTGATTATGAATCTTCAATGTCCAGGGCAATAAAATGAAAAATAACAGAGCTTATATTACATAACTACATATATATATTTTTTTTTCTTTTAAACAATGCAATATTGTAAGCCTATTTCTTGATTCATTCATATCCTTTTGTTCAAAATCTTGTTCAAACTTTATTTATATATTGCAACATGTGGAATGAAGTATTATTGCCAATCCTAACCACCTGATATGCAATAAAATTGACAATTCTTATATTAAAAGTGATATTTTGATTCATTCATTACAGTTTGCTTACCATACTTTCAAGGAACAAATTGCTTTTGTTGCAAGATAAACTAATGTTCAGGATCAAAGTACAATTCTGCTTTAGTCAGGTTCCTTGAAATTTATGTGCATTCTATTTATAGGTATCCATTTGTAAGTAGTGATAAAGATTAAAAGCTCATTTGCTTTTGGTCTTTTTAGTAGTATTCATCACTGATGTATTTTTCTTATTTAGTAGCAATCTGAAAGCACAATTCAAAACAAGAAATGAGTTGTTTACACTGTGAAACCTTTTTATAACTTTGCAAGGTTATCTATTTTCATTTCTGTGAATACTTCTCAGTAAGTAAAAGTATTATTTAAGATTTAAATTATTTTCAACCAAATAGATTCCTATGTAGAGAAATATAATTGAGCTTTATGCAGTCTTCAGAGTGCATGAAACATCCATATCGAAGTTATCGGAGGTATGATGGACATATGAAAACACAAGAGAAATGAAGGCCTGATTTTAGTCCCCCAAACCAAAGTTGCTCACTTGATATCCTAGGATTCTGAAAGAGTCTTAAATGGAAGATTTTTTTGCCACTACAGAAACAATAAAACCTTCCATTACCTAAGTCCAGAGAATGCCCAGAGAGAATATTAACAGTTAGAAGCCTCAAAGTGCTTCAGAAAATGGCTTTCACACTTCAGGAAGTTACCATTGCTTTCTCCGAGTCCGCTTATAATTTTAGGTTTTGATCAGAGGAGTTTGCACTTTAAGAAGGCAAATTGTTACCAGAAACCTCTAGAGGAAAACAAGCAAACAAACAAACAAACAACACAGAAAACAAACAATTAAACAAGAAAAATACCCTCAGGTATTATATGTTACCAGAGTTTAAATCAATTTATATCCAACAGAATTTCAGCAATTTGCTGAACTCATGTAGTTTACTTAATTAGAGCTTAATCTTATTACAAGTTAATGCAGACCCAAACTTCCCCTTGTTCATGAAGACAATCCTTAACTTCATACCTACACTTAGTGGTCAGACCTTACTTACTTCACCGGCTTATAATTGAATCTAGGCTATTAATAAACAGACAAAGCTCAAGATAATATGATTTTTTGTGTATAACTTATGCACTATGGGCTACACCAAAACCACCTCAACGCTAATTTTTTGTGTGTTCCTATTTCAGTACTTCATATATTCATACTTATACATAAATAGCAGAGTTATACTTACACATATATAATTCATATAATCATTTCAGTATTCATATATTGTTCATAATGTATGTCATACAACCTGAACAAAACATAAATGGCACAGGAAAAAATTCAACCGCTACAACTGAAGACAAACATGGTGTGGTAAATTAGCCAATAGGTTTGATACTACTGCATGTGGTGCTTAAAGAACTGCATTTAAATTAGATTTCTTGTCTCGGTCTTGTTCTGATTTGCAGTACCTTTCTTATGGAATAAATCTATTGTCTACAGTGATTCTGAACACTTGTAATGGTGTAAATCAAAACAAAATTTGACCCTTGTAATATTTACTTCAATTTTTTGGTTACTGTAGTATAATTCTATCCTTTGTAGTCTGCTAAGACATAAAATACATAGGAAAGGACAATGTATTATACCTATCTATCACACTCCAGAATGTAATTATATGAAAGCACAAAAAAGTTAAACTGTTAGGTTCTGAACTAACATTTAGGAAGAACACAGTATTCACAATTGCTTTTCAATTTCCTCTTGTTGCATCTCATGATATGTTTTCCCAATGAATTTAAAATATAAGTTTTGCTACTACTATTGTATTTCATAATATAAAATATCTTCTGCAACACTCTAAATAGGATAAGCATTACTTCTATTAGTAATGGGTGTTTGCACCAGTAAAAGTCAATACGGGGGCAAAATTGCAAGATTAAATCTTCCATAGTATTTTTTTCTTTTGTGTTGGAAGCTGAAATTACTTGTTAGATGCAATGTCATTATGACAATATGATAGTAGAGAACAGTATATCACTATACTGTTGTCTTATGAGCACTTTCCTCATCAGAAGTTCAATAGTAAGTCCATAAAACAATTATTAATAAATGGCATACGAGTCTGTATGCTTTCAACTCTACATCAAACCACATTGGATGAAATATGACAGTAACCAGTAAGGTAACCAGCTACCTATTTTCACTTTTTCTTTGGAAAAATGAAAGCTTGTTAAAAATATATACAGTAGTTTGAATTGTAGAATTGCTTTTTCCACAGCCTTATTGTTTCTGAATCTAGATTGCCAAAGATAAACTCTGTCTATGAGACTCTTTAAGCTGACATATTTTTTGGTCTTTCATTTATAAATAGAAAAGGGTGTGGAAAAATGCATTTCTATTAAAATGAATTTGCTTTGTCAATGTTTGATTGCAGGGTGAAAATAAACCATGGCAGATGCTTTGTCAACCTCCTTTTCCTCCCCCTCAACCTCTCCCACTAAGTAAAGGCAATAGGAGGGCAAAGAGAAGCAAAAAGAGAGGACTTGCAAGTTGGAAATAATTAAAAATGTTTTAATAATGCTACTAATAAAATAGAGAATATAATACAAAATATACAAAACCAATCTTGAAATTCCCAGCACCTCAGCACCAGCTGCTCCAGCAGCAGCAGAGCAGGCACCCGGAAGTCCTGGATTGGACTTTGCAGCAAACTGAAACTGGATTAAAGGATGCAGGGTCTGTCACTAGGCCTCAGATTTGCAGGGACGGCAGACAGGGTCCTTCCCAGATGTCAGCCATAGTCGAAGAAGGGAAAAAGGGACGAGACCCTCATGATCTCCTATTTTATATGAAGTGTCACGTGAATGGGATGGAATACTTACTTGGTCAGTTTTAGTCACCTATTCAGTTCGCTCCCCCTTGCCCCTCTTACTTATGGGACATGCATCCTCATCAGCGACCTTGCATTCCATTGCTATGTCTACCAAAACATGTATCCAACTTTAGAAAACTGCAGTGACTAAGAAGGTCTTAACTGAAAGAAAAAATCACTAAAAGAGAAACTTGTCTTGTTTTTAACAAAACCAAGACACACTTCTACATAATAAAACAAATGCTACAGTGTGATGTCTTTCAGGTATACAGCCCAGGAAAGGAATTGCAAGCTTCTTCTTACTTCACTGCTATGCTTTATTGCTGAAGTAAAACACTTGGGAGGTTTTAAATATGCATGCTATACTTTTTTTTCTAATTTTAGTGTGAGAATTACCCTCAGAACTGTGTTTATACAGCATGCAGAATATAGCAGATCTGTGGCAGAGTTAAGGAACCCGTGAGGAGGTATCAAAGTTTATGCATCTTACTTCACATTAAATCTCTGTATCAGCAGGGTGTTTTCCTCTTATCTTTTACAGAGACAAGGAGATGGGTTGAGAAATGCGTTAGGTTCCTTGTGCTTTGCTGACATTTTTATCCTTTACTTTTTAAAACTAAAGAGATACATTAAAACTGTTAATGATAAGCTCTAAAATGTTATTTGCAATCATTTGATTTTATAGTTCTGTGAGGTATCTTGCTTTTTCTAGGAGTCCTGACTTGGAATAATTTCAAGTATCTGCATCAACAAAAAAAATTATGCCTTACAAAACCTTTCAAGTTTTTCAGGCTTTCATTTTAGAACTAAAATGAATGCCTTATTTTGAAAAAAACTCTCCATATTTCACTAGAACTTGATATTTCCTGTAGGGTTAGTTTACAATCATTATTGCCCAAATTATTTTTCCAAATGATATATTGACTATTTACTTCCTTATTTGCAATTACAAGGTAAAAATAATGTAATCTTAAAAAAAAAAAATCTAAAATGAGCACTTGATTAATGACTTAATTAAGGGAAGCGTATAAGCACCTGCTTCAAACTGATCACTTAATTTGAGTACTATCAATGTCAGTGGGAGTTAAGCACCTCCTGAAATTTAAACAAGTATTAATATGCCTAGAAACAATGTCTACAAATACATATTTGGAGTAATACAACATTAATTTTCTCATTTGATGACACTACAGGACTGTGACCAAGTAGAAGCTAGCGAACTCTTTGCAACACAGCCCAAATAGCTGATTAACAACACATATCTGAGTTGTAGGATACTAATGATCAAGCTTTTGTTTCTAGTCTTGGGTAACCTCGAGAAAACAGATATTTCATCACTTAGTTAAATGCTCTGAATTGTTATTTTTTTGTGTGATAATCTGACAAGAGATACCTGCATGAATCACAGAGTGAATCTGAGTGCCTCTTTTGGGCTGAAGGTTCTGCTAACATCTGCGTACATACAAGCTAACTGCAAAATACCTGATGGTTGTGTCTTGTGAAGGCCTGATCTAAATTCCATTAAAATCACTGGAAAATTTCCCACTGACTTCAGTCACCATAAGATTCTGCTTTTACAGCTTTTACTTAGGCAATGCTCCCAGGGAACTCAGTGTGAGTTGTATGTGGCCAAGACCTAGACAAAAAGAAAGTGACTTGGGCAACAGACTTGTTAGAGAAATTGAATATGCTTCCTATTTGTGAAATTAACATATAGTCTTTCAAAAGGTGAGATTACACATAAATGTCCTTTATTCAAACTGACAACAAATCTGTTTGAAAACAAAACCTTTGGTTCCATCATGTCTCTTGATCATGTTGTGTACAGCCACATCAAGTGGGAATATGAGAGAAATACTCAGTATGGAACAGCTTAATCAAATATGACAGCATCATACAACTACACTAGTAATATAAATACAACATATTTTTAGCATGTCTGTCATTATCAATCCACTGCTGGACACAGGACTCCCCATGTCTTGCATCTTTTGCAGTATCTGGTTAGTCTGTACCCCTGCTGTTCTTGATTATCTACCAAGTTCTGTCTCTCTGAAATTCTGTTTAGCTTCTTCTGTTGAGATTCCTGGGCTTTGGCAACTATTCCAGAAGTGTCTTTATCAATCTGTCATCTTTTCTTTTGGTGACCCTCTTATACATTGGTGTATTGCCACTGCTGTTCCAGATCGTATGTTATTTCCCATTACTGTCCAATCTGCTGCTTATATATTAACATAATTTTAATTAATCATTTATGTATTGACGTAATTAATATTAATGCTACTTGGAGTTTGCTATTGAGGTGTTGCCTCACCTTGTGTAGCTTACCAGCATTATAAGACATCAAGTCTGATTTATCTGCTTCTGTTCAGGAGTTACTGTTCTTGACTCTAAAATGTACACCTCTCATTTTTTTGAGCAAATGTAAATTTTTCAGGAGCTAATGTAGCCTTCTTAATATGTCAGTTGGACTGACATCTCATTGTGAAGTTGTCATTCAGTGATTCAAAACCCATCTTGCACAACTACTTTAAATATATAGTAATAAGATTCAAGTCTGCATTCACATCTGGTCACCTCTTTATCAGAAATACATTAATGAATGGAAAAGAATGAACCAACTATTGTGGTCAGGGAATTAATCCGATTTTACTTAAAATAAGCACCAGATTAAAAGATCGTAAGTATTGGAATATTTACAGAAAAAAAAAATAAAAATCTCCATAATCCACTGGTTATCCCTCAAAGATGTACACATCAAAGATATAAATGGAAAGGATCACAGAAAAATGTATATGCGGTAGAAAAACAATACAATGAAATCAAATTAATCAAAGCTGGTGTGAAGATCAGAAATCTCTAAGCCTGAGATCTGATGTGTTAGACCATAACTGTGTCAGGAAAAAATTATATCAGTGGGATTATTTGAGTCAAACTGGACAAAGCACAAATACATAAAATAAATGTGCAGACAGGAAAGGAAGCAGAAAATGACTATTAAAAAGGAAAGAACTTCTAATATCTTGATTTCCTGACATAGCTACTAGAGGTAGAGGAAGAATGAAGCCAAAACCAAGTGTATGTTAAGACTGAATCAACTAAGAAATATAGGGTGCTTAGTTTTCTTGCATTTCCAAATAAGAGGACAAGATTGTTCATGTCATGGATTTCAATCAACAAAAATCCCCATTAATTGGAATTTAGTCTCCTTTTTAGTGCCACACATCATCTCAGTCTGCCTTCTTTCTAGAACTGTTTTACCCTGAAATTCATTACTTACTCTTCTTGGCCTGAATGCTCACTTGCCAATGACAGTTAATTTGTCGTGCCTGCTCAGGAGTGCCTGTTTTGAGGGGACAGGTACTTGTCTTCAGGTTGGAATTCAGATGTGACTCATATGCATGTTCCAAGTCCACTGAGAAACCCCAAAACATAAATGTGATTTGCCACTGTCAAGTTTGTGTATAAATGTCATGTCTCATTTGATAGCTGTGATGTAGCTTAACCACGAAATAGGAATTTGTTAGCTTGTTTTTTTGACCCTGTCAGATGGAAAGGCTTTGAACTTGCATCTCCTAGGACACTGCTATGACAACCAATCTATGGAGTACTCTCAGTAGGAGATCTTACATTTTCTGAGGCTAGATCCCTGTGCAGTCACAGATGAGAGTGTAATGGAGTTAGGAGGAATGCAAACAAATGTTATAAAACAGTTAGGGCTCACATGTAGGGATGGGACTTTCTGTAGTGAGATTACAAAAACCATGGTAGGCTCAGATGCTATTTTCAACTTTATTTTTTTTCTTTTTCTATTAGAAAGATTCCTTGATTAAGTCTTATGCTCTAAAAGTGATGAGAAAAACTGATTCAGGTAGGAGAATATGATGTGTGAATCTGAATCTTTACCACCTCCACAGGGAATTTGATTACTCCTCTCCTTGCAAGGATCCAAATTTTTGCTATGTTAGTGTTTGAATTGCGTACCAACATTAGAAGAGCCGTGTTCTACTTACAATCGTATTTCAGTAACTGAAAGTACTGAGGTAAATAAACATATACACATATTGATTTAGTAAATATGTAATCATTTACCTGAGCTGAAAGTGTATTAATACATGACATGTACATTGACATGTATTGAGAAAATTGGGAAAATGGCCACATCTCGCTCAGATTAGAGTATGATTGAATATTAAGTATAAAATTTGCTTGTATTTAGTCAAAAAGCAAATAAATCTGCCTCTCTGAAATAGGGAAGAAGAGTTTTGTCTGTGTTAATAAAATAAATAAAGGTACTGTACAAATGAAAATATGAGTAAAAACAATGGGATAACAGACATAGTAGAAAAACAGAAGGGGAAAATATGAAAAAAAAAGTCTCTTATTTGGCTTTAAACTTTTTTATGAGCTTAGACAGAGGTCTACGTTTCTGGGTTATTTTTTAAAATGTATTATTCTTTTCTGAAATCTGTGAAAATAAAGATTCTATACTTTTAATAAATCTTTTTGTTAAGTATATTCATATGTTTGTAATATCATCCAGATCCTTCATAATTAGTAAATTTTAGGATAACATAATGGCTTCAATAGGTAAGGAAAATACCAGTAAATTGTATGTGTTTAAAGGGAAGACACATTCTATTTAACACACATTTGATAATAGCCATATGTATGCACAGAAGAGTCTAGTCTTTGGGAAAAGGGGGAGTCATATTTCTTATGGATGTGAGATAACAAAATCCCTTGTTCTATTTAAGAACTGGTTTGGACAGAGAATTATCTCATTCTGTTTAGCATCTGGACTATTTTCTGTCTTTTCCTGAAGTTCAATGATTGTAAGCTTGTAATCTGTAGGCATACTGGGCTGCATGTTGAATGCCAGCACTTTCTTACTATAGTTTTTACTTCTAAAGTATTTTGGACGCAATGGGTACTGTCTTCTTAGATTTTCTCTAACTTGTTACTAAGTTACCTTTATTTCCTGTTTTTCAATGGGGAAGCTTAAACTAAACAAGTAAGTAAATTAACAGAATACTGATTTGTTTGTGGCCAGTGTAATCACTTGAGGAAAGTTCCTCTCTATCTTACTGCTATGCATGAATACGATCCTTCCTTCAGCCTTGCTAAATGGAGTGTCTGCACTGGCTGTTATTGATTCTTCAAGTTTAGTCATCTCTAATATCATCAGTTGCCTGCCTCATAAGTTCATCTGCTCACCCCAGTCTGTAGGTTTTTAACTCTGTTGGTTTATGTTGGCAAGGTTTTGGTAGTAGGCAGGTGTCCTACAAAGGGTGGCTTTTGTGAGAAGACACCAGCAGCAGCTCTTATGTTGGACAGAGCCAGTTCCAGCTGGCTCTTAGATAGACCTGCTGCTGGCCAAAGCTGAGCCAATCAGTGATGTTGGTAGCACCTCTATGAGAACATATTCAAGAAAGGGTAAAAAACACTGTGTAGCAGCAGCTGGGAGAGAGGAGTGAGAATTTGTGAAACAGCTCTGTGTGCACCAAGGTCAGTGAAGAAGAAGGAGGAGGAAGTGCCCCAGGTGTCAGAGCATACACTCCTCTGCAGCTCATGGTGAAGGCCACAGTGAAGCAGGTTGTATCTCTGTAACCCATGAAGGATCACAGTGAAACAGATATCTATAATGTAGTCCGAGGAGGATATCATGTAATAGCAGATGGATGTGGCTGAAGCCCATGGACAGCCCACACCTGAGCAGGCTCCTGGCAGGAACTGTGGCCTGTGGAAAACAGCCCACACTGGAGCAGGTTTGCTGGCAGGACCTCTGACCCCTTGGAGGATCCATGCTGGAGCAGTCTATTCTTGAAGGACTGCACCCTGTGGAAAGGACTTGTGCTGGAGTAATTCATGAAGAACTGTAGCACATGGGAAGGACCCAAATTTAAGAAATTCATGAAGGACTGTCTTCTGTGGGTGCATACTCACTTTGGAGCAGAGGAAGAGTGTGAGGAGGAAGGAGAAGCAAAGATCAAGTGGTATGAACTGACCCTCACTTGTCACCTTCCTGTGTTTCTCAGGAGAAGGAGGTAGAAGAACCAAGGGTGAAGTTGAGCCTGGGAAGAAGGAAGTGGGGGTATTTGTTTTTGTTTCTCTTGATGCTATTCTGTTTAATTGACAATAAGTCAAATTAATTTTTCCATGTCAAATCTGTTTTGCCCTTGATGGTAGCTGGTAAGTAATCTCCCTGTCCTTACCTCAACCCATGAGCTTTCTGATGTATTTTCTCCCTCTGTCCTGTTGTTGGTGGGGGAGTGAAAGGGTGGCTTGGTGGGCACCTGGTGGCCAGCCAAGGTCAACCAAACATACTTTCTCACAAACTGCCAGTCACGAAAAGGGTTGATAATTACTTACGTAGGGTCAGACTTGTCCACCATGTGTCTACCTTGGTCAAACACATCTGCAAACAACATTCTAGTCACAACAATGTATCACTTCATAGATTCTGATCACAAACTAGGATTGCATAGAGAAAATGTGTAGTCTTAGGATTAAATCTTAGCTACAGGTACATACATCTGTCATATTGCATAAAGTATCAGAAGATTCTCAAGCAGGTTAAATTCTTTATAATACCTAACCTCTTTTAGAAAAGACACGAAATTTTTAAGGTGAGAATAACAGAAATAAATGGACTTATGTAGTTTTAATGGTGAATATTGTTTACTTGAGAAATGAAAATCTGAACAACACTTCTGAAAAGGATTATCTCATTTCAGCTTCCTCCATCTATATTTAGACCATTTTAATCTAGCACTCAGCACATGGTTGCTACTACTACTTCATAATGGCTTGTACAAAATCTGGAAGGTCATCCCAGTGACACAGTTTTGGCTGGCCCCAAGCTGCTGATTGTTTTGTAGGCTCTGTTTAATTCTCTCTTGTTTTCAAGAAAGCCATGTGTGCCTGCAAACGATGTGTAATGTTTGTTATTTCTGGATGAATGCACTTAATTATCTCTAAAAATCATTTAATCAACAGATGTCTCCTCCTCCTTCCTTTCTACTAATCACTTTCCACGTTTGCAAAACTTTTTTGTTTTGTTTGGCTTGGTTTTTTTTCTTGAGTCCTTGTGTTCCCTCTCTTCTATCTCTGAAGTTTTTTTCCCCTAGGGCAAAGCTCTCTCTAAAAACCAAAAGTATGTAACTACTTAAAGCACACCATAAAAGCTTTGCAGACATTCCCTAGTGCATGTTTGAATACATCCATGAGATCTGTCCAGACAGCTTAGAAGAAAAAAAAAAAAAAAAAAGAAGAAAAAAACAGGGAAAACCACATAATTTTAGTAATTACTGCACTGTGTTGTAACAAACAATGCTGCAAAACACCCTACAGTACTATTAGCAGTACATTATGGGTAAGACATCAAAAATGTTCAACATTCACAAATCAGGGTGTGTACAAAGGGGAAGTTATCCTCATAAGTTTAAGACCACAATTAATAGCAGTTACAATTACTGGTAAACCTTAGTGACTATATGGGTAAAACTTTTATAATCATATTTCAAAGTGAAAAGAGCATAGTCTTTGCAAAATGACTGTTAAAATTGTGGAATCAACTTATATTTTTTATATAATCATAACTTCTTGAGTGCTAATATGCAATATTTTAAGCTATTGTTATCATAGTATGCATGAAATGAAGTACTAATAATGAAAAACAGGTATATTTTGTTTATATAGTGTGAAACAAAACATTGCAAGTTTAAAAAGTTCTGATTTTGTGCTTCAGAGAAGCATAAGACCCTGACATGACCACTTAAGTCATAGGAAATAGTGAAAATATTTAACTAGTATTACTTAAAAGGATATAATTCTCCAATTTGAGAGAATTATTTTCATGCTTTTGGCCAAATATAAAGTTGAAATAATGATTGAATATGGAAAACAAAGCAATGACAGAGTCTTCAAAACTACATTTCTTTTTAGAATCTGTTTACTCACAAAAATGCCCCATAGGCTTGTTGGCATAAAATACAGTCTCTTAAAAAAACACAGAAATATTGTTACAGAAATAGTAGCCTTTGACAGAAATTCCTACCAAGTGTTTTTCAGCCCCACAATGAAGAAAATTGCTCTACACTTTTTTTCTTTAGTATATCACTTATCCATTTATTTAAATTCTTATAATAACCAAATCTACTCATTGCTATGCGAATTTCAGGCAACAATTGTCATTCCTCAGTAGAGATGACATTGTGAATACAGAACTAGTGGATATAATATTTGTTACAGGGTACATACTCCATATTACAAAACATGAGTATTTGTACTCCAGAATAAACAACTCTATGGACTTAGTCTCCCATCAGAGTCAATGAAGAGAAACTGCAGACCTAATCTAGAGATCTAAACTGGATAAAAGATATTGCAACATATGTGTGGTTATTTCCCTCCATTAAGTACAAAAGGAGAGCAAGGTTAGCAGCTCAAACAGAGACTTCTGCAGTGTAGACAGTATAAGTTACATGAAATAAATCAAAGGCATGGAAAGAATGAAGCTTATCTTAAGGATATTGCAGTTATTTCTACAACCAAAAAACTAATGAATGAAAGGAAAAAAAAAAAATAACATCATTTTGCATTGCATGGCTTAAATATTTGAACTTTTATACAATTTTTTTTTGGGAGAAAATATCTGTACCATAATCTAAATAGAAAATTCAGACCTAGACTACATGGTATCATTTTGCTAGTACAGCCTTTTGGAGCAAAATATCTGAGCTGTTAAAAAAATATTTTGTGGGTTTAACTAATATTACGAGGGAAAGTTGTGCACATTTGCTAACAAAAATAAGTCCTTTTTGTCATATGATTTCTGTACACCTGGGTTCTGCTGATACAGATATGGATGTATTGCTATTATGGCAATAGACAGGCTCTAGAATACTCGAGTATCTCAGGGAAACAGTTGCAGAAATCATCAAGGAAATTTAATTTTCATGGGCCTCAAGTTCCCTGAACATGGTCCCCCTGTCAAGAGTCAGTTTGAAAGATATTCTAGTGCTAGTTAGCCTTAAATGTAAATGTTTTGCTCTAAGGAATAAAGGTTACTATCAATGAATGGATGCAACATATTTGTTATGTGTGGTTGATAGCCAGAAATTGAGGGGATGCTTACTTAGAGATAGAAGAAAAAAAAAAAGACTTAGAGGTTTACAGGAAAGATACAGAGAGACTTTTTGTCAAGGCCTGTAGTGACAGGACAAAAGTCAACGACTTTAAACTGAAGGATGGTAGGTTTAGATTGGATATAAAGAATAAATTTTTTGCAATTAAGGTCGTGAGGCATTGGAGCAAGTTGCCCAGACAAGCTGTGGATGCCCCATCACCAGAAGTGTTCAAGGTCAGCTTGGATGGTGCTTTGAGCAACATCATCTAATGAAAGTTGTCCTTGATTACATCAGGGGGTGTGGACTGGATGATCTCAAAGGATTGTTCCAACCCAAACCATTCTGTGATTCTGTGATTCTGTGATTCTGAGTCCAGTATTCCAACTGGAACAACAACATATAAAGAACCAGCAAACACATGAAGAGACTTCAGACCAGAAATTTCAAGTAGACTTTTCAAATAGTTTATTTAATTATACATGAAACTATATGAACTCTACAAAATTAGTTCTGATGGTAGCAATATGTATTTTAAACTCTACTTTGTGAAACCTTTTGTTACTATCTACATTGTCAACAGTTGTGGGTCTACGATTAGAGGAACCTTATGTTTTTGTTTCATGCTTGTTTCCAATAGCCACATTTTTTCCCATATAATTATGATAGCATTCATTTTTTATGGAATTTAAGTAATCTCTGAATGCTAGCTCTCCCTTCGCTATGGCTCTATCACTGTGGCTAGCACTGTGGTCTTTTCACATTATCTAAGGACAGCAATTGTGAAAATGTCTTCATAAAGGTGTAAATAATTACACTTCTTGAAAACTGATGAACAATCAAGCCCAGTAGTTTCATTTCCACCTGTGTGATGCAAGTGAACATACCACACAGGGTGCAAGGCAATTGAATAGAACAGAAAATATTGGCCCAGCTATCACAGAATGCAGAATAAAGTACTTTCTTTTCTATTTTTCTGCCTTCCCTAACTATACATACAAAGTAGAAAGGAAGAAGAAATTTTATCCTGGGTTTTCTGTATTATTAAAGTAGGGGGGAAAAGAAATATAATCTCCTATGTCAAGCATATGCAATATCAATGAAAGTGAAATAGGTCTAATTCTGATTTAGATTGTGTACTGCCCTGAAAGAACTTTGGTCCTCATGCTGACTCTTTTGTGCTCATTTTTGGAACTGAAAACATTATTCCCACTTGTGCAATAGAAACAATTTGTTCCAGGGTCCTTAGCCAGTAGTGTTCCAGAAACAAGATGAACTACAAAGAGATTCTCCCAGAACATTTGTCAGAACAATGTGATACATACCCAAGTGCAAGAGTAGCAACAAAGCACTGATGATATTTCTAAAGCACAAATTAATTAAGTTGTTGTTCATGCAGTAAATACAACATCAGACTCCCAGTCCTGTCCTACTGTGTTGAGGGACATTAGAGTTACATAGCAGACACTGGAAACAAGGACATGCTTCAGGCATAATGAAGAAACCTTAGGGAAATAAAAAATCAAGCAAATGAGGAAACAGAAGGAATCTGTGACAGATAATACAGTAAAAGTTATTGAATGAAAAGATATTTTAATTTCTTTTTCTAAAAATGAAAGTCCTAAGAAAATTTTCTGCAATAGAAATGAGTGGATTGAGGATTCTATCCTAAGAAGACGACAGTAGCAATAATAAATAAATAAGAATGTGAATGAAACTAAGCGAAATTAAACTAAAAGTTTCATTTTCCCTGATTAGGAAAAATTTGTCTGTAGTTACAAACAACTAGAGTAATTAGGAAGGAGTGGCTTTACTTTCTTGGCTATTACCAAACTAGTTTATATACCCAAAAGGAAAAGTTATTCCAGACAGAGTATTTACTGTCCTATTAAAACTCTAAATCATAAATACAAATATATAAGAAAGATAGGGAAAAGTTAATTTGTTTATTATATTTGTACTTAATTATTTGTTGTGTGAACTGTAGTGCAAAATAGCTCTTCATGGAAATACTAGTGAGAATTTTACTTAAGTCCATATTGCTCTTTGAAGTGCTAAGAATGGTTTATTGGAAGAGAAATTGTATTGTATTTGCAAATATATTTCGCAATTTCCAGGCTTATCTGAGTATAAAAACTGTAACAGTTCTTTACATGGCACTTTCAGCAAGTACAGGTACCTCTCTTTGTTCCATGACAGTGATGCTATGGCCTAACATATTCCTTCTCATGTTATTTAGATAGAAAATCCTGTATAGATATGCCTGTCCATGCCTGTCTGTACTTGATTACATAGGTAGGAAGGTTGTGAAAGAATATCTGCCATTAATCTGGCCTTCTTCATCTCTATGCACATGAAGGAAATTAGAATCAGAACAACTGGCTGTAGAAGTTGGATTTGGTTTTATGTGCTGACTGATAGCTTAAAGCATCTGATTACATGAAAAAATATATCACTTAATAATTCTGTCATTTATGTCCTGCATTGTGATGGAAGTGGTTTGTGATCAGTGAACATCATAAATCTGTCACTTCTCAAGTAATATTTTATTAATTTTGCAATCCCATGTTTTTGATGACAGAATATTTCTTTAAATATCTGGGTATAGTTTTAGCTACAAGCATAGTTTGTTTTTCCTTGTCCTCTGATTGAAATCACATCAGTTGAACTTCCTCTACTGATAGCACTAAATTGTGAATTAAAACCTGTTCAGAAAATAAGATTATGCAGCGAAGAGAATGGCCTGAAGGGTTGCTGTATATAGAAGGATACTAGTATTTCTCTTACCTGCCCTGTAGAACAGCGATGGTTCTTGTTTGCTTTTAGCTGCCTCTACAAGTTCCACATCTTTATTGTGGATTGTCCACAGATAAACATGTTTTGGACAAGGGGAGGAAGGAGAGGAAAAAAAAAGTTGTATCAATATGGATAGAAGCAAACGAACAGAAAAAAGACTTGCTGAGGAAATGCTGACAGTCAGTCCCTCTGAAAGTGTAGCTCATTTATTAATTGCTTCTAGGCGTTGTTAGTGAAAAAAAACAGATGTGGCTGAAAAAGGTGACATCAGCAGAAGGATGAGAACCAAGAGGAAGAAAAGGAAACAAGCTAAAAGACACCAACATGGCTATTTTTCTTTTCTTTTCCTTTTTTTTGTTTTGGTTTTGGGTTTGGTTTGTTTAGATTTTTGGTTGTTTGTTTTGTTGTTTGCTTTTGTTTGTTTGTTTGTTTGTTTTTTCTCCAAGAGAGTACAAAAGGTTGATCAATGTGAAAACAGTTAAATATGTACCTGGTATTTTCCTAATGTTGTATTAGTCTGTACAGGTTTGTTTGTTTGTTTTGATTTGGTTAGTTGGTTTGTGTTTTTTTTTTTTTTTCCCCAGAAATGATGCAGTTTTACAAACTGATTTTTGAGATAATCTCTCTATTCTGATGTATAGAAAGAAATGTCATATACAGTTTTCAAAAAAATAATGAGTATACTGTATTGATAATGCATTAAATGGAAAGCTGACTGGCAGAGAGGGATCTGGGGGTGTTGATTGACAGCCGGCTGAATATGAGCCAGCAGTGTGCCCAGGTGGACAAAAAGACCAACAGCATCCTGGCTTGTATCAGGGATAGTGTGGCCAACAGGACTAGAGAAAGGATTGTGCCACTGTACTTAGCACTGGTGAGGCCGACCTTAAACACTGTGTTCAGTTTTGGGCCCCTCATCATGAGAAGAACATTAAGGTATTAGAGAGAGTGCAGAGGAGGGCGATGAGGCTGGTGAGAGGTCTGGAGCACAAGTCTTATCAGGAGCAGTTGAGGGAGCTGGGGCTGTTTAGTCTTGACAAAGGAGGCTGAGGGGAGACCTTCCTGAAAGAAAGTTGTAGCATGGAGTTTATTGGTCTCTTGCCCCAAGCAGCAAGTGATAGGACAAGAGGAAATGGCCTCAAGTTGTGTCAGGGGAGGTTTAGATTGGATATTAGGAAAAAATTCTTCCCGGAAAGGGTTGTCAGGCATTGAAACAGGTTGCCCAGGGAAGTGGTGGAATCAACATCCCTGGAGGTGTTTAAAAGGCATTTAGACGAGGTTCTTAGGGACATGGTTTAATACTAGAGTTAGGTTACGTTATGGTTGCACTTGATGATCCTGAGGGACTCTTCCAACTGAAATGATTCTATGATTCTAAATGGAATCTCGTATTTTAAACCTGTTTTATTTTGTAGCGTCATTTAAACAAGTAGATCCATGAGCCCTGAAACTTACAAAAATAAGTGCCTTAGGCATCTGGAGAACTGATGACTGTTACATTCATAATATCATATTCAAAGTCTTGGTTTCAGATCTCATTGAAGAGGGACACACAGACAGTTGAACATATAAGCACATCTGTACAAAAATTAAAATAACTACATTATGATTTAGTATGACTTGATATGCTAGAGATACATCTGAAGAAAAAAATCAGATTCTCTGATAAAACAGTCTAACAAATACTAAGAAAACGTTTACATATTTTTAGGTTATAAAATTTGGATATTAAGCTGTTAAACTACTGGAAAAAAAAAAAAACTTGAAGGTTTAAATGTTGAAGTTTACCTTTAAAGTGTCTACTAAGAGATATAAGTGGGTTTTATTATTTAGAAGTTTTTACGTTTACTACATTTTACCATGAAGCCTTATTGTGGAAATGCCTTATCTTAGAAATATTATAATCCTAAATCTATGAGTCTTTGTAATATCTTTAACAACACTGATGTATGAAATCATAATGAATAACATTTCTAAGCACATCACCATCTTTTATTACCTCACTGTTTTAAATGCTACTTTGTGGCTATTTAAATTAATTTTTAGCACACCTACCAGTCTAATCCTTTCTACAACTAAGTTCATCTCTCAACATTGAATTCTTAGGTCACTACTTTCTGAGGAACTGCAGTGACTTTTCATCTGATATATCATACAGTAACTCCAGATAAAAGGATAATGTTGTACTTACACTTCTTTATAGCTCTTATCTTCTGTAAAAAGCCTGGAACTGCTTCATGGAGATCTCTGCAGGATGATTTTAGTTTTCCCTTTGAGGAATTTCAAAGTTGTTTACCTTCAAATAGGAAATTTCTATATTACTGTGTCACTTTCACCATGACCGCAATGTACCACAGTCACACATGACAGGGGACAGTATAATATGCTTACACATGAGACACTATGTTGCTGGTATTGAGGTTAATCCTTTGGTGTTTTCCTGTAGCACAAATATTTGGCTGAATGTCTCCTTCATGTTTCTTTTTACCCAGGGCTTCCAAATAAATCTTTAAGTTCTACATTAGTATGAAATAAACCTAAAACTACCTTTCAGATATAGAAAATAGAAATTTATAGTTTTCATTTGTGCCTGATTTTTGCTCAGTAATTCACTTCATAGCTATTTTTCTCCAAATATTTATAACTACAAAACAGGTACATTAATACTTAAGTAGACAAATTCTCAAGATCCAGCTTTCATGTGCTGTACATGAAATCTAACTCACTTTCTTTAGAAAGCTAAAGAAACATATCATTGACGAAATCACTGGCAGTTTCAAGTACATTTACAAATGAAACTGTGTCCTGGTAATTAACATATTTCCATTTCTAGTAAACCAATAGTGTATGTACTGACTTGACAGTCCTCAGGATGCTCAGAACTCTTCTGCTTTAGTCTTGTCTGAGCCAGCTTTATCTCATTGTAACAATTCCCTAGTGGAAAAGGAATCCTCAGCTCCCTTCTTAGCAGTATATACACAGTCTATCAGACAGGATACAAGGAGCTGAGAGAAATCTGTCTGACATGCAGGGAAGATACTATCTGAACCTCATGGTAGTCTACAGACAGTGAGGGGAGCAAGGCAAGATTGTGTTCAGCTCAGAACTGAGGAAGGTACATTCTGGTTTGTTAGATAAGAAGGATGGTAAGGCAGAAGTGGCAAAAAGGAATTAAATTGGGCTGGAATAAGGACAGAAGAAATATACAAGGGGATATTATTTCCATAAGAGGAAAAAGAGTTCAGTCAAGGCATGAAATAGGATCCCAGGTTTGCTGGTCTTATAAATTGGCGTGTAACAAGCAATATTAACTACTAAAATGATAAACCTCATATAAAAAGATTGTAGTGGGATTTGTTTGTTTGTTTTCTCTTTGGTCTTGTTTTTTTTTTAAGCACATAATTTGTTTTTTTTTGAAAACAGTGCAGAATGATAAATTTGGATATGGAAGTGGTATGTGATTAATTAGTTCATGTACAACTTCAGTGACAGAGATATGAAATTTCATCAAGTCAAGTCTTGGAAATAAGTGCATGTAAGTCTGACATCTAGAACATGCTTTTCTAAAAATTTCTCAGCTTCCTAGAAATGGGACTGCTCAAACAACTCCAAAGCAACCAGTTCTAGGATACATGCAGCATCTGCTAACTGCTAGTTCAATACTTCCTTTATTAGAAGAACATAGAAATAAAGATGGAGCTGACAGGGGGTGAAACAGAACCTGAGACGTGTTAACAGTTGGACTTGATGATCTTAAAGGTCTTTTCCAACCAAAATGATTCTATGGTTCTATGATTCTATGATGCCTTAATAAAAGCTTACTTTAGAGTTAAAAATGTTTAGATTTACAGAGAACTTAATTAATTAAGCAATATAGAACTTAATTAATTAAGCAAGATAGCCGCTTTAGTTTTTTATGTGTTATGTTCAATGTTTCTTTAAAAAATATTAGTACATGAAGCTGCATACATCAGCAGACCAAACTGATATAACAGACCATTCATTACAGGATTTATATTTCTCTGGATACAAACAGTAATGGCACCTTTACTGCCTGCTCTATGGGATAACTACGAGTGTAGATACTAGGAGAAAACAGGTGGAATGGAAGAAGTATTTCGTAACTTTGTGATTTAAAAATTAATCTTCCTGTGCAGATTAGCTATCCAGATTCCTGCTATGTTTTTTGGTGCAAACTATACCTTTAAAACCAATATTTTTGATAATAGATTTATCACTCTACTGGCTTAATACTTCTCAATCTTCAAACAAACAAACAAACAAACAAACAACACCACACACAACCAGAACCAAAACAACCAACCAAAATGAACCAACCAACCAAACAAACAAACAAAAACTAACCCCAGATGAATCACTGTCTGGAGGTTCTTATTTCTGTCCACCAAGTGCAGAGGGAAGCCCGGATGATAAGATTTTTTAGATAAATTCTGCCTATGCTCGTACACTAAAAAAGATTATATCATTTTGAGTAATCACATATTCTAGAAGTTAATTTTTCCCATCAGAACAGCAGGACGAATACTGGCAAATGAGCAGATGACTTCTCCAGGTCAACAGATATATTAAAGGTTGATTTCACCAGTGATTTATTGGCATACAGTGGATTTTCATCTGTTAAAGATTCATTCACCAGATACATATTTTGGAGATCAGAATGGCAAGCTCGTGAGTTGTCTACTGTCAACTTATTCCAGATTTAATCATAATGTAAATCTAAACAAGAAAAAAATTGATGTTGTTCTGGATCTGTCTGGGATGGAGTTATTATAGTTTTCTTCATCACAGCCCGTATGGTGCTGTGTTTTGTATTTGTGAGTAGAAGAAAGAGTGCAGATATCCAAAAGACCAAAAATTCGGCTGTTGCTGAACAATACTTACACAGCATCAAGTTTTTTTTTCTTTTTCTACTCTGCCTCACCAGTGACTAGGCTGCCTGCCAATGGGGTGTAGTGAGTAAATTACTTCTTTGCTTTGCCTGCATACTCAGCTTTTCCTTCACCTATTAGACTGTCTCTGTCTCAGTCCATGAGCCTTCTCACCTTTCACTTTTGCCCCATCCTGCAGGAGAAGGCAGTGAGCAAGCAGCTGTGTGGCTGCTTAGCTGCTGCCCATGCTCAACCTACCACAGATGTAGACATAAAAAGGAGACAACAAAACTGACTAAAAATTTATTTCATGTGAGGGTTCTTCACTTCCATGAGTGTTTTCATTGGCATACGCTTGTTTTAATGTTGATGGTATTACAGTCATGCTAGCTTTCTGGATGTTTGGTAAATGAGACCCTGTCTTTAGTTCAAACTGAGTTATGTGTTGATTGGACCAGAAGAAGACAGCTATGGAAAACTAGTAAGGGAAAGAAGAGAAAGCTGAGAAGTATGTGCAGTACAAGGAAGGAAACAAGCACAGATATTTTGCAATGTGAACTCTTCTATATCAAAGAAGGTAGAACAGTCCCCACAATCAACAACTCCTCAGAGAGAGGCAAGTAAGAGATATTACCTGAAAAAAACTGCGAAAAACCTGAGAGGAAAATGTGACACCAGTTTTCTCCTACAACATTTTCAAACAAATTTTTTAAGCAGAGTTTTATACTGAATGAAAGAGTGAAGTTTTAGTACTTTCAAATTCCTAAGTGATTTTTTTATACGATCTTCAGACGTACTGAAAAAAAAAAGTTTCAGTCTGGTACTTTGTCACTGTTTTCCCATGATAAAATTTCTTACATATTTTTCCTCCTTTTCCTTTAAGCTATACTAATATCTAAAGTTCTTTTAAAGTAACATTAACCATAAAATTAAAGTAATAAAGTCAATTGTGAAAAAATGAAACTGCAAGATGTACACGTGTGCAGACACTGAGCCAGGACAACAGCGTTGCACAGATAGTTGTTCATGTGTTCCTTCATTCTACACGGAATTTGCAGCTCCATCTGGTTAGGTTAGTTTTCAAATGCTAAAAGACTGAAGAAGTTCTCACAGGAGAACATCTTTGAAATTTCAATTGCACATATTCTTCTCTAAACTTCCAGTAAATTTAGCAGTTTGCATATGTGGAATGTAATCATATTACTTTCACCCACACATCCTCTGTAACAAAAAGACATAGAAGGCACCCACTGATTTTTTTACCATCTACTGCAGTTTTTGCAAATGTTCTTTCAGTTATCTTGAAAAGCACATCTCAGGTGCAATGGAGGAATGCCACTTTTGTAGCTGGGACACACTAATTTTTAGAATCCTTAGTTTTTTCCTTGGATCATACTTTTTAATTTTTTTTTTTCCTTTGACTTAGAAGAACAATATTGATTTCTGAAAACAAAAGTTCTAATCTGACTCACTTCTACCTATTGCATTAACTGTAAACTTTAAATTGTGCCATGATCCGAGAACACAGGGCTTATCTATTGTTTCTGCTCTATTTAACTAAATACACAAATCTTATAAAGTGCAGTATTTATTAAGACTAAAACCTCAGTCTTTATTCAAGAGTCATTTTATTACTGAAAAATATTACTGATGATCTACTTCAAGTAAAAACTAGCAAAAGAAAGTTAAAAGACTCTTCACGAAAGCCATTCTCCACAATCTGTTTCCTGAATTCTTTTTCTGTATCTCAGTGTCTGTTTCAGAGTGTCACGGAAATCTTCATTTTAGTTTTTTAAATAGCTTACCTATTCTAGACATCATTTGAAAAATAATCCCTCTTGTCCAGGAAAGCCAGAAGAAGCTGTTTTGAACTAGTACGTCAATTATCAGAGAGTGCTGACAGCAGCATGCAAAATAATATGGTGAAAAACTCTTTTGCTTTCGCCTGTTTCCTCTTGAGATGATCAGCAAGAACTCATTAATGGAACTTTCCACATTATGCTGCAAAAGCATTGCTCCAATTGCATTTGTTAAGATCTTTATAGGACATTCATCTAAAAAGAAGATGAAAATATGCTTGAAAGACTAACAGCATAAGCTTTTATTTCATTCAGTGTAACCATCCTATATTGCAAGGTTTATGTGACAGTTACACACTGTGTGTGCCCTAATAAGGATACTATCCTATTATATTTTGCTGAAGAGATGGAAACATATTTCATAGGTATAGCCTAAACGTCATAGTCATGTGGTGCATGCTTGACTACAGCCAGTGTCATTACTAAACACTTATTTAAAAGCTGTGGGAATGTTAAACACATAAGATTACAGCACATAAGTGAGCTGAAGGCAGCCATGTCAAAAGATGTGTCAACAAGATGATGTTAGAATCCAGTTTTTGCTCAAATGAGGTACTGGATTCAAAGCCAGATCAAAGATGGAGTTTAGATGTTCCAAAGTTTGTGTAATTGCAATCACAACAGCTTAGCCAAAGTGTCTAGAAATTTAAAAATAATTTCTCTTGTCTTGAAGCTATCAACATCCTGGATTAAAATGTTATTATTATTATTATTATGGATATTGGTACTGTGATTTTTACCTTTATGGAAACAGAAGCTAAAGAGAGACTTTAGTCAGCTTTGGACCTAATCCCAAATCATAAATCTATGAAGGAGTACCAACTAGAGAAATATTTTTTTTATATGTTTTAAGTATAGTTCTTGAAATTTTTATTTCAGCTATCTCTTTTAGCATGAAGTTATCTTGTTCAATGATGGTATAGAATTAACCCTTTTATATCTGACTAACAGACTTGGGGTTTTTAATACATTTTCCTCAAAAACTGCAACTCTAAATAAATAACATATTGTGATCTCAATTTAAAGGAAGTCTTGTGCTTGTTCTTAAAACTTTGCTATGACTTCTCAAATATGGCAGAATTTATTTGTTATATTCATAAGTCTAGGACTGATCAAAATAATTTAAATATATATTCAAAGATCTATATGTGCTCAAACTACAGCTATATTAGCTTGTTCAAATGAAATATTTATATGAGTCAATGCACTGCAATAAAAAAAATCTGTGCCACAGAAACTGCAAAAGCACATTTTTAAGCAGTATATTTATCAACAGTGTATGTAGAAGTATAGTAATTTTCTGTTAATCTAAGTCTTGTTACCACAGTGCTGTGCAATTTCTTCCAAGATCCTTAGTAAGAACTGGTGATTTCTATCTCTAACATTGATTTATTACATAAAAGTACTGAAAGATTCAAAGATTTTCAGTTACTGAGATGAACACTTCAAGAAGCTATTGAAAACTCTTTGCAGGTACAGTCTCTAATAAGAACTTTCCACTCTCACATATGACCTGTAGCTGCATTCTTCAATACAAACTTCTGAAAACGACACTGTAGACAAGCAGACGTCCTATGGTTCAAGTCAAGAGTAACCACGTGAAATGCTATATCATACAGAAAGACAGATTAGATATTCTAATGATCCTTTCTGGCCTGATTATTAATAAATAGGTGAACTTTCTCTGAAGTTTGAATTTCACTCCCCATTATAAACCTTCACTTTGGAAAGGCACTGGAAATGCATTGGTAGCAGAAAATAATACATATCTATATATATCTTCCTGATTTTTAAGAAAACCTTCAGAACATTTTTTTTTTTTTATTCCTATGCTATTCCTATATTCCTATATTTCTAACTAAATTATTCTAGGGATTTTTATATATTTTTAAGGAAATTACTCTTTTTTTTTTTTTTTTTTTCCCCCAAGAGCATTTTATATTCATTCTCAAAATTAGGTTGGCAGTTTTAGTAAGTGCATAAGAATTAGAGCTCTTTAATGATACTGGAATTTGTAGTGTTATCTTTGAAAGAGGAAAATTAACAGTAGAATATGATGAATTTTATGTAGTAGTCATGCTGTGTGCTTTGACAGACAGATTCAGGTGAACAGACTGGGATTCAACTTGGGTAATAATAGCAGATAGTTATACAATTAGGACATTAGTTACTCAGCCCCCATAATTCAGTTTAAAAATATCAGTAAGATGTGGGAATTATACATGGGAGCTAGAACATTTAAATGTGTTTTTTATAAGCTGTGTGATTTTGATGCAGTTGGTGCGTGTTTCAGTTTTGTAGCTTGTTCTGATCTTTGTTATTCATGCTTTCTTATATCCAAGTTGCCAGTCATGTGAGAAAAAAAAAATTTGACTACAAAATTTGACTACAAAAATGCAGTATGTAGATAACTTTGCTATGTATGTACTTAAATGTAATGGCCATTGATTTCCTCTATGAGAATCTCTGCTTTCTTCTAATACTTGTAAAGTGGCATGTCAATTCTGTAGTTATTTAAAACTCTGTGCCAAAACTATAGACCATCCTGAAGAGAATGTTGGTTCAATACCTTATCAAAACAGTACTTACAGCAGAAAATTTAGCTGATTGGGACTTTATTTTCACAACCCCAGTAGTCTAAGACAAGCAGAAAGGCATTCTTAGTGATAGCTGTTCTCTCTTAGCATATTCAGCAAAACCAATAAACATACTCTTCAGTGGCTACAGAAATAATAAATAAACAAACAAACAAATAAATAAATAAAAGCTATCACAGTTATCTTTTTTCCTCTTTCTCTCTCTCTCTCTCTCTTTCTCCCTTTCTTCCTTTTCTTTCTTTCTTTCTTTCTTTCTTTCTTTCTTTCAAGATGTTGAGCTGCAAAGTGAAATTTCTTATATTTCAGAAACATTTTATCCCATTAAATAAAGATACATGTAAGGGGAAGGACTGGAGCAACCTTAATGGAAATAATAGCTGCTAGACAGAGTCCAAATCAGGAAAAATCTCAAATTATTGCATGCTATAGTGGGTCAATAATCCTGTTTATAAGCATATTCATCTACAATTTAAATAGCTGACAGTGTAAAACCAAATGCATCTGAGCTTCTTAATACAATCCATGTGTCACACTACAAGCCACTAGACTTCTAAGAATGAGTCACAGACCTAACTTTTTGCTTTTTTTCTGTTAGGAAACTAATTTACTGCAATCTGGAAGTAAGTATACTTTATTTTCAATATTTTTCTTATTACATTTTGCTGTTGACATAATGAAGATGTGAAAACTAACAGGCATGCTGCAGATGGCTGCAAAGCTGGTGTTTACTTCTCTGTGCAGGAAACAAAACCAAAACCAAAACCAAACAAACAAACAATTAAAAAAACAAGGTACTTTCAACAATCCTTTTATTCTGAAAATCAAGTATTGTGATAACTACTTGATTCAGTGATGTGATCTGTCTCTTCATTCTGAAATTTTAATGAGTCACAATGTAAGAATAGTAAGAATATTTTTAAAATCAAATGTATTTATTTTAAAAGGTTAAATATTTGTGATTATGTCTTTGGCTATTTGCATTTAGAAAGCTTTGATCTTGTACTCTTTCTAAATAATTGAAAATCCATTTCTGAAGCATATTTTGTTTGTGTTCTGCTACAGCTATACAAGTACGTTGCAAAGGTACAAGGCATAAGGCAAACCTCTATACAGGTTTGATTTCAAAGTGGTGGTGTAGATTTCAAGTCACACTAAAAGTGTTGATAACTACAGACATCCATTTGAGAATGTTGGAGATGCAATCTTGCCCTTTAATATAATCAAGCTAGATTTTCCTTCTATCATCAGAATTTCCAATCACACCAGTAAAAGAAGTGGGTACAATGAAACAATTCATAACGCTTAGCTTAGCTTTTCTTGAGCTAATATGAAGGATGCCTCAGTCACTACCTTTTGACAGTGATTCCTATTGAACTGCCCAGCATGGAAGGATATCTGGAAGAGAGAGGGCTCCATTCTTTTGCACCTAGTGCTGATTTCTAGTAAAGATTCCTAAATTAGGGGTCACACCTGCCCATTCCAGATCAACAGTGTATTCCCAAGAATTAAGGCAATTCCAATCTGGAGTTTTATAAGGTTAAACTAGTAAACTTATTACAATGCAATAAAAATAAATTTAAAAAGTGAAAAGTAGATAGCATGTGGGAGATAGAAAAACTGGATAGCAGAAAGCTTGCTGTTACTTATTTTGGACAGAGAAGATATGTAGAAGTATCAGAACACGTATGATATGTAGCTTCATTTCTGGTTACAGAGGACTGATTCCCTTCCCAAAACTCTCTCTATGTCAGCTGTATTCTTATAATTGAAACTCAGTCTTGGTTATTTGTGGCATATTTTCAGCACCATCCTGTACATACACTCACAGTATCCAGCTTGGACTTCTGTGTCACTAAAGTAAATATCTCAAATGCCTAAAATGTGAATGTATTTTAAGATTAATACTGGAGTTTTTGATGACTTTGGCAAACAAAATGTAATAGGTTTTGACATCATTCATATTAACAGTTCATTTGAAGCAGGTTTTTTTTGTAAAATGTTAATGAAGATTAAGAATAATGTGCTTTGTACATAGAATCTACTGAAATCAATGCTACATTGCCAGAATAGTGCACACATAATACACTTAACTGTGAAAAAGTTATGTAAATTCACAACAGCTATTTTATTAATATTAAAATTAATTTGTGAACATTTTCATTACAAACTGCAACATATTTGAAGTTTAAGCCACAAAGCTTTTTAGATGCCTGTGTTCACTCTTTGGTTGATATTGACATCCTTAATGACACAACTGAGATGCTGTAGGGACTGGTCAGTATATAAAACCTTGATTACCAAGTTGCTATCTACCATACCCTTATTTGTTAGTCAGATGTCAGGCATCCTCCCTGGCTTTAATCAAATCATTGCCATCAGACACTGAAGTAATTAATGATTCATATAACACCAGCTCCTAATTCATATAGCTTAAATTAGAAACATCATCCAATCATTTGGATACTCTCTTCAAAATAATATGGAAATTCTAGTGGATACATATATACTTGAAACTGACTCCAGTAATAAGTTATCACACCCAAAACTTTAGAATGTTGGAGCATTGCTCCATTTTAAGATTAGGCTCATGGTTATATCACAACATGTTAAAATAAATGAAAATATTTATTATAAAATATAAAATATATGATGTAAAGCCAAGTGGTAGATATAATAGAAATTAATTTTAAAATATACATACTTTTCTTCAAGTTTTATCTTTCCTTCTCTCTACACAACTAATGGATTACCCAAATCCATTACACAAATTCCCCCGGGTTGCAATTACAGACTTTGGTAAATCAAGTTTCCTCTGTACAGCATCCTTTTCTTGAGGTTCTATCAATATCTTCCTCTTTCAAAAAATTGTCTTTTACTTATTTTGTTGTGTACTTAACTTTGTGTAGTGTCCTAACCACTTCAGAAATGCTAAGAGCCCTTTACTATTGTAAGAGTTATGTCTTAAACTTGACTCAAGTATTAGGAAATCATTATCCATTGAGAGATAAATAATGTCCTACCTGGGGAAGCAATGAGCTACTCTCATTGTAAAGCCTCTTTCTATACAGAATTCTGTGGGACTATATGAATTAACAAGCATATTTGAATTAAATTTGGGAATGGAGTTAATGCAGGCTGCTGATGTTAGCTCCTGATCAAGTCCACAGAAAAAAGCTGTGTATATATTTCAAAATAAAAAGAGAGTCAAGGACCAATCCCTGTCTCAGAGGTCATGTGGAAATGACTGGCTTTCATCAACAATGCTTGGAGCCTGTTGTCACAGAGCTAGAAAAACTGGGTGCATTAGCACTTACTCGATTCAGTCTGGCTCTCCTTTGAATCCCAGCTGAAGCCAACACATCCATAAGACAATATTTTGTGCATGTTTTCTCATGTAAATGTTTATAATAACGTTATAATAATGCAGCTCAGTAGAGTGGTATTTTTATGGTATGAAACTGAAATTATATGCTTCATGAAAACTCTACTGAGATAGATAGTTTTGGAAAAGTGTTATACACTAAGGAGACAAACCCTGTTCGAATCATACTTTCCCTTGAAAATGGTCCCTTGCAGTTGATATCCCCTGACCAGAGATTTGGCTGTGTTTCTGAGCTCTTGTTGACAAGAGGAAAGTTGTGCTCAGCAATTAAGCTATCATTGGCTGAGTACTGTGGATTATCAGTGCTTAGACTTTCACTATGACTATCTCAAAAGTATAGGTATAGCCAATAACAGTAGACAATTTTTGTTTTATAATTAGTTTGCAGAGATCAAGCTTTCAGGAATATCAAATAGTGACAGTTTTAAAATAATGATGCCAAACCTAATTTAGCAGATCAACATGACTCCTTAGAAAACAACACCTTCAGAAAAAATGTATGTGGGACATAGTTTCAATTATATGCAATACAGCCAAACAAGTTATTTTTCAGTATTGACTACCTTCAGGAATATGTGGGTATTTAAACATTTCAGTCTCTGGAGTTGTTTACCAGGAAAAGTATTCATCCTCAGTTGAGTGTTTTAGCCATTAAGCACTGCACTGAGTGGTCTGTAGTAAGTTCTTCTTATTGACTTCTATTTGAAGAATGGCACATTCAAAACATAATTAAATATCAACTTAGTAGATCCTCTGTGTTTCAGGTTTGTCTGTTTCCCCATTTTAGGTTAGTGTCACAGCCACTGAACTGTGAAACAAAAGTGGGACTCAGCATGTAATCCCATCTGCCTTGGGACACACATGTATAGGTCTATCTAGCCTTGTAGTCATCTGAAGGATATCTAACCTATATTAAGAATGATTAAACTGAGTAAGCCTCTGGTGGCCAAGGCTTAATATATGTATAATGAAAAAAGGTAAGCATCCTACTAAGGTGTCCTGGCTTTCACTTTACAGGTCAACAATAAGCATACATCTCTAGGTTAGCTTTACTGAAAACTTAGAAACTTGCTTTAGGTGGCCTGGATTGCCTCGTTGCCAAATTAGGTGCAATAGATTTCACTCTCGATATCCTGACCCCAAAGCTTCATTTTGTCTGGAATTAAAATCTGAAAGTGGTCTCGCTTACTTTCTGCAAAACAACCTCGAACTAACCCTTAATAATTAATTTAAATGTGATAAACTTATTAATCTTTAAACAAAAAAATGATACAAAAAAGCAATTAACATAAATTCAAACATAAATTTTAAACAGTCAGCTCTTAAAAAAATTCTAGTCAGACACCTAGTGACTCTAGATCTAATCCTACCGCTATTGAAGTCAGGTCATATATTATTTTGATTTCTTCTAGTTAGCTTGCTGGGTCCTTCTTCCCTCCAGAGCGTCATTCTATGGTACTCTGTCAAGCAGATACCTGAAGAGGCCAAAGTCTTCTTTCCTGAAGACCAGGGTAGTGAGCTTGCTGTGTGCCCTCCTTGCTGCCCTAAGAATCTTGAACTACACCATTTCGTGGTCACTGCAGCCAAGGTTGTCCTTCAGTTTCACATTCCCCATCAGACCTCACTTGTTGGTGACAGCAAGGTCCAGCGTAGCACCTCTCCTCTTTGGCTTCTTTTTCCATTGGAGAAGGAAGTTACCATCAATGCATTCCAGGAACCTCCTGGATTGTTTATACCCTGCTGTGTTGTCCTTCCCACAGATATCGTGGTAGTGGAAGTCCCCCATGAGGACCAGGGCTTGTGATCATGAGGCTGCTCTTTATGAAAGGCTTAGTCTGCTCCATCTTCCTGGTCAGGTGACCTGTAGCAGACCTGAACTATAACATCATCTGTGCCTGCCCTTCCTTTAATCCTGACCCATAAGCTCTTAGCTCCTCATCCATCCACAGGCAGAGCTCCATGCACTCCAGCTGACCGTTAACATAGAGGGTGACACCCCCTCCTGTATTGTTTCCGCTTCCTGTCCTTCCTAAAGAGCCTATATCCTTCCATTCCTACATTCCAGTTATAGAATCCATTCCACCATGTCTCCATAATGGCAATAAGGTAATAGATAGCCTTGCAGATGTGAGCACTTCTATAACTCAGCATGTTTATTCCCCATGCTATGTGCGCTTGTACTATAATTGAAAGGGTGTTAAATTTACGTTTATTTTAGTCTAGTCAGATAAAAATTTGATCCTGTTATTGAGAAAGTGCTGTTCTACAATTTAACTTCCCCCCTATTGTCAGATTGACAGCTCCTACAGAACACAATGGTAAATGCAAGTCATCATTATGAGCATGGACATATTCTATGAGATATTTGAGGAATTAGAAATCAACAGAGATCAATTTTGAAGGTGGCTGATATGGGATGACTGTTTCAGGAGTCATCACATTAAACAGTGTTCTGGGAAGGAGACAGTGGTGATGTTCGTGTCTTTTTTTTTTTTTTTTTTTTTATATATAAATAGGGAGGTGCCCATATTCTGAATTAGCTCTATTTTTTATCATTATGATGCTGATACCACAAAGCCAAATATTAACAAGATTCCAAGAGAATGCCAAAATGTGATGATCTATCACTACTATGATGGGATAGAAGGGTATCTTTTATTAGCCACTACTGAAAAGAATTATTAATTCTTAGTAAAGACTCATCTGGTCGTCTTGTCTGAAAGAAAATGAAAGAAAACAGGTAGATCACTTGAAATCCACAACTTTAAGAAATGTTATTAACAAATTAAATAGGATGTAGATGATGGAAGATAACACCAGAGACATAAACCAAAGAAGCTGCTAGGGCTAAGAGAAGGCTGCAAACAAGAAAACCTTTCAGGTTAGTTTAAGGATACTAAAACAAATAGGTTGCTCAACCACAACAAACACATAAATTTTGTATGTACTAATTAAGACCAGTGACACATCTAGTCTCCTGTATATGTACATTGCACTTTCCACAGTACAATTTAGATTCTCACAGCTGTTGCCAAAACTTAGTCTTAGTCCATTACTCTAATTAATCTATGCTCATTATCAGGATGGCAGTCTTTCTGTGAAGAGAAAGTCAAAAGAGAAGATGTATCATTAGCGAAGTTTTTAGAGCAATTTTCAGGAAACTGAAACATTAAATATTTTCTACCCCTAGTGAAGTTCTTTGATCTGTAACAATAACAATGACATCTCTAAATACAACCTCGAAATAAATACCTGAGGGCTTGCAAATCTGATGCATAACAGAAAATGTTATTCAGACTAACCAGCTGCTTTCTAATTTCTTAATAAATTATAGGGTGCTACCTAAAATATAAGGCTTTATTATGATCTAAATATTCTTACAAGATTGTGAAAAAATGCTTCCTGTTAGAGAAGAAATATGTACTTACTGCAACTTGTTAAAAAGTAAATGATGTGGGAAAAAAGTCAATTCTACAGGCATGGTTTGAAATCAGTGCATTCTGAAGAAGAAAACCTGTACAAACTAACTGATAAATGGCCTATTGTTGTCTCTCCCTTTCTCTCCCTCTTTCTCTCCTTACGTATATTGTAGAGGTATATAAGGTATATAGCATGAAAACATACGCTGTGTTTAGTGTTATTTTCTTATAGTGAAAATACATTCTTTACCAGAATTTTATAAAAAAAGTACCCAACTGAAAACGGCATTAAATCTGAATTAAAAGTAAAACTGTAAGATATAACCAAGTGAAGCTTGTAACAGGAATATTTAGTGGTCATAAACAAATATATTAGAATTCCAGAAAATTAATTCTAGATCAACACACCAAAATCTGTAAACTTGTGGATATCCCCCAATGAAGTTATAAATGACCATTGCAACTCTCCAATAACCAAATCATTCTGAAAAATACATACCAAAATATATCCATTAACTGCCAGTTATGAGAGGACAACAAAAAGCAAAGGAAGGAGGAGGACACAAACAACCACAAAACTCCAAGATGACAGGATGCAACAGTTATGTTTTGTCATTTTCTTTTTTTGTTAAACAGGCAAGCAAACAAAGCCCTTTTCAGTTCATCTTTCCCTGTCAATGGAAAAATGACTACAAGTTTCCCTGGGAAACTGATGGAATGACTTATCCTTGGTGCCATCTCAAGGCACATCAGGGATAAGAGGGTCGTTAGGGGCAGTCAACATGGCTTCACCAAGGGGAAGTCGTGCTTGACCAACCTCATTGACTTTTATGAGGACATAACAAGATGGATGGATGATGGCAGAGTAATGGATGTGGTCTACCTTGACTTGAGTAAGGCATTTGACACAGTCTCCCACAACATCCTTACAGCTAAACTGAGGGAGTGTGGTCTGGATGATCGGGTAGTGAGGTGGACTGTGAACTGGCTGAAGGGAAGAAGCCAGAGAGTCATGGTCAATGGGGCAGACTCCAGTTGGAGGCCTGTATCTAGTGGAGGGCCTCAGGGGTCTGTACTGGGGCCTATATTATTCAATATATTCATCAATTATTTGGATGAGGGAATAGAGTATAGTATCAGCAAGTTTGCTGATGACACCAAGCTGGGAGGAGTGGCTGACACGCCAGAAGGCTGTGCTGCCATCCAGTGAGATCTGGACAGGCTGGAGAGTTGGGTAGGGAAAAATGTGATTGTGGCAGAATGCAACCCCTCCTCTCTCCCCCTTCCTCCTTCAGTATGGAAGGACTGGGCACATCTCCCTCTTTCTCTGCTACTTGAGGCTAACAGCTTCTTTTGTTTGGCCCCAGAGCACCCTGGCCAGGGTCATTAGGAGAAGGGAGTGCCGAGGCACACTGAGCCGTGCTCAGTGTGGGGGATGTTTGGAGGCTTCAGGGGCACCCACAGACAGTGTAGGGGTGCAGAGAAGCTCCCAGAATGCCTACAGTCAGATCTGATCAGCCAGTATAAAAACGGGACTCTCGTCGAGACTCCGCCCATTGCCATGGGTCTCTCGGAGCACGAGCAAGATGCTGCTGCCGAAAGCCCCCCTCCCCGGGATGGGGACTCCGCTTGACTTGCCGCCACGTGTGTAAGTAAAACTTCTCGCAGGATTGCGAGTATATTTATACTTTTCGTGCACATATGCACGTATAACTTTCCGCGCTCCGTATGAGCGCGTGTAAAATTAATCCTCGCAGAATCGTGGGTGTATTTTCTTTCCGTGCACATTTGCACAAGTACTTTATTTCCTCGCACAATCGCGAGTGGCCGCTGAGAGCCCCTCGCACAATCGCGAGTGTATTTTCCTCCCGTGCTTCCACATAAGCACGTGTAGGATTCCGTGCACACTTGCACGTGTAAGTAAAATAACTCTCGCAGGATTGCGGGTGTATTATCAATTTACCCTCGCACAATCACGAGTGTACACTTCCTATACACACTACGAGTGCATGTATCTCTTAAAAAATAATCCCGCACCGTGTTTAGGCAAGTGTGTATTTCTCCGGGATACAGGGACGGCTCCGGCATTTTTGGGTGAAGCCATGTGCGTGCACACTGTGGACCGCCTGTTGTATTAGTGGCTGCCCCTCTCAATAATTTTCTGAACCTGTATTTAAGTCACTTTTGGAGTGCTAAAACCCTGTTTTTCACCGGTTCAATAAAAGTTTTTTTTGGACCTTGTTGTCCCTTAAATTGACCTGTGGGGTGCCTCCGTGACAGTAATGAAATATAACAAGGGAAAGTGTAGAGTATTGCATCTGGGTAGGAACAACCCCAGGTTCCAGTATAAATTGGGGAGTGGCCTGTTAGAGAGCAGTGTAGGGGGAAGGGACCTGGAGGTCCTGGTGGACAGCAGGATGACCATGAGCCAGCACTGTGCCCTTGTGGCCAGGAAGGCCAATGGCATCCTGGGCTGTATTAGAAGAGGGGTGGTTAGTAGGTCCAGAGAGGTCCTCCTTCCCCTCTAGTCTGCCCTGGTGAGGCCACATCTGGAATATTGTGTCCAGTTCTGAACCCCTCAGTTCAAGAAGGACAGGGAACTGCTGGAGAGAGTCCAGCACAAGGCAACCAAGATGATGAAGGGAGTGGAGCATCTCCTTTATGAAGAAAGGCTGAGGGAGCTGGGTCTCTTTAGTTTGGAGAAGAGGAGATGGAGGGGTAACCTCATCAATGTTTACAAATATATGAAGGGTGAGTGTCACGAGGATGGAGCCAGGCTTTTCTCGGTGACAATCAATGATAGGACAAGGAGTAATGGTTTCAAACTGGAACACAGGAGGTTCCACTTAAATATGAGAAGAAACTTCTTCTCAGTGAGGGCGACAGAGCACTGGAACAGGCTGCCCAGGGAGGTTGTGGAGTCTCCTACTCTGGAGATGTTCAAAACCCGCCTGGACGCCCTCCTGTGTAACATAATCTAGGTGTTCCTGCTCTGGCAGAGGGGTTGGACTAGATGATCTTTTGAGGTCCCTTCCAATCCCTAACATTCTGTGATTCTGTGAAGTTTTCAGAAGTACTGATCTTCTTCCCAAATGTATCAATAGCGTGTACCTGCCATCCCTTCATTTAAGGTATCTCTAATTCTTTGTCTTAGTGATTTCATTATGAGAGTTTAAAAATGCTCTAGAATAAGACAAGAATCTGGTCTGTTTAATATTTCGAATTGTTATGGTGGAGGAGCTTAATGTTGCTCTCTATAGATTCATTCTTGGGTTAGGTTAAGTGATGTGTTGAATGTCTTCTTGTGTTTAATACATCTTTTGAGCTGTAACAATGGGTACTGAAATTGTAACAAAACCAGGCAACAATAATCCTCAAAGGAGCTCTCGGTAACATTATTGGGTAATATTGTGAAAACAAAGCTAAGCTGGATACATAGCAAGTAATCAATACTTTTAAGAATGGGAACTACTGATATTCAGCAGTCAGTTCTACACTAATAATAGCTGTATCAGGCATCATTATAAAATGTGTGTAAACCCTCAGAGTAGAGAGTGGCCAAAGAAATATTAATTAAAACAATACAGCTGCTATGGATTATCTTGTAAAGATAGCATCTTCAGCGTGTCATATGCATGAAAGAAAAAAAGAAAGAAAAGGAAATTATTGAGTTATGGATAAGGTTCCATAAAAGATAATTTTTTAAAAATTACAGCAAAGGCTGTCAACACTGAATTCTGATAGTGTCCACACATCAGTGTCCAATATCCGGTCATTAGAGTGAGCAGATTTTAAAATGCTACGCAACATTTGAAGTCTCCAGCATTCATCATGTTTTCAAAGCAACTTGAATTAACTGTAAGCAATTTAAACAGTAATGCATAACTCAAATGTTCCTTCTTACTTCGTCACTGCTCGGATCACAGATTTAATGCTCTTTTTAGTTGAGGACATAAATAGTGGTGCATCCTCATATTTTTGCTATTAATAGTAGAAGGCCATAGACTTTGCACTGACCTGATTTTGCTAGGTGTCAGCAGTTGTCTGAACTTGTTCTGTCGTGGTTGGTTTTAGCTCATCAGTACAACCCGTGGACTTCAGAGAGCAATTAATCTCACCCTAAAGTAGACATTTACATTTGACCAGCTGATTCTTGGTTCCTTTAATTATATTATTACAGATTTCCCTCACGTTCTGTAGAAGCGTCTCACTGCTCCCTTTCTGATTTGGCAGGCTGCTGGTGCCAATTGTCCTTGTGACAGTGTAACATAGCCAGCATTGGGAGATAGAGATGGAATCGAAATCATTCCTAGACAGACCTTGATGTTTCCTAATAAAGGAACAGAGAGAAATTGTAGATAGCATGAAGTTGGTCGGAGCTCAATCTACCTAAAGAGACAATACAGCCACACACAAAGCCAGGTCTGGCAAATCTTTCTGAGTCTGTCAATTCAAGTAGCATTAAACAGTTAAGAAATAATCCTATGGAATAAAACATAATTTTAGTGAATAAGAAGAATGTACAGACACATAAATCTATGGGTCTGATCCTATAATTTGTCATAGCTTTACTGAAGTCAGTGAAATAATCTCTTTCACTGAATGAAAATGTATTTCTAACTATTTTTATTCTGTTAAGATATTTTTTTGCTTGTCTCAACCCTATCTACAATTTTCTGGTTTATTTCTAATTATACAGAAATGTTTTGTGTGTGGTCTGAATTTTGTTTAATTATTTGTCATACAATATCTTCCAACAACAGCTACATTTTTAAATCTATGCATTAAGTTTCATCTATATTATTCCCATTAAAGTCAATGAGAAATGAACTACTAAAAATCTTTGTTTGCCACTTCAAAAATTTGTGAGCAAGAAATAAAATAAGAAAGTTCAATGGCTACAAAAAGAGTCTTTTCTCTTAAACTCACTCAGCATTCAGTGGTTCAGCTTGCTGAGCTGCAACCTGTGTGCTTCACTGAACACTGTAGTTTCATAATTGGCATTGCTGGTTTCTTCTAAAACCAATTCATGGATCCCAGGATAATACGGAATAGGCCTCAATGTGCACAGTTGTTTTCAAATTATGAAGAAAAATTCCAAGAAAGAGAAAGATAGAACATTAAAAACACGTTTTTGTGTTTTTGTTTTGTTTTTCTTTGTTTGTTCTGTTTTGTTTTTTAAAAAAGGCAAAAAATCCCACCCTGCTCTCATGTTCTGCACATTGTTTTTAATTTCCAGACAGAAACAAGTCTGAGGCCACTTTGCAGCATACAATGTCTGTTTGTTTACTTCTCTGAAATCTAAGGAATGAGAAATATTGAACAATGAACAATTAAAAAAAAAATAATAAATAAACCCTTTTTTTTTTCCATTGAAGAATATAATCACTAAAAGAGACAGCATGTTTGTATTGAGCACCATCTGAAAGTATTGGTTGGTAAAGAAAGTGCTCAACAAAGGATGTTCTCTATTTTAAGTGTAAGACATGAAAACAAAACAATGTAAAGCCTGAACCCAATACAAGAGTCAAGTTAGAAGAATTAGACTACAAAACACTCATACATTATTAAGTATCTCAGCTGTAGCATCCAAGTACTTCTTAATTTTCCTTTTCACTGAAATAAAAAATTTATTTCTTAATCACTAAATGGGACAACAATGCTTAAAAAGAAAATATTCCAAACATTTGTGAATACAGGAAGTTTTGAGAAAATAACATCTCAGATATTCACCAAATACTTTGCTATTTCGGAGTAATCTCTAGAGTCTGCTAGTACTTCACGGTCTTCAGGAGTCTAGCTTGTGTATATCACATGCTTAAGGTCTTAAATTTTATAAAACATACTAAAAGGTGTTTGGGGTCAGATATGTAAGAAAGAAGTGTGAAGAGACAGAAGGGAGAAGGCAGGCATGCACAGTAGCCTGCACATTCACAGCGAGAAGGAAAGAGATTGGAGTGAGTCTTAGACAATATAATTTATTTACTTTGAAACATTATCATATACTCGCTCTGCTCACGATTTCCATTCATCTTGTGGGTCGTAGTAAACAACTTTTTGTCCACCTGTCTGTTCGGCACTCATGAGCAATGACAACAGTTCTGTTTGGGGTGTAAAAGAAAGACTGCGCCAGCTGAGTTTCACTTTTTCTCCATCATCACTTGGCCCACTATTAAGTGTCTTGTCGCTTCGTTGACACCACCCTTCTTTGGTTAGGTAGTTTTCTCAATACAATAGTGTTGTTTAATGTTAGCTGAACATTGAAACCTTACACATTTCGGCAAGATAGCCCTGGGTCCACAATAGTGTCAGGACCCTGAGGGCATTCACAGGACTCACTGCCCAGTCCATGGGCTCCCCCTACCTGCCCATGTCCCAGGACCCCATGTCAGCCCCATAGGCCATCAGTCCCTTCCTGGCAATGCTGCAGCAGGGCCAGTCTCCATCTCCCCACAGCCCTGCTCCACCCAGCCATGGGTCCTGCTGAGCCAGGTTCACCTGTGGGCCCATGTCTTGTCCTGGCTTTGGCCTGTCTCCATCACCAGGAGGGATGACCCCTGCCAAGTCCACAGATGCCCCTGGTGCTCCCTGGTTGCCTGACTTCTCTCAACTGAGCCCACAAGGAACAGCTGCCCAGTGCAGCATCCTGGCAATACTCACCTTGCAATTGCCCAGGTTCATGTATGGATTATCCTGGGATACTATCCAGCAGTGAACCACTCACAGATTTAGCATACTTAATTTAATTTAAAACCTACCTCTGCATGAATCATCCTCTAGGTGCACCTATGCTTCTGTTGAATGGCAAGGCTCCTAGCCAAAGTGGGTCAGCTATTAAGATATTGTCAGAAAATTATTTGTCTCATTTTCTTTGAAACCCTCATAGAAATGGAAACTGTGCTAAATATACAGAGGACCTCTATTGTTAGATGGGATCTCAGTATCCATATATCACATGCAAACTTCCTTACAGAACACCTATATCTCCTCAGGTGCTGAAGGGCATAAAAATGAACAAAAATTGTCAAGAAATTAAATGAAAGTCAAGAGGAGTTTCCAATGGTACATATTTCCAATAATAAATCTCTCTCTCTTGCTTACTTCCCCCTGAGTCTTCCAGTTTGCAAGCAGCTCCAAGCAAAAGTCACATGCCACATGGCAACAAAAACTTAAAGAGTGAAATCCTAATAATTGCCATTGGCTTGTCTTCATTTGCTGCTTACCCAGTGGTACCAACCTCAGTGGGAACTTCTTTGAACACAAATATATTCCTGTTGTTTGCTAGTTCAGAAGAAAACAAGAGTATTCCACTTTTTCTGTTGTGTGTGTAAAATGTGCAGTGATTCAGGGGATGCTGTGCTGTGTAGATTCTGTGCAGCACATTGGGAAGGTGCCTGTTTCTGTACTTTAAGCATCTCACATAAAACAGACAATAAAAGAACCTCATCTATATATATGAGATAATGTGAACAAACTCAATAGGCAGCACTTAGTAAAAATATATCCTTGGAACTATAATGCAATATCCCAAGGTAATTGCATAAATGTTAGTCACCTAATACAATTATAACTTTATAACATACCATTTCAGAGGCAAAAAAACTTCATGCATGGTTAAATAACAAACATTTTCTGAACATACTGAGGATTTTTAAAATTGCATCACCGCTTTTATTTCAGTTTCTTCTTCAGATATGAGCTCTATAGGGCTTTATCTTCAGTTTTTAATTTTGTAAGTTGTGTTAGCATTCTCTCTCAAGGAAGAGATAAAACAGAACTGAGACCACCAATGCATAAAAATATCTTTCCTTCTTCTTCAAAGACAAAGGACAATATACTTTTAGATTTAGTGATGTAGATTTCACTAGTATAATTCCTCATTATTCATGACATTTAGTCTGTTATAGCATGAGATTTGTCAGAAGATAGAAATAACTATCCAGAAGCAGATTCTAGCTAATTATCTATTGTTTGATAAATTGAGTTGATATCATGGATGAACCGTCAGCTACAGTAATTGGTGGTGTCTACTGACACAAGAAATGCATCTTTGAATTTACCATACCAGCAATCTCAGAAATCTTCCCAGTCTTCTCTATTTACCTTCTCTAGATGGGAACAAAAACTTGATTGCAGAAGAAAAATATGTATCTCTATATGTGTATACACACATATAAAAATATTCAAAACCTAAAAAGTAATTGGGGAATGTTACATTAACATGACTTTTGAAGAATGTACAAGCTAGTGTCTTATTTCTCATTGTTTTCATAGAGCAATCAGTGATTCTGTAACAGCTCAGAAGGTACTATATTGAAATAACTTATCTGGAGTAGAAACATGTTTTACAATTTTCACTTTAGTCCATTTCTTAAACATATACTATTAAATATTGTTTGTGCTTTCTCTATTTGTTTTAAATATGCAAAAGACTTTAATTGCATATTAGAGTTAACAAAAAGGCAAAATAATGTAAGTGCTTAAGAACCTAAGCATGACTACTTAGTAACATTTTCAGTCTTAGGGCAGCTAAAAACATTGTTAATTGCAATTAACAAGTAGCTAGAAGGGGAACTTAGACACTTGGGATTCCATAGGGAGGATCTTTGACAGTGGTACGGGAGACTTCTAAGATGGCTGAAAAGAAAACAAGGACAAGCAAAGCAGTCTAGAAAGTGAAGGAACAGATAAAAATAAACCGTGTACATGGAAATTAGAAATGGACAATGAAAATAGTGGAATGACATACGGCCAAAGTGCCTGAGTCAGGGTATCCATGTGAAAAGATAGAAGACATTAAAAAAAAAAAGACATTTGAGAAATAAGACCTAAAGAGAAAGGGAGATGTTCTACATTAAATGTGAATAGATTTTAATGTAAGAAATTTGGGTCTGAGTTCTGCCTTCATATAAACTGTGGTGAGAAATGTATATAATCATGATTTGCCCCTTCTTCTTCACCATTTTAAGGTGCTTGAAAATAAAGAGAGGTCAGAACAAAAGAAGATAGCTGGAAGATTATAGGCATAGTATCTTTTCTCTATAGTCTGTTCTTTCTTACTTTAGCTCATTTGGAGCTGGCCTTCATTTGCTATATCTGGAATGCCTACAAACTGGCATTCTGATAGGAAGCAGAACTCTATTCTGCTGTTCTGCTGGAAAGGAAAGGGAAATGAGTGCTTAAATCCTAATCAAAAGCATAGAAATGCCTGTAGTTTTCTGATGGAATGGTGCCAAAGAATATTTCAACTGAATCATTTTTTTGTGTGCCTGTCTTGCATCATATCATGATGGAGGTCAAAACTGGCTACCAATTTTTATCAAAATACTATTTAACTGAAAATTCTTGTAATATTGTTTCTTCTGTTTGCAAGTATTCTTCACACAGGAAAAAAGAAAACTCTGACTCGTCTATAAAATAGAAGTATTACATATAAAAGTCTTTTTTTTGGTTTGAAAGTATTCAAGAAAGCTGTATTTGTAAGCTTCTGTGGGTTTAGACCTCTGCTCAGCCCACAAGTTGGAGAGTAGTCATGAGAAATTGTCTCCTCTTTCCTAAAATAGAGTCATCATTAACTGTAAGACATACATTCTGAACAGTGAGTGATAGCATGAAGATTCAGCACAATCGCAACCAAATATCAGTGTCTGAAAAAAATAAAAATACATATTTGAATCTAATCTGAAAGCTAAACATTTTTCCCAGAACATTTCGAACAACACAATTTCTTAGATCCATTCTAGAAGCAATATTGTTTAGGGAAAACCCATATAATCACCTAATACTCTTCAGAGTGTTCTCTTACGGCAGAAAGTTTCCTGATATAGATTGTTTTTGTTCAGGCTTTATTGTACTCTTACAAGTTAGCAAAAATGAAGCGGATGAAGAAATGAATTGACATCTTCAGGAAATAAGATAGCTTATACATAGGAGTATTAAAGTGATAATAAGACAGGTGCACCTTACAATGAACCTCCAAGGACAGGAAAAAGAAACGGAAATGAAAACTTCTATGAAGAGATAAGGAGGGCAAGTTAGGTTAACAAGATTGTGCTTATGGATGATTTGATTTCAACCTATTTCAACCTCCTTGGTATTAATTGGGAAATCTCTGAGGCAAGCTGTAGAATGGAGACAAAATTGAAAGACTTAGGATTTAGTAAATGATTGCTTTTCTAAATCACTGTGTCAACAGCCCAACATGGAATAGTTTTTGCCTGATCTAGATTGAATTTTAGTCAGTGACTAAGGAAACAGTGGTTCATTATTGAAACAGTAGAAGAGAATACAGGCAAATATCCACAGTCCACAACCCGCTTAATATGCTGCATTTTAAAAAATAGTGTTATTGCATACAGAAACAGCAAGCACAAAAATAAATTGGAAAAATTGAATAAGAAAAGACATGAAACCATATAAATAGTGAAGTGAAGAGCAGTAGATGGGGTGACCAAAGACACAGTAAACTGCAATGTAATGTGGGTTGCTTGATAATATTTTGAAACAAATAAACTATTATTGCGACAGTCTAATTTACCTATAAGCCATTGATTTAAAAGGACTGTGACATATATACAATTCTAAAATGTATTTGATGTACATAAGGTCTTAAATGGTGTAGACAATGTCATCTCTAGTTATTCTTTCCAGTCTACCATGCACAACAGTACAAGGAGGTATAAACAGGTACGAAGAGAAGTGATTTTTATCATTAAAAAAACGACTGAATCAGTTGTGTTCCTTACGCAGGTCTATAGAGGTGTACAAATCTTGCAGTATAAATATCACAGCCCGCATGCTTAATTTGATATTATTAACTGCCACATAGTATTGTAAATAAATAAATAAATGAAGTACTTACTCTGAAGATTTAGAGCTTGCTGAACTGGAAGCTTTTATGAACTTGCTGAGAAGTAGTAAGATAAAAGACTATAGAATCTTTAAAATCTTTACTGAGTCATGTAGACTGAAGAAAGAAAATCTGCAAATTAATGAGCACTGGAATAAAGAAAGGCAATTGTCTCTTAGGAAACAAGTGCCTACTGATTTTTTCTTTATATTTTCTACAACTTGTACAGATGTTTTTTTATTCAAGAGACATAGGCCCTTGATGAAGCCCCAATTAATGACTTGAGGACTTGAGATATAATTTTATACATGAAGATTTGTTGTTTTGCAGCATGGTACCCAGAGTCATGAGGTCTCTAGAGTCCTTTTCCTGACTGATGTTTCATTCTGTATGTCTTAAAAAAAAAAAAAAAAAAAAGTTAAAAAATTTTTAAGATTGAAAAGAAAATGGAATACCTTTGAACAACAACTAATATTTACAAAGATATTTCAGTACAGTAACTGAACCCTTCTATTTGTATTGGATGTTAGGAATACATTTGGTGCAGGTTTGAAATTATTTGGAAACAAAGAAATAACAAAATTAGAAAAAAAAAAAAAGTATTTAAGTATTTTCATCATAGCTACAAGTGGCCTGAAAAAAAGAACCTATAATGTATTTCCAGACAAAAATATTCTGATCTTTAAGATCCTTGGATTCAGTTCATTGCAGACACTGCTTAAATATTTTAATGGGTCTATGTTTTATTTCTCTATCTGCAAAATGTGATAATATTGTTTCTCTATAAATCTTGTTTTTGTAAAAGTCAAGTTCTTCTGAGTGAGATATTTCTTATCTTATAACCATATCTATAGTTGTAACACTGTGAGAGCCTGGGTTTGGTAACCATCTTTGAATGTTATTTTATCTAAAAATAACACAAAATATGTATTTTAGAAAGTCAGGCATGTAGAACACCATCTCAAATACTTTGATAAGTTAAATTATTAATACTTAATATTATACACTGAAATAGAAATTGTATCAGAGACTAGAACTTACTGTAAAGCAGCAGCAAGAGAAGGACGGCTGCTCTGTGAAGACTCACCAGGAGGTGACCTCAGTGTAGGAAGAAGTAGTGACTTCACTAGTGTAGGCATAGTCTCAAAGCAACTGAGGGGGATTATTACTAAATGCAAAGTTACAAGTGCCCTGAAACTTAAGGCTATGATATGGAAAAGTGCTTTGAATTTCATTATTTAGAAACAATAGATATAGAAGCTCTTTTTTGGTATTGCCATCTTGTCCTACTTGGTTGACATTTGCATAAGGAGAAAATTGCTGACATGTTAAAATAAACAACTGATCCTATGTATCAGTTATCAAATCATTCATAGAAAGTTAGGTTTTACTATAAAGCAATAAAGAAACAAATGTTAATGCTTCAGTCTGACAGGATTTTTTTCAAAAGATTGTTTTCATATGTATTTATTTTTTCAGTGCCAGTAACTGAAAAATAGTAGGAAATAAAACCAAGTAGTAGACAGCATTTTTCCTAGTATGAGAATTGTTACATCTACATTTCTTGTTCTTGTAACTTCAAGGAATGTTACTTTCTACCTCCTTCCCTATTCCTCTGAATATTTACATTTTAATAAATTATGCAAAATTTTAAACTTCATGTCATACATTTTATTAACATATTGTTATAGGAAAACTATGTGACATTCAATGATTTTAACTTTATTAGTCATGTTTATTTCCCTTGTATACATGCGAATTTTGAAAAAAAAACTTAAAAAGAAAGAAATTAATCTGAAGATTCACAGTAGATTTTTTTGTCAGGTTGAATAATTGTTAAAACACATGAGACAAAAAAAGAACATTTCTAAATCACTGCTTTTCATGTATTGTGGCAATTAACATTTCTGATACAGAAACAAATGCTTATGTCTCTGTTAAATGTACTGAAATTATCTGTTGTTATTGTTCATTAACGTTCTAAACATTTTCCCCTAAGAAATATTTAGTAATCTAAGAAGAAGCATATGTTTGTGCAAATTATGTTCTCCCTTAAGATTTTGTAAGAAGCTCATGATAATAAGCAATTATACGGTACTTCTTTAGCTTAAACTTCTAGATTAATCACAGAAAGGTTTTGTGCATAACCTTATTGCCAAGAACATGCTTTAATGTGACAGGTTTATCTTCAATTAGGTTTTATTAAAGAGTCTTATTTGTATTATTAGGCACATTTTGGTTTAGTACAAAGATAGTGTTTTCTCTTTACAGATATATTAATCTAAAAGATATTCTGTTGAGCACACTGCTTTTAGTAAATAATTAATTTGATAAAATTATTTTTTTCTGATTGGTTTCTTTTGTATGCACAGCTTAGCTTTTGATGCTCAAGATGAGAAGAAAATACAATATCACCATGTAAACACTGTGAACAACAGGTAAGCCCTGTGCTGCACATTGAAGAAATTTATCTTTTGTAGTTTTATCTTATTGTTTGTACATGTCAGTTAAATCTTTTAAATATACTTTCTCACAAATAATTTGCATATTTGTATGGTCTAAAAATTCCAGTTTTCTGTACTTTTATTCGGTATTATCAAAATGTACTACAAAGGCAATATGTCATGTTATGTCGTCATATAAAATGACAAGCTCAGTACAAACACATGAACAGCAAATCTTTTATGTAGTATTAGTGAAATAAGTAGCAAAGGTATGTCTTCATTTACAAAGGGACTAGGTACTGTAACTAAAGACAAGTGTAACAAAACATGGTAGAATTAGAATTGAATGTTCTTTGCAATAAAATAGATGGCATCACTATTTAAGAAATTGGTTTTTCAGTGATAATTGTAAACTCCTTCAGTTGGCTGAGTATTCTGATTTGGCTAGGTTGCACAAAGCAAAAGGGATTTCTGGTGTGTCTCGAGCACAGAGGAGAGCTTTCCAGTGGCAGGGTATACTTTAACAAATAGTACAAGACCATGAGAATATACTTACCACTGCAAGTTGATCACCAATGAATTCTCAAGAGAAGACTGGCAGTCAGGAACAAGCTTTTCCACCTGTCCTCTGAAGAGAGATGTGCTCTGTAGTAATTGATGCAACATAAAGGAACAGATGAAGCACTACAGTACAGAAAGCAGTAGGATGTGACCTGCAGTCTCACAGAGGTTAGAGTAAGAATAGCAAGGATTGCAGTCACATAAACAATACTTCAAAATAAATATAATTCCTGAGGATAATGTAAGAACTCAGATAAAAGTGATCTTGGTCCAGGTGAATATATGAAGAAAATATACCCTGTTTGAATACAGATTTATATGGATTATGGTGATATAAGGTAGATAAGCAAAACAAAGAAATAGACACTATAGAGAATTATATTTTGGCACGTAATTTTACATATGCGTGGTCATAGTATGTTGTTTGTGGTAATAAAAGTAATTAAGTTGGTATTTGTTGATTCAGTGTATCTCTGTGAGACGTCTAAACCTTAGCTCATTGTTTTAGAAGCAGTTCTAAACAACAAAGAGATATCATGACTATCAGATCATAAGTTACCTCAGCTATCTCAGGTACTTATCTTAAGGTACAATGACAAACTGTTTTATGGACGTTTCTCTATGTTTTGTTGTTGGTGTTGTTTTGTTTTTTTTTTTCTCCACTGATTATGAAGAGAAATTAACTCAGGCCAAATAATTCCTCCCCTATGATATTTCTCTGATGACAGAATGAATCACTCTTCTGAGTTTCTCTTTTCCTCTGTCCACCTCAGGAAGAAAGTTAGATAATTATCTCATGTGGATTAAGGGAGAAAGATGTTGTTCTTCGTTCTCAACTGTTACTGGGTTCTGCTATGTGACTATTAGATGATATAGTAATTATTTTTTGCTTTTTTTTATTTCTTTCTGTTGACAGATTAAAATATTCTGACAAGAGAAATCACTGTGTCTCTTCTAAGAAGCCATCCAACTCAACTTCTAATGTTTGAGATTTCTAGTGAGGTTTTACTCAATAAATTCAATCAGAAACTAATAAAGTAGAAATATATCCATAAAACTAACCTTTTTCCCTTTACTGGTTTTTTCTTGGGTGGAGTTAATTTTTTTCATAGTAGCTTGTATGGGGCTATGGTGTGGACCTGGGATGAAAAGTTGGAAGGGGACACAAATGGGACAGCTCACCCCAAGCAATATCCCACATTATCTGATGTCATGTTCAGCTAAAAAAGTTGGGGGAAGATGGAAAAAGTGGGGACATTCAGAGTTATGGGTTTTTTCTTCCCAAATAGCTGTTACAAGTGATGGAGCCTTGCTTTCCTGGAGACAGGTGAACACCTGTGAACAAATTCTTTGTTTTCCTTTCCTTGTGCACACATCACTTTGTTTCACTTATCAAACCATCTTTACCTTGATAGATGAGGTTTTGTGTTTTTTTTTTTTCTTTTCCAATTCTCTTCCCATTGCACTGCAGGTGACTGAGTGAGCAGCTGTGTGGGCTTAGATGCCTACCAGGGTTAAGCCACAACCACCCGTAAAATCTTATGCATAACCTATTTTTCAATCATTTATATGGTGGAGATTGTTTTAAAGGCTGGCTTACCTGCTGTAAATTCATTTTCACTTATAAGCATATTTAGCATTTATTGCTATCTGCACACACTGTAGGGATCAAGTGACTTAAGTATTCTATGAAAATATTCAGATCATTTTCCAGAATTTCTAGATTAGCAATAGAACTCCTCAGGAAAAAAAAAAAAAAAAGAAAAAAAAAAAGTTTTCTTAAGCTCCATCTCTAATCTTGCATCTCTCTTTACAAAGCTATATATTCATTACAGGAATTTATTCCCGTTCTTTAGATGTGCACAGAAGCATATGTGCACACACGCAGCCACACACATACATGCACATACACACAAATCACAGCTCTATAAAATTAATTTTTGAGACAAGTGTGAAGTTTTACTGGAACTGCTAAACTGTTTGCTTACCAGGAAAATTTTCCACAGACAGTTACAGATCTGATGCTGAAGTATCAACTCCATTAACAACATAAAGCAGCACTGAAGGAAAAATGCAATGGTTAGTCACTTGAAATTCGGCACAAATGAATGATCATGGTCTTCAGATATGTCCAAATGTCAACAGAAGTTCTGCAACAATATTCTAAGACTTTCACACAGCTTGGTCAATCTCATCTAAAACACTCCATCTGGACCAATTACCTTCACTTTAGGTACTGGCTTGGCTTTTCATCAGTCATTTTGCACTGCTGCATATGCTTATTTTTTTAACAGAGCCTCAGATATTCAGCACAGTAACTAAAGAAATAACAATATAAACTATATAAGCTTCCTTTACAAGAAGAGTGTGTCAAATGAGCTCTCCAGTGGTATTGTGTGTTTGAGAGAAAAGTTTGAATAAGGCTAGAGAGTTTTTAGTGGTGTGGCAGCACTATTTACTAAGTGCAAATTTTATACTAAAAGACAGTGAAAGGAACTTGGATGAGAAACACCGTACAACTTTTTGACTTATAAGGGGTATCACAAGTTATTCACAGAAAGATGGAAGTGTCTACAAGTCCTTTTAAAGACATATTTATATATTAAAAAAAAAAAAAAAAAAAAAGTCTTTTTGTTTGGTTGGTTGGTTGGTTGGTTTTGTTTGGTTTTTAGTATTTTTATTCCTGGCTTGAGCAGCAACTAGAAGAACTGAAAATCTCCATGAAACCTGTTTTATAAGATTAACTTTGTAGATCCAAGAGCCAAATTTATAGATTTTAAATACTGTTAACAATGGCAATTATTGACTAAGTAAATTTTGCTAATTATTTTTTTTTTTTCGGATTGTCTTAAGAAGTTTCTGATTATAAATACTGATATTAAATCTGTTTACTGACTGTTATGTTGCAGTCAGGAAGACACTGATATGGTATTTTACACCATGATGCTTTTTCAGCCTTTTCATTTTACACAGTACCATTCTTCAGTAAACATTTTAACCTGTGGAGGCAGATGAAGATGAAGTTTTCTGTGTTGTGTACTAGTATACCATAATTTGAATTAACATCAGATGATGTTCCCAATTTGACAGTAAACAAAGTTACATAATGTAGCACTAAAACTAATTTATTATTGTGCTTTGAGGACCTAAACTATAGCATAAAAGAGTTAAGGTCAAGTTTTGTCCCAAGGCTTTGCTGATACACTCATATTTCTTACTTGTGCATACTAAGTACATATGGTAACTACCTTGTTTCCCTGAAAATAAGAACTACACCGAAGACAAGCCCTAACATGATTTTTCAGGATATTTGAGAATGCTCAAAATATAAGCCCTACTCCAAAAATAAGCCATAGTTACAGTTCATTTAAAAAGTCAATTTATAAATTGTCCAGGCAGCTATACATTAAAAAAGTAATAAGTTTTGGAGAAAAATTAGTATAAGACCCTGTCTTATTTTCGGTGAAACGAGGTAGTCCTTTTCCCTGATATCTCTTTAGGTTTAATACCACCTGCTAAAAGCAAAAGGAAACTTTAAGCCAAACAACGCTAAACTGTTAAAATATTTACACTGTAATTTCCAATTTTACATTTCAAACTACAGTAAACTTTAAGTAAGTCATCCTCTGCTCTATATATGAAGTTTTCATATTATGGAATTAAGGTGGATACTGCTTGCACATTATGCATTCAAATGTAATTAAAAGAAAATAACTCTTAAACGATACATTTCTTAAATTGAGGAGAACAATGGATTTAAAAGTCCAAGCTTTAAAACTACTAACTAAAGTTAATAGTTATTCAAAATATGATCATGTGCTCATTTGACTTAAAGTGAGTTAAATTTCTTCATGCAGTTAGAAAACTTTCTTCTTCATAGCTAGCACAGTTGTTTGGATTTAGTTTGAGAGTAAGAAGATAACACTGTGGGACAGAGTTAATGTTTTTCTTCAAGTAACTTTCCAGTGTCTTTGAGTTGGAACAAAGAGAATGTAAGAATGTACTGTTATCTCAGTTGTTGTTTGGGGGCCAAGGCCTCTGAGTGCTCAGCCAACAGTTGTGGGCTAGGAAGTGGGGCATGGATGGGGAAGATGTTGACTGACATCCAGATTGATCAGTTAGACTATCCCATGCCATTAGCATCATGCTTCATACTTAAGGAGAGTTTAGGTTTTCCAGCTAGGGACGGAGACCCGTTCCAGTTCTGTTCTGTTTTGGTGGAATTCCATTCAGGAGTTTTCTTTTAGTTCAGCTTTTTGCCATTGCTATTTTGCAGTCAGCCTCTGGGCCTTTCTGCCTTTTTTTTCTCTCTTCCCCCTGGTATCAACTGTTCAGCACCAGGGTGCTTTCTCTTTTCCTGGGACTGCACACGGATGGATGTAATGAAGAATTGTACTGAGTATCTTTATATTCTATTTTCCACTTTATATATATCAGTTATAGTAGTAGTGTATTAGTATTACTTTGTTATTTTGTTAAACTTTGTTTATCTCAATCCATGAGTTTCTCCATTCTCTTTTGATTATTTCCCATTTGGGTCTTGTGGGGGCAGGGGGAGCGAGCGAGCGGCTATTGTGGTCTTGAATTGTTAGCTCAGGTTAAACCATGCCAAATCAACAATTTTAATCTTGTCATGAAACCAGGATGAAACCATTCCTGAAACGAGGATGAAATTATTTCATAGAGTCAAACAATGTCCTCAGTTGCAAGGGACCCACAAGGATCATCAAGTCCAACTCCTGTCCCTGCATAGGACAACTCCACATTTCACACCATGTGTCTAAGGGTGTTGTCCAGTCTCTTCTTGAATACTGTCAGGCTTGGAGCCATGTTTGCTGTCCTGGGGAGCCTGTTCCAGTGCTCCATCACCCTCTGGGTGAAGAACCTTTTCCTAATGTCCAACCTAAACCCACTGACACATCCTTCTGTGATTTCCTTGGGTTCTCTCATTGGTCACTAAAGAGAAGAGTTCGGCGACTACCCTTTCTCCTCCCCTTGTGAGTAAGCTGTTGGCTGCAATGAGATCTCCTCTCAGTCTCCTCTTCTCCAAGCTGAACAAACCAAGAGACTTTAGCCACTCCTCATCCAAGCCACTCCCTCTCCAAACCCTTCAACAACTTTGCAGCCCTCTTCTGGACACTTTCTAGCAGTTTAATATCTTTTTTATACTATGGTACCCAGAACTGCACATCGTACTCCAGGTGAGGCCACACCACCGCAGAGTACAGTGGGATAATCACCTCCCTCGCCCTACTGTCAATGCTCTTCTTGTTGCACCCCAGGACACAGGTGACCCTCTTGGCTGCCAGGGCACACTGCTGGCTCATGTTCAAATTGCTGTCGACCAAAACACCCAGATCCTTCTCCGCAGAGCTGCTTTTCAGCATGTCGTCCCCCATTCTATATGTACAGCCAGGGTTGCCGTGTCGCAGGTGCAAAATCCTGCACTTGCTCTTGTTGAACTTCATGTGGCTGGTGATTGCCCAGTTCTCCAATTTGTTCAGATCCATCTGCAGGGCCTTTCTGCCCTTGAGAGTGTCAACAGCTTACCCCAGTTTTGTGTTATCAGCAATCTTGCTAAACAACCCCCCAAGTCCTGTGTCTAAGTCATTTATGAAGATATTGAAGAGTGCTGGCCCTAACATGGATCCCTGTGGAACCCAGTAGTGACTAGACTGGTCGCCAGCCCAACATTACCCCATTTACTAGAACCATTTGAGCCCAGCCCATCAGCCAGTTGCTCACCCACTGCACTGTGTGTTTATCCAGCTGTATGGTGGATATCTAGTCCAGGAGAACACTGTGAGAGACAATATCAAAGGCTTTGCTGAAATCCAAAAATATCATGTTGACGAGCTTCTGTTAGTCAACTACCCTTGCCCCTCAGTTCAAGAAGGACAGGGAACTGCTGGAGAGAGTCCAGCACAGGGCAACAAAGATGATGAAGGGAGTGAAACATCTCCCTTATGAGGAAAGCTGAGGGAGCTGGGTCTCTTTAGCTTGGAGAAGAGGAGACAGAGGGGTCACCTCATTGATGTTTATAAATATATGAAGGGTGAGTGTCACGAGAATGGAGCCAGGCCCTTCTCAGTGACAACCAATGATAGGACAAGGGGTAATGGTTTCAAACTGGAACACAAGATGTTCCACTTAAATTTGAGAAGAAACTTCTCCTCAGTGAGGGTAACAGAACACTGGAACAGGCTGCCCAGGGGGTTTGTGGAGTTGTGGAGTCTCCTACTCTGGAGACATTCAAAACCCGCCTGGACACCTTCCTGTGTAACCCAATCTAGGTGTTCCGGCTCCGGCGGGGGGAATTGGACTAGATGATCTTTTGAGGTCCCTTCCAATCCCTAACATTCTGTGATTCTGTGATTCTGTGAACTAGGTGGGTAAGCTTGTCATAGAAGAAAATTAAGTTGGTCAAGCAAGACTTTCCCTTCATGAACCCGTGCTGTCTGGGACCAATGACTGTGTTGTCATTCAGATGTTTTTCAGTAACTCCCAGAACAATCTTCTTCATGATTCTGCCAAGAACAGAAATAAGGCTGATAGACCTGTAGTTCCTGTGGCCAAGGTGAGAGTGGGGATCAAACTGGGTGCCCTGCAGACCAGCGTCCCACGACTTGGCTGGTCATCTACCACAATCGCCACCACTTCTTTTTCAGATGACATTCAGAAAATTGTTTAAAGGTCATTTCTAAATATGCTTAATAAAGCATCATTTTTTATTGTGTCCAGTATTTGTTCCCTCTTTCTGATGGTTTAGATGGATTTTTACAGAATTGTTAGAATAACTTAAAAAACCTCTTGACCTCTTGTAGCAGAAAAGTAAGGGAACTTACAGCTGGACTGATTTGGTCTTACCTGTCATTTCTACCAGAAATACGTTGGCATAGCTAAGTGCCTAAACAACAATTTGTTTCATTTAGTGTTTTACTTATAAACAATGTTATTCTGCATGATTGTCAGCAGTCAATATCAGGTCCTACATATATTTATAACAGAGAATAGTACTCTTCTGAATGTCTCACTGTCTTTTACATCTGCTGTCTGGTCCTCTGGAATGTAAATCAAATGAACAGATATGTAATTTGGGAATGTCAGTAACAGCACTAAATATTTAGTATGTTTCGTTTTTGCACAGTTTATGTGGAAACCTACAGTTTTCCTGGCCTTTTCTCCTCATTTGCCAATCACATGGTTTCCTCTTGTGCAAATAGACTTTTTATTGTATGCACATCAAGGCACCAAATGGCAGATTCCAGAAATAAAATTTATAGAATGCAAAATTTCTTAGGTGCATATATTATTAGTATAACCCTCAAAGAGGGCATAGAGACCCTGTAAAGCTGCCTTTCTTGCTTCACATTCAAGGCGAGAAGAGCTAATGAAAACTGCCATAGGAAGCAGGGACACTGCTTCCATCTCCTGTTGTTAACTTCTACCAAAGAAGGAGAAAAAGAAGTTTGGAACAAAATTACATTTTTAAAAAATCACTATTTTCTCTGAGAAATTAGAAGGCTTCTCTGCCTTGAAACACCAGGTTTGGGGAAGAGGAGGAGCTCAGATTAAAGCACTCCCAATGTATGGAAAAAATTCTCTTCAGGATTGTAAGCAATACAGAGCAGAAGTGAAAGTTTAAGGTAGAAAAGGTTTAAGTAGGAAACAAAAAGAAAGGATAAATGTGTAGAACTGACTGGAAGGCTGAATATTAGAAAACAAAATCACAAGACAGTTGTTTTAATTTCGGTATCTGTGTGGAAATCAGCAGATAAAGGACTGAGATTTTTAGACAAAAACCGGTGTGAATGTAGAACTTCCACTTCACTGCAGATATGTATTTTTTTCTCAAAATAGATGCAGACCAAATTTGTCTTAAATATTATACTATTTCTGTGTGTGTGTTGCTAGCACTCTTCCACACTTATTCGTATCCTTTCTTCTGGATAGCACTGATACCAATTCCATGTGGGGAATGAAGGCACAGCAAACATGTTAAAATGTTCAAAGGTAATGTAGCTGGATAAAAGTATCAGCTGGACCTCAGTGCTTAGTATAGATAAGTGAGTGAAAATAAGATGCAGAGGTGAAGGGAGCAAAAGGACAACATAGGCAGAGAAACATGAAGATTGAAAACCTGAGACTCAGTGAACGGAAAAGAAGTAATTGAAAAGGAGAGGCTTTTCAACTGCCATGACTGGCTAAGGTGGAAACACTATTGCTTGCTGCAGATGCTTGTTGAATGGTACAGCTCCAGTGTTGAAATTATTTGGAAACTTAGGACTATCACTTCCTTTACTATCTGCTATTATCAAGACATCAGACAGATGGGGTACAAATTAACTGGAATCTTCATTACGTACCTGCTTTTTTTTTATTATTTGTATAAGAAACTATTCAGCCATTGAGTTTATTTTCTTAGTATCATTTTCCTTTCCCTACTCAATTGTATTTACTTACAAAATGACATTTACTTGCAAAGTGACACTCTTTTTCACCCTCAAGTGACATTTCTATGACGCCCTGTGCAAACATGTGGCAAAGACTTGCTGGATCGATTAGAAGAAACAAAGGAAAAACACGCAACAGATGTTGATTTTCTTGTTGCTGTGACTATGGTTTTGAAAGACTGACACAGAATTTTCAGGTTTTTCTGTCCCCTTGGCAGTAATATTAAAAAGCTTGCCCAACTGCAACACACATATTTTCACCTTCATTAAACTTGCTCTGAAGACTCCTGATCAGGGAGGCTGCATACCATCTTTCACAAGAGGAGCTGTTCTGAAAGCAGCAAAGCCATTCAAGGCAGTCATGCATCAGTCATGGAACTGGACATACTAACTTGCGTGTATAAAACTGACCTTACAGAAGTATTTACTATCATAGTGGCCAAAGACCCATTTCCCCAACTGTTTCCTTAAATATTTCATTTATTTTTAAGAAAAAAAAAAAAAAAAAAAAAAGAGAGAGCGAAATCCTGGGCCTGGCAGAATACTCTAATTTTAAAATATCTGTTTTCAATTCATCTAGTAATTAAAATTTTCTGAAGAAGTGGACACATGAATGAAGAAATGTGTTAATTACATCAGGTGACCTTCAGGAACTGTTTGATCCTTGTTCTTTCATATTTGTGTATTTTCTTATTCATTGCAGAAACAAGAAAGAATTAATCTAGTTTTGGCAAAAACTCAGTCATTAAGGGCCCTATGCTTTTGTCTGAAACTTTATTTCACCAGATTTGGCACCAGCACAATCTTTAGGTTCAATTTTAAAGAAACCAGAGTTGAAAAGTACCAAGTTTACATGTTGGCTGAATCTTTTTTTTTTTTTTTTAATACAAATAAAAAACCATGGGAATAAAAGATGTCTGGATGTTTATGCTAAACAAAGAAGGCACTCATTGAAAATGAAAGGTTTCATAGTCATCTAGAGTAATTTTATATACTTGAAAATGTCTGGGACATCTGCACAGGATATGCAATACAGGGCATAGACCATTGTAAGATACCCAAAGGCTTCCAGAGCAACAACTGGTTGCCAAAGTGAATTCTCTAAGCTATTTCAAATGGCACTAAACTCTTTAGGTCCAAGACGCTTTTTTTTTTTTTTTTCCTTGGGATTTTTTTTTTCCTTGTGAGAGTGAAATTCATCACCTCATGTTCTGCTTTAGACAAAAGATGGAATCAGTTTTCAGACTTGTATTGAGAGTTTTTTTCCCTCACTTTTCCCAGTTTCTTCTTTGTAATGAAGAGCTTCTAATCAAGGTCCTTTAAGTATTCAAAAATCACTGCTTAGGTAAAAAACTGTTCCTAAGAAAGGATAAGCCAACTAGATGCTAAATTGTATAGGCAGACTGAAGTTATCTGGTCCCAGACTCACCCCACCTAATCATATTCAGTTAGTGCCTTCAGAGGTTCACTGATCCACAGTTTTCAGTCTAGCCCTAATTTAGTTTGGGACTCTCTTGTGTCCCATGTGGACGTCATAGTAGTGCTCAGCCTAAAAACATTCAGCTAAAAACATCAGGAGAGTAAAAATGACTGTCTAAGATCAGCTTTTTCTCCTGAAAGGAAAACAGTCTTCACTTCCTTTAAAGCAGTTTTCAGTAAGTTTAATTTTTAGTTCGGTGTTTCTGTAGATGGAATGAATCTAGCTTTTACTCTACTTCTCAGAGCGCTGCTCTCACACGCGCTTAAGTAGAGGCTCCATTCATCAAGTAAGCTGTTGCATGAGGCTTATTTTTTTTCTTAATTATAGCTAGGTATGGTTTTTCTATCAGACATAATGATAACTTGATTAGAGAAAATACAGTCTCTCAGACATGAGACCAAGAAGAGCTGACTATTACTGAAGTATGGTCATCCATTAGCAGCTAGGGGTCTAGAGTAAGCCTTAAATGAAAGCACCAGTGATAAGAACAGATATGTTCACTCATTTAAAGATGCTGATATAAATTCTGCAATAATTTCTAGGGTTTTTTTCCCCAGCTCACAAGTGCCATGTCAGTTTGGTCTGAGCTGAGTGTCAGACAGATTTCTCTCATGCATGGAATGATCTTAGTTAAGTGACATTTCAGATACTGAATCATATTATAAAATAAGATTTTATTCTGTTATCCCACTAACAGGTCTTCATTAAATACATGCCTCCTTATGCAACTTTATGTAATATATGTAATATGATTCTTGTTATATGGTTTAGTTAATTCTCCTGAATTTCTTAAATTCTGGTAATAGGTATTTGATATTTTTCCTTCACATGCTGGGATGGATGTTTGCATTTTGGATGTCATGAAGTGTCATAACCACAAGAAGGCTCTGAAAGTGCCCCTTTAATGACAGAAAAGTCACTTTAAGGATGAAATCATAACTAAGACCAATGCTCTGAATTGCCACAGTCCTGTGAGTATGATTCCATCTTAATTATTTTTTATATTGGATATGAATTCATGTAATATAAATTAGAAGTGAACAAACAATTTACACTATGAAAAATGTTAGATTCTGAAATTAAACACAGCAGGCTGAACAATGCTGAATAGATATTAAAAGGAATTGCTGCCCACACAATAACACATTCACATTCACACACACATCACACAGTTTATGTAATTTTACCCCATGAATAGTATTTATATATATAGTATAGTGTAGCATATATATTTTTATAGTATAGTATATATTTTTATAGTATAGTATATATATATTTTAAAATATTTTATAGTATATAAATGCACAGACTTCTCATGCTCATTTATCTTAAACTAATGATATTAATATTTTTAATATGTTAAGTCTACATGTAGACTACTCCTGTCACATGGAATTCGTCTGAGGACCTGTGTGCATTATTATGATATATAATTAGTTCTACCTTTAAGAAATATTCTGTAAGTGTTTCATCTTTTGCCACCATTGAATTCTCCAAATGTGTTGTATGTATTTGCACAGGTAGTAATAATCTCTATATTATCTTTCAGGAAACCAGTTTAGCTAAAATTAAATTGCATTGCATTTTAAATCTATTTATGGGGATAAAAATATACAACATTAAAGGTTATGTTAAATATTAAAGAGTGGTAGCAACAGATAATAATGGAATATTGAAACAGTACACTATAGGTTCTGATAAAGCATGACATAGGAGGGTATTCTAAAGCAAATAAAACGAAACTGTCAAGGAACGGAAACTCTCACTTCCCCAGTCCTTACCTTAGCTTACCCAAATACTTATCATCATAAGATAGCAATAATGAACAGAGCCTTCAATTAATTGGAGAATTAGATTCCATAAATTGGTATGGAAAAATAAATGATTTATTAAATGAATATCACAATAAGAATTACAAAGAGAAACAACTGTCCTTGGGGAAAAAGAAAAAAAAAAAAAAAAGACAAACAAAACAAACTCTGAGTAATTAAAATTTAAACACATACTAGAGGAGTACAGGAGGAAAACTAATGAAAATATTAAAAATGTTTTTGCAATTTGAAAAAAACAGAACAACTTAATCAAGGTGTAAGATACAATTTTCTTTTAAAATAAGACAGGAAAAGAAGTGTCAGTGAATCTTGTGTAGGTACATGGCAATTGTATAATAGCTGCTAATGCGGTGATTCTTATTTCATTTCAAGTTTTGTACCAAGCTCTTAAACAGTGATAAACCCCCTCACATTTAATATCCTTATGTGGTGGCGTTTTTGATCACATGAAGTTTCAGATATAAATAATACAGAACTGTAAGGGTGTAGTTAATCAATTCAGTTGTGCTGCAAGAGTTCCAGTCAATTCTTTTCCACTTTCTCTTTTTTTTTAATCAGTTTCATCTCCATTCTCTGAGCACTATTTAGAACTGCTATCACTGAATGTTAAAGTACTAGCATTAACTGCAGTCTGTTAACAGGTGTTTATTTAGTTATGCCTTAGAGTGAAATATTTCTCCTGAGACTAGAGTTTAAAGGAACTCATTTGCTAGATAATTTCCTACAAGGGTGTATATTCTATTTTATTTCATTTTATTAATCTAATAGAAACTAGATCTTGGTTCTAATGACCTTGAATTAGATAACACACGGGCAAAGACACAGACCCAGATAACATTACTACTTCTATAAGACATTGTCAGACATAGACAACCATTGCCAAACAATTTCTGGGCAGTGCTCAAAGTCACATGATTAAATTCTGGCCTTTTATGTTAGACAGAGATTGATTTAGCAGTCAAACAGTGTACACTGCACTTATTTTTTTTTCTAATTTAATTCTAAGCTAACCCTTTGCCTCTGTGAGCTGGAATGGATGGCCTTACTTCATCTTTTTTTAATTATTTCAAACTGATTCGTGAGAACCCCTCCAGCTCTCAGATAATTGGTGGGGATATAAGGTGAATTCATAATAAAGTAATGTCTTTCAAGGTCTTCAAGGAAGACAAAAGAAAAGAGGAAGAAATAAAAGTCAGATGAGACATCTAGACCTCTGTGCTCTAGAACCAAAGTTTCTGAAGGATTTGTGAAGTGATTAAACTGGTACCTGCTAGGACTTATATGAATGCATACTACTAGGACAGCAGTTTAGGATAATTTACAGAGAAAAATGTTATTTATAAGCCTAAATTCAGCATCACAATATACAAATGCTAACCAGATGTCACAAGCACCTGATATGCCTTAGGTGACTAGGACTTCTGTCAAAACCCTCATTGTGGGCTGAAATCCGACCTACTGTGCATTCTTAGTGTAGTCATCAACTTTATTGTGTCAATTTATCCATCCAAAGACTGTTCAATTTAAAAAAATAAAAAGCACATAGTTTTGAAAAACTCTCTTTATTCAGACAGCTGATAAGAATCTTATCTTATGGAGCTCATTTCAGTCTCTCTTTGCGTAACTGACGATCTTTGCACAGCCACATGGTGGCTAGGTCACTCTTTCAGAAAGGAGCCCAGAGTTTTAGACATTCTCCTTTAAGAGCTTTAGATGCCCAAATTTTGAGCTATTTTGGTTGCTGAAAGACTCATCCAATCTGACCTTGAACACTTCCAGGACTGGGGGATCCACAACTTCTCTGGGCAATCTTTACCAGTGTGTCACCACCCTTACCTTATAGAAAGTCCAGCCTAAATCTACCCTCTCTCAGTTTAAAACTATTGCCCGTTGTGCTATCACTACAGGCGTGGTTCAGATGATAACAGAAAATATAACCCTGGAGAGTTCCATTTTCCATGCAGCTGGAAGGGGAAAAAAAAATATACTATTTAGACTATTTACCTACTCCTTCAATTATTATTATTATTACTTTTTTTTTTAAATCCAATGCTTCTCTAGTGTACGATGAAAATGGAAGTTGATGACAAAAAGCAACAGATCTGGAATATCAGGTTCTGTCCTGCAGTGGTAACTTCATTCAGTCATTGGAATTGTCTCTGTTAAAAGTAGTGAGTTTGATTTAGGTAACAGCAAATAGTTTGATTCAGGTCACACTTCAATTCACAAAACTTCACTGTAATTTCTGATTATTATAGATTTCAGGTATTACTATCACATGTATTATACTTTGACGGTAGTGCTAACTTGTTTCTCATGTATATGCAGGCAAATCAAATTGCTTGTACTAATACATTCTCTTTTCTTCCTAATCTCATTATAATGTTTGTTATTATTATCATTAACGTTATTATCATTACTTATTATAATCTTCTTCTTTGCTATTAATCATCATAATTTGTTCTAGTATTACGGTAAAGCCTAGAAATCTGTCATATGGTAGGGCCCCAGTCGTATCAGTGCTGAATAACACAGAAAAAAAAAAAAGTACAAAAAAAGTACAAAAGCAGTGTTTCAGGTGCCAGTTTAAAATTCTTAAAGTTATCTAAAACCTTGACACTGAACTGGGATTAGGACATGAGCCTATGAAAACTCCAAATCATTCTGGATCAGCAGCTGAGGTCCAGTCTAGCCCTGTGACAGTGTAAACGGCATTAGGTGCATATTGCTGGATCACTGCCAAAGTGAAAGAAACAGCTGTATGTGGCCTATACAGTATATCTGTATTAAAGTACTATAATATAAAGAGGATCAATGAGGGCTTCCCCTGATTAGGGATGGTGTTACTCAGACTATGTTAAGAGTCAGTGAGGAACAATTTAACTAATCTGCTTCCATTTTAATGACACACCTTTGATAAGTGTAGAAAATTTAACACTCCCAGAAGAAGACCCCTTTGGAATGGAGTTGAGTGATAAAGAACACCACTACCCAGATCATGCAGTGATACAGTAACAATAACATTTTATTTCTGTGAATTGTGAGTTGCAAAATGTCTTTTATCTGAGAGTGGATAGAAAGTGTATTTACATCTATTCTCTACTCATTTGAATTATAGACATTTCTCAGCCTTGCGTACTCTGTAATGCTGGTTTTGACCTATGTCTCTTTTTCTTTTCCTCAGGTGTGTGATATTAAATCCCTATTGGTTAGGCCAGATAATTAATGGTTATTTTTAATTGCAGTTTCAAAAAGCAGCATTAAAAGGAAGCCCCAAAGTGTGAAAGATCTGAATGCAATCTAGATACAGACCTTCTGAGACCTTGCAGAATTACCGGAGTTTTCCATGGGTCATCATACAGAAATAATAATTATTGAGTGGATTTAATCTCTAAAAACTATTCAAAATTTCTTTTTATGTTTACCATGAGTTTGACTCCAAAATTTCTCTCACATATATGTACAGCCATTCATAGGAACTTGGCAGTTGACATATACACAAAGGCATTAAATAAATTTTTAAAGTTAGGAACTCTTGATAAACAAGTTATAAACGAAACCAGAGTTGAATTTATAAGTATTAGTTTGACTGTATTGATCTAGACAATTTTATTTTTTTAAGTTAGTGGGGTTAAAAGCCACCTAGCAGTCTGGGTGAGCCATTCTAGATTTGAAAAATGCCCCAGCTAACACTTCTGCAGGATAATAACATCCTTTAAAATAAATTTAAGATGAGGTTTTTAAAGACAATCCTCATCTCTAGGTCTTCCTGTCATATGCTAGGCAGCTTCAATAGAATGTTTGCATCTGAAACTGGTCTTCAAATTGTAATGCACTTGTTTGTGATTTTCAAAAACTCTGCTTAAACTGTTTTATGGGAAGGATATAAAACAGCCGAGACTCCCAGCATGCATTATAACTACACCCATGCATTTCCAGAATGACATTGTAGTGAACCACTGCTCACCTTGCCTTTGTTTCCAATAAAAAAATCTTGGTTTTGGTGTTATACATGCTATAGACTAGCTGTAGGTCTCTCATACTCAACACCAAAGTATTGAAGGGACACTCACCACCTACTAAAGTGACCGGTCAACCAAGGAACACCCAGTGGGCTCACCAGTCAGTGCTCATAAGGAGATGAAAAGTGCTATCATCATACCGAGGGTGAACAGATAAGTGCAGCTTATCATGAGATTCTCAAGTAGTTGCAGAATAACACACCATGACACCAGTCAGCCAATATGGCACTACACTCTGTGTTGTTAGGTCAAAATCTTATTTCTTCTGTTTTCTTCTACATTCTCCTGTCTCCGATTTTTGTCCTTAATAGGCTGCTAGTTATCACACAAAACCAATTTCATTTGTCCAGTCAGGGATCTTGTCATACCTGCCTCTGTATTGATCCTTGTTTCTCCTGTCTTATGGTTTTGACATCTGTCACCCCACCTGCTCTTTCTTCTTACTTTTTTTGTGATCTTTGAACTGGCTTACTTTGGTCTATATTAACCCTGCATTAGACTGAATACAAATCACACTGAATTATTCCAAGGACAGCTATTCTTTCCAGACATTCTTTGTCCTCTTTGAACCCATTATTTTGGGGTCTACACAAAAACAAACCAGAAGCTACAGTGAGAACCAATCTGTTTTGCCATGTGGAGAACACTGAGAATGAGATTGCAGGAGTTGTATGACATATGTCTATATGACATTTAGACATTCTGTCTAAAAAACAAGGGATTGGATTGCTGAGCAGGAGGGGGCCCATGAAAAATCCCTGTGGTCAGTGAAACAGAAAGGAGCTAAAATAGTGAAATAATGTATATATTACAACAATTGCACACCTAGACTGGGAGGTTGCTTCAGATTCACAAATGTAACCATCTATAGTGTTGAGGCTTTTATACAAGATGTGTGCCTAAGCTCTGATTATAGTCAACCAATACAGCCTTAAAAAAAAAGCTTAAAAAAAGCTTAAAAAGCAATTTAATCTGAATGCAGACACTGGAGGTTCCGTTCAGTTGGTTTAATTTAATTTTTTACCATAATTTCAGAAATTATAGGGTATTTTGTATGTCTTTAGTTGCTGGTTCAGAAGGGTGCAACTCTCTTGCATATCCTGCATCAAATATAATTGCACTATATGGCTATTTGGCTACCCCAGTATGTCTCAAAAGGCTCTCCATGCCCATTTTTAAGCACCTGAATCAATCCTTACATCTAAATATTTTATATAGTTTAAATTTAATGTAGTCAAATCACAAAAGCACAAGACAAAAGCCTGTGCAAGTGTCATTACTTGAGTACAATTGCTACAGAGAATTACTAGTCTGATGAGAGATCCTTTCGGTTAGCTAAGATTACCTGAATTCAAAAGGCCTTCATCATCCAGATTACTTAGTTGAGTACAGAGAACTAAAAAAATACTTCAGTAGACTGAAGTACTTGATAAACCACAGTGGTATATATTCCACACGATTACACACACATGCCTAGCATATATTTAAGCATTTTACTGTTTGAAGAGCAAACAGAACCTTGCAACAGAACTAATTGCTTTCAAGTAACTTACCTTCTGTCTAAGAGTGAGAATCACTGTCACTGGTGCAGCTATGGCTGTCTGTTTAGACCAAAACAACCACATATTTAGAAACAGAAGAGGAGTGGTCAAAGTAAGAGATATTTTGAAAAAAAAATAATATATTTAGCAAATTTCTGTTTGAAAGATTAATTATTTTTTAATTTTATGAGAATGTTAGAATAGGGTTTGCCTCTCTCATGAAAAAGGGACATTTGTTTTAAAATTCACACAATTTTTCACTGAATATATTATAAATAATTGAAAAGGCGAAGCTTTTTCATCTTTGAAAAATATTTTACATGACCATAGTCAACTGTAGAGTGCTTCTGCAAAGGCAGTGACAACCACTTAACAGACGATAAACTACTTCTCACTGAGAAATGTGGCTGAGATATATAATCTTTCTTAATCATTTACTCCTTCAATTTGAATAGGATCCTAGATGTAGCTAAGGGTTAAAACTTAACTGTGAGTCATAAATGATGCACACTATGAGATTCTATTAATTTTTTGTTTCTCTTTTGGTTTATGTCTCCCTTGCCACAATTCGTATTCGATCATATGTTTTTATAATTTTCTTTTTTTTCTTTAACTTCCTTCATTTCTAAATAATGTAAAGATGCTGGCATGTACCATCTTTGACAATTCAGAATGATTATTACTAGAGTCTGACAGGCTAGATAAGCTTCCCATCCTGTGTTAAATCCTGAGTTGGAGTGTTTAATTCTAACACAGCCTTCCAGAGTTTGACAGCATGACACTAGGAATCTGCTCATAGACAGAGGAAGTACATGTGGAAATTGAAAGATTCATTGACATTTTGGAATATGCCTCCCCCTGAAAGTTTCAAAATTTATTAACATAAGCATGTTAAATGATGTTATAAGGTTTCATAACTTGAAAAATTTTTCAGGCACATGAGATATATTTTATATATATATATATGTTTATATGTTTATATGTGGGTGAACAGACACATACCACTGTGTAAACATTAAAGTTATGTGCATTCCCTGTAGTAAAATTATTATTTTGGATAGGTTGCAGAAAGTCTTTATATCATACTTCTTGTTTGTTTGTTTCATTTTTTTAAAATGATCATTTCATTAGTGATTTTGTTTTTCTGTTAATACTGCAGTTTTAATTTATATACATTTTTTTGGCTTTCTTTTAGTATGTGTATTAGCTGTTGAAGGTCAGGTTTATTACAGTGTAGTCATGGAAATTCAAGTGGTATATCCCATGCTAAGAAAGAAAATTTGACCACAAAACTATGGAAATTCATGGGAAAACTAATGATTTACTTAACTCCACAGGTGTGAATGACTGAAAAGTGGTGACAGCACCACAATATTTTTTTTTAATTCTATGGTTCTAAATAATAAATGAATTATCAAAAAAAAAAAAAAAAAAGGAGTGAAATATTTGAAGTAACTGATGAAAAATTAGTGAGATTTAGAGAACAGATTTGGAACTAAAGACTGAAGATTATCAATTTATTTAAGCCTTAAAAGACAGGCTGATAACACTCAGTACCTAACATGAAATAAGTGTTTCTAAGACACATGTTTTTCAATGTAATGAAGAAAAGCTTTCTAAGATTCAGTGAGTAGAAAACTAAGCTAGATAAATTTAGAATAGACCAAAAAGACAATGTTTCATAGTTATGGTTTTTAATCAATTAAAAAATCTACCCTTGAATGTGTAGGATTCTCTCACATGAAGTTTTTAACACAAGAAAGTCAGTTTTCCACTGAAAATTCTCTGTCTCATTGTAAAACTATGAACTTGATGAAGGAATTTTGAAATTCCAATAGACTTGGCTGTAGAAGAAGTCAGAATAGATTAAGGTAGTGATCCCTTCTGGTGAGAAAATCTATAAATGAGAAATAAGTACACATCCAAATAGCTTCTGTAATCTAACAGTTCTCAATTTAGGCCCTTTTCTGGTGTGTGTTTTTTGTTGTGTGGTCTGTTGGGTTTTTGTTTGTTTGTTTGTTTTCCTTCTTTTTTTCTGAATTTCACCTTGGGAAAGGAAAGGGGCATGAACTTTCTACTTTGCTGATGCCTCAGACAAATAGTCTTTGGCACATCATAACCAGGGAGTGAATCTTATACAAAGAAAACTTAAGAGAAAAGAAAGTGAAGACAAAAAGAAAACCAGCTAGAGCTTTCTAAATTTCTTAGAGTGCAGTAGAAGGTGAAACAGGAAAATTTCTTTGTTTGGTCCTTGATTGTAGATGTCTGTGAAACAAGGTAACATACTGAAGATAACAAACTAAAACATATTTATTTAAAAAATAGAGGGTTCTTTTCCAGTTGATTGTACCTATCTATCTTGTGACAAAGTAGACAGGGATGTTTTTTGTAGCTTGCTACAATGAACATACATGAGAAACATGAAATAATAAAATTTAACAGCATTGCCTCTTCCTATTGCAATTCTTTATACTTAAACTATTTAAAAATAAATCCTCCCTTCCGTCTTCCATATTCACCTACTATCATACTTGTCTCAACCTTTACAGATTCTTAACTCTTTGATGGGCAGTTAGATATCCCTTGGCAAACTTCCATCTAGGAGTGTGCAAAAGAGAATTCTGTAGGGTTCTGATTTGTAACTTTAATCAATTTCTGTGTCAGACAGATGTTTTAATTAATGTGATTACATTTATATAGGTAGAGGTGCCTTGCCTAGGAACACAGGACAGAGTTTCTCACATTAAATGAGACTGTATGTTTTATGTCTCAAAGTAAAGTAAATTTCTTGCAGTCTGTAATTGCTCGCAGTTAAGGACTACTTTATGAATACTGTTGGTAAAATGCAAGGCTACACACAGCAGTTATTTTGCAAGTGCAACATTTCTGCTGGTGAATATCCAGAGAAGACAGCAGAAAATCACACATACCTCTAAAACATTTAAAATATTTTCTTCCTGTGTCATTCAGCTTGTCCTGATCTTTTTAATTTTCAGCCCAACATATTTTATGTTATTGTATTTTACATGCTACAAACATCTTACTAAACTGGAAGATAAACACATATGTAATTCTAAGAAACCCACATATTTTCATGTTCTTCTCTCATATAATATTGTTAGTTATTTAAGGTATTTAAAAGAAATTAAGCATGAGTAATATTGCAAGCTACAGCATTTATTACATGAAAAGTTTCCTAGTATTTAGGTAGGTATTTTTCACTAAAATTATTAACTGTTATTTATACTACTGACTAATAAATAGAGCTAATGCATATCTTCCAGTAAATATCAATGGCTGGAACTAATAAAGGATACGAGGATTCAAAAAAATTGGTTTTAGATTAATCTAACTTTGAAGTGGGATGAACAAACTTTGGATTGGGATGAATATTTCTGATTTAGGTGCCTAAACACTGAAGCAGAATAGCAGCACAGCCAGAATCTGTAATCTGGAAAACAACACTCAAGAAAGAAAAGACAGAGTTAGATGTGTATCTCTTCCTAAGTTCTTGCCAATAGGACTGCTGCTTGGAACTGACACTCTCGATTCCCTTCTCAATAAAACCGACTCCTCCACTAACTAAAAAAATGACCTATCCTTCCCATCTAAATGCTGAAAATCCCACAAACAAACAAAAAAGCACCCTATCCCTGCATGTTTCTATTAAAACGTGGATCCGATTTTATAGTTCTGACTGTTACTCAAAAGTCTGTTTGTGAATTGTTTTGGTGAAAGTAGGCCAAATGGTAATTTTTTCTCTCTTTGAGATAGAATATAATCTGTATTAAATTCTGCTCCCTTGGAAAATGTCTTAACTATAACAAACATTGAAATTGTCTCCTTTTGGTCCAGTCTTGCTTTGTAATTTGTAGGTTTTGAATTATATTAGACTTTCATCTATTTAGTCGCATAAAAGTAAATCTGATATACATAGTTACAGCTTTAATAATGAGGTAAGCATTAGTGATATAAAGACAGTACTAATATGGGTTAATTGACTTTGAGTTAAGGGGAAAGATGCTCAGGAACCAAAAAGTTTAGCTTGTGATCTCTAAATTCTACCAAATTCCCACTCCAAGGACTGTGGTTGCTTGTTACCTCTGTTACATTTTCAGTTATTGTGGATATCATTGTCACTCTGTTTCTGGGAAGTGGAGATTTGAAGAAACAAACTATTACTTGTCAATATAAATAACAAATGAAGATGATAAAATCTATATTTTAAAGTACAGCATACATCAGAAACTTATTGCACCTCTTTAGGGTATCACTAGCCACAGTTAATTACCATTGCAGAATGTGGATTGCCATTTTTCTGTCTGTATAATGAAAGTTTAGACTACTTGAGTTTCCTTTGTTCTCTGTAACCATGTTCTGGTATTTATAATATTTTAAGATAAAATACTTTTTTCATGGTGTTTAAGTGCTTAAGGGGCAAACCCTTAGACCTCAATATTGTAATTTTGAGACTGTAGTTTCTAATGAGAGCTTTTTAGTTTGATCCTTTTAGGCATTTCATGTTCATTATCTTGTCTGTGACCTTCAGACATTCTGGAAGGAGATATTGAGATGATACCAGTTCTGATTTTAGCATATCTGTTTTATGTACATAGTTCACTTCTCTAAATGGAGGTAAGCAGGGCAAGAAGGAGTTGGAATCAGCAGAGTATTTGTTGCGCTTATCAAATATCCTCCATCACCTCTTCCCCCTCTGTTTCTAAAGGATTACTTTTTGAATTTCTCTCTGTGTATCTCTCATATCCTGCATCTGAGTATTATTTCATGAGGGTCTTGACAAAGAAGGAGATTAGAAAGAATGAACAAACTGAAATGATGGGCAACAATGACTTTTCAGTAGCAATTGCCACACAGAGCTTGTTTTAACCAGACATTGACAAGACTGGGCTGCAGCAAGTTCTGTGGGTTATTTCATCTCAGGCTCACCAATGGCAATTGCATTAACTGTGAACACTAATTAGGTTAATCAAATACTAGAAAGAGTACAGGAAAAATGTGGATAGAATGACAATGGATATCTTCCCATCAAAAAGTCAGATGAAAAAAAATTAAAGCAAACAAATGCTAGTCTTTAACTAGGAAACCAGAGATTAGAAAACAGGAGAAAACTTATTCTGGAAATAAAACAATATTCCCCCTTTTTTTTTTTGTCTAGTTAAGATGTGAGCATGAATGCATATACATTGTACGATGTCAGTACAGAATACATTCTTTACCATTGACCTTAGACAGATAAGATGCCTATGTAGCTGATACTTGATAAATTCACTGACATCAAAGATTTAAGGTAGTCTGGATATGCTGAAAAAAACATGGAACTCACTGTGTAATTTGTCAAAGAAAAATGGCATGAACTGCATAATCAAGGTGAGAAGCACAAACATTCTGATAAGAGATGGCTTGTACTGGTCTAGTCACAGGGTAAAATTTATGCCTTAAAAATTATACTTTTGATACTGGATATTTGTTTATTGCCTCAAATATCACAAATATCAATAAACAAGCTTTGATGATGCATGTATGATTTACTAATTCCAACAGCTCTTATGTATGATTCAACCTCAGATACTGAGGAAATAAGAGCTATTAATTCCTCAGTTCCAGATTTTTGAAACTCAAGAACTACTACTAGTGGCTGTAACGCATCTTCTAGATTGAAGTGTTGTCTTGTTCCCAGAAATTCAGCTCAGAAAAACAATAGCTGTATCTTAATTGTCTTAATTAATTAAGGAAGAATCCACGGCATTTATTGACTGAAAGTCCTTTAAAAATTTCAATTATTTATGGAATTTGGGATGAGTCAAAAGGGTGTAGGTTTTGTGATTTAATAACTTAAATTATTAAAGCTCCATTGTATCCTTGATCAAGCAGAAGCATTAGTGCTGAAAGTCTGAATATACATTCTGTTAGATAGTAGGCAGCTCCTACAAGATGTTTGAGAAATATCTTAATCTTTCAAATTTTAAAAGCTGCCATCTGGAGCTGTGTTCCCACTTTTTGCTGAGTAGCATGCTCATGGCTAAGAAGCAAACTCATATGTTCTTTTTGGGGCATAGCTTTTTTATGTACTCTTGAGCTTCCCTTCACCAAGTAATTTTCAGTGCTAGTCAATCTTCCAAGAACGGGGATTTGCAGAGCCAAATCTCCACAGAGATTTGAAGGCTTTTGATGTGGAATGGTCTGGGTGTATCACCTCTGCATAGCTCGTTAATCCACCATCTTTTCTTGTTCAGAGTTTTTGGTTGGTATTTCATATATACTGATAGGAAAAATAAACTGAATGAGACTGGAGCCACACTCCCTTGTGGAAACTGGTATAATACAGTGAGAATTGAGACAGACCTCACATGCAGCACAAGCAGTCACTGCTTTGCAGTTTTCTGTCCTGAAATACATACTTTAAAAAAAACAAAAAAACAAAAAAACACAATTTTGCAGAGGAAAAACACTTATTTTCAGACCAATGGATAAAGTAGTATATGAATAGCAAATCTTAAAAGCACAACTTGGCAGCTACAATTAGCATTCACAATTAGAGTGCAGTCCTAGATCAAGTACTAAAATGTTTTTTGTCTCAGAGGGCTTTGGGGGTTCTTAGGGTTGTAGCAGTTGCACACCCTCATGGGATCCAGAGCCTTCAACAGGGCAGTTGGTGGTTCCTTAGCACTTTTTGTGGCCCATTGTGCCTGTCCCAACGTACACATCCATCCAGGGTAATGCCAAGATGCTGACAGTCACATCCTCCTCTATGCCAGGGTAAGGTGACTTCACCTTCACTCAGCTGGGGGGGCAGGAGGGGTGGGACCTTCAGTCAGTTGACAGGGTACTCAACAAAGGAGGTGCCAAGAGAAGCTAAGAAGCTTCTAGACTATTTTTTAATGCCCAGAGACAGTTCTGACTAGGATATAAAATGGGGTCCCCGCTGAAGACCCCTTTTGAGTGGTCTCCTCAGAGCACCAGGTCTGTGAACTGGAGCCCTCCCCTTAGACTGGGACACATTCTAAGGAGACTTCCCAGGATTGAGAGTACCTCACCTCCTCCTGTGGTGAGTGGTTATTTACTGGATATATCCTTGAATGAGTCCTTGCTTAACACAAACAAGTGATTATTTCATATGGTTACCCCGAAGTGAGAGGCCTCTGTTTTTGTTTCTTGTGAATGAATGCATGCACGTTGTGGATCCTCATTATTCTTATGTTGTCGTACTCCAATAACCTCCTCAACTGGTATCCAAACCTGCATTTTATGTTGTCGGAGTGCTAAACAATTGCATAAACTCTGTTTTCTACTCAGTTTATTGTCTTTTCTGGCTAGAATAAAATCTGGTTTAGAACTTGTTGTCTGCCCAAAATTGACTTTTGGGCTGCCTCCATGAAAAGGACTTCTCTGTTTTTTATCTTATTTTCCTTAAATCAGGACATACTCTGTTTTGTGACATACAATTAAGTCCAGAAATAAGGAAAACATTGCTGCAGTCCTGGCATTAGTAAAGTTACATACAACTGGCAGTATGGGCTAGTAAATACTTTAGAAAGAAAAAAAGAATGTTTACTGTGTTTGTGCATGAAAAGATATTTAGCCCACAGCTATTTCATAGTAGTATTGATGTCCAAGACCTGAGAACAACGAAATAGATCTTGCTTGCTTGTGGACTTTTGTTGTTATTTTTTGCATAGAAAATATCAGCAGAAAGAAAGTATAAAAGTTCTTTTATTCAAACATTCATGTCATTTCAGGAATAACACTAAGCATAATTATTTACCATACATTACTGTAGATAAACTCCTTCAAACTTACTTTACACCACCATTTCTTTTTCATTTGGCCTCCTTTTTTCTAAGTAGCAGTGATTCAGTGGAATCCAGTGGAGAGCAAGCTCAACTGATATCTATCTCAATTGATTAACTGTCTAGAAGATTTGATTTTCTAAATAGATACCCAAGAGAGCTCCAATTCATTAGTGGTCGTCCACATGTGATTAGAAACTGTGGGAGGGCTAACCCCCTCTTTTAATTGATCTAATTTCATATTCCTTGTGGTCATTAAGTGTGTTAATGGTAACTTAGTACCTGCATTAAGAAACCAACTTAACAACATCCTATAAATGACTCTAAGTCAGCAGGTGCCAAATTTACAGGAAAAAAAACCTGGCATGATTGCTGCTATAATGTTACTACAGGAGGGATATGAAGTAATAAAATGTTGCAATTGTTTAATCCATCACAATCAAGCAGTCATCATACGATGATAACATGATTGTTATATTATTACTACCCTTTGTTACTGATGGTCCCTTCTTCACTCAAGGGTATCATTCTTGTTTTATGTTAATAACTACAGGTTCGTTTATGCTATTTTGTAAGGAAGTAAGACTTCCCACTTCCTTCAGTATAATGAGATTGCAGATAGTAGGCTGTTTTAGTTACAGGTTGTGCCAGAAAGCTGTATTTATACAGACATTTTGCTTGAGAAATCTTTCTGTAAATCCTATGAAAGAAAGCTCTCACTCTAATAACATGACATTTCTAATGGTTTCTGATCCAGCAGGATTTACAGTACTATAAAAAAAAATTCTGAATGCTACACAATGCAGATTTTTGAGAGCATTATGCTGAAATTTTCATTTTAATGTTATTTTTATGAGGGATGTAAGACTTAAACTTTTAGTTTAGAAAGATTGTTCAGAATTTTCTCCTTTCTTGCCTGAAACTATGTGTGTTCATCTGCTACCCAAATTTCAGGGCACAGCTGAGTTCCACAAATACAAATTGTTAGAAATGTACCTCTTTACATGCCCCATTCAGAGCAGCTGTCTGCCTAAACACTGTTAGTTTTCAGAAATTAATGGCAGAAGTGTCTACGCTCCCTAAAGAGTTCAATATGTGAAGTGTTTTGAGAATGGTGCATTTAGTATGAACCTATTGGATCAGGTTGCCATATAAATTGGAGTTACTCTAGGTTTTGTTACTGAACAACAGAGTAATTGGCAATAATTTCCCATAATATCTGTGGAATCAAAGAGAGTTTTGAGGCAGATGTGGAAACAGATCTCATTTAAGCTATTACACTGGATACCTCTTACAGAAACAAATACCAGAATGAGAACTATTTGCTGGAATTCTTGGTTAGCATTTAGAAGAACCCAAGTAGGATACCTCTTACAGAAACAAATACCAGAATGAGAACTATTTGCTGGAATTCTTGGTTAGCATTTAGAAGAACCCAAGTAGGAGAATGTGGAAGCCATAGCTAAGGAGAAGAAAATAATAGGAAATAAAAGGTTTAAGGGGAGATGGTTGGTGGGATAACAGAGAAAGATCTTCCTCTCAGAAAATGGATGAAGTTTGTAATGTTACAGATAATCAGCCTTATTGGCTTCTGGGCATAGCCATAATACACAATTAAAGTAAGTATAAACTTTAAAACAACTGCTCTTCAGAAAAAGAAAAGGAGTGATGAGTTGAAATGAAGATGAAGAAGTATGGAAAGATATTTCTCCTTTCCATTAACAAGTTATTATAATTTTTAAAAAATTTCACCACTGTACATGTTGTGCCTCTGACTGTAAAACTGCTAGACCCAACATATATCCTAGATGGTTGCTTGAAATGCTGCAACATGTAGAGTCAAGAAGGAACCATCATAATGTACTGAGGGGTACAGCAAGCATATCTGACAAAATTATTTGGTTGCCTAATAGCTATCAATTTCTATTTTCTAGATGAATTTGGAGCTCTAGTGACAGAGCACATCTCTTTCTTAATTTCCTGGAAAGCAGAGAGCACTTATCTTGGTTGTGGAGTTGTGTCGTTTTCTATTAACCTGCAGGAATGGTGGGGAAGACGTTTGTTTCTACAGCTGGACTCCGTGCTTTGCTGAGAAGTGCCATATGAGACACAGCATTAACTGCCAGTTCTTGAGAGAAACTGAGGCTGCCTCCCTCAGGGAGGAGGAAGGGAGTTCTATGGTTGTTGAGCTCAAGACAGAAGCTCCTTGTTCTTTTACTTTACAGGAATTGTGTTTTGACGCATCCTTTGCTTATTAATTTCTCAGGAGTCAGAACTCTTTGGGTGATCAGCTGTAAAAAGAATAATTAATAAAATTTGAGTCTCATAAATATTTACATATATTTTTCTACATACATGCCTATATAATGATGTTAAATTTGTTTAATTAGTTGAGCTGAACCAACAGATTGTCATGACTGACATAATGGTGTGTAATCAGCAAGTTGCTGTGTCAAAGACCAGAGTTCAAATTTAATATGCAAGGGAAATGTAGCACTTGTTATGCTTATGCTTGATGCTACAGTATTATTTTCTTTGGCGCTGACAATATGAATATAGTTGGTTCAAGACGGTATAAAATATGGTTCTGTTAATATTACCTTACACAAGTAAATTTATATAATCTTTATAATCCCATCTGTTTTACATTGTGATGCGGAACAAAAATACTGTGAGATGTTCTTCAATTATGTAGTGAAAGGAAAATGTGTTGGATCCATATGTAAAATCCCACAAAAAGAACTTTCAAATGTTTTGAATTTTTATTCTGTGTGATGAAAATCGAAGAAATTGCAACCATAACTCTAGAGAAAATTACAAGCAGCAGTCTGAGGAGAAGAATAAGATGCATGAACTTCTGTAATAGTGACTGGGTCACAAGGTGGGCATGAGAGTTCAGTCTAGTAATGGGAAAGGAAATGGAATGATACAGGTATTTCCCTGCCTGCCTTTTTATTTCTTGATTAATTTCCCATTGGGGAAAAAAAAAAATAAATTATTAACTGACTAATGAGTACCTGGGTGATAAATATAAATAATGAAGGTTCTGTAGACAACTATTAGGTACAAAGTGAAACATTTAATTCTTCATTAACTCCTTAGGGTGATTATTCAATTATCTTGCCAAGTATTGTGGGTTTTTTTAGTGAATTTCATTTAATGTTTATACTTCTAATAGAATATCAAAATATATAAAAACTGCTATGTAAGTAAAAGCCTTTGTAAATTGTTTTCACAGAATTCCAGTCAAATTCTCAGTTAGTGTAAACTGATTTTCCTTTAACAAAGTCAGTGATGAAATGCTTGTTTATTGCAGTTGAAGGCTTGGCTCTTGTTATCACAGAAGCCGTATCTATTTTGGGATCCTCCTTGACATTGCATTTGCAAATTACTACAAGCTTGGTGCATTGATATCCTGCTGTGAACAATTCAGACTGGAATTTTTTTATTTCAGTGCAAAACGGGAAATGTAGTCTGCACTGAGAGAGATTAGAAATGCAAAACTATAATTAGAGCTATAGAATGAATGAATAATTTGAAATGTATAGTAACTTCGGTTGATGTAGAAAGACACATTCTGCAGACTTGTTCTCCCTTCAAAAAGTGTTGCTTTATTCTAAGCAGTGGAAAATTCTTGATGCATTAAAACTGATGGATGAAGATACCTATTTTATTTTATACTGTATTGTGTATATATGACAAATGTTCATAGGTTACTATTTAAGTATCTATGTGCTCAATATTTTTTTTATAATATTTATGATGATGAGCAGTGGAGAAAGCAGCAAATTGTCTTCACCTGGTTGCAGGACTTCAAATCAGCTGAAATGCTCCACAGGAAAGAGAAAGAGTGCTCTGGAGCTCCAGGTAAGGCAAGCAGCGAATGGGAAATATGACATATGCAAATGTGAATTTATCATCACATATTAAGGCACCCAAATTCAGGTGTTTTAATCTCCTACTGTATCCTACTACTATAATTTGGCAAAAATTTGCCCACAACTGAGCAGCCTGCTTGCCTAGCTTCTAGTTTCAGATAGAATTTTGAAGCTGGGCAGACTCCAGGTCCCCTGAAGGATTAACAGGCCTTTTAAGAACAAGACTACCAGGAAGACCAAGGCCTTCACAACATGTAGCTGTAGCTTTTCCTTTTAGACCTTTCCAAAAAGAGTTGCTCACTTTTTAGATGCTTACTGGTTTGAGTCCTGAAAGCAATTCTCAAAGCAAATACACCTATACTACGTTGCATAACAATGTTTTGTCCTAGTACAACTGAATCTGTTCGGTTGAAGTGATTCAGAGCAGAACAGGGTCTTGTATGCACACATCAAGAAAGAGACAGCATTTTTTTCTGTTTGGAGAAGCTGATTATTCTTAATAACTAAGAATAAATTCATGATATATGGTTGCTACTATGTTTATATATGCTTTCATGGTAAGAATAGTTTGGGTGATTATACGATGTAGGGGGATTGTGATTTTTTAAGTTACATTCATGATTATTTGCCGTCTTTGCAAACATCATAATTAAATTTTGGTTCTGCAGATACAACTATATATATATATATGTGTGTGTGTGTGTGTGTATATATTTATGCCAGATATGTAATTTTTGTCTTCATTTGTCAAATAGTTAAGTTTTACATAGTTTTCAGTACTCCTTTATCTGTAGGTTAAAATCTTACTTATTTCTTCTTAACAGTTAATTTTTCTTCTGTCTGTTTAAACACATAGTGAAGACACAGGAGCTGAGTGTTTTGTCTGAATTTTACTTGAGTTTACCTGCTTTGTTAAAAACTTCATACTTAGGGTAGTATTTTACAGCAATGATCAAAGGTTTAAAAATTGCTTACATTCTTGTAGAAGCAGTTCTACTATGAGCAAACATTTAAGTATTTGGTGGGACCTCATTAAGATGCTAGGCCAGCCTGGCAAAGCAGAGTCAACTACAGGGCAGATCAGATTCCCCAGCACTTTGTGCAGTCAGGTCTTGAAAATACCCACAGTGTCTCTAGACAAACTGCTTCATTGGTTGATGGCTTTCCTCATCATGAAAAAGTTCTTCCTACTAGCAAATCTGATCCTTTATTGGTTTAGCTTGTGCCCACTGCACTTCACATTGTGTATATATGATGTATTTTTGTGGTATGTTTGGAGTTGTTTTCTTTCAAGTAATACCATACATTTCTCTTAGAGTACTATCAAACAGACAATTGAATTAGCAGACCTGGAAAGTAAAACCAGGTTGCTGATCTGGACACAAAGCAGTAGGGAATTTCTTATGCTGGCTCTGTCAAAAACAGAGTTACAGTCATCTAATAAATGCAGGTGCATACACACATCTCAGTGTGCCTTTATGTTGATCATTCCTAATGGCTGCCTTTAGATATCATTTTACCTTTTCCATCCCTTTATAATTTTTCAGCAAAATGCCAGAGAGTCCTCTTTTTAAAAAACATATTTTTTTCAACCTATTTTTAGTAAGGGTTTTACATTCTCGGGCTATGTAGTTCTTGTTGTCCTACTCTCTTACCTGTCAGGAATTTAATACTTAAAATACAGGAGACTCTTTTCTTCAAGCTTTTACATTCACAGTGGAAAACATAGATTGAAAAATATAAACTACAAATAAGCATCACTAGTTTTCGCAGTCCCTCTAGACTTGCTATGCCAAAAGCTGAAATTTTGCTAATGTTCTTGTTATATTAATTAATCTCCACTTCTGAAGATGTAGCTGTGCAATGTCATTTGATTGTGGTCTGTCTGTTACTATTCTGCTTACCTGAGAGTTATTTTATTTTATTTTATTTTATTTATTTTATTTTATTTATTTTATTTTATTTTATTCATTTCTACTTTCAACGTATTTCCATCTTTTCTGTCTTCTTATAAAAAAGGACTTACAATTTATCGGTCTTCTAATCGAGGTTAGAAACATTTGTTTGCACTTAAAAATAGCTTTCAGTGAATTTGTCACGTACTGGTAATAGAAGAACCACCTTTCAGTTATTAGCACTGCAGAATAAACCTGTGGTTAATACCTTATTTACACAAACTGAAGACTTTTGTATCAGTGTTTGGTGACCTTGAAGCTGCATTGTATTCAGTGCCCTTTTTATAACCTTAATTATCCGGAATATGGAGCTTTAAAGAAAGACTAACATTTCACTTTAACATCCGAAATAATCTATTATAAAGCCAGCTAAGCCAGTCCGCAAATACAGAGAAACGTTATTACATGCTCAGCTAGCTGTCAAGAGGCCATGAGTCAGTGGCTTACAGTTATCAAAAGTAACAAGGTTGTTCAGAATTTCCTCCAACAAAGCCTGTCAGCTTACGAAGGGATTAAACTCCCTTTGATTAGAACAACTGGAATACATCCTGCCCTTTTAATTAGCATTTCTTTTTGGTTGTTTTAGGTTGTTAATTTCACACTCTTGCTAGCCAATGCAAGAATAGACTAACATTTTTGGCCTACCCATAGGTATTTTAGAGGCAGTATATTAGTGTGCAGTAGATAAAATGTGAGAAATCTTAGAGATCATGTTCAAAAGCCCATGAAAATCCCAAGGGCATAAGGTTAATAATGTAATAATATATGAATGCAATCTGTGACAACAGACTCCATGAGCCTTTAGGCTCAGTATATTGCCCTGAGGCCACAATCTTTCTAACTTCTACCCTAGAAAACCAGAAGGGTTTTATGTCAGCTTTGTTGATATTTTAGAGGTTTACATTTTAATTTCTAACTTAAGGCACATCAGTTATAACGACCTCTGTTTGCACTGGTAAAGAAACGAGTGAAAAAATATGTTCAAAAAATGAAGTGTTGATATGAAGACAGTTTGGCATGGAAACATCATCCTTGCCACGTTGAAAAGAAAGACAAATGGGTATTTTATTGGAAAACAGGCACTGGTGCATTGATTTTGGATTGCCTGTCCTCACCTATTCCCCATCCTGCCTGTCCCTGTCCTGATATGTCAATGGTGATTGGTATTTGTTAAAGATTAAGATAATCACAGCTGGCCAATGTTTTCTCCAGACTTCAGTTAGTTATGCAAAAATCTGAGTATTATACTGAATAATTACTAAGTGAAATGTTTGTCAGTGTTTTGCAAGTTGCCTACTTTCTCTAATACCTTTCTTTGATGTAGATTTAAAATAAACCCCACTGTATATTCCTCCTCTTCATCACAGTTTAACTGCCTAAATGTGCACTTGAGACTGTTCTCCTGCTCTCCTTTATGTCCTATCCTTTCAGCCTTTCTTCTGATATTAAGTGCAAAAAAGTCAGTTTTGTTCAGCACAGTGTTGAAAGTCAGCTAAGGCTGTCTTGTGTTTCAAGAGCAGCTGCTCATCTCCTACTCTTCACCCACCAGACATTACCCCACCCTCAGATCTGCCCTGCTTGTGTAATCACTCTCTAATTCAGTTCAGTCAAAATTATCTGTCTTAGAGAAGTTCTAACTTTTATGAGTTTGAGCTAACCAAGGCCTTGAAATAGAAACATTTTGTATTACATTAGTATACAAATTTGATTTATTTTGAAAATCGGTAATCAAATTCAATAAAATATTCAAATTTTACTTTTATTTTCTGTGTTTTTTATTCCTAAAAGTACAAAAGTATCATAGGATCTATTATATAATTTTCTGCTAGAGCACTAAACAACTACTTTGACTTTGAAAATATATAACTTTTTTTTAAATAAAATATATTAATAAATTGGTTTCTGCAGAGAAAAAGGAATTAGATTTAATGGATTTCCTCCTAAAGGTATGTCTCCTTTCACCTCTTCACTGTCCTGCAGTGGAGAATGAACTAGAAAATATAGCCCATATTTTTGTAGATATTTAGACCTTAATTTTCAGTTCACACGAAGACTTTGGACTCACTAGAAATGTGTAGGCAAGTTAGTTACCACTCCTCTTAAATTCTGTAAGTTGGTACTGTTTTCTAAGGGCAGCAGAGCTGATTATTTGACATGTCATAGCAGTATTAGATTTAGGAAAGATTGCTGGGAATTACATAGAGTGACCTGGCTTTTGTCCATTGGCCTTTAACTTTAAATGCTTAATGTCTTATTGGGTTATTAGACTGCCTAGAGGCAGGAAGGAGTATAAATTACTGTAAAAATCAGTAGCTGAAACTGCTCTTAGCACAGCTCTCACCCCTTTCCACAGTCTGCATTTTTGTGTGACCCAATCCATTCTGCCTGACATAAACATTCAGAGGATACATTTCAACTTCAGTTTTCAGACCTCTATGATGTTCTAAACCATTTTATAATCTAAACTGTGCATGCTTAAAATGTCTGCATTTTAGCAGACAAATACTGTCCATTTCCAAAGATAGCACTAAAAAAAAGAAAAAGTTAAATACGGATAATATGTCTGTAGATAAAAAACAATAAAATTATTTGCCCTTGAGAATGAATAACCTTCAGAGAGCTGATCAACGTAGCATTTTTGGTTTAAGAAGAATTTTTGCTTTCATGATATAATTTTGGTTTAGATTGCCTGTCAAAAACAAGATCCCTTACAACGATGTATGAAATACCACCACAATAATTTTTCTCCTTGATGTATATTTTTGAAAAATGATGGGCAGGTTTTTGTTTGGGCATAATAACTTAAGTCATGTACATCGTTGTAGTTTTTTTGCAACTTGATTTCTTGTTTCTTGTTTTCCAGTCCTAGATTTTTTTAAATGTATCTTGGAATGTAAAAATATATATATTTAAAAAAATCTGAATTTCAGATATACATTTTCAAAAAGAAGCTTTCTTGAAGGATAAGACATAATGAGATTAAATGGAATAATTTCCATTTTTCTCTTATTTTTATAGAGTCTTCTAAGTTATTTAATGTTCTATGAAAAAATATTTTATATATTGTGGTTCTCTAACTTATGAATAGCACAGAATTAAAGTAACTGAACTAAAGACATAAAGTAAACATCTTGTTTCAAGAATATTAGTATAGAAACATCCTGCGTAAGTTGTGGTACTAAAGATAAAGGTAATAATGAATGACATCATCTGGAAACTGGAAAAGAAGCAAACAAAAAATGCCCATGGATATATCCAGAATGTTGGGAGAGGTGAAAAAGAAAGGATATGTGTTTTATGCAGTTTCTTAGACATTTGAGTTCTTTCATATGACAGGATTGCACACAGAGAAATACTGTGAAAAATACTCTTTAATAACACTTTAATGTGTGCCATGAACACCTAATAAAGAATTAATTACACAAAAAGGAAGGGTACACTTGTCATTTGCTGGTATTACTAGAATAACACTTTTATTTAATCTGTAATTCTACACAAATCAGATTAAAAAAAAAATAATATGTAGTAAAGAAATTACCTGGGAACCATTCAATTGCTAGGATACTTTGTGTCCTACACACCCATGTCCACATATACAGACAAAGTACAGACATAGTGTGCACACAGACACCCATACTTTTGTGTGTGATTATGAAGACACACACACCTACACATATGTATACTGCATAGAAAAATATTTGGAGACTCTACACTACCAGTGGAATATATTTATATCTTACAAGATATCTGTTGGTGCTCAGCTCTTCCCAACTGACTGTTCATTTCCCTCATTGATGCAAATAATGTGATATCAAGATGAAATAACAGAAGTTTTTGTGTTTATGTTAATAATTCATAGCTGAACTTCAACAAGAGAAAATAAAATATTCTTTATTAGTCTGTGCTGATGCAATTCAGTCTTCCAGGTTGTCTTTCTGTTGCTTATGAAGGGGAAAATTTTAAGAACATGCTTCTTTTTCCTATAAATGGTTTAGAAATTTAAACTCTGTGAATCTATATTTTTCTTTAGTTTTAAAGGAGGTCAGACTTGGATATTCAATTAAGCTTATTAGAGATAAGCTTCAGCTATAAGGTAAACAAACATACACTAGAAAACTCTGGGATGTGTGCATAAGATGGAAATGGAAGGATAAAAAAGAAAAAGGCTGGCATTAAAGACATGTCTAATGACTGATAAATAAAGGAGAAAGGAAAGAAGCCTTTTAAATTTGAAAGAATAGGTCCCTGCTTAAGCTCAAATTTATAACACAGATTCTTTCTTAGTGGAGTTCATAACACACAATTAGATATTTGATGTACTTATTTATTGTGCATCACATGTACAAAAAATAATGGTAATTAAATTATACCTCATCAAATCAACTTAATCTGGGAAGGAGAGAACTGAAGTTACTTTCTTGGGAATGCTATAAAAGCTCTGCAGAATTATTATTTTTTTTTTTTTTTTTTTTTTTTTTTTAGAATAGAGGAGGCTCTCATACTAGCTGTTCAAAGTTGATTCCTTCTACTTGTTTTAGAATGTACTTATACTGTTTAAGGATATGAATAAGAAATTAATATTAAAAGAAATACATTGTTACAAAATACTTCTGAAGTATCTCCAGTTTAACAATAAAATAGATGCAAACTGGGAAATGCATTCTAAAAATGAGTCTGTTTAAGGGCCTGGTAAGCTTTTGAGTATTTCAGGTATGGTTAGCTCTGTATGAATATTTAAAGATGCACAAATATATTTTGATTACACTACAAAGTGGCTTTTATTAACCAGTCATCAAAAAATGCATCCTTCATGAAAATAAGGACACAATTATTGTTTCTTTAAATTTTCATACTTAATATGATACTTAACTTGCTGACATTCCATAGGTGCTAAGATGAGTTATTGTATTTATCAAATTCTAAATCGTAGTATAGCCCAATATGCCAATTAATTAAAAAAAAAAAATAGAGAAAAAATTAAAAAGTTGAGAAAAGGAAAGACTATTTTTAAATACCTGGAAAATTTCATCTGAGCATAACATCAGATTTTTCATTATATCTGTTCATCATAAATTTTAGATATCTTATTTTTGCAAACTGCAGACAGTGAAAACAAAAGGAGGATAAATTCAACTGTAGTTAAGAAAAATTCTAATTAAATCATATAATGATTACATTATTCTTCCTATTACTCATTTTTTAGTAATAAATTATATAGAAAGCAGTATAAGCATCATAGACTGGGGAATGCCTTGAGTTGTTTTTTTTCAGAAAATAATCACTTTGCAAACAAATTTTATGCAAACTCTTTTTTGAAAGCTCAAATACGTATTTACAGAATTTATTCGACTTACATAAACACTACCATTAGCTACAAATTTGGTAAGAATCAGAACTGTCCATATGCTACTTCAGGAAATAGTCTTCTGGCACTTGTAGTCTGGCAGAAAAAAAGAGACAACTGCAAAGCTCATGAGGGAGCTGATATTCTGTCTAAACATAGGCACTCACAGGTCACGTCCACAGTTTCTGATCTGTGCCACAGCATGTCTCAGGATACTAATCATCTAGATTGGCAATCTGTGGGTGCCATAATTCCATTTAGCTTCAGAATATCTAGAACATTGAGAAAACCAAATACATACAGGGTGCAGAGGAGTTTAATAAGCTGGACAACTCCTTCCATTAAGGAGTGGGAGTGAGGAAAGAGAAAGAGAAGCTGTGAAGCATTTCTGACTTGCTAAGTTTAGATTCAGTAAAGGGGACTACTTGACTTTTAATTTTAGGCCTACAGTGCATATGACTCCAAACTGAGCAGTTTGGTATCACATTGAATATACATTGAATTCTTATTGAATATACGTTTTGTCTGCAATTGACTGCAAAGCTACATTATATAGAGCTGGAAAATTTGGCCAAACAGGCAGATATTTTGGATAAAACTCTTTTATTACACATCTGTACTTTTCAGCACTTATCTAAACTGAAAATTCAGCATATATCATTACTTGTTATTTTATTCAAATGCCATTTTTTATTATTATTTTTCTGAGACAAACTGTTATTTGTGGAAGCAACTGCAACACTGTATTCATAATTGCAGGTCACATAGTATATAGGAATAGTTCATACAATAGTACAATATATGAAACAAGGTAGAATTACAACTCTTAAATTTCTCTTTGCTATGATTAGCTGTCCAGCAGAATCAGTTCTCTGCTAACTGGCTAGAGAAGGGGAAACACATACTACTGATGTGCTGACCGACATTTTTCCACAAAGGATTAAGCATTAAAATTGAAATGGGCTGCAAACAAATCTAGTGTTTTACGGCTTTGGAGAAATGAGACGAAGGTTTACCCTAGCAAAACAAGAATGGCATGATTCTTTGGCCCTGAGGCCAAATAATATGGAAATAATTTCACCCATAAACCTATAATCTCTTCCCCTACAGAATAGGTTCACTCTATTGAAATAGATAGGAACAAACATCTTCACAATAGTGCTTTCTTGTGCTACGTCTCAGGAATATCTAATTTTTCTACAAGAAAGCACTGCTTGACCTGGACCAAAGCTATGCTAAGAGTTGAATAGTTTGGACTTGTGTCCTGGCCAGCTCAGTATTTTAAGTTGGCTGGTCTCTAATTCATACACATATACACTGCACAGTGAAAAAAAGACAGGGAGGACTTCTATAAAAACCTGCACACTGACTTCTACCATTCTCTTTGTTATTAAAAAACAAATATAAAACAAACACCAAAACATACCACAAACAAACAACAGCAACAAAACAAAAAGAAACCCCCCCAAAAACACAACAAAACCAAAACCAAAACCACCACAACAAAACACAACAGAAACAACAAACAAAAATATCCCAAACAACTCCCTCCGTTTCCAAAAAACAACTCCATATGAAAATAAAACACTACTTGTCCAGCATTTTTCTTTTCCTGAGTAGGCTTGTCTCTCTGATAATTATGAGCACCAGCGAAATGAGTTAGTTTTAGTTTATATATTTCTATAATGAAATGTTGTTTCCAAAAGATTTATGACCTAATCTTAACATTTATGTTTTCTTTTGCTCTCTCTTAAAAGGCTTAACCAAGCTTCTGTGACTTTGGGAAGACAAAAACTGTAATTATCAACATTTCAGACTTCTGTGGAGTTCTATGAACATCCTAATATTAAGCAAAAGTTATTTTGACCTACTGGCAGACTGCACACCAGCTGAAGTATATCTCAGTTCTCTTCTTCCAGAACAGCAGTGTTGGTAAGATGTGAGGCAGGATCATTGACTGTCAGTGAATGTCTGCTTTACCAGATCACGGACGATTAGTGTTACCTAAAAATAGCTCTGGTATTTTCAAGAAGCATTTTCATTCTTCAGTTGTCAGAAGTATGATTAATAAACATAGAGCCTCTTTTATTCCTGGCAGCCTTTCAGCATCAGAAGGCTGATTCCTTCCTCAGCTAAGTGTCAAGTGCATGTCTTATTTAATTTAAAGTTATTTAGCTCCATATACCTAAATACACTACTAAAATGGAAGCAAAAAAAATTTAAAAAGGCTGCCCCCAGAGGTTTCTGAAACCTGTAGCTGTTTTAGATTTTTAGTATTTATGTTAAATATATCTGAGATACTTTAATAATAATAAAGGAAACTGATAGTTTTAAAGTAGCAAAATTGAAGTTAATGAAAACATTATCATTTGTGGTCACATATTAGAAATATATTGTATGTCTTCAAATGAAATGATATACATTTAAAATGTGTTGGAATTATGCTTCATGCTGCTCTAAGGAATTTCACTTTGCAAGTAACTTGGTTGTACTCTGGGTTGGAGATAGAAGACATAAATGTTGATTGTAGGAAAATTAAAAAAAAAAAAAAAAAAGAAAAAGAAAAGAGGCCTTTTACTTCTGGCTACAGCCAGGTACACTGGCTTCATTGCGTCATTGACATTCACTGTGACACTGACATTCATTGTGCCATTTTGGGCATTTCTTGAGAAATGACATGGTAAAGAAAGTGAGTAAAACCACAAATTCAGTACATGTGTAAAAATCCAATTAGCTGGTAGATGGAGTTAGGGAATCCTTTATATGCATGAGTCATGGGTTTCATACCTTGAGTGAAGTTAGAGAAAAAAATTTAATGAAGGAAGTGTCTAGCTATTTGGTAACTTGTCTTTTTTGATCTACCTCATACTAGGAATAACTTCCTCATATGCCAAACACATCTCTTTGTTAAAATATTTTTAAAACTTTTATTTTACCTTGTTCTTTCCAAACAAGCATGATAGATCGGAAATTGATATCAGCCTGGTATATTATTTCTTTTCCATTTACTTTGCTGAAGAGTAACACGTTGTGTTCCACTTTCCAGGGCCTGAGGGCTCTCTCTTCACGGTCCCTACTCAGTCCCCCTGTGGTTACACCCACCCTGCCATTGGACCACAACCCCATGTCAACCCCCTTGGGGCAGTATTTTAGAACGTTAGAAGATTTGTGAATGTGAATGTGTTATGCAAACTAAATTTAGGAAGACACTACCTCTTTTTGGGAACTGTCAAAGGCATATCATGTTTTCACACTAATTTGTAAAAACCTTCACATTTATTTTAGAATGATTGCAAATCTAAAATCTACATAGATTGGGTCCATGGTAAAGCTGAACAGGATTTAATGCTAAAAATTGGTACTTTTTGACTGGTGTAGCATAACTGGGCAGGAGAGAAAGTTGTGATAGGACATCATATGATAGGACATCTCAGATATCTATAGATGCCTATGGTCAGATATCTGAAATTCAGAACTGAATTTCATCATGTCTATGGCTCATGTCATTGTGTCAGCTCCCTAAGACATAGCGTTTCCTTTGTATATCTTCTGTGTATCACCTAAAGTTTTGGGAAAATGAATAATTTATACTGACTCATATAATTTATACTTACAAATCACAGAAAGATGTCTAAATCTGTGTGGAACAGAAGATGATTTTGGTCATGATAGTCCATGCAGTGTGCAGGCCTCAGTTAAGCTCCAAATATATTGAGAAAATAAGGACTCTTTCTCAGGTATTTATGAAACAGTGAAAGTTACTTGAAGAACTGCTGTAACTGTAATGTTTAACAATATTTAAAAACAGTCAGGTCTCAAAAAGTTGTGTTATATTAGAAGGTGGACCATGACTGGCGACAAAGTTCAGAAAAAATACATTGAATGAAAAGAACCAGTGTACTGTACACATGGTATTTTCACTGCCAGGGAAAATAAACAAAAATTGAACAAACACTTCAGATAATCCTGAAAAAATAAATGGTTTGATTTTGCAAAAATGCATATTCCTTTATTTGTTGTATATAAATGTTCCATTGATGAGTTTACTGTCTGAAATTTGTGTTGAAATTTAGTATTCTGAGCAAGTATTAGAGAATATGCCTAGGCAGTGAAGTGTGAACTCATAAATGTGAGCAATTGTACTTAAATCTATTTCTTATTCTCCTAAGCTATGTTCATGCTTTGAGCACTGTTAGCTAATGTTACCATTCATAATAAAATACTCAATATAACTTACTTCTCTACTCATCCTGCCTTAATAATTACTTGCTCCACAGATCAAACATCAAATTCTAATAACATGGTTACAGCAAATATGAATGTCAAGATATTCAGGCTCTAGTACTTCAAATAGGAAAGTTAATTTCAGAGTCAGTAGGGCCAATACCTAACTAATGTTTTCTTCTCATTTAAGCAGTGAGAACTTGAGGTTAAGAACCTCGATGGACATCATCTACTATGGCTCAAAATGGAACAGGAATTAAAAAATCGCACCAAGTATTAATTTTAACTGTATAGGTTGACACCAACTGCTTTAGTCCATTTAAAAAACCTGTCATACATCATAAAACTTTGATATATGCACCCATCTTAATGATGTTACACTACTCTGTGCCTCTGAAGAACATTGGGCTGCAGCTCCAAAATATCAAGAACTTCCATAATTCTGTTTTCAAACATCCTATTGCTCTCACAACATCTTATAAAGGAAAACCTTAGACTCTGTCATCTTAGATGTCCTCCAGCATTTGTTTCCAGTAACTTAGCCTAAAAACAGGTTTGTTTTTTTCCTCTTAGGGTCTTTTAGAATTTCTACAGTGTATAAGAATTTAACATCTTTCCTCCTCCATGATATTCCTTCTTGTAATGAACATCTTGAATTTTGTGAAGATGATAACACTTTACACTTACAAAAGGTTTCTCTCTAGAAAATCTAGCTGCCATAATCATGGATGGGTATCATTACTGTCGCTGGGATGTAAGAGAGGACTGTAAAGTTGTTCAGGCACAGCTGAGTCAAATACTGTTGTAATATGCTCCCATCTGTCAATGGTGCTAGTTGGAGTTAAACTTAACTTAGAGACTTATGAATTTAATACAAAGAAGTGGAAGGCAAATAACTCAATTGTTTAATGGGGTATCACAAATATTTCTGCTAGTGATAGTAATCAAAATTCAGAGGAATCCTCTTTTTCTTACATTGCAATAAAACTATTCATTATGCCTTACAGAAAATATATGAGAGTGCAGCTTTCCTGATACACCTGATCATAAATACAGGATTGCTGAGCTAAGCAAAAAAGAATAGAATAGACTAGACTAGACTAGAATAGGACTAAACTAGACAAGACTAGAATAGAATATTTCAGTTGCAAGGAACCTACAATGATCATTTAGTACAAATCCCCAATCAATTCAGGGTTAACCAAAAGTTAACGCATGTTGTTACGGGCACTGCCCAAATGTCTCTTGAACACTGACAGACTTGGGGCATCGACTGCTTCTCTAGGAAGTGGTTTCAGTGTCTCACAACACTCTTGGGAAATGAAGGCATCCTAATGCCCAGTCTAAACCTCCCCTGCTGCAGCTTTGAAACATTCCTTTATGTCCAGCCACTGTATACCAAAGACTCAGCAAGTCCTTCTCCACTTTCCCTCCTCAGGAAGATGTAGAGAGCAATGAGGTCACCCCTCAGCCTCCTTGTCTCCAAACTAGACAAATCCAAATTTCTTAACCACTCCTCATAAGACTTTCCTTTTAGCCTTTTCACCAGCTTTGTTGCCCTTCTCTAGATGCATTCCATGACCTTCATATCCTTCTTAAATTTTGGGGCCCAGAATGGCACACACTGTTCAAGGCAAGGCAGTACCAATGCTGAATACAGCAGGATAATCACCTCTTCTGACCACCTGATTATATTGCATTTGATATTGTGGCAGAATGCAACCCCCCCTTTCTCCCCCTCCCTCCTTCAGTATGGAAGGAGTGGGCACATCTCCCTCTTTCTCTGCTACTTGAGGCTAACAGCTTCTTTTATTTGGCCCCAGAGCACCCTGGCCAGGGCCATTAGGAGATGGGAGTGCCAAGGCACACTGAGCCACGCCCAGCGTGGGGGATGTTTGGAGGCTTCAGGGGCACCCACAGACAGTGTGGGGGTGCAGAGAAGCTTCTAGAGTGCCTACAGTCAGATCTGATCAGCCAGTATAAAAACGGGACTCTCGTCGAGACTCCGCCCATTGCCGCGGGTCTCTCGGAGCACGAGCAAGATGCTGCCGCCGAGACCCCCCCTCCCCGGGATGGGGACTCCGCTTGCCTTGCCGCCACGTGTGTAAGTAAAACTTCTCGCAGGATTGCAAGTATATTTATACTTTTCGTGCACATATGCACGTATAACTTTCCATGCACATTTGCAAGCATACTTTAAATTATTTCCTCGCACAATCGCGAGTGTATTTTCCTTCCGTGCACACTTGCACGCGTAACTTTCCGTGTCCAACATGAGCACGTGTATAAATTATTTCCTCACACAACCGCGAGTGGCCGACGAGAGCCCCTCGCACAATCGCAAGTGTATTTTCCTCCTGTGCTTCCACACAAGCACGTGTAGGATTCCGTGCACACTTGCACGTGTAAGTAAATTAACTCTCGCAGGATTGCGGGTGTATTATAAATTTACCCTCGCGGAATCGCGAGTGTACACTTCCCGTACTCACTACGAGTACGTGTATCTCTTTTAAAATAATTCTGCACCGTGTTTAGGCAAGTGTGTATTCCTTCGGGACTCAGGGACGGCTCCGGCATTGTTTTGGGTGAAGCTACATGCATGTACACTGTGGACCACCTGTTGTATTAGTTGCTGCCTCAATAATTTTCCTCAACTGATATCCGAACCTTTATTTAAGTCACTTTTGGAGTGCTAAATCCCTGTTTCTCACCAGTTTAATAAAAGTTGTTTTTGGACCTTGTTGTCCCTTAAATTAACCTACGGGGTGCCTCCGTGACAGATATACCCCAGGATGCAGTTTGCCCTCTTGGCTGCCAGAGCACACTGCTGACACACATTGAGCTGCTGTCAATCAGCATCTCCAGATGTCTTTATGCAGGCTGCCATCCAGTTAGCCCTTTCCCAATTTATAATTGCATCTGGCATTACTCCATTCTATGGGCAGAATCTGACACTTTTACTTGTTAAATTTTGTTCCACTAATCATAGCCCTATGTTCAAATTTATCTAGATCCCTCTTCAAGGCCTTCTGCCTCTCAAAAGAGACAACAGCACCTCCCAGATTGGTGTCATCAGCAAGTTGCTAATGGTGCATTCAACTCCTGCATCCAGATCATTGATAAACATACTGAACAGAACTGGCCTTAGAACTAAACCATGAGGAACACTGCTGGTGACCAGTCATCAGCCAGATGTAGCCCCATTCACTACAACACTTTGAGCATTTTCTTTCAGTTAGTTCTTCACCCACAGCACTGCAAACCTGCTCATCCCACAGATGGACAACTTGTCCAGAAGGATGCTGTGAGGGACACTATCAAAAGCCTTACTAAAACCCAGAAAAATTACATCTTTTTGTGAACCAATGTTGACTGTGTATTCTTTGAATGCCTTTCAAAAAGAAAAAAAAGAAAAACAGGGAAAAATACAGCCCTCCCTTCCCTTTTCATGGTCTCTCATGAACAATACACTGACTTCAAGGTAGGTTGCCTTCTCTGCAAATAAATAACATAAAAGTTGTACGAAGTTCCTTACCTGTTTCTAAGTTACCTACAAGAAGAAGGGGTAGGATGAATTTGATCAGCTTTCTGCCACCACCACCATTTAAAGGAATGCTGGTTTCACACTTTGGAAATTCCTTCGCAGGATTTGGTTTACACCACAGGATTCAAAAATTATAGAATAATTTAATAATTTCAGTTGTGAGGGGCCTATGAAGGGCATCTGATTTAAATTTCTTCTTATCTAAATACGACTTTGAAGTAAGAGTGTGTGCATCATGATCTTGTCCACTTGAGATCTGTGTATCTCCAAGAACAGATATTCCTCAGGAATTCTGAGCAACCTGTTCCAGGCTTTGAGTGCTGTCATCGTGAAAACATTTTGCTAATATGTAACTTATTGCAACTTCTCCACCAATTCTTGCCCTTTTTCTGTACAGTTCAGAAGGTTGTGATTCTGTTTTCCCCATAAATGCTTTTCAAGAAACTGAAGACACCACTTGGATCACTTTAGGCCCCTAATTGTCATGGTGTATCTCCATTGGATTTATTACTCTAGATGCATTCTCACAAGGGCCAAATAGGGAAAAATAATCACTTCTGTTGACTTTCTGGCTAGACTTTTAGACCAGCCCATTTAATGTTAGTCTTGTTTGTTAGAAGAGCACACTTTCCTCATGTTCAACTTATAGTCCACCAGGATGTGTAAAGTCGCTTTCTAGCAAGACAGAGCCCAGCTTGTGTTATTTCATCCAGTTATTCCATCCCAGGTACAGGACTTGGTATTTGTCTTTCTTGAACTCTGTAAGATTTCTGTTCACAATATCTTCAACTTTTTGAGGTCTCTTTGATTAGCAGCCTTAGTCTCTAGGATATCAACAGATGTCCTCAGTTTGGTATCATCTGTGTAATTAGATGGACTGGTGTTTTTTGTTTTTTTATCTTAAATGTAGATATCTACTGGCATTTGAGTCATCATGGAGTACTTGAGATGTCCCATCGAGCTAAAAAAATTCACACAAAACCTTCAGAAAAGCATGTACCCTTTGGCACTAATGAAAGTGGACCCGAGTGAGTTCCCTAAGCTACCCAGATACTTAGGTGCAAGCACCTGTAGTGAGCAACTGTAGTAAAGTAGTCCACATGCACGTGCTGACTTGTGAGTTGTCTATATTGTCATTGTAATCTGTAGGAATCTAGAACTTTTTTCCCTTGCCACATACAGGTGTTCAGTGTGAGACAAGACCTTTAATGGTATCTGAGGTGTTTGTGTGGAGCTAACAGATATAACTGAGGACCTGCATGGGAGACCTGTGTAATCCTGTACTGGCATTTGAGGTCTAACAAAACATGAAAAAACTTTTCAAATAGATTGTGTGCCTATTTTGGAAAAAATTTAATCAGGTCTCTATTAAAATGGATCTGAGCAAACCCAAGAAATTATTCAGTTCAGCCTTTAGGAGAGATGTAAATGTAGTCAACTGAACAGCTTTCCAGCTTGTATAGGCTTAATTCAATTGCTTAAATATAGGCTTCTGGTGCCATTTGAGATATCCTAGGATATCCAAGACATCCACACAGAAGTGAGAGATGGTACATAGAGCAGACTTACATCTTCCTGGAGTGGCAGCTGGAGGTTTTCACAAATGGCATGAGATGAACACATCTAAGAAAATTGTTCAAGTCTCAGTGGCTGTACTGACCATAAATTTAAACAGTTGACTTAAACATAGGCACCTACTGCAGTTTTACTTGCCCTAGAGTATATAAGGCATCTCACAGGTACTTAGGCCAAAATGCTTTCAGGAGATCTGTATAGTTCTGAAACAGAAACCACAGGTGAGAAAAAAAAAAAGTAAAACACACCCAGCACTGGAAATGGCACTAGTATTCTGTGTGTAGAAAGCTGAACTAAACCCTGCCTAACATGTGTGAATCTGAATTCTACCTCCATATAAGATGACAAAGTACACAGGAAAGAAAAGACAGGAGGAAAAAAGACTAATTAGAAAGAGAATTACTCAAGTGAACACAATATTTATATATTTTTTACTAACAAATATGTAATTATGCACTGTGAGCCTTACATAACACAGGATAAATTGTGCTTTATGTCGAGCAATATAAAGCAAGCAAAAATAAAAAGAGAAAATAATGTTTATGAAACAATCCATTTAATAATCAACAATATAACAGTATTTAAGCAACCACTTTTTTTTGTTTTTCACATAAAACTCCAGAGTAATTAGAAACAAATAATGTTTTCACTCAGTTTACTATGCACAAAAATGGTCAAACCTCCAAGACTTTTCTGAAGTAACAACCCTAACAGAGATACCAGGTGTGGTTCACAAGAGCATAAATCTTCCATCTGCTACATATACAAGTGTGTCTGCCTTCACATTTCTGCTAAAGATTATCCAAAACTCTTTTATGAGAACAGCTAAAATGATGACTTGGTTACACTGGGAGAAGAAAATAATATTCTCTTTACAGATAACTTCTGTTGAAAGTTCACAATTTGAATGTGTGTACCGCCAGGGGCCACTGATGTAAATCAAGGAACAAATTGAAAGGAGGTATAAAATATCTGGTTCTGGATTTATATATTATAATTATGAGTACTATAATTCTACCTTCTGTCTTCTCACAACTGACCTGTGATTAAGTTTGCAACAATTTTCCAATAATATTAAATAAATAATAATATTTTTAAATAGCTGTTTGGGCATCCAGAACCATGGAAGAATTCAAGTTATTAGCACAGCTGAAATTATATTTAGTCACCTACAAGCGACATTCCAGTGAATGTGCCTCCATGCTATCACTTAATTCCAGGTTTGTGGCCATTTTTCTTTTTTTGTCTATGTAGTGTCTTGTTTATTTCAACCTTTGCCTAATTCTAGAACCTTTCCCCACTTCAATTTTCTCATGCACATGGAACAAAGAATTAATATTATTGACTTTAAAAAAAAAAGATAATTTTCTGTTCTAATCTATTTCCTTCTTGAAAGTGTACCTTCAGATTTATTACCATCTCATCAGAGCTGGGAATAATCTTGAATGCAACTGGAGGTTGTGATACAATGGTGTGATATTCGAAAAACATATATAGATCAGAAATTTCAATTTATTCTCTGTCTATATAATTTCTACCATCCAATGCATACAAGCTTATTTTGGAAGTTTCATAAACCGTATTCATCAAGCGCATTGCTTTGTTATAGTTGTTGCCTTCCAGTTTACTAACAGTGAAACAGTGTCCTATTTCCTTGGTTAGGAATGAAGATGAAACAGTTTTGACTTGCAAATGCACTTTTTAATAAGAAAAAGGACAATAAGAATATTATATAGAAAAAAAAATCAGGTTTTCAGGTACTGTGCTTAAATAATACATCAAAAATACAATGGAGGTGACAGGTGACATAAAAAGAACCATGATGGTTGATTAATCTTGTAGGTATATCACAAAATGAAGGAGTGACAAGATATTCAACAATTTTGAAATAAAAGATAATTTTAAATGTAAATTTTACTTTTTGAAGCAGGCATATTTAGACAGACTTCAACAGAAAAGGAAGTATAGCTTAGCTTGTTGCTTTATATATATGTGTGTTTGTGTGTGTACATCTGACATTGTGTTCCTAAATTAACATCTCTGAGGCTGTTTGAAGGAGGTGCACTTTAAAGACATGTAAGGGTAGGTTTTATTTTAATTGACTGTTCAGAGAGTTGAGTGAAGATCAAAGTTAATAGCTAATGGAATTCTGAAAAAAATTTATTACAGAGGAGTACTTTTCAGACCATTATTTCTATATTTCATAGCTAGTATTATGGTCTATGAATTATAGTTTGTACAGAAAATTATCATTGTTTAAGCTTACATTAAGTCATTTTTGAGGGATCTGAACATTTTCTCTGTCTCAGATTTCTCATGTTACACAAGGATGTAGTTAAGAGAGCTGGCATAGCCTCTCTAGCATCTGATGTACTTCTCACTCCCAGCTCAGTATTTTAATTTCTGTATCTTGGTTTGAAGGATGTTTCTTGTAGCATTTTTTACTGTTTACTTTTCCTGACACAGAACAATCAGTTTTGTTCTAAATTTGCTCAAGGTTCAAATGCATTTTAAAATATAGCACCCTGGTTTACTTTATTTTGACTTGTTCTTCTATCTGCATGTTCAACTAAAGGGAATCTGTGTTTCTGCCTACAAGCTGTTGGTTACTTCTATATTAATCCTATGATCTTACCTGTAGAGTATTGTATTGTAACTTAGTGTACAAAGTCTCAGTAACCTGTAAACATGCAACTTGGAAATCAAGAATTTCATTGTTTTATTTATTATTTAAATTCTGAGGAATCCAATCCATTAAAGTCCAGCTACTATAAGACAAGTAGTCACATAAGGCCTAGTTGACACGTAAAAAATGATGCATGCATAAATACCACTTGTAATTCTAGTATAAATTGCAATACAGATGTTCAAGAGATACAAATCTCCAGTTTAAAGAAAGCAAAATATAGTGACGATCTATTGAGGACATCAGAGTTCTTTCTCTGTATGAATTAATCTGAAATTCTTGAACAGAAATTCAAATGTCTCTCTAGAATATTTGTCATGTTCCACCCAGAAGTATGGGTTCAGAGGAGATCTGACTCAGGTGCATGGGTCCCCTTGGTTGGAATACAGTATACACAATACTTAAGGGCTGTAAACAATAAAAGCAACACCTTTCACTTTGCAGCTCGGCCCAATTAGCAGATGATTCTGCACAGAAAGATATATGTTACTTAAGCCTAATTGATGAAGAGTTTAACAGCAAAAGGATTTACATAAAGGAGTTTGCAGCACGCGTGGGGTTGTAAGCCTTGTTATGATACTACTCACAGAAGGAGAGGCAAAGAAATAGGGAGATGAAAGGAAGAAAGGAAGAAAGGAAGAAAGGAAGAAAGGAAGAAAGGAAGAAAGAAAGAAAGAAAGAGAGAGAGAAAGAAGAAAGAAAGAAAGAAAGAAAGAAAGAAAGAAGAGAGAGAGAAAGAAAGAAAGAGAGAGAGAAAGAAAGAAAGAGAAGAGAGAGAGAAGAAAGAAAGAAAGAAAGAAAGAAAGAAAGAAAGAAAGAAAGAAAGAAAGAAAGAAAGAAAGAAGGAAGAAAGGAAGGAAGAAAGGAAGGAAGGAAGGAAGGAAGGAAGGAAGGAAGGAAGGAAGGAAAGAAGGAAGGAAGGAAGGAAGGAAGGAAGGAAGGAAGGAAGGAAGGAAGGAAGAAAGAAAGAAAGAAAGAAAGAAAGAAAGAAAGAAAGAAGAAGAAAGAAAGAAAGAAAGAAAGAAAGAAAGAAAGAAAGAAAGAAAGAAAGAAAGAAAGAAAGAAAGAAAGAAAGAAAGGAAGAAATAAAGGAAGGAAGAAAGGAAGAAAGAAAGGAAGAAAGAAAGAAAGGAAGAAAGGAAGAAAGAGAGGAAGGAAGGAAGAAAGAGAGGAAGGAAGGAAGGAAGGAAGGAAGGAGGGAAGGAAGGAAGGAAGGAAGGAAGGAAGGAAGGAAGGAAGGAAGGAAGGAAGGGAACAAAAAAGGAAGGAAGAAAGTAAGTGAAGGATCCCACTACTCTTACGGCTCCCCAGCATGGATGATGGGACTTGTAGTTTGGGTCTAGAGAAGTGTGGCCTCCAGGGCCCCCAATGAGGATGCTGGGGTTTGTAGTTTGTGAATGCTTAGTTTGGTTTCCGCAACAAGGCCCGGGGGTAGAGTGGTCCTAAGGGTGGTGTGTTCCCTGCCACTGCTGGTATAGGTAAGCCTTTTTATAGCCTTCTGGGTTGCCTGCTTGAGTAATTTTTTTATCTTCTGCGGAGGTGTTATTGTGAAAGACAGAAGAGTCTGGGGGGTGATTGTAAAAGATACACAGATCTCTGGGCACCTTGAAGGGTCTCAGCTTTTTCCCTTTGTGCCATGCTGGATGTACCAGAACATGGATCTACGTGCCGGTCGGCAAGTCCCCCACCTCCTACTGTCAGCCAGCCAGCCTTTGTCTGTGGCTTCTTTGCTTGCTGTTGGAACGTTAATCGCAATTCACCTTATCCTGAGTGTCACATCTCCTGCTACTAGGCCACAGTGTTAGAGGCATGATTCGTTTCAGTCTCTCACAATGTCTTATCTCCTGCAGCTGGAGGAACTGGCTTTGTCACTATGTTTGAGACATAATTTTTCCAGAATATTGGATCAATAGTTAACATTTCAAGGTGTACTAAAATGACAGCTAGTCTGGAAGTTAATACTGTGAGCTTCACAAATCCTCTGCTTTTCAGAGATTTTCAGGAATTGTTTAGTTTTGAGCCTTTGTGTATCTCTTCTGTGAATATCTCCTAAATAGTTTATTGTCATCAATAAATATTAATACCATGCTTTTATGTTTCCCAACTATGGGGCAATCTGTCTCAAAGAGGGATGAATAACTTCTTAGGAGTCCAGAATATTCATTGAAGCATATATTAACTGAAGTCAATTGGATGCTTAGTATGCTGGAAAAATAATGAGATGTTTTCACAGTCTTCTGATTTAAATAAGGAGGTCCTCTACACTTTGTACAGAAGCATATACAGATCTGGATGAGAGTCATGATTTATCTTTGCTTAATTTCAGTGGGTGATTCTGTTCATATTTGTAAATGCTAACTAAAACTGGCTATGATTATAACTGAAAAATAAGTGCTTCAATATCTATAATTTCAACAATTTAATGATGCCCTACGACAACAGCAATGTGTTTCCAAACTCCTGTTTAACACAGAACACTGTGAAAGATTTGTCCAATAATGTGGAACCCTTCCTTTGTTATGTAGGAAAATGTCATGTTTTGCTTTCAAACTCAGAGTAATAATCTGATATCTGAGTTCAAAGACTGTATTTTCATACCATCATATTTTAGTGCAAGCTACTGACAAGCTCAAACATGAAAATATCAAAAAAGTCTATCAACAAAAAGTAAATGCAAAGGACTTTTTCAAAAGTAACCTTAAACTGAGTAACTGGTTATAGGTTGATGATACTGGAACTCCTCACAGTAATCTCCTAAAAGACTTCGGTAGGCTTCAAATACATTTCATAACAGCCTAAGTAAAGCAGGATAACCCAATTTTTTGCTGTATCAGACTTGCCAAAACACCCAGTGGATCTGTGCAATCATGTGGATTTATGATCCAAGAAAAGTAGAAATTCCATGAAGGGAAAATAATAAAAAGAGAAGCATTGAAAGAAATACCAGTCTCACACAGAAAATAGGAATCAGTTTGTGATAAGCACTTTCTCATCAGATATGCTCAATACTTGCAGGACTATTTATTTTGTAGCGAGTATCTTATTAGGCTTTCTGAAATAGTTATAAAATAGAAGCTGTTTTCCCATTAGACAACAAGCTCAGACTAATGGGAGAACAGAATTCATTTTTACTCGTGGGAATTCACTGACTTAAGGATATTGTGGCAGTTTATTTCAGTTCACCATGCAGTGTAAATTCACTAGCAAAGCACCAGATTAAAAAATTGCAGTACTGTTCAAAGTGCTACGAGCTACAATCTGTTTGCCAGAGGTATGAAAGGAAAAGGAAGGGAAAGTTAAAGAAGAAGTAGGATAAATTGCGTAAGGTTGTAGCATAATGGCAAAGCCCACTGATGCAATGAAAAAGAAAACAAATCCATGCTAACTCTCCAGTAGTAGTTTTCTTTTCATTCCTAAAGGGAAAAATATATTTTTTTTTAATTTTAAAAAATGAATCCATGTATTTTATGAAACAGTAACAGTGATATTGGTGAGGCCAGGTCATGAAGCAACAGAAGCTATTGGCCAGTACACTCTCCTGGAAGACGGGACTATTTGGTAAGAATTATCTTATCTGAATCTGAAAAACCATGGATATGAACATCAGAGAACTCAGGAAAAAATCTTGGCAGGTGATTGTTGTAACAACCAAGCTACAAAATGTTTTTTAGTCAGCAAATTATATTTTTGACGTACAAATTTAACAATCTAAAGTTAAAATATTTATTTTATGTTAGTTTTATTGGTACATTCTCTAGGACAGTGAGCCAACTGGCATCTTTTACCTTTTTTATGTCTGATGAAAACTTCTCTTCCTCTGTGGCTTTGCCATAGTGTTTTATCCCTATGAACAACTTGTAGTCCAACTATGATTCCACTGGCTGCCTAAAGGAATTGTTACATTTATTGGCATATACTGGAGTACAGTATGCTCCAGATCCCAGTATGCAGTAAAAATGTGCAGTTTAAAATAAAAAAAAAAAAATTAAAAAAAGGAAAAAATAATAAAAAAGAAAAACAACAGCAATAAAAAAGGAGAATGAATTATAAACTTAAGTGAAAGAAGAAAAGGATATTTCTAGTTTGCAGGTACATTGAAACAGAAACTTAATAACTTCAAGTAAAATATAGAACAGTTTGCAGGAATTAAAAGTAAAACTGATGCATAATTCAGCTGTGTCTCACAGGGAGACATTCACTGCCAAATTAGTTCTTGAATAGATGAAATACTTGCTACAAAATTATGGCAATGCTGTTTACACCACTCAACTTAAAAAAAGAAAAGAAAGGAAAGAAGGGAAGGGGAAGGAAAAAAGAAGGCATAGGGAAGGCAAAGGGAAGGCAAAGGCAAAGCAAGGCAAGGCAAGGCAAGGCAAACTGAGTCTCTGGAAAGTTTCAGACTCAGGTGAAAATAAACATGCTACTTTACTTGGAGATCCAGTCTCTAGATTAATTTAGATAAATTTGTTTGGCTTTAGACTTCTTTCCTTATATTTTCCTTATCCTTATATTTTCCTTTAGGAAGGCAACGAGGAAAGCTAAGGCCTCCATCAAATTAAACCTGGTGAGAGGGGTCAAGGACAACAGAAAGAGCTTTTTCAAGATAAAACTAACACCAGAGACAATATAGGCCCACTGATAATGAGGTGGGTGCCCTGGTGACAGAAGATACAGGGAAGGCAGAGTTACTGAATACCTTCTTTGTCTCTGTCTACTCAGCCAGAGGCTGTCCTGAGGAGCCCTGTACCACTGGGGCCCGAGAGGAAGTCAGGACAATGGAGGAGTTTGCCTCGGTTGATGAGGACTTGGTTAGGGAGCAATTAAGCAATCTGGACATCCATAAATCCATGGGTCCAGATGCGATGCACCCGCGGGTACTGAGGGAGCTGGCTGAGGTCATTGCTGGGCCACTCTCCATCATCTTTGCCAGGTCTTGGGAAATGAGAGAGATGCTTGAGGACTGGAAGAAAGAAATTGCACTCCAGTCTTGAAAAAGGGCAAGAAGGAGGACCCAGGTAATTATAGACCGGTCAGCCTCACCTCCATCCCTGGGAAAGTGACGGAACAACTTATCCTTGGTGCCATCTCAAGGCATATCAAGGATAAGAGGGTCATTAGGGGCAGTCAACATGGCTTCACCAAGGGGAAGTCGTGTTTGACCAACCTCATCACCTTTTATGAGGATAACTGAGGTGGCTAGATGATGGCAAAGCAGTGGATGTAGTCTACCTTGACTTCAGTAAAGCATTTGATAAAGCCTCCCACAGCATCCTTACAGCGAAACTTAGGGAGTGTGGTCTGGACAATCGGGTAGTGAGGTGGACTGTGAACTGGCTGAAGGAAAGAAGCCAGAGAGTCATGGTCAATGGGGTGGAGTCTAGTTAGAGGCCTGTATCTAGTTGAGTGCCTGAAGGGTCAGTACTGGGACCAGTATTATTCAATACATTCACTGATGACTTGGATGAGGGAATAGAGTGTACTATCAGCAAGTTTGCTGATGACACTAAGCTGGGAGGAGTGGCTGACACGCCAGAAGGCTGTGCTGCCATCCAGCGGGACCTGGACAGGCTGGAGAGTTGGGCACGGAAAAAATTAATGAAATATAACAAGGGAAAGTGTAGAGTCTTGCATCTGGGTAGGAACAACCCCAGGTTCCAGTATAAATTGGGGAGTGACTTATTAGAGAGCAGTGTAGGGGAAAGGGACCTGGTGGTCCTCATGGACAGCAGGATGGCCATGAGCCAGCACTGTGCCCTTGAGGCCAAGTAGGCCAATGGCATTCTGGGGTGTATTAGAAGGAGGATGGTTAGTAGGTCGAGAGAGGTCCTCCTTCCCCTCTTCTTGGTGAGACCGCATCTGAAATACTGTGTTCAGTTCTGGGCCCCTCAGTTCAAGAAGGACAGGGAACTTCTTGGGAGTGTCCAGTGCAGAGCAACCGAGATGATTAAGGGAGTGGAGAATCTCCATTATGAGGAAAGGCTGAGGCAACTGGGTCTCTTTAGCTTGGAGGATACTGAGGGGTGACCTCATTAATGTTTATAAATATGCAAAGGGTGAGTGTCATGAGGATGGAGTCAGGCTCTTCTCAGTGACAACCAGTGATAGGATAAGGGGCAATGGGTACGAACTGGAACATAGGAGGTTCCACTTAATTATGAGAATAAACTTCTTCTCAGTGAGGATAACAGAGCACTGGAACAGGCTGCCCAGGGAGGTTGTGGAGCCTGCTATTCTGGAGACTTTCAACAGGTGCCTAGACTCCTTCCTGTATAGCCTCATCTAGGTGTTCCTCCTCTAGCAGGGGGATTGGACTAGATGATATTTTGAGGTCCTTTCTAATCCCTAACGTTCTGTGATTCTGTGATACAGAGTAGCAGTTTACAGTTAATTCTGCCGCAAGTCCAGCCATCTTCAAGCTGCATAACTTCAAAACTTGACGACATTGCTATCTAAACCATAAAAGGCATTAAACTTGTTTATTGGCACTCTCTAATTTCAACAGGTTTCTGAGATACAAGCATTATTACCTGTTTGTGTTGATTTGCATTTCAAATCATGACAACACTTCAAGATGAACTACGGCACTATATTCCTGTGTTAAGTAGTCCATCAGAGTTCTTTATTTCCAGCTTATTCAAATGCAAGGATGGCATACAAGGACTACAGAATGCATGCCGGTGATCTGTATCATATCACGTTATTTGGCATGAAAACAAAATGGAATAAGCCATGACACTGGAAGAGTTATATTTGACAATGCTGCTAAATAAAAGACGACAAAGGAATGGTGTTTTTTTTCAGAGTTCTAATGGCATCTCCAGTCTCATCTTGCATTGTAGTCAGATCTTTCTACCAAAAAAAGAAAAATAAATACAACCAAATTTAGAACAGTCAAAGACAGTCAGGGAAGATGTTAATAACTGTGTTGTGTGTAGATGGCAAGGGGTGATGCAAGGCACCCTCTGTGAGGAGACTCCGGAACTACCCCATGCCAGATGCAGCTGGTTCCATCCAGCTCCAACCAACCCATTGCAGGGCACAGGTGAGTGTCTCAGTCAAAGAAATATTAGAAATATTGCATAGGCAATGAGGAAAAAAGTGAGAAACAATCCTGTAGTCAGAAAGGTGACGGAAGAATATGAAAGGCGAGGGAGAGAGTGGATGCTCCAGGCAAACAGAGCAAAGATTCCCTTGCAGCCCATGAAAGACCACGGTGCAGAAGATATCCACGCTGTAGCCCATGGAGGACCCCATGTCATGGCAGATGAAAGTGCCCTGAAGGAAGCTGCAACCCGTCGGAAAGACCCACACTGGAACAGCGGAAAAGTGTGAGGAGAAAGGAACAGCAGAGAGAAACTGTTATGGACAGCGTTCTATTCCCCATCTCACCCAAGTCACTCAGGAGTGCGAGGCAGAGAATGGAGGAATAAAGGAGTGAAGCTGAACCTGGGAAGAAGGTGTGTGTGGGAGAAGGTGTTTTAGTTTTTTGTCTTTGTTTCTTATTATCCTACTCTGTTTTAGGTTATCAATAAATTAAATTAATATTCCCTGGGTCGGCTCTGTTCTGCATGTTACAGTAACTGTCAAGTGATGTCCCTTTCTTTATACTGACCTCTGAGCTTTCTCATCTTATTTTCTCCCCCTATTGTGTTGAGGCATTGCAGAGTGAGAGAACAGCTGGGTAAGTGTCTGGCAGCTGGACAAAGTGACCCCATCACAGCAACGAGGAGGGTGTTCAATCCCTAGTCCAATACATGAATTCAAAGAGTGCCCTTCTTTTATAATATTTGAAAGTAATGGTATACTCAAGAGTGAAGGTACTAGAAAAAAAGAGTGTCAATTGCTTTCTTAAGGTCTGAAGAGAAAAAGCTTTCACTGTGTGAAATAAAAAAAAAAAAAATAAAAAAAATTAGGAAGCTACAATTGTATCCTATAGAAGACAACAACTTCTATTTTTGTAGATTTAGAAAATTTCATAGTCTGATCTCTTGTACAACATGGCCATGGGCCATAGAATCTCATCTGGTGATTTCTGCAATTAGTTTTTAGGCAAGGAATCCTGTCTTGACTTTTTCTGATTTAGGTCTACTATTGAACTTTTGTGTTTAAAGGATAACTTTTATTTTAGTTAGAAATAAATATTAGTTGGTGAGATGTAAAGCTTTTGGAAATTGTTCCTTTAATCCTCACTTATCATAATTCCTTTTTATTATTTGTATATGATTAGTTTTTTGGTGCCATGGAGATATCTGCCTATATATTGCTAATGATACACATTTTCATGTAGTCTCTTTGTAATGTGAAAGAAAAAAATTATTAACATTTATTGTTATTTCTTTCCCACCAGTCTAGGTACCAGTACCTGGTTTAGCCTACCACTAAAAAGCCAGCCTACAGAAATGGTGTCATTTATTCCACTATTGTGAAATTTGAAATACGGAAGGGATTTAGCTACTAAAATTTGTTATTTTAGAAGATTATCTCATGTAGTAAAGTGTGGTAACTGTGGGTAATATTTTCTAATAGACCAAATAAATACAGTAAATCTAAAAATGCTGAGGAGTGCACATCCACTGCATGGGACAAAGATCTGTTACTGCATACATGAAATTTCTCATCCTATTATAATAATATGTCGCAAACTGTAGGCTCTGTAAGTCTTCATAAAATAAAAAGGCAGAAGCACATTGTTCCCATACCATTCTAGAGTTCCTAATCCCAGCACATATTATATTTCTTGATTGTGTAGAGAACTTTTAAACTGACTCTCACACATATAGATCAGGAGAATAGAAGAATAAGCAAACAAAAAACATTCCCATGCAGAATTTGAGCAGCCCTGAAAGATACTCTCTGCACGTGCATACACCCACAGAGAAGCTTGTGGGTGGTAAATTCACTGACAAACAGTTAAAAATAAAAGTCAAAGCCCCCTTGGATAATTGATCTTGTTGCCTGCTTTCACAGCTGGCATTTTCTCAAACAAAAATGAACTACTTTTTTCCAATGTAAGACTTTTAGGACAACAGAAATGTTCAGCTAATTACAAACCTAGTAAACCATTTCCAGAATAGAATGTTTTTAACTTTCAAATGTAACAGCGGAGAGAACCAGCAGAACAACAGCAGTTACCACCAATTTTAGTATTTTAGGTCAATGTATAAATTTGAACTAAGTTAATTGTGATCAGTACAATGACACTTAAAAGGAAATCAAGTAAATTAGAATTGTCATATGATATGACAGGATTAAAATCTTTAATTGTTTCATTGCTTTCCTGTGAGCAATCTACAGTTATTTATGTACTGAAAAGTCATTTCAAAAATTCTGTGATTAAAGCAGCCGTAGTTCTTTTAAGATCCAATTGGTGAGTGGACCAAAACCATTGTCTTAGCTGAAGCTATTCCCTCAAGTGATCGGCCTAATTGGTGTGTAACAGCAACTGTCACTTGCTATGCAGCACATGAGTGATGTACTCCAAGTGCTTCTTTTCTCCTCTGACTATAATTGAATATTTGAATGTCACAGTCAGATTTCTTAGTCTGCATTGTTGATTTCAACAGCTGGATGAGATGAATCCCCTGGCCATACTAATCCACAAATTCTTGGAAGGAATTAATAACATTTTAGTTGTACAGAAGGTGCAGAAAACATCTTGAGGATGTGATTCTAATTAATAGTTTTTATTCTAATTAATATAGAAGAACTGATTGGGAATATTGAGGTGGGATATAGTTAGGTAGGCTAAGTAGGAAATGTTTACCTTCATAGTCTTCAGAAAGGGAAAGAGGCAAATAGAAATTAAACAGGAAGGCAGGCTCGAAGAGAAATAGGAATTAGTTTGAAAGACTTCTGAGAGGCTGTGTCACCTTGTAGAGGAAAATTTGAAGAGTTAGGAGTCACAAACATGGCTACATTGCATACTTCTAACTGAACTCAAGCAAAATTGAAACAGTTTTATTGGCACAAAAATAAAGATGAAGACACAGAACAAAGTGAAGACATTAAATCAAACAACCAGAAGATGTAGGAAGGCAACGAGGAAAGCTAAGGCCTCCATCAAATTAAACCTGGTGAGAGGGGTCAAGGACAACAGAAAGAGCTTTTTCAAGATAAAACTAACACCAGAGACAATATAGGCCCACTGATAATGAGGTGGGTGCCCTGGTGACAGAAGATACAGGGAAGGCAGAGTTACTGAATACCTTCTTTGTCTCTGCCTACTCAGCCAGAGGCTGTCCTGAGGAGCCCTGTACCACTGAGGCCCGAGAGGAAGTCAGGACAATGGAGGAGTTTGCCTCGGTTGATGAGGACTTGGTTAGGGAGCAATTAAGCAATCTGGACATCCATAAATCCATGGGTCCAGATGCGATGCACCTGCGGGTACTGAGGGAGCTGGCTGAGGTCATTGCTGGGCCACTCTCCATCATCTTTGCCAGGTCTTGGGAAATGAGAGAGATGCTTGAGGACTGGAAGAAAGAAATTGCACTCCAGTCTTGAAAAAGGGCAAGAAGGAGGACCTGGGTAACTCACCTCCATCCCTGGGAAAGTGACGGAACAACTTATCCTTGGTGCCATCTCAAGGCATATCAAGGATAAGAGGGTCATTAGGGGCAGTCAACATGGCTTCACCAAGGGGAAGTCATGCTTGACCAACCTCATCATCTTTTATGAGGACATACCGAGGTGGCTAGATGATGGCAAAGCAGTGGATGTAGTCTACCTTGATTTCAGTAAAGCATTTGATAAAGCCTCCCACAGCATCCTTACAGCGAAACTTAGGGAGTGTGGTCTGGACAATCGGGTAGTGAGGTGGACTGTGAACTGGCTGAAGGAAAGAAGCCAGAGAGTTGTGATCCATGGAGCAGAGTCTAGTTGGAGGTCTGTATCTAGTTGAGTGCCTGAAGGGTCAGTACTGGGACCAGTATTATTCAATACATTCACTGATGACTTGGATGAGGGAATAGAGTGTAGTATCAGCAAGTTTGCTGATGACACCAAACTGGGAGGAGAAGCTGGCATGCTAAAAGTCTGTGCTGCCATCCAGTGAGACCTGGATGGGCTGGAGAGTTGGGCAGGGAAAAAAATTAATGAAATGTAACAAGGGAAAGTGTAGAGTCTTGCATCTGGGTAGGAACAACCCCAGGTTCCAGTATAAGTTGGGGAATGACTTATTAGAGAGCAGTGTAGGGGAAAGGGACCTGGTGGTCCTCATGGACAGCAGGATGGCCATGAGCCAGCACTATGCCCTTGAGGCCAAGAAGGCCAATGGCATTCTGGGGTGTATTAGAAGGAGGGTGGTTAGTAGGTCAAGAGAGGTCCTCCTTCCCCTCTGCCTTGATGAGACTGCATCTGAAATACTGTGTTCAGTTCTGGACCTCTCAGTTCAAGAAGGACAGGGAACTTCTTGGGAGTGTCTAGTGCAGAGCAACCGAGATGATTAAGGGAGTGGAGAATCTCCATTATGAGGAAAGGCTGAGGCAACTGGGTCTCTTTAGCTTGGAGGATACTGAGGGGTGACCTCATTAATGTTTATAAATATGCAAAGGGTGAGTGTCATGAAGATGGAGCCAGGCTCTTCTCAGTGACAACCAATGATAGGACAAGGGGCAATGGGTACAAACTGGAACACAGGAGGTTCCACTTAATTATGAGAATAAACTTCTTCTCAGTGAGGATAACAGAGCACTGGAACAGGCTGCCCAGGGAGGTTGTGGAGCCTGCTATTCTGGAGACTTTCAACAGGTGCCTAGACTCCTTCCTGCATAGCCTCATCTAGGTGTTCCTACTCTGGTATGGGGATTGGACTAGATGATATTTTGAGGTCCTTTCCAATTTTGTGGTTCTGTGAACTAAAATGACCTAGTAACTGTTCTCTGGTTTTCACTAACAATTTTACCACATAAGTAATATACAGCACTTAGCTCTGGATCTGATATAATATGGAGACTCTGTTGCAGTGAGGATCTGAGACTGTATCTACACCAGCAAAGTTTACATGTCCAGGAACTGATGTCAGCTAACACTATATAGCTTGCAAACTGAACTTCCAAACTGTGGATGCAGGGAAATTCTCTATTGGACATGGCCCCAGTAAAGTTATAACTGCCAAGCTGTGCTGGGGAATGGCTGGTGCTAGCTTGAATGCGCCAAAACCCTACTGGGGATACTCCATCAGTTTCTGAGCACAGAAAATTGTATTCCCTTGCCTGAGACTGCTCCTACGTGTAGCTGAATTTATAGATACATCTGGAAGATATGTATTGTTGCCTGCAGTGTATGACATGAGGGTATGTAGTGGGGATGGCCAGTGTAAAGCTTACTGCAATAGTTTTGGGGAACTTTAGAAAGCTGAGGGAATGAAATCTGATATAGTCTTGTTCAAATTACTGTACTGTGCCTCCGTGGTGCCTCAGGCAGTATGAGATGTATGTGAGCCACACCAGTGCCAAATTATGTGTAAACAATTATTAATATGAGCAATATTGTTAATTTATTTAGCAGCCGAGACGTGGCTGGAAAGTTGTGGGGGCTTCTATTTGTTTTATGAAAAGCCATCTATTATCCTGTGGTTAATGAAGTCTGTCAACAACTTCAGCACAGGATCAGATCTCATCCTTGAATGAGGAAGAACAGGTTAGAGACAATTTTAACAAATTACAGGTTTTCAGATTGTCTGGAACTATTGAGTTTCAGCCCCCATTATTTAAAGTATAAGCTGATGGAATCTGAGAACCGTTAGTAATTATTTTTGAGAAGTCATTAAGCCTTTTTGAAAATACATGATCTTCTGTCAAGAGTCTGGAGGAAAATGGCCTTGGTCTCATCTTCAAAAAGAGGAAAGTAGAGAATGATACTCTTGTCACCTTGACACCCAGGACAGATAAATAAATAAATATTTGCAGACACCTATAGGAAAACAAGAAGAATTGTGACCTGTATGGGTTTATAAGGAATCAGTCAGTTTCTATGTATAAAATGATGGAAGTGTTGTAAACAAAGGAGCAACAAGGATCACATGTATCTTGATTTTAGTAAAGTCTGGATCAAATTAAGCAAGTAAAAAACCAAAACAAAACAAAACCAAAAACAAACAAACAAACAACAACAAAAACAACAAACAAACAAAACAAAACAAAAGGCAAGAATAACAGGAAGAAGTAACCAGGAAGTATAACCTGGAAGATGTGAAACAAGCTTTCTACTCTGCTGAACACTATATGATCTCCATAGCAATACTGCTTCCACTTTTGGGCCCCATATTTATTGATAGAAATATTTGGGCAACTGTGAATAGTCAGGCAATAGGCAAAATAAGAATAAAACATGAAATGTTTGTTGTAAAGGATCAAATGGAGAAACTCTGAATAAATTAGTATGTGCAGTTGAAAAAGAGAAAAGGAAGGCTGAGGAGTGAATGGAGTAAGCGTCTTCATAAAAAGACATACGTAATAGAGAACATAATAATTTTATTTTCTATATTCCAAGCAGTGTAGGCCAAGAAGTAGTGAAGCTTAATTGCACTGAGGAAAACCAGACAGCAGGAAAAAAAATATATAATTTAAATGCTAAGCACTGGAATGGATTATTCTAGGGGTTTAGGATCCTCTTTAACTGAAAGGCAGACAAATTTGGCAGTAGTGATTACATCTACTTGATGAATGGAATATCTTATCTTTTGGAGTTCCTTCTAAAATTAAGATTTAAAGAATTACTGTAGTCTTTCATAAAGTGTCAACTTATATTTCTGTGAATAATTATAGGAAGCTTAAACCTGATTTCATGTTCCTCGATTCCTTTTTTCTCTGTGTTGTTTTGATTTGTTTGTTTTTTGATTTGTTTTGTTTTAACTGAGCCTTCCTACCTCTTGGCATGTTGTGGTGTTCTTTAATAAATCCAAATTATTCTGATGACCAGACTGAAACAGGTTTTTGTTTGATTGTTCTAAGCTTACTTTCAGATTCTACTGATTTACTGAAATCAAATATACCTGAAAAATAGTTATAAGTATCTTGACTTTACGGATGATACTGAAAACTGCATTAGATGTAGTGCAGAATAACTAGTGAGATCTCAGTGGCATACACTTCCCTAAAATATGAAGAGAAAAAATTACAAAAGTGGAGAGCTGATATTGGCAATTCTTCCTGTGGACTGCTTAGGAGATTTTTTTATTAGAAAAAAAAATCTATATTTAAATATTAGGGACATAATTTCCAAGTTGTATTTATTTGTACCTATTGCATTATAAATTCCGGTTTCTTGTTAGTTGTGTGGCCTTTTGTTAAAAAGGAAAATACAGAATGACAAATCAGTAATGGTTGTAGCTCCCAGTCTTCAGATAACAACTTCCTTTTCTGTTACTTCCTCCTTCCCTTTATTGTATCGTATGGTGGAAGTGACGAACTACACAAGGGTGTGAGAGCTGATGGCACTAGCAGCTGTGCAGAACTACAGCTTGTGAGGAACTCAAAAGGAGCTGCAACGTTAAGCAGCAGCCAAAGTTTGGAGCACCAGTGAGAACACAGAAGAAGTGAGGACAGATGTGCTAGTGAGGTAGGCAACAATCTTCATAAGCCTCTAGATAATTCACAACTGTGATGAAGATCAAATAATGAATTACAAACATCTATTTTCAGGAATGCATTACCTTATTGTTAAGGTATTTCAAATTGATAAAAAAGATTTATTTGTGATTTTTTTAGAAAGATCCCTGCCCATCACTTCTTTGCTCATCAAAAGAGCTCTCATATTTTTCAACTGTTTCTAATTTTCTCATGAATAAAAGCCTTTGTCCTCTAATGTAAGAATAATTTTTTTCTTAATCTATTTTACTACAAGAAAAGCAACAGAATACCTCTACATTTGATTATTCACTCATGAATGGAAGAATTTAGAATCTATTTGGTGAAATACCTAGCAGATAGCTGATGGTTTTAACCAAAACTTCCCACTTGGTAAGACGCTAGGTAGCAATGATGAAAACTAGCATTACATTTGTACTCTGCATGACTCATATTAACCTGGGATGGTGAAAGCATAGCTGAATGAGTTTGTACAAGGTATTGAAGCCAATCATGTCGACAAGAAGCTCAGACAGATGTTTTATAATGTGGCATCGTATATTGATAATATTGAATACTGATACTACAATTCTATGCACTTCATTTTCTGAAGAAAGCTATTGTTGATGTGGGTGGGGGATGATGGGTGGTTTTGCATGTTTGCTTGTTTGTTCACAACACGAGATTAAACAGATACTGAGACTTTAAAAGTTTCTAGGGAAATGGAATTGTCATTCTCTAGTGAGTACCACCTTTTAGTGCTATTTGTACAGAAGTTTCCAAGGCTTGAGTTATATGTTTTTTCCTTTAAAGGCTCATTGAAAACAGTTTTGAATACATACACTCCTATTTGAACTCTGAAAGTGTTTTCCATCATTCTGAGGCCTTCATATATATCTGCCAATTTATGAGCTCATGGCTGCAAAGTATATTTTGCTACAGCTGTTGAAATCAGTAATACAGTTTTCTTGACATGATTGCTCATGCAAGAAGTGAAATGTGACTATCTACTGAATCAGTAATCCTATTTTTTTCCCATGTCTTCTTCAGTCTTTACAATTCTTTGACCTCTAGCCCTAGTGTAGGTTCACTGCCTACACATTTGATAACTATAGAATATTTAATGCCACAGAAGAAAGGAAAAAAAAAAAAAAAAGCTTTCTGCCCTACTTTATGTTCTAGTACTGTCACTAAGTCTTACAAAAGAAGCATCTTGCACTTTGCACATTGGTGTTTTAAAGGAAAAAAATGGAGTTAACCTTTAAACACCGTAGGTAGTTGCTGCCTTCTGCTTCAGTAAAACACTCTGGAGGAAACTTCCTTACAGACTGTTCTTGAAAATTATACAGGATAATATATCCCATAACAAGCTAAAAATAAAATAAAATAAAATAAAATAAAAAAGTACAAATACTGAAAAAAATATATTCTTGAAAATATTGTAAAATCTTCTGCACAGATGGACTGAGAGTTTAATTACAGCAACCTCTGAGTGTCATAGACATTGCTGTTATCTTAGAACTGGAGACACAGGAACAAAAATATCCATCAGGAGGTAGTTTGACAGGTCTGGATCAGTTATGATTGCAACCAGATGCTATTTCATCTGTGTCACCCAAGCATCCAAAAATGTTGCAATGTCCTTATTACTATAGGGATGTCTATTTTTAGATATTTAATAGGATATTTCAAATACAGCAGCAAAAAAATGTCAATATACAAAGACCTAATTAATGACGTAGTTTACTTAAAATTATGCTCTGAATACTTGCTTTTTGGCGCATATGTGGAGACAACATATACACAACGGAATTCTCATTTGAGAATCCCTGCTATTGAGATGCTGCACTTCAGCTGAAGAGCTATTCTACAATATTGTTTTAGTAATAGTCTAATAATAGTCTATGGTGATATATACAATATTGCAGTATATCACCACACATTTTTCTGATAAAGTGTAAGACACTTTGTCAAAACTGGATTGACTGTTATGATCATGAATCTGAATACAAATGACATAATATTCCTTTTGTTTTAATTTTTTCTTTCCTACCACACATAAAAACCATCTATGTTTGTTGTTTAAAAAAAAAATCTAAAAAAAAAAAAGAAAATTAATTATATTGCTCATAATCAGAAAGATATTTTTTAAAAACAATAGGTAGTGAATAATAACCTAAGTAGGCAGCACTGTGGCACAGTAGAGCAAAACAATCACTATCGGGAAGAAAATCACTCAATAAAGTAAATATCATTCTACTGATTTTATGGAATAGTACATGTGTAATGTCACAGTATGGGGGGATTTAATTATCCTCAAAATAATATACAACAAATAGCGTCTTTTGACTTAATCATATGAAAGTACTTATTTTGTATGTCCTGCTTATATATATGTGGGTACTACTTGTATTATACAAGTCACTGGGGATATGCACTTTCCTTCAGCTTCCACAATGTCTTGCAATAATTAGGAAATATTTAAAAGGATGGATGCAGATAGGCTGAATTTATTGCAGTAGTGCTTAGAGGTGGCTGGATGTGAGACAGTTATAGTATGGAAGCCAGTTACTCTGATGTGGCAGTGTGCATGAGCTAGTATACCTTAGTGTACAGTATAACTTTTTATCAGAAATGTTGACCTGCCATCAAAATTTTATTTTGTTCAATGGGTGACTAAAACTCAAGGTGAAATGCTCAGTTTCTGATGAAAATATGAGGACAGTTATGTTTCCAGAATGCTGATGAAAATTCATATTACATTGGTTATTTTATGCTATTCATGATAAGGTAAACTGAGCAGAAGGAAGACAAAGTTCACACTGTAGTTTCTACCTTAACTATTGGTATATTTCTTAATTTAGACAAAACACTGGAATTTGTGTGTAAATCTTGAAAATATGACAAAAAACAGTCTGATTTTGTTGCTAAACAGAAGTGGAGCTGAATAAGTGCTTCATGTTCAGCATATAAGCTTACACAAAGACCAGTTCTCAAATGCTTTATTTTTAAATGCAGATGTTTTGTGAAGTTAATAATTTTGGTATTTTTATTTTTCTACCGTATTTGAAAGTATTGTAATGGAAGGATTTGACATAATTATTACATCTCTCTTGTGTTTTACAGATAGGACTTATATAGCCAAGTGCTTCTTGTAACCACTTTTAATCATTCACTTCTAAAAAGGCAATTATGAATTCCCTATCCATGGTAAACATTTAACCTCTCATGGCAGCAGGGCCTATCTTGTTGTCATAAAGAGATTTTAGCTGTGAAGTGCAGATATATTGCATTAAGTGTTTCAGCTCCCTGGAAATTATATGAGCATCCTACCAACATCAGTCTAATCAGATCACTATTTCCACTCTTTTGCCTTAAATAGCTTCAGTTCGGGATGTGTATAGGGAGGAGAAGAATTGCTTTAACAAATTTTGCTACCAACTGCTCCTCAAATGGTACAAAATGACATTGGTAGTGAATAGAGGGTGCTGAGTCTTATCTGTGGTTAATAATGTCTTTCACTGGCTCCCATTCAGCTGCCAGTTAGCACAAAGCCACGTCTGCATGACTTTTAAAGGGTTTGCATTAATACACCCAGCCAATCAATGGTTTCTGCCCCTTCCACAAGGACACTGGTCTGTTACCATTACTAGATACTGTCAACAGAAAATGACACAGGAGACACAAAAGGTAAAATGCTGTCAATTTAATCAGAGAGCACAAAAAAGGCAAACAATGCTGCCCTGGAAAGAAGTATAGCAAGGAGACTTAGAGGTTGGCGTAAGCCACACTCGGCAGGTCCCAGTGAAATCAGATAGAAATTCAATGATACAAAATTCAGCAATGTGACACAAAGGATGAGAGCTGTTGTTTCCATTCAATTAAAATCAGTGACTGCTGCTGGCATAAAGTAAATTTGACAAAATACCAAGAGAATCTGTTTTGTAGGTCAAATTGTTTTCCTTCTAAACTGAAAGAAAGTAACAGCAATAAATGTGTTAGTGCAATTGCTGTCTAAATTACACACACTAATAATAATAATAACGATAATAATAATAATGATAATAATAATGTCGTCCTTCTGCAGTTTCCTGTTCACTGTGAAGTTAAACAAAACTCTACTCTTTGAGATGGTTTCACCATAAAAATTAAGCAATTTTAAGTGTTTATATATTTATAAAAATGGGCTGTAAGAAATATAAGATTCTTCCTTTTGCAATTAATATTGCGTTGTGCACATAACTTACTAGAAACTTATTTATTTTCAAGGATTCATGGAAAAACAACATCAAATCAGTTCATGTTTGTGTAGTGAATTGAATATATGGGTTATTATCCAACCACATAAGGCTTTACAGCCAGTCTAGATATGCATTTCTTTAATGCGGGTGTCCTGCACTGTCAGGATACTGGAATCTGACTGTATGTCAACACAACATTTGCAGCTTCATCCTTCCTCTCTGTGATCTTTCTTGTAAGGATACCTTGGTGCTTAGTCAAGGAGGGATCCACATACTATCTGAACTGACCTTCCAGGCTTAGGAAAATGAATCTCACATGTCAGAAGAAGGAATTTCACATGTCCTGCAACTTAGATGAAAGTTTACAAACATTTAGACTCAAGTTCTTTTTGTCAAATGTTAAGCATCAACATTTCATTTCTAGCTGATATAAATCCAAAGGGCTTTTTGATGTTTCCAACATCTGGATAAATTGGAGATATTCTGTTTCTTTCTCTACTATCTACATGAGAAATGGAAAGCTTAGGTTTTTAACATTAGGTGGGATAACTTTGGTATGTCTACATAGAAAATAATCATGTGATGAACTATGAAGATAATTGTTAGAGTTCCGAAAACTCTTCAGATTCTTCTGCCTTCCATGTAAACTAAATGTAAAAAGATATTAGAAATAAAATCTTTGGTTGTAAATATGCACTCTAAAAATTAAAATTGCAAGCTGCTCAAGTTGATATAAAAAGCCATGGTCAGATGAACCAACTGTTTATCAATTACTGGTAATATATGAAAGCTTATATTAATGAACTCTTTGATTAATTTATCTGTTTAACATTCATGTTCTGTTTTACTGATTATTTATTGGGGTATAGCAAGAATTTTTGACTATTTGCAAAGAGTTTTACGTATGTATACTTCCTTGACCTACATAATATGACTAGAACTGAGTTGAATATTCTGAAGACCTTTCTGGTCATCCACATGTTATTTCTGCATGCAAAGTACTTAAAAATAAATGAAAGTAACTACAATCAAAATGGCTTTGTAAGATGTAAAGTGACGAGGGCAGGTGCCAGCCTGGTAATAGCTCTTCAGTAATATAGCTTCCCACAGTGGAAAACAGCTGGACTGTGATTTATGAATGAGGATTCATTAAAAAAACATTAGTATAATCTGGTGTGGACAATTAATCTAGTGGGAAGCCACCTAAGCTTGAATCCAGTGTAAGGCAGACTGCTGCTCTTCAGAAATAGTGTGGTCATTCTCCTTGATGAGGGAGTAACTTGTGTTGTAAGCAGTCACAAGTAGGTAGACAGTGACATGAGTTGAAGATGTACCTGCCTAAACCTAATACGTTGTTAAAAACAGGTGACTTATCTTTGGTTTTATCTATGTTAACATCAAGTACCTGAAAGATAAGAAGTTATCATCAACTAGGTGTTTATGCCTCCTATAAAACAGATGGAAAGAAGTCTCTCTAGGAAGACAGACACAGGCCACGCTAAAAGTTTGGATAGGATCACTTGTGCCCTGGAAGTGCATAGTTTTCTCTTTTGATAGACATACTGATTTTTAGCCTAAGCTCCTTATTTTCAGGAGCTTTAACGTTAGATAACATTAAACAGAAGCCTGATTTAATGATGTTCTAGTTAATTTCTGAGCAACATCAAGGTTTACACAAAAGTGTGATTTTAAAAAGCTACTTTAACGAGCTTTACCACTGTAACATTTCAGAAAATATGTTTGGAATTAGAGTCATGATGATGAAAATATTACTGAGAAAAAGAAAAGTTTTTCCTTCTTCTAGTGTACAGTCATTGGATCTCATGTGACAGAAAAGATGTACTTAGTTTTTCTCTATTTGAAGTAATATCTTTTCTACAGAGTGTGATTCAAAGTTATTTGGGTAATATTACCTTTAGTGGATCTGGGAAGAGATAAAAACCCTTCAGTGTTGATTTTTGATGAAAATTAATTTATATTAATAGGGGATTAATTTTACTACATAATGATAGATGCATGATAAACAAATACAATGTGGTTTTATTAGCCCATCCTTAACATTTAAATTTATAAATTTTTCACTTAATTTATTTTGGTCTTTTTGACCAATAATTGTTTTTTTAGTATTTCTCTGTTATTCATAGAGAAGAAAGCAAGATATTGCATGACATTTGACATTACAGTACACTTATGGCTCAGAATGTTTAATGTAACACTAGTATTTAACATTTGCTTGTATCTTATCTTGCTTTTTCTAGAGATTATTTCATTGTATATAGCATTGTCATAGCAGCAACTACTGATGAAGTATATATGTAAATTATAAAATTTATATTAATTTTACTTTTATTGATATTCAATAAATGTGTATCTATTCCTATAAGTACATATAATAAAAATATATATTATATCATAGTGGGTATAAAGAGCTGCTGTAGACATGACACATTTCTTTACTAGGATTCTTGATTTCAAATGTATCTGACATTTTAATGGGCTATGTTTAGCAATTATTTTTAATAAGACAATTGCTAATTTATTTCTAAATATAAATTTCTAATTAGTAAAACAAGTTGATATTCATATTGATATACCACTGAAACACTAGCTGTTGAATAGATTTATGAACCTCCAGTGTGCTACTCAGCCATGCAACCCATGCTATACATATCCTTTTATGAGGTGTGATGGAAAGTATTCTATTTTTCTGCAGTAAAACATTATACACGTGTACACAGACATTTTTTCCAAAACAAATGTAAAGAAATTGTCTAAAAAAACAAATTCTTTTGGTTTTTTGTGACTAAGGAAAAAAAAAAATAAATTAGACATCCTTGGGAAAAAAAAAACAAACAAAACAGTGCTAATATTTTTCAGTATAATAAAAAATGTTAGAGCTAGAGCTGTAAGACATAAGATTACAGAGACTTGAAACACATTAATAAGTTTCTACAGATTTCCAAGCCTGTACTGTTTGTCTGTCAGGCTTCTGTACAAACTAGAAACTGAAGTAATTGAATTGCTGTACCTTCAAAACACCTAATATCTAACTTCCTGAACTTGAGAATGAGTAGAGTCACTGAAAATATGATATGACAATCACCAGATTCAGAGTTTGAGCCTCTTTCCAAATATTAATATTTACTTTGGAGTTGATTCTATGTATCTATGCTATCAAGTGACTAGCATGAGAATTTTTTAAATGTGTGAGCTTTTGTGTTCATCATTCTCCCAGCAGAATTATTTAACATTAATGAGAACAGAATAGGAAAAAAAATGTCAAAAATAGTAAAAAGCAATTTACATTTAAGTGGCAGTTACATATAAAACAGTAAACATGTTAAAAATTGAAAACCAAACAAAAACCAGACAAACAAAACCAACCAACTAACCAAATAAAACCCTTTAATTGTTTTGTGCTATTTTTTTCTTGTGGTTTTCTTGGGTTGTTGTGTGTGTATGTGTGTGTGAGTGGATCCTAAATGTAGCCACTACAGGCACCATTCTGGTTTTGTCATGTGTCTGGATTAAACACTTTTTCCAGACAGCATTTTTTCTACTCTTGAGGTAGAAGTTTAAGATAGGTCAAGTTAAGTACATCCTGAAAATTCCTATTTTTTCTTCTTGCATACTTAAAGGAGGCCAGATGACTAGTTCATGTGGGTATCTACACAGTAAAAGTCTAAAGCTATTAAGGTTAATCCCATTCTATGCATATGTTTCAGGAGCGATCTTGTGTTTGGTTCAATGCCGATGTCAACAAAATCTTTCATATGGAGCTCCAATAGACAGAAATCATGTGATTGAATTCTAGACTTCTTTATACAATATTATTCTTGTTTTATTTGCACTATTTTGAAATCCATAGGATAAGTTTCGATGTGTTGTATTTTTAGAGCAGAGCATTATCTTACTCATTCATATAGCTTGGACATTCAACACCTTAAGAGAAAGCAGTATGATTTAGTTTTTGATTGGAACCTTTCGTAGCATTTCTGTAAACTCTAGGATTTTTTACTGGCAAAGTGTATGAAAATGTTAGAAAAAAGAAAATACATTTCAAAACCGACAATACAATAGATGACATATTTTACCTATTTTCAGATTAATGGATTTATTTTTCAACCTCACTGGAAACTCATAATAAAGTGAATAACATGCAGGAGTACTTAAGCAATAAAGCATCAAATTTCAAAATATAAGGGGACAGAGAGAATCCAGCTACTTATTACAAACCACTTCTCCATGGCTGTGTTAGGTAGAAGATTGTACTCATACATGAACCTCTGCAGAACTAAAGAAAAAAATACAGTTCAAGAGGTGTTTCTGATAGTTGTACAGCTCAGGTACACAATATTGGTAGCCCAAGTTATGTCCAAGCCTATTTTATGGCTATTTTGTAATTCTAGTATTAAACTTTATAAATTATAATTTTCTGTAGCTTTATTCAGTGGAAAATGTCATTTAACTAGATTCAATTGTGAATGACTTTCTATTTGATCAAAGGGATTGTTAAAATAGCAGAAACTGTAACTGAGTATCCAGACTGGATAAAGCCCTGAGTAACTAATCCAATTTCACAGCTGACCCTGTTTTCAGCCAGAGACCTCCTAAAGTCATTGCAGCCTGAACTATCATGCAATCCTATTCAATTCTCATCATACCAATACTTTTTTCCTTCCCATTCCAAGAATTATATAGAATTTCTATGGTTCAAAAGTATTAATTAGATACATATGCCTTGTTCTGCCTCTGCAATCTAAACTGTGCCAGACAACATTATAGATGGAATCATCACTTAAATCTGCAAATCTCCTAGTCTGCACAACGCTAGAGTTTCTACATGCCAAATAATCAGGTATTTTCCCTCTCAGGAAACCATCCTAAATTCTATACTTGTGTTTACTTTTCCACACCTTTATGACCTTTTGTACAATAGTTGCCTCATGGGATGTAAGAGTTTGAGAACGTTATAGCAAAATAGGAGGAGAATCTCACAGAGATCTCTAAGTTAAGAACTATTCAACATTATGAATGTACCTTGAAATTTCTAAAAGAATGACAACGTAACAATTCAAGGGAAAAAAAAAAAAGGATAAAGCTGAGGGCTGCTTGAGGAGTCTTCATCAGTACTAGGGAGAAATAGGTCCTGAAACATGCACCTGTGGAGGACAATAGAAGTATTTTCAAGAGGCAAGAAGAATATTATGGGCACCTTAAAAACATCTAAGAAAATCTGTGTGCAAAGAGGAGCTGAGCTGAACGCTGAGAAAAAGAAAGGCAAAGTGCCAAGTTTGGATGGAATAAAAGAGCTAGTTAAGACACATTAATTATGTTGACTTTAAAATCTCTATTCAGTTGATTTTGCTGTATTGTGATTCTATTTATTTCTGATTATGATGTATCAGAAGAGAAAAAAAAAGTGTAAAACTAGTGGTAATGTGTTCAAAGCAAAAGAAACAATTATGTTAGTTAAGATTTTTTTTTTTTCAGCTGCATATTAGGATGTCATTGCTGGGTTTGGGCCATTTATTTCTTTGAGTGGGTTGCCTGCATAGCCTCCACTGTTACTGTTGACCCGAAAAGAGTGAATGTTTTTCCTCCGCAAATGTAGCAGGCACACCTTTATTCTGGCTCTCCAATACTCAGGAATGTTAGAGACTCTGCCAGTCAAATAATTTTCCCCATTACAATTGGGGCAATACCAATTTTGAACTGTTGACTGTTATAACTGACTTTCTTCTAATATTTAAAATTATATTGATCCTACCTGCTAGTGGGGAAAAAAAAATAAAAAATGATGATGATGGTGTTTAAATCCTCCTTGAAAACAGTCATGATCTAGTACTTCTACATATTCCTGTCATTCTACTTGAAGACAACTGAGACAACTGTAGCAGTTGCACTCTTGCCCACTCTGAGAACTGCTGTGGCAGTTGTACATCCCCACATCCCCCTCTCCTTCAATGGGGCAGTTAATGGCTCTTTTGTGGCACCCGGAATCAGTTGGACAGGGTTGTTAGCAGAGGAGCAGGGGCCCAGAGAAGGCTAGGAGCTTCTGGAATGCACACAGCCAGATCTGATCAGACTACAAAATGGGGTCCCCGATGAAGATTCCCTTTGTGTGGTCTTAGAGCAGCAGGTCTCTACCGGAGCCCTCCCCTTAGGCGGAAACGCTGTCTAAGGAAACTTCCCAGGATTGGAAGCACCTCACCTCCTCGTTTGGGTGAGTGATAATCTACTGTAGTTCTTGCTGACCAGGCAAGTGTAGTCCTTGCTGAATCAGGCGAATGTAGTATCCTGGACTCAGAGGGCTCTGGCTTTGTTTCTTGTGAGTGTGTGCATGCACGCTGTGGGTCCTCATTATTCTCATTTGCTGCACCCCAATAATCTCCTCAACTGATATCCAAAACTTTATCTTATGTTACCAGAGTGATAACTAATTGTATAAACCCTGTTTAGGTCATTTGATTGGCTGTACTTTTCCGGCCAGAATAAAGTCTGTTTTGGAACTTGTTTTGCCCCCTAAAACTGACTTTGGGGTCTCTCCGTGACAACAACAGAAAAAAAAGGGCTTTGGTATTCTTTTTTTTTTTTTTTTTTTCCTCAGGAATACTGTAATTAGTTTCTCTTTTCCCTAAATCCATGAAGAAACATATCACCTCTTGATCACATAGTTAAGAGCATCTTGGGCTTCCAATGAGTTTATCAAGTCAGTTGACCACATATAAGCAGGACCTCCCATTAAGCTACCTTCCATTTTACAGACACAGGGGGAAAATGGTGCTTTCCCCCAGAATGCTTATTCTGGTTTCAGGTACCTGATTCAAACAAAGTGTTTTCAGACTTTATCTATTTTAGAACCGTAGTCACCCCAAGCTATTTCTATGGTCATTTAAAGACTATAGGATATTCCTATAAGTGATTCAGTCCACTTCTGACCATCATTTCTGAAATATTTTTCCTCTTTCTCTCTCTCTGGACAAAAATGTGACTTACATTCCAATTTAAAGTATTCCTCCAGTTGCAGAAAGGAATCTGGGTCCAAATGTCCAGTATCTTCTTAAAGAGCTGAGTAACAACAACAAAAAAAGAGATTAAATTATGAAATATTTATTCTAAATTCATCATCTTTTCAAATATAATTTTCATATGATATTTTGTAAACATTAAGTAAGGCATTTTCTAAACAATGTACATTTCAGAAAGTTGTGGTAGTCATTAGGATTGCTTCTACATTCATGACCTCCTTGTCCCAAGGTATTGCTACAAGTGGGTTGCAAGTACTGTCAAAGCTTGTTGTCTTGTATCAGAGGTGTGACAGCAAATGTAATTTAAAAGCACATTCAGAGAGGGACATTATCATCTGTGAACTGTCTCAGAAACACTTCCATCTTTGATACTATCGAACAGTGGTTCTATACTATCCCCTCCGGGTTTCCCTGCCACATCCCTGTCCAAGGTTCCCTCTGCCTCTGGTCTAGAATGCAGATTTAGATTACTTTAATAGTCTTGCTCTGAACTTTATCTTCAAATGAAGATAACCTAGCACCTGCTGAAAGAATTACATACTGGTTACTGGAGATGGAATTTGTCTGGACAATCACTTAAAAAAGAATATTTTTTTTGTAAAATAACTACTTCCTTGAGCTTTTTTCACCTTCCATTTTTATTTGTAATGTACTAAGTGATGTGAAAGTCTTGCTTTATGGTGCAAATTGTTATTCATGAGGAATCCAGTCTTGGATAGATGCACAAACAGTACAGACACTTAAAGAAAATGTTTTATTAAAGAATCATATGTACTATAAGGTAACTAATTACCCCCCCTACTTAAGTAAGTGCTGTTTTGTTCTTAAGGTTGTTGTATATTGAATGAGGCATTGAACAAACTCTGAAAGATCTTTCTTATTTTCCACCAGCATATATGCATGGGCAAAATCAGTCAAGCTAGGAAAATAAAGAGATAATCAGAAACTAAGTATCTATTTACATTCCCGATAGGCTGCATTTGTTCAGATGTGATAGTTCCTCTGTAACTTCAGAGGTTAAAAGGAGGATTTCACCTGAATTCCTCAGTGAATGATTATTGATCCAGAAGAATGAAAAATAAGAAAGACAGCAAAATAACCTTCTTCCCCAGAGGGGCAAAATTGTAAGATTAGATTTTTTTTTTTTTTTTTCCTAAAGCTCTCATTCTAAAACGAGAAAAAGGGAAAAAAAAAAGGCACAGAGATATATCCTGTAGATATGCAGTTATTTCCTGGACAGATGGATAAACTGACCGATACTTGCAAACATCTCTGTGCATAAATAAAAAAAAGACCTTGCTGTTCTGAAAGAGTAAAGAGGTTGGAGCTTTTTCAGGATTGTGGAGCATCTTATTTTTGTTTTAAAGCTAAAAAACACTAAAAACAAACAAAAACAAACAAACAAAAACAAAAAATATCAGGATGTAATAATTTTGGGTTTTTTCAGTGTTTATTTATTAGTTTTTAACAAAAGTTTTCTGAATATTCTTGTAGGAAAACACACATTTAAAGACAATCACTGCAAGCACTAATCAAATGTATGGAGAATTAGCATCTAAACTTGAATGAATACAATTACACATTTTAAATACATGCCTAAATACCTTATGTATTTATTCCAGTGTGGTTTATTTGTTGTGATCTTTCTAAATGCTGAGGTAAATGCTTCTGCTTATTATACTGTTTTTACAAAACCATTTGTTAACCACTTCATGTAATATTAATGAATATTGGAAGACTATGCTGAAGCTTACTGACATAATTTCTGAATAAGAGTACAGACGTAAGAAGAATTTGTACTTGTTAGTTCTTATTTAATGTCAGTATTATGTGGAAGTAGGCAAACCAGATTTAAATATTAAAACACAATGTTGTATAAGAAAAACTAAAATGGCATATAACTGCTTCAGTTAGATAACAGAGGTGCACTAAATATTGTAACAGGTACATAGCACAGAGGAACAAAGTTTTTATTCTTTCACTGGCCAGCCTTCCTCTATTATTTGGTTCAAATCACAGCCTTGTCTGACTTTTAAGACTAATTGAACTTCTCAGTTTTCAAAAGCCTTTCATTTCAACACTGTTTCTTCAACTTACTCAAAAACGTGGATGGTGATATATTTTTATTTTATATAGCTGTGCAGGAACTACTACGGTATGTGTTTGTCATTGAGTCTTGCTAATTGAAACATAAAGTACAGATTATGCATATCAAAAAGACCTTTCTAGTGACTAAATTAATCCATGTTATTCAGAGTACAAACATGGTGCTAGTGGTTCCTTTAAGAAATCAGAATTTCTAGATCATCTAAACATCAAACACTCCTATTTGCACACAAAGTGCCTTCATAATAAAAAAAAAAAATGCCACTCAGTTTTGATGTCTTCTGCATGTTATGGGAACTTTCTGTAAAGATTCTGTAAAGACTTTGGTGACGCCTCATGGAAAACTTCGAAAATTCCTTTTTCTTCAAGTAATTCTGCAAATATTGTAAAGTATTTGTTTTTCCTTTCTTATTATAGGATTCATCATCTAAGATAACAGCTGTTCTATCTCTGTTATGAGCCTTTCTAAAGGTAGTAACCCATTATTTGTGTATGACATCTATTCTGAGTCATAATATACACTGTCTTTTCATTTCTTTATTATTTAAGGTCAGGAAGGTGGCAATAATGGCTATATTTCCATTTTGGCCACTGTAGTTGTGAATGTCAATCTTAAATAAACTTATCTAGTCTGAGGCATCCCTAGAGGACTACAGCAATGACTTTTTTCTTATCCCCTCACCCTATGTTATGAAACAAGTTTATCATTCTACAATATAGCTAACCCAATAATACTATATATGCATGGGCTTAACATCAGATATAGCACAGTTCCTGTTTATGCTGAAGCATTTTACTCTCTGTCATGTGCACTGTCTTAATATCTCTCTGTTAACTTTCATTTTTTTAGATGACAGTGAACTGGTGAAAAGAAAGGATGAAGGCTTGTGGTAGTGGAAGGGAGGTGTTTAAATGTGATTGGAAAGAACTTAACTCTGAATACAATTATGTGGCTATGTTGCATTGATTTACCACCCATATATTTTTGCATTCAACTGAAATAGAAAAGAGAATGGAGGGTGCAAAAAGACAAGGAAATGAAATATTGTAAAGATCACCATAAATAATCAATTTAAAATAAAAGGATTTTTCTTCTTTATAACAACAAAAGTTCAGCATTCCAAAGAAAGTAGATACTATATGTATTCTATTTCTTTTCCCTCTAAGCAATCTGGTTCATTGAAAGATTATGTGAAATCCAGATATAACAATATATTTTTTAAAACGTAAATCAACAATGTATCTGTTTTTTCTTTGCTTCCGCACCTGTGCACATTTCCCAGCCAATGAAACAAAGGATGGAAAGAGAGCAGAAAGCCATTGACAGTGGCTTCATAATGAAAGCCAGTTTTGCACTTAAAGAAGGAATATACTTGTTATGTTTGAAGTACACTGTATAGTCCCCAAAATTACACTGTTTACAACAGGATTTACTGCTTGAGTTTTTAAGTATGGATAGAATTTTCTTAGAACTTATAAGTAAATCTGTTTCTTAGTATGAGTTAATTTGAAAACTGGTTTAAAAAATTTAGCAATTTCTGTCAGAATTTGTCACAAATCATTTGAATAATAAAATAGTTCTTCAGACCTCTTGCTTGGCAAAATCAGATTCAGTGTTGATATGCAGGCATTACCTATGAACTGAATACTCATTTTGGTTTGTTTTTCATTTTCCTGAGAATTTAGTTTCAGTGACTTGAAATACTGACCACTTTATTATTATTTTTTTTTTTTTTTCAAAATGGCACTACATTTAATTTATGGACACAAGAACAATAATGTTTTTGAGATGTGCAGGCCTAACTTTATTTCCTTTAAAATTGTTCCTATTTATTTTACTTCCCACTCTTTTTTTTTTCTTTCAGATATCTTCCCTGATTCTACTTTTTTCATATATTAAGGAACGAGATTTCTACTTTTTACATCTTTTAGTGTTCTTAAAGCAGTAAAGCAAATGCTGTACACCCCCAAATTTGAATTTAATTCCCTTAGATGTTCATTATACTGGACCTAGAAAGCTAGAATCTTTATACTTCTGATTTCAAAGGTTCTAGAATTTCAAGCTCTTCCTGCTTTTGCATAAATATGAGAAAAAGAGAAAACTCTACTCTGGTAGGTAATTCAAAGAGAGATGATTAAGTTTTACAGAGCAACAAAACCGGCAATGTCAATCTGTGAGCTCAAATCAAGTTTCCTCTGACAAAAGCCTAAAAATTAGTTGAGTAGAATTGATAAGAACATAATTATCATTCTTATTATCTGTTTGTTATTCCTACCTGTTATGGAACACAGATTGCTAGTGGCAGGAGCCTGGCAAAAAAGAGTGAAGGCATAGTAAACCTAAAACTCATTAGTATTTTAGTAGAATAGTTCATCTGACGAATTGATTTCTTGGTTCAGGTTATTTTAAGTAAAGCAACGAAGACACAGATGTTTTCTGATGAATTTTTAGAGTATTGTAGGTAAAAACAGTAGCTCTTTTATCAATGGACATGTTCTCTTGCTTAAAATTATGCATTTATTCCATCTGATAGTCATTCTGATTATGTTCCATTCCTTCAGTTCTATAGAGTAGCTCTCTGTTGAGAGATACAGTAGAGTAACTTTCCAGGATCAGTAAGGATATCTCATGTCTTTTCTGTTTTTGTCTGCAGGTATACTCTTTAGGTCTTTGGAACACTGAGAATTCATTAAACTTGAAAAAAAAAAAAAGTATTTAGAAGTCTTGTGGGATGTCATTTCCATATATCATTGTTTTTCAACACGTCTTTTCAACACTGTTATCATCTATGATGATAGCGCTACTAATTTTCATATTAAAAATGTTAATTAAAGTTATAAAACACTTAGTCAAAAGGTTTAACATTATAAAGTGTTATTTCATTAATAATTTCTTCATTACATCTAAAACAATCTCAGATTCATTTAACTTCCTTTTCTTCTTGTTTATCTACAAATTAATCTTTCAAGTTGATTTAATGTATTTATTCATAAAAAGATTCTTATGAAATGTTCAAATAAGTTAAAAAATTATTATGAGTTGTACATTTTATGCAATTTGACAAAACTGAAGGTATATCTTACTGATGATTATACATAATCCTTTTTATCTCTAGCTTTAAATTAGTCTTTTGCATCTATCTGATTTAGAAATGCTTTGTAACAGGATGAAAATCCTGTACAGTTAGCTCTAGTACCATTTCAGGCAATCTAATTAATGTTGATAGCTATCATGAGTTAAGGAGCTTGCCTGGGTAAAAGGATCGGTTGAATTAAAGACAAAGGAATCTCCTTAAGCAGTGAGAACCCTGGTTAAAACACTAGCATTCCTGTAATACTGAACAGACACTACCAAGTCCAGTCTTCATCAAGAAACTGGAGAAAAAAATTGTCTTTCTAAATCAAAAATACGCACACTTATAAGCATGTATGTCACATGTGCATAAATTTGTTTTCACTTGTAAGCATAGTGCCCATGCCCATCTAAACCAAACCTCAGAACAAGAGAAGTAGCAGGATATCATGCACTCAATTTTGAAAATTCAAAATTAATAAACCAAGCCAATATGTGTGTGCATATTTGTACATGTTTTCAAGTGAGAATCATCATTAGCACTGTCTTACAATACTCAAGTTCTGTACAGAGAGTGAGAATTCAGTAAAACAAATTTATTTCCATAGTCAGTTTAGCTTTCTCCTTCTGTTGTATTTTCATTGTATACATAAAGATAGGAAAGCTCAGATCTTAGAAAAGAGCTTTCTTGATCTGCAGAAGAAATATTGCTTGTATTTTTCAGAAACAGTGCCACCCAACTCTGTTAAGAGATTTTATCTTTTGGTACTTATAAAAATTTCTCAGCAGGTTGTTTTGTTCTGCATGCTCCGCAGCAGGCAGGTCTTCACTTCCGTAAAGTGAATTCTAAGTTCCATGAAGGATCCATTGTCTGTAGAATCCTAAATACAGTCCTTACACAGAGGAAGCACTCTCATCAGACACCATCTGATAAGAACACCATAGGAACATTCCTCTGGCAGAGGTGATTGGTATCTTTAGACTATTAATGTAGAACTGTGATAATTGAGGCCTCAGCCAGGTCATAGCTGGTGTCATGCTTCTGCAGTTTGTTAGCCAGCTGGAACAATACAGATGTATTGCACCAAACGTCAAATTGTACCAAAATGTACAGAAGTACCACTCAGGAAAACTTTTTGATGTTTTGCTCATCTACTCTTTTTTTCTTACTTGCTAATAGCTGTTGCCAGAGATTTCTTTCACCTTTCTTCTAACCTTTTTCCACTTTAGGTTGCTAAGATTTTTTTTACTTTTTTCTTTTTTGCTAAGATATGCTTCTTCATGGAAGTGAAAAGCTTTCATGGAAAATCCTGGTTACAATAAAACTTACTGAGCTTCAAGGTGAAATTATTAATTATAGAAGACCACTCCAGAGAGTAGCCACAGGCTTAGTGGTTCAGTTAATCATCCCAAGAGTGAGAAAAATTGTAATGTCTACACTAAGCTATTTAAAGCAATAAGTTTGACTCTTCCAAGAACCAAATAAGCACCCTACATGGTGCTGTGTCTTTGAAGGGATTGTTTGATTTATGAGAAATTTCAGTTTTATGCTGGTAAAAAATGAAAATTAATTTTGACCTCCTGACATTATATATGTGAAACTGCATTCTTGTTTACCAGACAATTTCAATATTTCTGATAGTTTTCTTATTTACTTCCCACAGACTCAGCCTGTGGTGATCTCTTGCATTCTGACAGTTTGAAAGCTTAATTGTTCGTCTTTACCCTATAGCAATTAATATAACTTTGTTCTGGGTTTGGAATCTAATGCAGTCCATATTTCTTTTCTGATGTAAATAATCACATATACACAATTCTTTGAATCCAGTTAAATAGTGATATTCATGACATTATCAGAGTAAAATGGAAAAATAGACATAAAAGAGTATGTGACATAAACACATGAAACATGACTTTCTGTCTAAATACATTTAAGGTATAAATTCTAAGGTTCAGACGACGGGTATATTTCATCCTCCAGTTTCTCAAATGAAGGAAAACTGTACAAATGGGGCAAGTAGGAAAGAAAGAGAGTAATTTCCTTTGACCAAACATATTATCATTTAGAATGACCAACGGTATCCCCAATAGTCACTAACTACCATGGATTCTATATTGTGACTGCCAGTCTCTTATACTTTGGATATCTCAGAGGAACTCAAATGACACTTCAAGCTTCTGTTTAGGTTGCTGGCTTGGTTTCTGTATACTTATTTGTTTTTCACCAAGGATAACATAGAAAGATAAGCTTAGAACACAATTCTCTGGTACCACAGGCAGATAGACCATGTAAATCTTTCATGTATCCCCCATCAGTGCAATTTCATTCCAAAGATGTTACTGTAATATAAAGTTACAGTAAGTAGATGATGGTTATTATGTATTTTGATTATTTTATTTTTAATTACAATTAATAATTCTAGTGTTAATAATATACTCTTGTAGTCACAATAACATGCACTTTGAAACTATCTTTGATATCTACATGTAAATTTATGAAGTCAGCAATTTAAACAAAAAAAATATTAGTTATTATTTGAAAGTTATGTAAAGAGGCATGAATTCATATTTAAATAACAGTAGCAATTTCCATTCAGGAAGTCTTTAATTCTTAAAATGAATTCCAAGTGCCAGAAGAAATGTACAATTTATAGCTGCTGGAACATAAAGCATGTGCTATATTATTTTTCCCTAGTAGTTCTTTCTTTCTACAGATAAAAAAGCAGGGTTTTTAAACATCATCCTCACCAAGCTTTGTGGCAAAATGTCTCAGTTCAGAAAACTACATTTACGAACTGTTTAGTTTTGCCTTTTTCTTGCTTTACAAAGACAACTCTGCAGAATTTCTCTCCAAAATATCTTCTAAGCTACAGAACAGGAATTTCCTGTGTTGCCTGCAAAATAGCTTTAGGTAAACCAAAAAGCCACACTTATTTTGGTGTGAAAATGTGGACACAGAGAATTATACTGGTAAAAGTTCAGAATTTTAAGTGTGCTGGCATATATTGCGCTGGTGCAACTGGTAAAATTTCTGCAAACATTAATTGTTACTGTTGGTAATGGGCACCTCTGTATTATGAAGCTTTCTGGTGGTCACTTTGCCAGGACATGGAAAAACATTATGCTTAGTGGACAGCTGCCAAGGAATTTTCTACCAGACGGTTAATAAACTTATTATGGATCCTTCAGAAGCTACAAACTAGTTCATAGAGACCATTACTTCCAGGAGAATTGGGACAAAAGTTTTAAGTATCTGCTTTTAAAAGATCATCAAGATCAAATGAATCATGGACTCACCAGTTAACACAGATCCAGACACAGCACTATGAATCTGGTAGATGTCATCATAATTTCTTTGGATTACCATCTCAAATGCTTTTATCAAGACACATTTTACTTGCTTGACTCTTAGCATCTAGCATCCTTTAAAATGTTTTAGACCAGGGGTGTCAAACTCATTTTCACCAGGGAACACATCAACCTCGTGGCTGCCTTCAAAGGACCGGATGTAATTTTAGCACTGTATAAATGTAACTACTCACTTTAGAGATCTGTTTGTTTCATTTACTCCTATGCAGGAGTCTCATGTCATTTTAGATGCTCCATGGAACTCACTTCACCTCTAGCTGCATCATATCTATCAGCTTCTGTGGATGTCTTGGACATCATAGAGGCACCAGGTGCCTATGTTGCCTAAACTCTGCCCTTGACTTCTGAAAGCCAGCAATCTGTGCCTGAGAGTGTTCTTCTGGAGACCATTTCACACATACTCACAAAATGTCATTTGTGATGCCCTTCAGCTACCTGTCTGGTAGGCATACCCTGCAGACTCAAGTACATAGTATATGTCTTCCACAGGTCTTCTGACATATCTACCCCACATTCTCCAAAGGTGCTTATCTGTGGGCCTTTAAACTCCTTGTGCAATCATTCAGTGGAGAGAAATAATCTTTTCCAGAGACATGAATCTGAACAGTCTGAGACACCAGTCTTAGGATGAAACTAAATGAACCTGGAGGTGATTTTCTCAGACTTAAGTATCCAACACACAAGCTTTTTATCACTGTTTCAAATGCTGTGGGATATTGAAGTCTTCCTTGTGTGGCTGATAAATATGTCTGGGTAACTGTGGGAGACCTGTGGCCTGGAGTAGCAACTGAAACACAGACAGGATAGTCAACTGCATTTTTAATGGTACTGCAAACGGACAGCTGAATCAACACCTTAACTTTTAGAAACTGAAGCTAGAGAAGAAGAGTCCCACCACTGGCCTATTGAAAAAAGAAGGCTGAAGTTCACTGGTATTAAGCGAATTATTGAAAAATTTCTGAACCTTCGGTCTTTCAAAGAGACTGCTTTCATGCATTCCAGAAGGAGATTAAGCCTGGTGAAATCTGGCTACCTCTATCCAGTAGTGAAATATAAACGGGTATAATTTCAGATACATCATGGGCCTCACTCTTCCCTGTCATATTAATTACATTCTCAGAATATATGAAAGCACTATTGTGTGGATGCATGCAGGTAGATGCATGTTTCTCTATAATCTGATATGTCTATATGCTGGGCTAATGTGGATACAGGACTTCTAAGATGAAGCTGGTTAATAACCAATTGGTTTGGAGCATATATAAAGTCTGCATCTTTCTGCATATACATGTGTATCTAAATACTTTTAATTTTCATAAAGAGGAGAGCTCTGATTATGGCAGGATTTATGAAAAAAAAAAAGTTTTGGAAATAAAGTATGGACTAATATAATACCTTCTGAGGAAAAACTTAAGTTTTATTATAAATGGAGAATGAGCCCATAAAAAGGGTAATGCTGAAGCCCTTTAAACATGTGTTTTAATTGACATAGATGCCCTTGAAACCTTTGAGATGAAATATGCAATTCCTATACTAAGACTTATTAGTTTTACTCAATCTTTTTGATAGCTGTATAACACAATTGTCTCTGCCATTTCAGATATGTTCATGATATCAAACACTAAAAAATCTTTTCAAGAAAACATTAAAATACTATATCTGACTGGTGGTTGCCTTGTTCAGAAACTTACTTATGACAAAATCAGGGATTTTTTTTACATTTTTTAAAAATGTGTACATTCACTTATTAGCTTCAATATGTTTTTTTCCCCATCCTTGCAAAGTGGTCTCTGTGGGAATGTATGTAGTATATGTTTGTGTGTGAGAGATTACTAGAGGAAAGGAATACAAAGAACCTTTAAACACTTCACTTTTGTGAAAAGTAGCAAAATAATGCACTTTCTGGTGACCAAGCTGACTGCTGGATATAACATCTTGGTACTCATCAGAGATGCATAAATTGTTTGAAAGTGTCTCACTAGTAATTTATTGTATTCTAGCTTTTTAGTATATTAAAATCATATATAATAAAGTCTAGAACTAGTCTTCTTGCATGGTATTAATTATGCCCATAAAGACCCCTATGGGAGAGTGAACCTTGATTAAGTACTTTTAGGACTGTTAGCTATAATAAATCAGTTATAATAAAACAGTTGGCTTTAGGTATTATTTCTACATACACAATTATGGTCTTGGCATTTCCAACTCCTTTAAAAATTTGTTACATTTTTATTGGTTAGGAAAAGGAGCATCATGCACTTTGTGGCAAACATGAAAGTTATCCAGAAACTCTGTGTACTTACTTTTATTATAGTTGTCAAGATTTAGTTCTGGTATACATAGGCTGTAACAGAATATTAGTCACATAGCTTGGGAAGAAAATACGTTACAAATAAACTATTTTTAGGGTGAGCATGAGTTTCAACTCCACTACTGAGAGCAGTGCGAATCTTTCATCAATATTTTATTAGATCAAATAATTTACAAATAACAATAATGTTGTTAGAGGAGGAACCAGGAAGAATCTTTGGTTATGTATCAGTTGTACTGCAATACAAGTGCAGTGTCTAGAAGGCTCCAGCTAAACTTGGTCAGAGTTAAATTCAAAGCTCTTGACAAAATAGTAATAGACAGACAGTTTTATAGACATTTGCTCCATATCCCTCTTTTAGGTAGCAAGACAGATCAAGTTAATAGCTTAATTCGCCATATGGACCAAACTATGTGATGTGCTTGCCAATATATATCTGTAAGGATGTAAACATTAGAAAAAAACAGAAAACATATTCAAGCTGTATTTTTATGATTACCCAAGAATTTCCATCTAAATAAAAGCATATGTTTCTGTATTTTGTTGAGACCTGATTCACCTGTTGGAAATGTTTATCTGTCTTAATACACTATACAAGGACATTTCAATTATACATGTTTGTTACGTAAAATTAGACAAGAGCAACTGAGGTCAATAAGGAGAACTGAAGGCATGAATCACTAACTGTACACACTGCATCTGTACAACTAGAATGAACCTTGTCTTTTATTGATTTTTTTAAAGACTTCCTTTAAAATATGTATTTTAAGTTATTTCTCCTTGTTTTGTGAAAATTAACAGTCCACAGCTTTCATGAGAGCTGTCCTGTGCCTTGGTTTGCAGTAGTTTGGTGTTTAGCCTAAGTAACTTTAGTAGCTCAAAATGTTTATTTCTTTGTAAAGCATAACACATGCTACAGTTTTATATAAATGATTGCTAGTAATAATGATATAGCTATATTTTCTATTAGCGCTAATATTTACCAACGGTGAAATTCATTCCCTATTCTGTAGAGAGTCTGAATGATAGGCTTTTATATAAAGCACAACAAGATGAGAGTATATATAAATATGAGAGATTATTAATAGATAATTCAGATATGTTGAATTTTAATTAGAATAAGAAAAAGACAGTAATGTATTTATTTTCATTGTCTAATCCTAGTGTGCAAGTAGGCTCAGGGTTCTTAGAAAATAAGGTATTCTTAGTACAGCACTAGAGCTTCAGGAAGAGCTATTGTACTTCTTTGTCCCTCCAGTCTTGAAAGTCCATATCTGTGAAAGCAGATGAACAGGCAAAGTGTGTACAAGGGCACAAAGACTTGTTATAAAAAGCGACATATAAAGAAATTTGTATCACAAATATGACAGTCCTTGAGGACAGCAGAGAGATCATAACAGGAATAGTGTTGTACTTAGCAATATTTGTTTCCTATGCCTTGGGCAGAAAAAATTTGTTGCTGATGTGCTCAGTGAGAGAGACAATACGGTATTTTTAAGACCTTTCACTTGTGATATAAGACTTCTAGTTACCTTTTTCTGAAAAAAACCCTGAAATTACCCAAGTACAAATATGCTACTGTGGTTTTTTTTAAAGTTCAAATTAATAAGCTGCCTGCTTTCATGGCAAAACACTATAACTTTTGCTATTCATATGTTAGAATGATAGAATCATGAAATCATAGAATGTCCTCAGTTAGAAGGGACCCACAAGGATCATGGAGTCTGACTGCTGTCCCTGTATACGACAACCCCACAGTTCACACCATGTGTCTCAGGGCGTTGTCCAGTCTCTTCTTGAATACTGACAGGCTTGGAGCCATGACTGCCTCCTTGAGGAGCCTGTTCCAATGTTCCACTACCCTCTGGGTGAAGAACCTTTTTCTAATGTCCAACGTAAACCTCCCCTGGCACATCTTCCTGCCATTCCATTGGATTCTGTATTTGGTCATCAGAGAGAACAGTGCCTGCCCCTCCTCTTCCCCTTGTGTGGAAGCTGTAGATTGCAATGAGGTCGCCCCTCAGTCTCCTCTTCTCCAAGCTGAACAAAGTCTTGTTTTTATCTATCAGGGCTTTTTGAAAAATACTTTGGAAGCAGTTTAGAATATAACTTCAATTGACCTCAGCAACTAGTCAAAGTTCAGAACTCAGTGTTTCTTGGTTTGGTTTGTTTGTTTGTTTTTGTTTTTGTTTTTGTTTTTAATCCCTGAACACAGGATGACTTAAGAAACAAGGGACCCATTTCCTTTATCTTTTCAATTGATCAGCATATAGTTTCCCAGAAGTTTCCCCTTCTCCCTAATTCTGCTGCTACTACCTCTTTTCTGCACTTATCCATTATTATTTCTCTGCCTTGTCTCTCTGCTGGTACTTCTACTCATGTACTTACAGGTGAACTTCTTACAGGTAAAATTCTCAGTGATACTTCCATTTCATTTAAGTCTTAATCTTGAGCATACTTAATGTACGTTTTCCCTGACCAGAGACTTTCACTCTCTATGGATACTTGAGTTTCAGAAAGCATTATTGTTTCTACTGTATTAAATGAAGGACACTGATTATGACCACTAGTTCTAACAGTATTTTCTTTATCTCAAAGAAAGCTTTCTTTACTTTTCAATGGGTGAGTTACAAACTACATCTGGCCTTATTAGTATGTGACCAGGACAGGTAATCAAGGCTGCTACATAAAGCAGGCTCAAAGCATTAATTCAATCATTATCAGACTTCTGGGAAGAAATGGTCTGTTTCACTTAGAACTTTTCCAGAAAGTACCTTGGCACAGTTCCCAGCAGAGTGCCTTTCAGGTACTGTTAATAGTAATAATGTGTAGATGTGCCTACTCACTATAAGGGACAAATGGAAGGAGAGCCAAATTTGATAGTGCAATCTGGACCATGTCACTTGGTGAAAAATTATCTCTGTTTTCTTTTATTTAGATATAAAAGTGTGAACATGTAGCTATGATAAATAACTCACTCAGGACTAGAAATGTCAGTCTATATCTGTAAGATATTGTGCTGTTCACATTTTTTCTTTGTTGGTTTAGCTATACAAAGTGAAGCCTCACCTCTGTTCACTCTTTATCTTTTCCACTCCATATGCAAAGAAAAGTGATTAAAAAAGCATATGGTATCTGTACTTGGAGTTGTACTAAGTTGTAGGAAGCTAGTGAAAGTGAGAGAGTCAAGTAGCTATGCCTCAAATGTCTTTTGAACTGAAACCTGTCATTCTGTGTAGCCTCATCTAGATGTTCCTGCTCTGGCAGGGGGATTGGACTAGATGATCTTTCGAGGACCCTTCCAATCCCTAACATTCTGCGATTCTGTGATTCTGTGATTCTGTCTACTGTGTTTTTGTTCTTTCCAGTACTCAGGTTTAGTGCTTGTGGGACTATGGAATAATCAAGTACACTTTATGTGTGTACACCTCTTTATCATAGTCTCTTTTATTGTTCTCTCTACCTGTGAGTACCAAGATTAGCTAATCACTTGTCACATATTTCGATGGGTCTGAAGTGACCAGTCTCAAGTAGACTACCTAGCTCTCCCTAGGTTCACCCCTATGAGTCATAATTATCATGTGTCTACAGGACAGACATCATTTTAGGCAGTCTGAGGCTGGGCTATCAATGTAAAATTGTAAATATCTTCTGATTAGCTACAGATAGACTGTAAAGGCAGTGAGGATATGAATTTCTGACTTGGACCTTTTCTTACATTCACCATTTCTTGTGGCAGTGCTGATGTAACTAGTGCTTCATTTCTTCCTAGGCTACCTGCAAGACATATGGTCCCATTACTTATTTTCCACCCATTACTTTGTACTTCGTGGCATCAATCACCTAATCAGACAAAATTGATTATACTTAATTGAAAAGTCATTAAGGTATGTCTTGTGAAGGAGTTTGTGGAAGTATAATAGATAAAGGACCTTCTATAATGAGAAAGTAGACACCTTGCTCATATTTAGACATTTCGGACAGCTAGTGCTGAGTTCTGCTGATCAAACAACATCATCTATTGCTATTCCAGATGTTATTAGTGTAGCTCTTCTGTTCTTCAGACATAGAATACAAGTTTTCAACTGGTGATATTTAGTGTCTACCAGCTCCATGAAGATGTCTCAGACATCTCTGGGTACTAGAAATGTGTAGAAAATAAATTCCTAAATTTAAATAAAGTGAATGATACTCAGGATTATTTCCATCTGTGCTTTGATTTAGCTTTTTTAATATTGTTTTTAAAAGAATGATTGCCCAAGACTTCTTTTCTTCATTATTACTGGTTGTTTATGGATGATGTCATTGATGCCTGAATATTTTAGGATAAAGAAACAACAGGAGTATTTTATAAAGCTGTGTAAATAAACACACATTTGTGAAAATTTGGAAATGTACCAGTATGTTAATTAATGGACAATTAGATAAATATATTTCCAATAGAATTGCTCTAGTTTCTAATTCAACTTTAAAGGAACCTATGTTGACTGCAAAGAGGTTTTCTCACAGAAAGGATCAGCAAGTGAAGGATCAGCAAGGTATACATGAGCTAGAATATGTTTGTAGCTAACACAAACTTATCAGCTACCAGTATGCTAAATTCTGAAACTTAATACTAGGTGAACTCGCCTTGTTTTGTGCATGTTTCTACTAATACAACAAGTGGTGACTTTTCTAACGTGTCAGATGAAGAAAAACAAAAACAAAAACAAAAACAACAGAGATATAAAGGTATACTTTCTTCTTAGGTTAGTTCCATTCCCTAGTGATTCTACTGAACGATGGAAGTTTGACATAAAGACCAATGACACCAAAAACTGGTTTATAACTTAGTTTTACAGCTAGTGTGGCCTCAGAATTGCTCTTCTGTAATCTACCCTGTCTTCCTCGGTTAGCAAACATTATTCCAATTATAGCTATGCCAAATATAGACAGAAGAGATACACCTCTTAACCAGCAATTAATTTCCAACTGAAAATTTATAAATATAAAAACACTGATTGCCAGTTCCAGGTGCATCCCATCAATGGTTAAAAGAGAAAAATGTTAAACTATGATGTGGTCTCATCAGAGCAACTACTACAGGCAAGCCAAAATCTTTAGTAATGTTTCTGTGGAAATGGGATTACAGTGATAGGGCTGGGTAGAGATTAAACTAAAAGGTAGAAGGAATCCTGACAGAATCCTTACAGAAAGAATTTCAGTTCCATTTGTCTCTGATGGAGAAAGATACTATAATTAGAACAGTTACAGTAGATGTACAGTTATAAACAGAATGCGTAATTTCCACATAAATTCATCATAAACAACTGTGAAAAGCCATCAAGTTAGACATGTGGAAAAAAAAAAAAGTAAAAAATACATTCTTGCTTCTATGATTGCTATCCTTTCAATACTAGAAGTACTGTATTAATACTTTCAGATAGAGGAAAAGTATTTCCTGTGGAAAGATAAAAAAGTTGTACCAGATTTCTAACTCAGTATCATGGTACTAAATGAGTTTAATAGCAGATGCCTAGGAAACAGAATAAGAATATAACAATCAATATAAGTTCTTGGAATAGTTTACTTTTCTACATAATACTGGTATAGCCATAAGGAGTCTACATACAGGTGGTTCAAGATTCTTGTTTAAAATTAGAAAAGTAACATTAGGTGAAGAACTTAGAAAAATACTATATAAAGGCTTGGGAAAAAAAAAAAGGGGGGAAAATGAATGTCAAATTTATCACAGATAATGACAAGTACTTTTTTATTTCTATGGGAATTTACCTTGTTTTTCTTTGGTCTTCTAGTCAGCCTGTATGACCAGAAAATAAAACAGATTGTTGTTCTTATTTTGAAAACTTTATAAAGTGAATGAACGTAGCATTATTTAGTTTTCTTCTGTACAGGTTCCCCAAAAGCATGTAATGAATTAACCTGTTGATCCTTGCCACTGGTTTCAAGAATGAGATGCGAAACCTGATCATCCTCATGTTAAGAAGTATATTGAGACTGAATCTCCCAGTTTCTGAATGAGTAAAACTATGATATAATATTTAATAAGGATAATGCTATCTTTCTTTTTTCTATCCTCACTTCCACATTTGTCAGTTGAAGTAGCAGTGGCTGCTGAATGTTGTGTCACCCTGATTTTTTAGTGTGTTTTAGCTATACTAAAGAATATCTCCCATTCCAACTGAGGTCTTTGGCAAAGCATGACTATGCAGATTACTAATGGAGCTAAGTATCAAACAAGTGTGTAGCAGCTCAGTCATGCCAAGATGGCAACAGTCCTGGCCATTCATGGCAGCAACATGCTGTGCATCTTGAGAATTTTCCTAAGGCAATCTTATGTGTCAGTAATCTCTGCTCAGGCTGTTTTGAGGACTATAGCCTTTAATTTTGGTACTTAAATTCTGAGTACCACATTTCATGCCTAGGAGCCTCACATTTGCAAACCAAAGCTTGGATTAGAAATTTTGTCTGCTTTCATAGCTCCTAAATTCAAACTGTTCTTTTAATAATTTCACTTGCAGATACTTTGAAAGAATAGAATTTTCAGATACTTTTGCATAATTATTCTTTATATCAAATGTATTTTTGTTTGATTCCTATTACATTCCTGCTTAAATGGTTCAGACAAGCAATATTTTCAGAAAGAGTGTTACTGAATGGGTAATTAATACAAGTTCCCAAGTATGGATTAATGAACTTGTAAATTTCTTTGGGGTTTTACAGCCAATAGTGATGATGTTTTATCCTTTATCATGTTCAGGAAGACTGGTAATACAAAGAATCTGAAACTGCATCAAGAGGCAGTGCAGACTTACAGACAGGAGGGAGCACACTCAATTCAAGAAATGATGTAGAGCTTTGACCAAAACAACAATGTGTTTTAGTCCTACCCATAATGATGGTTAAGAATGACTAAACAGTTGAGATATTACCTGTTTAAGAATGTTAAGTGTTATCTTCTTTTACTTTCAGGCAGGCTTGATAGGGTAATTTTTTTGTTCAAAATTAATTTTTTCTTAACAGAGCTAACTAAATCACTAAATAATCCACTGTTAACCCCTGACAAAAGACTAGAGTACAGGAACAGGATTACTCAATAACTATAAATTTCAGAGACTGAAGAATAAAATGTCCAGTCCAGAAGACCTTGGCTGCCTATCTCAAGAGGGGGAAACTTTAGTGGAAGTTTTGCAGAATGCTGGCATTTGTGTAGAAGTTTAAGTAAATCTTTCTCCGTAAGGAAGGAAGCATGATCGCATGATTAAATTTTGCACAGAGTGCCGGAAGTTCAAGAAGGTTGTACTTCCCTACTTCTGTGATTTTTTTTTTTTTTTCTGTACTGCATTGGATAGCAATAGTGTAGAAGTCCATGTACAAAGAATTATGTAATCTCAGATGATAAAAAGCAATCTTTTAAAGAATTCAATCAGGATTATATATGGTCTTTTGATAATTTATTCTGCTTGTGTATGTGGTGGTGGTGGGAAATCAGTTTTTGTAGTTTCATCTTACATTATTTATATATTACTTAGATAAGAAATTTCAGCTCTCAGATATTAATTCTGGGTTCTATTGCAGCACACATGTTTATAACATTTAGAAGTGAAACTGTAAAAATTACCTTTACCAGTTTTCTTGATGTTCTTTCCTGAAAAATTTAGTAGGAGATCTTGGTGCAGATATTGTAAATTGTCTCCACTTATCAGGACTTAAGAGGAACAACTTTAGCCTTCATAATCTACAGAAAGCCTTAATGTGAAAAAAGATGACACTGTAAAATCACAGAATCACAGAGTAAAAGTTGCATTAGTCTTCAGTGGAATGTATTCAACCACTTCACTGTATATATCACCTCTTCCCTAAGAAATCTAGTTCTACTTAAATAACCTGCTGACATAAATTAGGATTTTAAAATTCTGGAGAGATGAAATCTGCTGAAAGAGCCTGTGAATAACAATCCTCACATCATCAACGAATATTCTCCAGCACCTGATAGTGATCTAGTAAAAATCCTCTCTGGGAATTCTGTGTTTCACAACCTACAGTGCAAAAAGCTGAAACATTTATGTAATTCTTACATAAGAATTTCACAGACTTGCTATAGTTGAAACTCTGAAAGATTTTCCTTTTTTTTTTTTCTCTTTTTCAGAGGTTTATAGCACTAAGTCAAAAACAAAAACAAAAACAAAAACACAATATAAACAAAACCAAACAAACAAAACCAAAACCAAACAAACAAAACATGATGATTTAGAATTTCACATATATAGCCTTAATGTCCTTTTGTCACATTATAGTGAAGTTATTAAACATCAGTTGTCAGAACAGGTTAGGAATGTGTCATGAAATGTCTCAGGTTAGCACCCAGGCTATGCAACACAAATCTTGAGTGTGGATGTGGGCTACAATCCAGATACATCCCTTGGCTATCTTTTACACATTAAATCCACAGCCAAGTGATCATCAGGGAATACTTGTGTAGGAAACTCAAGCACGTGGCACTATTTAGTACAGATCCTCTCTGTGTTAGTTATCTGCAGTTTAAAATATGTACATTGTGTCTGACCCGAAGAGGTCTATGTCTTCTTCTAGGGAATGCTGTGATGACATGGGTGTTTTTATTCTCTGAGGCAATAATGAGCCATATCACAGCACAGTATTTTACAGTTGCTGTGTATCTCTGTAGGAACAGTTAAATGTTATGACTATGATCACATTCAAGGTATGAAGTATGGAAGTATTAACCACACTACTTCACTGAATTACAGCTTGACCACACAGAATTCAAAGTGTCCTGTGTTAATTCATGACCTCCACTAAGGGCAGTTTCATGTGGGAATAATTAGCTGATCAAAACTTGAAATTATCACTTCTATACGAAAGTACCAGTATCACTTCCCAACTTGTATCTTTCTTGAGGCTAACAGAACACAGAGGAGTTAAGAAGGCAATATTTTTGATAGATCCTAGTCTAGCAGAAGCTGTTGCTTAAGGATAAAGTTGAGTAAAGATTAATATGAGGACATACTCATGGTTATTCTATATAATATTGTTTAACAGCTCAACTCCTTTTGTCTGTCCTGAGAATTATGTTCAGATCTCCCACTCATACTGCTAGGGTGTTGAAGGGACTGTGACCTAACTGGTCTTTTCCATCAGCAGCACTACAGTGCAAAGCTAATTATGTGAATCTGTTATTGATATAGATCCTCCAAACAAAACCAAAACAGAACAAGAAAACACACACTCTTTAGCATTTAGTAGAGTGCCTTGTCCTTTCTTTAAGGGTACAGTCTGCAATTTATTTTAACCACTTAAGGAAAACATTTCACAAGTCGCACAAAGGAAAGACATAACAATGACATTAACTATTTAAGAGTGTTTTAAACCTGTTCACCTTCCATCTACTAAAAATCATCCTGGGCCACCGAGGAAAGTATTATTCCTATCAATACTTCTTTGGACAATGTGAGCTATCTTCTGCTATTTATCTGTATTATTCAGTAACACTGATAATACTGACTTAAACTAAGGTAGAAACACAATTATTTACTGTTGTCTTTTGGATTATTTTCCCTCTGTAACACAGAAGATTAAACATAATCAGTTCATGCTGGAAATACTTCTAAGCTTCATCAAGGACAAGCTCACAAATTAAGTTTGCCTGTTATTTAACATTCCATACAATAAATTGCTTAGAAAGTTGGTTTTTTTTTTTGGTAAGGAAATTATTTTTACATCAAAGTGTCAATAGTTATGTGAAAGGAAATTATATTTATTTTTCTGCAAACTAGGAACATTTAGTGAAATATTTAAGTTTTGGGGTTGTGTTTTCTTTTAAAAAAAGCAATAAGAAAAATACACTATTTACTTAAAAGAAATAACAGTATAAAAACATGTGAAGATACTATAGTGTTGGTTGTCAAAATTTTAGTCTGTTTTTCACAGTTGCTTTGAAAGATATATCATTATGTTAGTAATTCTGAAAGTCATTTTCCTTTCTATTTTCTGACTCTTTTTTTTTCAGAGAGTTTATGTGTGAATGCCCATTTTAAAATTTGTTTTGTTGACCAGAACAATTTGTTTCAATAAATTCTAAAGAAAACAAATACCCCATTTCAATTTTCTCTTTTTTCCTGGTATCAACCAGAATTAATTGCTTAATTGGATGCTAAATTACTATGACAAGTTTTTTTGTTTCAGACTTTCTGTAATGGAAGATTTCAAAAATTTTAATGGAGATTTCAGTGAAAATTCATTGTACAGAGATTTTAATTTAGCATGCTTTCCATCTTTATTCCATTAAGACCTGGTAAAGATTCTGTATCTTATCATAATACTAAGCCTGATAAACCCATATATTGTTTAGTATAACTACAGAAATTTTTATTTCCTTTTTTTTTCTTGAGTTTATTGGTTGTTTTTGAAATATTTTTTAATGGTAGTAGGAGACCTGTAAGAGTGTTTTTGGCTGGTGAAAATAATCCAAATGTTGTCTTAAGTTGTGCTTAGTGTTACATAGTGCTGGCTGTCCTACAGCATTTGGACCTGAAGTATGGCCAAGATATTGCTCTGCTTGCATTCTTTTCAGTTACAAAAAGGGAAGGCCTGGTGTAATTCAGAATCTGGGTTTAGAAATCTGGAGCTGTACAGAGAATAGAACTGTTATTTTTGGCTGAGCAAAACAGGCAAACCTTCTAATGTGCCAATTTTAACAGATTCTTCCATAGAAGATGCAATGTACTGCTCACAGCCACATAAATGTACCCTAGGAAATGTCATTCCATTAGGAGAACAGTCACATTTTTTGCATTACAACCACCACACACACTTAGAGGCTTTTAACATAAAAAGAGAGGCACAACATAATTCCCAAATACCATACTGAATTCTTTTCACTGGGGTGGCTGAATAGTTCAAAACAGCAGTTACCTTGAAAATAAATGACTGTGCTGAAAGGGCAATTAATTAATTCGGATAAACTAAATAAACTTTGCAAACTGACTAATGTAGCAGAAATTACTGGGTGCTGATAATGCTGTTTTAATTATTAAGTTCACATTAATTAATTTCAAAGCTACCTCTTTTGAAATCCACAGTTTTACCAACATTCAGAGTATAAAACATTCCAAGAGACAAATTTTGCTTAGTAACACTTTTACAAAGACTGGAATCAAGACTTCATACAACTAGAGATGATGAATGTTAAAAGAAAGTGACAGTTTCAACAACATAAGATCCAAGTAATTGCATGGTACTTGCTTGAACACAAACTGAGAAACAAAATTTGTTTGTGCCAACCTATTTCTTTCATGGAAGGAGCAGAGCTTTTTGTTAATTGTTAACATGGTTCTGAAAATAAAGGGAATTTAATGTCTCTTTGAGAGCTGCAGTAGAATCAGAGCTCATAGCTTCCCCTGACTTTGCATGGCTACTGGACACAGTGGAATTCAGCTGTGATCTGAATGTTGTTGAATCTGACTTTTGCAGGCTCTGTGCTTCATAGTCCTCAGCACATCTATTTGCTGATAGTGGAATTTTAAAGATGTTATTTTATTTTTGAAACCTTGAAAGATTACTGAATGTAATAAAAAATAATTTCTCAGTAGGTAGATTTTGCAACCCATTCATTGTATCTGTTGAAGTACCGACTTATGGTCCCAAATCGGTTAGAATAGGTATCTAGCGACCTTACATATTATGTTACATTTAGTAGTTCTAGTGTTGATGATTCTTGTACAGCAGGATGTAAGTAGCAAAAAATCTACTTATACTATACTTTGTGCCCTAATACTTATCATGTGTGAAAAACCCTTTCACATATTTCAATGATTGAAGTACTTATTATGCATTTCTGTTTTGGAATGTTCAGCAGGGATTTTACTCTCTCTACATTACTCTGAAAAAAAAACAGAAAGCAAGGTATTTTGTATTTAGGACTATCTGTCATAATGATGAGTTCTATAAATTGCAAAAAAAGGATACAGCCAGTATATTAACATCTGCTGCATCACACAGCAGACAACAATAGCACCAATACAATAACTAAAAGATACATTCCCGGAAGGATTTTGTTCTCTAATCCCTCATCATTTTGTTTCATTCTTAAAATTAAAACACCTGTAGCCATAATTTCTCCTGACAAGCTGAAAGACATCAAACAGAGAACAAGTTTAATGAAACACTTTAATTACATTTTTGGTATAGCTTCACCATGTATCAACACCTCTTACAAACATCTTAATCAAACTTGCTTTTTCATGTTTTCACTTGAAGCAAATTTAAATTTTTGCAGAAATCTACATACAACTTTAAGGACCAGGAAAGAATGTCTTTGAGAAAACGACAGATAAAATAGCTGTAACACAAACCCTTACCAACACTTTCTGATGTCAACTCAAATTAAAATCACTTCAGGGCAGAAAAAACTTCTACAGAAACTTTGAATGCAAGCTTTTCTGTAATTATGTTGCTTTATCAGGCTACGCCTTCTGAGATTGTCTACTACATAAATTCTATGTAGGCAGAATCCCTGTTTAAAATAAATAAATAAATAAATAAAGTAGAATTAAAAAAAAAAAACAACAAAAAAACATTGCCATATAAAAAGCAATTCTCACCAAAAAGTGGATAAATAAGTGACACCCTTACTAGTATTATTTACACCACAAGTATTTTAAAAATACTACCTTCTGTGTACCTTGAAAGAAAGAAGTTACCCTTTCTGCAGTGTCTCGTAATGATTAGCTTGGTAGTTTTCTGTTCAGCATGCTGCCAGCTGGGATCCTTCTTCAGACTGTTTTAAATTTCCAGTATATTGTACAGGGAGCACAGGCACATTGCTCTGATGGGTGGATTTCCCTCTGGGAGTGAGGCATTACAAAGCTTAGTGTTACAGTACTCATGTCATTTTGCAGGTCTAGCACTGAGACTGTTAGAACTGAATGCTTGAGAAATTAATATGAGCAGTAACACTACAGGAGCCTCATACAACATCAGCATTGCCATTACAGCCTAAGTACCATATGCTTAATTTCAGCTCAGAAACAATTTTTAATGTCATGTTATTCTAATCCCCTGAACTGAGAGGTTTTACAAAGGGAATTTTGGCACATTCTTAATCGTGACAATGCAGGCATTCTGCTGCAGGAGCTACTGAGGCTGACACAGGAAGCAGTTTAAAATTCCACATATTGCCTGACATTTTCCAAATGCAGTATTGTGGTGGGTTGACTTTGGCTGGCTGTCAGTTGCCCATACAGTTGCTTTCTCACACCCCATCCTTGACAGAGCAAGGGGATAAAATAAGATGAATAGCTCATGGGTTGAAATAGGGAGATTGCTTACCTGTTACCATCACAGGCAAAACAGAGTTAACTTGGGGAAAAATAGTTCAATTTATTGACCTTTATAAAGAGCAGGATTGTGAGAAACAGAGGCAAATAACACAAATCCAAAACTCTAAAACATTTTCCTCTAGCCCCACCCTTCTTCCCAGGCTCAACTTCACTTTTTTGTTCCTGAATCCTCTACCTCCTCATCTCAAGAGGTGCAGAAAGGATGGGGAATAGGAGCTTGTGTTCAATCCATAATACTTTCTCTCTGACACACCTTCCTCTGCACACTCTTTCACTGCACCAGCGTGGGTCTTTCCTCTGGCCTGCAGTGTAAGTGTCTGCATAGTCTTTACATGGGCTGCAGGGGAATGGTTTGAGAAGGAGGGGACCTTTAAAGATCGTGTAGTTCCAACACCTTGGTGTGGGCAGGGGTATCTTTCATTAGATCAAGTTGCTAAAAGCTTCTCCAATCTGATCTTGAATGCTTCCTGGGATGGTGCATGCACAACTTCTCTGGGTAGCCTGTTCCAGTGTTTCACCCCCTTCTCAAGGTTCTCATTGGACCCTATTTCTCAGTCCTGCCACATTCCCTCTGAATGGCATCTCTTCCTTCAAATGTATCAACTATGTCACTCAACTTGGCATCATCCACAAACTTGCTGAGGGTATGCTCAGTCCTACTGTCTATGCCATTAACAAAGATATTGAGCAGTGTCAGTCCCAGTTCAGATCCCTGAGAGACACCACTTGTTACTGATCATAATTTGGACATAGGGCCATTGACTTCAACTCTTCAGATGTGGTCATCCAGACAATTCCTTATTCATCAATAGTCTGTCCATCAAACCCATATGTTTCCAATTTAGTGACAAGGACATTCTGTGAGACCTTATCAAGTGCATTACAGAAGTCTGAGTAGATGATATAAATTATTTTTCCCTTATCCACCAATGCAGTCGCTCCGTTCTAGGAGGTCACCAGATCAGTCAGGCACAATTTGCTCTTTGTGAAGCCATGTTGACTGTCTCTGATTACTTCTCTGACATCCATATGACTTGACACAACTTCCAGCAGAATCTCTATCCTTCTTCATGTTCACATGACTTTTTTATAACACTTGTATTCTCTTTTTTTTTTTTTTTCCTCCTCACACTTTTGTGCAGTGTTTTCTGCCTTTTCTTAAATATTGCTCCCCAGAGGTCCCATCATCCATCATCATGGCTGAAGAACTCATCCATGCCCTGTTTTCGCAGTCAGTTCAATTTTTCCCAGCAAAATGAAAGCTAGACTTTATCTTGCAGGTGTTTAGTGTAGTCTGCAGTTGCTTTTGGCAAATACGAGCTTAAAATTTTAGCAAATCTAGTCTACTAAGTAACATGAATCAAAGAGTATATTAAAAAATCATACAACCTTGTATCTCTAAATAATCCATTACATTTGGAGTGCCTCTACTTAAGGTAAATTACTAATACTGAACTTGAATTGTGCTTGTCCACTGACTTGTGAGTAAGAAAACCATTGCCATACAGCTTACTTATTTAGCAGGGAGAGCTCAAAGTGGGCTCATCCAGGCTGTCGTATTTATAGAATGAAGTGGTTGACTTGTAATCAAATTGCATACAGTAGGAAGAGTATACACGACACTCCCTGCACCCACAAGCCACCGGCGTTCAGTGTGCCCTTCTGCTTCCCTGTGGGTCTCCTGGAAGGAGTTATTGGTCTGGCTGTGGCTCAGGCCTTTACCTCCTCTGGAGCTTGGACCAAACTGCTGCTGGTTTGGCTGGCAGGGGGGTTGAGTGTACCCGCCACACATGTTAAAAGTTAAAATGTAGATTTTAAAATAAATTGGCTCATGTGAACAAGATTAAATTTTATATGTGAAACTAATTTCCTTTTGGAAGTTGCTGTCTATACAAAAAAAAAAAAAAAATCACTATTGTTACCAAATAAAACCCAACAAAAAACAAAACAAAACAAACAGAAACAAACAAATAAAAACAACAAAAATCAAACAACAAAAACCCAAAAACCCCACATCTTTGTTTTCTTTTAATTCAAGCAAAATATTAGTTCAACTAGAAAAATTCTTTTTCTATAATAAAAAAAAACAAATCATAATAAATTTTAAAAAACAAAAATTGTAATATATTTCGTTTTGAAGTTTTTGTCATTTTATATTTTGGCAACATAAAGAAAAAAACCCCATAGTTATATTTCTGTTGGTAGACATTTGTTTTATGCTAAATATGCATTTAAGATAAATCAGATTTGTATCACTTTGTTCCGAGCATTAGATACAGCAATCTTTTCTATCCTTGTAAGGCTAGCTCTTAAAATGTAAGAGCTACCCTGTGGTTTTAATAAATGTCTCTCATGTTAAAATCTTGGAGGCACATCAATACATAAGAAATATGAACATGACCCTAAGAAATGTTTTCTGGAATTCCGCAGTACCATATGGATACAGCTATCATCCACGTTTCCAAGGGTGCAGCATGTGTTCTAACTTGCAGAGCTCTAGCTTAGAAAATGGTGTCATAGACAGCTTATCTGCTACTTGATTTTTTTCTGCTTAGCTTTTAGTGTTAGTCTAGTGGAAATGAGATCATCTCCATTTTTTAAATTATTTCCTCTTCCTATATATTTTAATTTATACTCAACTATATGCAGGAATAGGTTCTTCTAGGTACTGGAACACAGCAACTTGCAATTTCCCAGATGGAAATTCTGAACAGCTGAGTTTCTGCTGTTTTCTTCCTAGTACAAGAAAAGGCATTTGTAGATCAAGCAAGCAGCAGATGGAGAACAATTGGAGTATATAATTATTCGGCCTGGGCTCCTTTTAAATGGCTAGGCTGAACTCTATCTATTTGGCTGGGAAGACAGAGGAATTGAGTGGCACATGGTAGATAAACCTTCCAAAGGTTGTCTAAAATAAATCTAGGCAAATATGTGAAATAACTTCACCAGTTACCAGCGTCTTTTTTTCCTGTGAACTCTAAAATCTGGCAGGTCACTGTTAGTTTCCTTTTGAAAGTAGAGATTAATACACAGCCTAGCCAAACGCTTCTGTATTAATAAACTATATTGATTTCAGTATGTTACCTGAGGACTCCATCTGGTGACTCTCCTTTACTTTGCCAGATTTTGAAAAGCTGCAGCCTTACTGTGTTCTATTGCCAAAATATAAAATCCATCATAGGAAAGTATTAACACATTGTGATTCTTGCTCTGTGGAAGTGAATAGTTGAATTGTGTGACTTTTTGAAACTGCCCTCATAGGAATGTTAGATTTTGTAAACTGACAGCTAACAGTAAAACCACATGCCAAAATCAGTGTCTAGAGAGCTATGATTATTTTCATTAATCATTCAAGATTAAGTGGACATATGAAGGAAAATACATAGAATATCAAAACAGGAGTAATAAATTATTATGAGAAAAAGAAGCTAATCAGAAGAATTAAAATACAATAAAATGTGAAATCAGAAACAAATAGAGGACAGTTAGGTATGTCAGAATGCAAATGGGAAGCATTGTACCTTCTTAACGTGTCTAAAATACCTTCTGAAACTACATAATCAAATCCAAAATTACTTATACATTTTCCTTAAAAAGTGTTTCACTGCAAAGAAAGACTAACAGGACAGAGAAAAATGAATGGAACATTTGTTTCTACTAAGAAAAATAAAGATTAGAGTTACAACTATGTGTAGTAAAATTTACTTTTACTTATAAAATTGATACTGAAAACCAAAACTGATTTAATGAGTGAAGAAAATCTTGGAACTTATTGAAGTTTTCACTGTACTAAAATCTAAGAAAAATTAGAACTAAAGCTAGCAATTTAAAGTGAAAGAAACTGGGAATAGGAAGAGTAGCTGAGCAGGAATATTGCTCCTGTTTTGGGGTTTCTGTCTTCTACCTTATTTGAAGTTTCAAAAGTTCATTCTTTGCTATGAAACTGTGACAAGAAAAATCTAAAGCCTTACTGCTTCCTTAGATCATTTTAGATTGAAATACTTCTTTCAATTGCAGTGAGAATTCAGATGAAAAAATATGCAATGTAAAGACAGCTTATGTGCAATTATTCGCTAAACCTTTTCATGTCTTTACTAAAATAATGTTGATAGAAATGTTCAATAATATGCAAGAGATTATCAAAGGTGCATTGTTTCTCAACATCATTCAGGAAATTTAAAGCAAGCTAAATCTTACACAAGCATTCTAGAAAAAGTCTCATTGTAACTCAGTACAGAATGACTAAGCAAAATCAGGCAGCTAATTCCTAGATTATGAGTCAAATATGTTTACAAATTACTTTTATTTCATATAGTATGTACCAATTTGACCACATTCTTAGGATCTTACTATTTGTGCACATCACTGTTTTTAGTACAAAAAATAAATTTCATACTTAAACTTTTTAAAAAAAAACCCTTATTGAAAAGTGAATCTCTTTTTTTGTGGGATTTGGGCTTCAAATACACAGGGATGTGGGCTAGAACCTCAATGAATTAATTTTTTGTTCACTTTTGAACTTTACTGCATTTTAGAGATCTTGTTTTACACAATTAAATACAAGGCTTCAACTCAAAAAAATGAACATGAATACATATGAAAATAGTAAATCTATACCTCATTGAAAGGCAGCAAAACTGTGATCTGGATTTTTTTTTTTTTCTATATAGAGGAATGGGTATTATTTTGTTTTAGCCAAGCTGATGTGGGTGCATATACATACACCATTGCACACAGGCATGTTGGCACATAAAGAACTGCTCTTCTGGACATGTACTGAGAAAACTCTGAACAAGAACAGCAGATGTTAATACATTATCCTTCCAAGTCCAAATGCTGGCATTTTTTAAGCAGTCTTAACAAAGCGATTACATCTGCTATATATTTAATAGTCTTTACTACCATCAGTATGACTAGAATTTGTATCCCATGTGCATTAATTGTAATTACTGGTGTGTAAGAAATGGTCTACCAGAATTAAAATTCTATTAATTAGATTTTATGTATTAAATACACTGTGTAGTGGGTGGAATGTATACAGTAGAAATACATTATTTTTAGAATATTTAGTAGACAAAGGGAGAGAAGCTCATAAATAAACATTAAAAGTTCATCTCAAACATTTGCTTGTCTCTGTTTTACAACTGAGAATGAGTATTTCAGCCTGGTTATTTTATCTGACTTAATATACAATAAATAAAAGACTACTACCTTTTCTACCCAGAATCTTTCTTAGACTCATTTCAGTTGGAAGAGACCCTCAAGATCGCTGAGTCCAGCCACAACCTAACTCTGGTTCTAAACCATGTCCCTAAGAACCTCGTCTAAATGCCTTTTAAATACCTCTGGGGATGGTGACTCCACCACTTCTCTAGGCAGCCTGTTCCAATGCCTGACAACGGTTTCTGTGAAGGTTTTTTTCCTAGTAGCCAGTCTAAACCTCCCCTGGTGCAACTTGAGACCATTTCCTCTTGTCCTATCACTTGCTACTTGGGAGACGAGCCCAACACCCTCAATGCTACAACCTTCTTTCAGATAGTCGTAGACAGCGATAAGGTCTCCCCTGAGCCTCCTTTCCTCCAGGTTAAACAGCCCCAGTTCTCTCAACTGTTCCTCATAAGATTTGTGCTCCAGGCCCTCAAATCATAATCTATGTAGGTGCAGTATATACCATGCTACTCTAGCTGTACAGGAGGATATAATCCTTTCAGCTTGCCAGAAAGAGTGCATTTTCTTAGTTTTCACTGCTACAATGTCATAGTTGTCTTTGCACATTATAACTGCATTGTGCCCAACATAATTGTTTTCTTGATTTTCTTTTTTTTTTTTTTTCTTTTTTTTCCTTTTCTTTTTTTTTTTTTTTTTTTTGGAGGGGGGTGGGGCGGGGGTGGAGGAGGGTGGTGGTGAATGAGTTTACTCTATATTTATAATTCAGAAAAGTAAAAGACACCATTGAAAGAAACACAATAAACTAAATTCATCTTCTTTTTCATGTTACTAAGGCTGGGATTAAATTAGCTCACAGGCAGCAGAAGATGCAGGATTCAGCACAGAGCTGTTACATGACAATCAAATACTTATATAGAGAGAAAGAAAATGTGGTGATAAATGAGTCATGAATTTGGCCAGTGATTATTGGTCAAACATCCTGTTGAGAATGTACTGTATAAAAGAAGCAATAGCCATTGTGAAGTAGCTGCACTACATACATAGTGTGCAGTTAAAAGCATTGCTCCACATTTTTATCACACACCTTGTGGCTATACCTGTTACTGATACTACCACAATATAATGTTAAGCTGAAGTAAGTCATCTGTGATAGCTGTTTGCAGACGAAAAGGAAGTGAACGTAATGACTGAGATTACTGATTCTTCAGCTGATGGGACTCATGGATCTACACCGTGTGCTGTGGAGATGGAAGAGAAGGGTTTGAATATTGTTGTTAGATTGTACCATAGCATGGTTGTATTTATGCTGGTTTTAGTTCACTGATGTTGCAGTCATCCTCTACTTCAACTATACTGATATCCTGAAACTGACAAAGGAAGAAGGTTGGAATGAAAACAAAAACAGAGATATAACATTGCCATATTTGGTTTTGTTGCTATGGTTATAGCTGGAGGAGACAACATCTTGATGTCTGTTCACTGTGGAGATTAAAACCAGGAAAAGACAAGCAGAATCAAATGATCTGTCACACTAGGTAAAGAACAACAGAGATTACTGTGTCATTCACTGCCTTTTCCCTTTTATTTATACAGAATTTTGGAACATATAGTTTTTCTCTTGCAAGAGTGTATATATACACAGATAATCTAAAAGCTTCAGGACAAAGAGACAGTTGTTTTGCTTGAAGATGTCTGAAAGCGACTTTACAGGTATACCAAAAAAAAAAAAAAAAGACAAACAAAAAAACCAAAACAACCAAAACAACCACAAACAACCAAACTAAAAAGAGCCACTATTGATTTTTACTAGGGATCACCTTGTTTAATGATAGAACTATCCAGACACACTTCTTCCTGCAGCACAGTCCATATGTAAGCTTGCTTTGATTCTTATTCTGCTAATTACTTTTTTTTTCTACTAATACTCTTGCTTTGTATACCATATTTCTTCAGTTTTCTTTTGCTGTTCTATGTGCTGCCTTTGAGAGGGCTGCTTCAGTAGTCTGAAGATGCCATGCTGGATCATCAATATGAATAGCCTGGATGCTGGAATAGAGAATAGTTATGTATGATACCAAGCTCAGGAGAGAATGCAAGTGTCTTGGAAGACAGGAATAGAATTCAAAATAATCTTGACAAATTGGAGGTAGGTTTGAAATAATAGGAAGTGTTTCAGTAGGAAAAACTGCAAAATGCTCACTTAGGCAGAAATAATAAATTACACACATACAAATCAGGGAACAACTGGCTAAGTAAAAGTTCTGCAGGTGTCCAGGTTAGAGAGGATCCCAATGTAAGCATGAGTCAACAACATCATAGCATTGTTAAAATTAAAAAAAAAAAAAAAAAAAGAAAAAAAAAAAATTAGAATGTGGCCATTATGCTGAAGTATTTCTTGTGACCTTGTGACCTACAAGATGCATGCACTTATCATTTTATTCAATTCAGCATTCATGAGTTGACTTGCATACTATGTGAATTTTTTTTCCACCAGATTTTATAAGGAGCAGGTACCAACTGGTGAGAGTGCAAACCAGAGCAGAAATACTGACTGAAGATATTGAGATTATGATCTGCAAGGAAAGATAGAATAAAGATAAGATTTAGGAAGGACATGATAAAAGATTTCAGGAAAATAAAAGACTACTTCAAAGAAGGGGATAATAAGCTCTCTGTATCAAAAAAGAAGTAATGGACTTAAATTGCAGTTTAAAAAGATTCATTGTCTAGTGTAAGAGATATTAGGAAACACTTTTGGAAGGAAAAGGTAATGAGGAACTGGAAATTTGCCGAAGAAATATTTTGACCTTCTGTCACTGAAGGTACTTCTAAGCACAGACAAACGTCTGTCACGAATTAGTTTTCCAAAGTGTTTTTCATACTTAGTATAATAAACCTGAATTAAGATGAAAACATTTTATTCTCCATTCTACTTCTCTACATGTTTTCCTCTTTCTAGTCTTCGATATTTCTGAGATGCTTCTTGTTATTTTTTATTAACACCTGGCAATAATTAAGGATGACATTAAGAACACGTAAATTTGGGTTGTATTCTTTTTCTCCCTTTGTTGTATTACAAGTATTCTTCTTTTCTTTCTCCCATTTTGGTGTGGCTTTTTTTCCCCTCTTCTTTCAGCAAACCTTTTAGCTTCCTATATAGGTGAAACAATATTGTGTATTTGTACCCACTGTCATATCAGTGTTGATTCTAAAGCTCTTCAGTATTAAACTTCCATGAACTTGCCTTCTCATCTCAGCCTCTTGTTATCTTCAGTCTTCTTTGTGTAACTCTACAGTACTCAGAAAAAATAAATAATGTATATAATATAGCTCAAAACTTACAATGGATAACCTATAGCTAATATTTACATTCATATTCTTCACATAAACTTTTACTTGCCTTCCTATCAATATTTTTTATATCATGCCCTTTTGTTGTAATCACTGTGCTTGGTGAGATCTGTGTGAACTGACACACGCAATTAAATAGTACTATGAATTCACAAAGTGATGGAGTAAGTTTATATTTGTTGGAACTGCATAGAACTGACGAAACAAACATGAATATAAGCAAAGCATGCAAATGGTCATGAACTATGTTGCAAAAAAAAGATTTGTAACAGAACCAAAACTGGTAAACTCTGGTTCTTCCCCTTGCTTTTTTGAGAAAAATAAAATCAACCGGCTTGCCCTTTTTCCTAGTATAAGGCACAACCTTATAATTAAAGGTTTGTAATACTCAGTAAAAGAGCAATTTTCACATTTATGTGGAAAGTATAGATGCAAGTAAAAATATACTTTCCACTCAAAGTCTTATTTACATGCTAAATATAGTGTTGAAATTTGGATTTTTTAAATCAGCAGGAGAAAGGAAAACACCTGCAATTTGTTAATCATCTGTGTGTTCTGTGTAATACATCAGTCTGATGATACTTCTGGGTTAGGCTGAAGGTGTGAAGTCTGGATATATGCTTGGTTATATTTAGTCACCAGCCACTATAATGTAAACAGGATGTTGGATAATATTTGTGATATGAGATTTAATCGTTTGCCACATGAGAAAAGGTCTACTGAAAAAGCAGAAATAAATTTATAAAAAAATATAAAACTAATTCATTTCTCTTTGTGGTCTTATGAAGTTTTGGAAAATGTGTAATGTATGTTGCTAAAAGAATATTGTAGAAGAGTGTTAGCAGTGTATCTACAGGGGAGTGTGTATATCCATGCATGTGTAGCCATCTTAATAGAAGTAAAGCAAAAATAATCAAGTAAAGAAGAAAAAAATGGAGGAGAAAAAAAAAAAAAGAAAAAAAGATACTTCCACTACTGAATTAATCCTAATCTCTCATAAAAAACAGTTCACAGAATCACAGAGTGGTTGAGGTTGGAAGGGTCCTCTGGAGGTCACATTTTGCTCAAACAAGGCCACCTAGAGCTGGTTGCCCAGGACCATGTCCAGACAGTATCTGAATTTTTCCAAGGATGATGACTCCATAACCTCTCAAGGCAATCTGTGCTAGTGCTCAGGCACTGTCACCATGGAAAAGGTTTCCTTCTGTTCAGTAAGAACTTATAATGTTTTGGTTTGTGCTCACTGCCTGATGTCCTGACACTACACACCTCTTGAATGAGTCTATCTCTGTCTTCCTTATAGCCTTCCTTCAGATATTTGTACATGTTGATGGGATCTGCCTTGATCCTTCTGTAGGCTAAAGATTCCCAGCTTTCTCAGCCTCTCCTCCTATGGGAAATGCTCATCTACATGGCCCTTCGCTGAACTCTCTCCAGTAGTTCCATCTCTTGTGCTCTTGTGGCCCAGAACTGCACACAGTACTCCAGCAGTGGCCTTAGTGGTGAGGAGAGGTAAAGGATTGTCTACCTTGGCCTGCTCCCAGGACTCTTCCTTATGAAGCACAGAATACTGGTGGCCTTCTTTGCTGCAGGGGCACAGTGCTGGCTCACTTTCAACTTGCTGTCATTCACCCCCATCCAAGTCCATTTTGCAAATCTGCTCCCAGCATGTACTGATATATTGGGTTTTTCCTGCCCAGATGCAGGACTTCACACTTGCCTTTGCTGAACTACATGAGATTCCTTATGGCACATCTCTTTAGCCTGCTGAGGCTCCTCTAGAAGGCAGCACAACACTTTGGTGTATCAGCCACTCCTCCCAGTTTTGATTCTTCAGCAAATTGGTCAAGGCTACAGCCATCATGCAGAGTATTAATGAACACGTTGAAAAGTATTGGACCCAATATGGACCTCTGTGGTAGACCACTAGTTAACAGCCTACAACTAGAATTTTTATCACTGATAACCACGCTCTGAACTCTTCTGTACAAACAGTTTTAAATGAACCTCACTGTCTTCTCATCTTGTCCATACTTCAACAGTTTGTCTATTATGGCAGACAATATCAAAAGCCTTACTGAAGTCAAGGTAGGTAAATATCCACTTCTTTCCCCTCCCCTACTAAGACAGCCATTAAATTGTAGAAATTTGACACATTTGTCAAGCATGATTTCCTCTTAATGCTGACTACTCCTGATCACCCCCTTGTCCTTCATGAGCCTGGAAATAGTTTCCCAGATTAGTTGTATGAGCACCTTCTCGGGAATCCAGGAGAGGCTGACCTGCCTGTAGTTCCCTAGGTCCTCCTTCCTGCCGTTTTTGAAGATAGGAGTGACATTTGATTTCCTTCAGTCCCCAGGCAGGTCTTCTCAATTGCCATGATTGTTTAAAGGTTATCAAGCGTGACTGTGACTTTTTAAGAATTATTGAGAGTGCCTCATGTGTATGTCCAGTTTACTCAAGTATTCTTTGACTCTAATTCTCTCCCAACACGGGTGTTTCTTCTGCGGTCCAGACTTGCCTCCTCAGTCTCTGGGACCTGGGATTTCTCAAGGCTGTTTTTGCTTGTAAAGACTGAAGCAAAAAAGTCAGTTAGTACCCCAGCGTTTTCCATGTCCTATGTCACCAGGTCTCCTGCCTCATTCAGCAATGGGACCACATTTTCTCTAGTCTTCTCTTTGACACATAGGTATTTAGAGAAGCCCTTCTTGTTGCCTGTGGCAGGCCTTGGCAGATTCAGTTCCAAGTAGGCTTTCAACCCTTACTGTCAAGAGCCCTCCTTATGCAGCCAGGCATAACATTAGACTTCTTTTCCAAAAGTGCACAGTGCCGGCTCATGTTCTGTCGGGGATTGGCTCAAGGAGCACAGACATGAGTCCACCAAGCAACTGTACGAGCAGAGCCCATTTTAGTTGACATAAGTAGGCCTTAGTTAGCTTGTCTATTAGGCCGTGGGAAAGGGGGGAACGGAAAAGTACTAACTAAGGCAGGGTCAGGATATTTTTGAAGAGATAAGAGTCAGAAGAATGTGGGATGCGCATAGCTAGCTAAACCCAAGTAGGTGGAGTAAGTAAATGTGCTTAGCCTATTAGATAGAGACAAGTATGCATAATTATGGTATTTGGTATAAATGCACGCTATCTCGGGCAATAAAGTTGAAGTATGCTTTATCACTCATATTGAGTCGGCTGCATTTCTTCCTCAGTCCGCTCGGGTCTGGAACTCTGATGGGACTTTTCTCTGCAATGTTCAGCTCACTGTCCACCATTCCTCCCATGTCTTTCTCTGCAGAACTGAGGTGGGTCACTCACAGAAATGCTGCACAGGGGCCTTGCAGACTGAAGGGGGTCAGTGTCTCCATCACTGGATGAGTCATTGTGTGACGCAGGGCAAAAGCACTTAAGGGTGCCCAAACATTACAGAAGGATATTGTTCAAGGGATTGTGGAACTATGTGAGGTTCACCCTAGGTTTTCTAAGGGAAGACCCAAATGTGGAAGAATGAGATGGGTCCATCTGGATGGGGGAGGAAGCAGGATGGAAAGAGAAAAGGAAAATCATGGGCTCATGTGAAAATTTGGGTTAGAAAGGATGCCAAAAGGTCCCAAGTGAAGCCTCCTGCTGTAAGCAGCATGAGCCTGAAGGTGCGACAATGTGTTTCAGGGCTTTCTCCAGCCTCGTCTTGAGAAGCAGCACAGCCTCTCTGGGCACCATACCCCACTCTGGACTATCGCTATAGAGAAAAAGTTTTCCCTTTCTCTAGAGTGTGAACTTGTCTTCTTCCACTGTCTCTCATCCTACTGCCATGCACTACTGTGGACAACCCGGCTCCATCTTCTCACCATGCAAATTATAGTTCTGCTGCAGACATCTGCTCTGGACCCTAATCTTGACACCTTTCCCCTCATGGTGGGCAGAAGAGTGACTTCTTTACTCCTCAGAGTCGTTGTCTGCTTGTACTGTGTACAGAACATGGTCATTTGCTGTTTGATGCCCCCCAGAGGCTTCTTCTGCAAAGCTGCTTTAGCACGTCTGGCTCTGAGACTGAAGAAGTTGGACTATTTCTGGACCATACCAAATCACAGGGACAGCTCACACCAGACTTAGTCACTAGAGGCAGTCAGGTTAGTGCCAATGCTGAGCAACTGTCCATGTCTTTGAAAGGCTTGTAAGCACAAATAAAGAAAAACTGTGTCTTTCCTCTTCTTGTTTACAGTTTATCTTCTGTGTCAGTGCCTGCGTGCTTGTATCCCTTGCCAATGGCTTATAAGGAAAATAAAATTTTGGATAGTTTGCAGATTGATCCTTTCTTAAACCATTGCAAACATTTTCCTAGTAGAACTGTGATCTACTTTACATTTTTTGTAGAAGTACAGTAATGAAAAGGATAGCTTAAATCTACAAGACAAAGTCATTAAACAGAAGCAGATGAGTAAATGTATTTTAAGCACTGAGGTTCAACACCCAGATGTCATTTAAAGTTATAACATTTTATCTCTGCTTCTCAAATCTGTAAGTTGATACACACTTCTCAACTAAAACTTCATATTGGTGAATTCTCATGGATGATTTTTCATCTGATGTTAAGCATTCTTATAACAGCTTACCATCACTTCTGTAATGCCATCTCCCCCACTTCTTCCTAGTCAGTAGGTATCCTTGAAGCTTGCTTGAAACACTTTCCCTTCTCTCTTCCCCTTTAAAAAGCAAAACTAGGTGGACAAGGATATTTTTGTGCTGCTGGTACTGCCTGGTATTACTCCATAGCTGACTAGCTATAACATAAACACAGTATGTTGAAGACTTCATCTCAAATTTTCTTTACATATCCAAGTATTAAACCCCTTTTTTTTTGTCACTTTGGAAATGCTCTATCCAACTGGAAAATAGGATTGTTGTGTATATGTATGAGACTGCCTTATCCAAACTAATTTAAGTTTATTCAGGAAAATAAGATGGTTTCTTCACCTGTGCCTCATAGTCTGTGTTCTTGTTCCTTGCACTGATGTCAAGACTTCCAGAGTACTCTTGTGGCCTGATTTATAGATTTAAGTCACACCTGGTCAAAACTGAGATGTAAGACTTTAAAGGTACAAACGTGTAACTGTATGCCCTGGAAACCAATTTTGAAGTGAAGCAATTAAATATCTGTGGAATTTAGGTAAAGTATCTGACAGCTGATAGAGGGGTTTCAATGTCAGTTAAAGACTGGGATGGCACACATTATTTACCATTACACCTCATTCAGTTAAGTCCACTTTTGGATTTTTTGGGGTCTAGCCTAGAAGCATAAGTCCATGTCAGTGAATCCTAAATAAGAGTGGTTTCATAAACTACGATGAAGAAAATGACACGATTCCCTTGCCAGTATTACTAACAATCACACCTAGGTGGTCATACCAGCTTAGATCACATTCTCAGCAATCTAATTCTTCACAAGTAACGTGAATTCGAACAAACAACAGGCATCCTGTTAGCTACATCATTCAAGATAAAGCATAAAACCACCCTTGGGAGTCTAATTCCCAGGCTGAAGCCCTGACAGGTAACTGTACTGAAACTGTTTTTTCTGACACCTAGAATATGCCTTAAGTATTTAGCCCGACTAGTGTGTTTGTTAATTATTTAATTCTCTATGACAGTATTTTTTTTGCTCTTGAAAAGTTTAATTTTACAAAACAAAATAACTGATAACATTAATAAAAAGTGGACATGGTAATTCAGAAGTATAACTTCATTAACATAGTATATCAAAAGTTGTCAAGAGGATCATGATCAAAGTGTTATTACAAAGTGCTAAACTTATTCTGATTCTATTTGTGTGAATAATGGGAGTCAGGATATTAAGCACAGGTCCTAATTAATTGAACAGTAAAGTTTTATAAATCAATCACAAGTCATGAGATGGCGATGGTAGTGTAACAAAAAAGTACTTCTGCAGTAACTGTTTAAATACTTAGGTAAAACAACTGAAATAAAAAATTCTTTTCTCAGGCCTGCTAGTTACTTATAGTCCTTTTCCATTCAGTCTTGCCAATGTACAGAGATACCTCTGTGTAAGATAACATAGATATGACTTATTTCTTCATCTGAAATCTAACAAGTTCATCAACATAAGCTATCATTAGACCAGCAAAATAGGTTGGATTGCATGTTCATTTTGTACATACAGCTATACATTTGTAATTATTTGTAATTATTTAAATTAATTTACTACATGAACAAAACTAATATTAGAATCCTTTGAGATGCCACTTTTATGCTCAAGTCCTTTTAGCATGAGGATGAATCAGATTAAAATTCATGTTCTTTTTTAGTAGAAGATATGCAGATTTTTATTTTCTTGGACATTATTAGAATATCAGTTTTTGATACTGTTAATTAAAGGCTACCAAGCTACTTTGATAGGTTTGTTAGCAAAGTGAATAGATATTGGAATCACTTGGGGGTTCTCATTCATAACAAAAATAACATAAATAATTATGCTGAGATTAATTTTGCATGGTTTGATATCGCAGCTATGTTTTTTAGAGGCAATCTCAGGGCTGAGTGTGGGAGGAGTGCTCCTTTTATTATCTTTCCTTCTAGTATAAAGAAATTGGTCAAATCTCTCACACAGCTATGAGATGGCAACTCCTAATTTTAGTACATACACCTGCAAGTTAACAACAGCTGAGAATGCAATCCAAATGTCTATAGATATTAGTGGTTTTGACATTGAAAATCAGCGACAGAGTGCCCTCTCCCCAAATATGGCACAGAAGGTAAAACTCATGTGATTGAAAGTACACATCCAAAAATGGAATTAGGTACCTCTTCTTAAATAGACATCATTCAGTACATGATGAATTTCTTTCCTGAAGCGGTTCAGTCCTTGTAATGTCCTGCTAGCAGAAGAGCTTTTGTTCAGAGGTCATGGCTGAAGAAGGAGGGAAAAGGACTGAAGAGATACTCGTATTTTTATATAGTAACAATTCCTGCCTGACCAACCTAGTGGCCTACTATGATGGAGTGACTACAACAGTGGACAAGTGAAGCACTACAGATGTCATCTTTGCCGACTTCTGTAAGGCCTTTGATGGACAACATCCTTCTCCTTAAATTGGAGAGACGTAGATTTGATGGATGAACTATTTTGTGGATGAGAAATTGGTTAGATGGTCACATCCAGAGGGTAGTGGTCTGGAACTCAACCTCTGGATGGAGATCGGTGACAAGTGGTGTCTCTCAGGGGTCCATATTGGGACCAGTGCTGTTTAATATCTTCATCAGTGACACAGACAGTGGGATCGAGTGCACCCTCAGCAAATTTTCAGATGAGACCAAGCTGAGTGGTGCAGTTGACATGCTTGAGGAATGGGACACCATCCGGAGGGACCTGGACAGGCTTGAGAAGTGGGCCCATGTGAACCTTGTGAGGTTCAACAATGTGAAGCGCAAGGTCCTACATCCGGCTCAGGACAATCTCTGGTATCAAACACACTGGGGGATGTAGAGATTGAGAGCAACCATGCAGAGACCTGGGGTTACTGGTGAATGAAAAGCTGGACATGAGGTGGGAATGTATGTTCATAGCCCAGAAAGACAACCGTATCCTGGGCTGCATCAAAATAAATGTGGCCATTACATTGAGGGAGGTGATTCTGCTCTGCTCTGGTCTGCTCTGCTCTGGTAAGACCCCACATAGAGTACTACATTCAGTTCTGGAGCCCTCAGAACAGGAGAGATATGGAACTGTTGGAGAAGCTCTAGAGGAGGGCCACAAAAATGATCAGAGTGATGGAACACCTTTCCTATGAGGAAAGGATGAGAGAGTTCGGGTTGTTTATCCTGGGGAAGAGAAGGCTCTGGAAAGACATTATTGTGGCCTTTCAGTACTTAAAAGGGGCTCTGTAAGACCGATGGAGACAGACTTTTTAGTACATGCTGTAGTGACAGGACAAGGGGTAATGGTTTTAAAATAAAAGAAGATAGATTTAGACCAGACATACAGAAGAAATGTTTTACAAGGAGATTGGTGAAACAATGGAACAGGTCGCCCAGAGAGGTGGCAGATGCCTAAATCCCTAGAAACATTCAAGGTTAGATTGGACAGGGCTCTGAGTAAGCTGATCTAGTGGAAGTTGTCCCTACTCATTGCAGAGTGTTTGGACTAGATAACCGTTAAATGTCTCTTCCAACTCAAACCATTATACGATTCTAGGATTCTGTGATTATATGCAGTATTGATAGCATGGGGAACTGAAGGGAGTGAGTTTCTCAGGGAAAAATGGAAGGATGCATCCAGTGTAATAACCAAGATGCTAGATAGTGCTTATTTCAGCATCTGCAATGGCAAGGCTTGAGGAGCCAGACTTTTTACACATAGGTTGATGCTGTTAGTAAACAACAATCAAATACCAGAGATCAGATTTTTTTTCATAGTATAGATTTTACTTGTTTGTATTTCTTGAACAACGTTTCATTAAGCTGCACAGAGCAGGCATTTAGGATAACTGTGAGAACTGATCAGGTTCTGTGCATATTTTTCACAAGGCAAGAAACAACACAGTTTTACCATTTGAGTGAGTTTGTGCACTACAGCTTTAGTCTTCCTGTACTATCTTTCCCTGGAGATTAAATCCATTTAGGAGGGATGCACAGGGAATGCAGAAGATATGTCTGCAGTGCAGTCCTTGTAGAGAGAAGAAAACATGTATGTATTTCTTTTCTGTATCTGTGGAACATCTGATTATGGCAATAGATCAGTCTGAGCACTTGCATAAGTCGAATTAAGAGCTGTCTCACCCTGCTGATCTCATGAAAGAGCAGGTATGGCTTTTAAGAGTCATAAAAACCTAAAACCATACTTGAGCATTGCTGCTCACTGAAAGGTTCCTTATTCAAATGGTAAAAATGGACTACAGTCAGGATGGAGATAAAATCTATGACCTATTTTTCTAGAATGAAAATAAAATAATTTTAAAATATGTGAAGATATTTGCAATAAAATAAGCTCGATGTAAATAAAAAGAGAGGATCTGACCTGTGTTTTCAGTAACTAAAAACTTATGGTGCGTCAAAAGTACACAGAAATCAGACCATATCACCACAGCCCATTTGTGCCAAGAAAGCTATCTGATTACTGCTGTCTGAGAATCATTTTAGATTAATTCATTCAGTTTTGGAAGATTTATTCAAAAAGTCAATTAATAGTCAGCAGAAAATGACTTGGAACTCATTACCTTCTAAAAGTCTGCATCCACTGATATTTAGTTAGGCTTTGCATTTTAGCATATCCTTGTTGTAATAGACTCCAAATATACACTCATACAGTGCCAGATGGCCTGATGATTAGGTCACACACTGGAGTTATGGACATGATTCTCTTAGGAAAACCAACACATGTTTTATGTTTGTCACAAACTGGTGTAAAACTACACTGCTTGCAGTGAAATTGGTGTTGTCTTTCTCCACACTCTTACATGGCTACCACCCCACGTTATAGATCCTAATAAATACACATGTGGCCTAGCAATTATTAGCTCAATATAGTCATGGAATTGTATCCTTACACCCTCCAGTAACTATTGAGCTCCATCTACTTTATATATTACCTGTAAAACAAAGCATCATTATCAGACTGAGTTCAACAATCAAGAGAGGTGAACAAGCATCTAATTTGTAGATCATTATGGAGTTTGAAAGTTAAGCTATTTAGTATTTTACAAACACTTCAGGCATACCCAGATGCCATTCATTGCAAATACTTCTCTAACTAGGTGGCAACATTGTGGAGTTTTTTAGGATTTCAGTTTGGGATTTCTGTGATTGTAATGTATCATTTAGAAAACCAAAGCTCAGCTAAATCCTTTCTGTTTACCTGGCTATTTAAATTTACTGAGAAAGAAAAAAAAAAAATTGTTTTTTTTTTAGAAGTTGCAAATTAAGAAGAATAGAGACTAGTTTTGCTGGGCACAAACCACAAATGCTTGTCAGCTGTTACTCTGTGAATGATACATTGCTTTTCAAACAAATTATAAAGTGAACATCTAAAGATGAGATAGTCTAAAACTTTATGACTAAAGTATTTACATATTTATAGTCCTTGTGCAGCACTTTATGCTTCACAAGGACTCTGACCTCTCTGTGCCTTTAGTGAGTTTTACAAACAACTGATGAGACATCAGTCTTTGTCAACTGAGAAATAAGCTGGTTCTTGACGTGGGGGTTTTCTCATTGATTAAATTGTCATGGTGCATTCACAGCCTAAATGCTACCTTCTGGTCACTGTCCTTTTCTTGTGTGGAAAATGACCTTTGTGAATAATTGCATGCCCTAGATGTGTCAAAATGAGGAGAAAGCAGCAATGAGAAGTAATAACACTGTAGGAACTATTTGTCCTCTGATTCTCTTGTAAACTCTATGGGGAGATGGAGAGGGAGAAGGAAAAAAAAGTACCTGAAATATTTTTTACCAATGTATCCTCAACAGGTAATTTAAATTGCATTTAGGGAATTTTCTTTGTGCTTTGTATTCTGCTTTCAAATATTTTAATGATTGCCTTGTGTTGCTTGTAAGGATAAGTACTTGCTGAGCTCTAGGTATTTTTTTGAGCTATATGTCCAGTCATTGCAACAGTAGTTCTGTTTTTTAACTACCTTAACTACCTTTATGCTCCGATTTCTGAGGCTGTTGAAGAGTAACAGGTAATTTATAATTTTAGCACTGCTATATTTTATGCCAATATGGAAACATCATTATGCGGGTTGGGAATTTCTGGAGTATAGTGTATTCTGGCTGCACTCCATCTTGCCCTATTTTATCATCTGTGCTGTAAGACTTAAATGGAATGTCACTGACATGATACAAAAGTTCTTCCTCTACCTTGCTGAATTGTTGAAACTCAGAACAGAGCAAAGCTTTACACCTAATAATTTTTCTCTCTGAAAACAGTTAATCTGATGCAATTAAAGACTTCTCTTGCAACTTTGTTGACTTAACAGAAACTTATCAAAAAACAAAGCAGATGGGTAGGTTGGAAGGTTTGCATGAATGCCTGTTTTTCTGTCAGCTCACATACCAGTCAAATGACAGACACATGATTTCCCTGGCTCCTTGAAATCCCACCTGTTTGGGTGTGGGCTGCCCAAGTGCCTGGGAGCTCTGGCTAATTTATAGTACAACTAGTAGGACATAAGGGATACAAGAGTGCCATGACGCCATGGAAAACCTAGGCTGCATGGTTGCGTGGTCAGACTGTTTCTTGGCTGACTATATGTTTTTCTGGATCTCTGCCCAGAAAGCAGGCATGGGCCCAGTTCCTCAAGCTAGTTGGGCAAGTCCAGATTGCTAGCCTACAAATGACGGAAAGTATGCATTCTGCCTTCTCTGAAGCAAGTTTATCTCAAAACATTATTTTTTCTATAAATTAACCTTTTATGTTATTCATTCTGATTCATAATAAAAATATGCCCCAAATTCTAGAATTTGTATAGGATGAGAGGTCCAATTCCAGATTCAAATGACATTTCAAAGAATAAAGGAATTGATTGCAAGAGGCAGAAACTAGAATCAAACAAGTAATCAAATCCAGATGAAAATTAAAAGCATTTTCGCTTAGGAATGGAAATCACAGTACTCCTACAAATGTGGAGGGAAAAGTCAGAGTTGTAACCCAGCTGTAACTGCAAAAATCCCATCATAACTCTCTACAGACAGTTCACAGGTCTTATGGCTGCTCCAGAAGACAATATGACCATTTATCAGAATCATGCCAGAACAGATTTTTGTATGCAGCTGTGAAGCAGAAGTATATTATCTAGATACAAGCTCCATTTCCTGTAGTGTTTTTATATCTTTTCTTGTCTCATATGTCTCTTCCTGTTTCATAACCAAGCAATATGTGAGATTCAGTTACCTCAGGCTCAGTTGCATGGCTGTACCATGGGTTCTGCAGTAGTTTTGTGCATTCCTGTAGTTTTACTCTTCCTGCCTCTCAATGGATAGAAAATTATTACAGATAAATAATGCTAAGAACCTGTTAAAAGAATATTGTTCTCAACTGTTCAAATAGAATTTAAGCTCTCATCTGTGTAGGCACAGAAAAAGATATTTTTTCATATTTTCTTTAGAACATACCACTAATTGCTCACATTTATGTGACTCTATATTGGTAAGGATATTCGTTTGCATATATAAACATAGAGTTAAATAAAGAAGAGTGTATTATGTTAGCAGGAGCAGAGTGATAAGTGCTTTTTAAAAGTTTCTTCATATGCGTATAGTGCCTCTGCTTGCACATACCACAGACACGCATACACATATGCACATACTACTGTCACATGGATCAAACACCACTAAAGGAATTCTTTCTGCTCTTTCATAAATCTTAGGCCAGACCCAATGTTTACTTCTCAGATAATAATGTAGGTCACAGAATATCTTAAGAACTTACCTCACTCAGAATCCAAGACAGAAAGCAACCCTCCAGCTTATTTTGGAGTAACATCTGCATGAAAGATACATGACAAAACTAAAAACAATATGCAGAACATGTCCCTAAACCCTAATATCTACTTGCATAATTTAAGAGGAAAAAAAAAAGAATATGCCATAAAACAACTGAATGACAAAAGGTGTTACAGTATGTCTTTATTTTACTCATCTGATTGCTGGCTTAATTTGTCAATAACGTGCTTCTTGTAAATAGAAGTTTTGGGGATAAAAACCCAAAACAATTAAAGTTGGCGTGTTGCTACATTTTTAGTTCATGATCCACTGAGTGAGGAAAAGTATTCAGCCAATCAGGCAAACATGACATGGACATATATGTGATGTTAGAGTGAACTTTAAATTTCACTAGTGTCCCAGGTTTTCTATTTTGTCAGTGTGGCATATAGACTGATTAATGCAGTTTCCACCTGTGAAATGGAGAAGTTATACTGATGACAAAACTTTAACACAGTCTGGTGGATAGGGCCTTTTAGACATCTTCATCTGCATACAGTTTTCTGATTCAAACCTGGCTCTCAGGGACAACAATACAACATATGCTGTCTCCAGAACTGACTAGTTGTTGATACACTTGCCCTTCTAATTGATACACTTGCCCTTTTGGGGCAGGATGGAGGAGGTGAGACTCATCACCATTTATTCTAGGGCTGGCAGCAGCTTGAGTCTTCAGATCCTACTGGACTGATAAGGCTGGTGAAAAGCTCATCTTGACTATCAGGGATTAAAGCTCAGAGATCAGTTGACCTGAAGGACAGGACAATGAAACACTGGTTTTGGAAACAGATGCATCAGGATTATGTAAAAAGAGGAAGAGGGCAGGACTGTGAGCCATTAGGTGCAATTACTGTTTGGATCCCCATGTACCTGAAGACTTTGAGTTTCTTGCCTCCAGAGCACCCCTAAGAATAAGCAGGACCTGGTTTGTGTAACCTATTACTTCAGTTACTGAAAGCATAGTAAGTATCAGGAGTTTTTCTGTGACCTAGATGCAGTTCCTGGAGGGTTTGATTTAGTTTTAAAAATTGGATTTTATGATGAAAGTGATATGTTCTTTCCTGCCTTTCTGAATATTGCTGGTATAGCCCTTTTTTTTCCTTTGTGGCTAATGTCTATGTATGAAGTCAGGTAAAGCCCTGTAAAAGTATACTAGGTGTATTTACATTATTCCTGTCATCACTGAAAGATGGATCTAAGCAGACAAATATGTAGGTGAAATAGACAGAGCAGCAATTCTAGAATGGATGTAACTGTAGAAAAGTATCAGAACAGGGCAGGTAGACTTCATGAAAAGAAATTGTTGACTCGACAACTGTGTCTGAGCCCACAACATGAAAGATCACAGTGTTTGACATCTACTGACCTATGATCGGCAGGCAGTAAAGGGTGCTGCATTTGCAAGGACAGAAAGAAAATAATCATTTATGTGCATGCAAATCTAGATGTTTTAATTCTATGCATGTGATATTGTGAGAGAGAAGTCTATAATTTCAAGCCCAGCTACCTTATTTTGGATTGCCTGACCCTTTCCCTCCAGTTGAAACATACAAAAAGAGAAGCAAAGAGCAGCCATCACTTTGCAATGATTGCAACACAAATGCTGAATGGATCTGCTAGGTCTGTCTTTCAGGAAACAAGCGGGAAGCCAACAAACCCAAGATAGATTTGTGTTGTTGAAATGTACAGAATGATGGCATGATACCTGTACAGTAATGGCAGTCTGTCCAGTGTGTAGAGTGGGCACAACCATCTACTCCAAAATGTCTCAAGACTCTGAAGTAAATATGCTGTATTGAAGTGTTTGTCCAGGAAACTATAAAGTGTTCAGTATAACTACGTAAGATAATAAAGGTGTAGCCTAAGTCATCTAAGGAAAAAGTCAAAAGAAGAAGGGGCTTCTGCAAGCAGAATATCCAGCAATGCTAACTTAGGTGAACTTCTGTCCATTCAGGCTATTGTGTTCATAACAATCCAGTTTGACCAGCTCTCTGCTGAGAAGACCACATTAGTGACCTTGATCACTCTGCAAAAAAGTAGCCCTAGTATCACAATAGTTCTGTACTTCTGGTATGATCTGACATGGAGTTCGGTCAATTATCTACACAAATGCAGTGGAACACTAAGTCCGTGTTACCAGAGTGAGTAGCTCTGCACACCTTGTGCAGTGACAAAATCAGTCACCCAGGAAACATTTTAAGTAACCAGGGATGGACTTAAGGAACCAAAAATTTGTAAACATTCCCAGCTCTACTTGGATTTACTTGTTATTTAGTAGGAAGACTTTAAGGACCTAAGTCCCCATCTTATGCAAGATATGGCTAGATCAGATCCAGTCATCTGTTCACTCATATTTAGCTGTCAGGACTCAGATAAAATTAAACAAGAAGAAAACTGAAGCCTAATCATAAAAAAAAAAAAAAAAAAGGAAAAAAAAATGTTAAAGAAAAAAAAGATGAATCTGTACACATTGATATAACTGAGGGAAGAAACAAAAAGGGTAAAAGCCCAGCTTATTTGAAAATAGTAGCCATCTAATTTAGATATTGTGAAGAAAATATATATTTACTGGAATTACTAGAGGTTATATGTAAAGGTCAAATTAAGCCTTATCATATGAAACTTTCTGTAATCTAATGGCATTCACTTCTGTAGCAAATATATTTGTCTAGCTTTTGGATGCAGATTGCATATTATTGTTGAAGCAGTATTAAATGAAATGGTACTTGACAATCAAGTAGAAAAGATTTGTAAATATTTTTCTCTGAGTTGTATGGTATATGGATGTAGCATGTTAGTCTTATTTATCAATTAGAAATTAAAACACTGAAGTCAGCTAACATTTTCTTAGTAGCAAATGATGTTGTATGGCTCAAGTTCTGGCTTTAGCTCTGTGCTTATAACTTACCTACTTACAAGAAATGTAAAATTACTTAATTCTGTAGTCCAACCTTCAGAAAATTAAATGAAACTTTCATACCAGTCATTTGTTGCTAGAAGTCATTTATGGGAGTCTTAAAAGACTAAAAGCTTTTCTTACTGATTATATGCATATGCTGCATCTAGACTATTTACATATGAAATGCTGCTTCAAATACATTTGATGATCTTCTTTCAAAAAAAAAAATATTTATTAGAGTTCTATGACTTAGGAAGACTTAAAAATATTTGTGTTCTCATTTGCATTGCTTCAATTTGGCAGCTGCTCTAGCAGTAATACTTTAAAAATTATGTGCAAGTAATTCATTACTTCCTCTTCCTCTGCATTTTAATGCATATCAAAGGTTCTAATTCATCTTCATGCCTATCAATAAATATTTCACTAAATGTAAATGCTGCATTAGCAACAATGTGCTTTTACTACATCTGTACTTCAAACATAGAAAAGCTAAATTATTTGGGTGACAGCCAGGTATAACACTACAGAATCAAGAAGTTACTATATTTCATAGAGTCTAAGAATAATACTTCTTGGTTTCAAAGGAGACTGTTTTTTAATCTTCCATTACTATCCAAACTGATATTTATTTTATTATTACATCGTTCCCTAAGTGCCACTGTTCTCCTCCATTGTTTTTCATATTCCTGAATCCTATAATAAATGAAACAAGACACATTATTTAGAAATTATCTTTATATAAATAAGTTCTGGGTTTGGAATATTTCAGAACAGTTTTCCTTCTTTTATATGTATCATAACTGAACCAATTATAATCTCATATTTTTCAAGATTCAGAGAAATATTGATTATAAGAGTTTGCTCAAGAATGAATTTGTTTTCCTTTTCAGAAGGTCATAAATCAGCTAGCAGTAAAAAAGTCACATTTCATGGATACTACCTAGAGGCATATTGAACTGATTATAATATCTCTTGTCGTATCAACATAGAAAACAAAAAGGGAAAAGGTGGTTTCGTAACGGAGAAGAAAGTAATGTGGAGTACATATCTGGGAAACTTTTTTTTTATTTTTCAAATTTGAGTTCAACACACATTTATTGGTCTACATAATAAGAAATGACATTTAAAAAAAAAAAAAGTAAAACAGCACCTAAAATAATAATAATAATAATAATAATAATAATAATAATAATAATAATAATAATAATAAAATCCAAAACCTTAAAGGGGTGATTTTAACACTTGAATTGCTAATGTGATCGTTTAAATTTTTAGGCTGCATTTAGCTTATGGGATACAAGTTGCCCCATCCTACCTATTGCCTAATAGATGACTAGATTTCTTCAAGAAAAAGTATCTCTTGACATATGGGTCTTCTGCTTTGCAGTGACTATTGCTCCTGCAGGAAATCTAGCATAAAAAGTCATGTGGATTTTTTGTTTCCTTTACAGAGGACACTGTTTCCTCTGAGCAATGAAAATCTTTCAAATCACCCTCAAGTAGGAAACCTTTGAGAGTTGGAGGGATTGTGATTTGATGGTACAGTAAACTTTAGATGACAAGTTTAGTCACAACAAATGGCTTAAGTCTCTTCTTTTCATTACCTTCGAGTTTTCTTGCTCATGGGGTTGTGCCATGTGACTATTCCCACTACACCTTTGTCATGCATGTTCTCTGCCCTTGTCACCATGTTGACAGTTATCATTGCCGAAAGTCATGTACGGCAGTATCTGTGAATAAGAAACTAGTTGATAATACGGTAACTAAAGAAGAGAAAGTGATTTCTCACTGCACAGGAAAAGCAGAAGCATTTAGAACTGACAGTTACAGTTTGCATCCAAATTTTACTACTTCAAGGGACTCAATAAAGTGCTAAAATGTCACAAAACATGATTTTTTTATATCCATTTAAATAATGTATTTTTAATAAAGTATATTAACAAACTAAGACAAATATTAGAAGACCATATGGGTAGAGAAAGCAACTGTTCACAAATGAGCAAAACGAAGACATTCTAAAAACAAGAAAAATTAGTACTGTCTGAGATTCAAAATGGGAATGCCATGCTAAATTAACAGCTTCAAAGACAGAGTGGAAATCTGTAGTGGCTTAACAGTGAGCCTTCTGACTTTTAACTGTGGCAGTTAAAATGGAAGAGGCATGCATCCTTTTATCACTAGTAGGCATTGGCACAGAAAGTAAAAACAGCTGATTTAAAGCTCTGCTGGATATTCAACAATGCACATCATGACTGTAATGTCCTAGAGGCAAGATCTTCAGAACAACTTAATGTAACTCATAAAACATAAGCAGATGGCATATCGGGAAGACATGCTCCTGTAAAATGCAATGCAGGAGGATATTTATTGATCCCTAATTTGTTTTAGTCACCTTAATTACTTCAGTGTTGTATTACCCTATATCATCTTTGACGAACATGCTATAGCCTGACTCTTGTTTTTGTTAAGTTCTCTTTACTGTATCCATAAAAATGTACCTTGAAGTGGATGTGGATGTAATTTGCTGTAAAAAGCATTACAACCTCAAATTCAGAAACACAAAGCAGTAGTGATGTCATTTGTTCTAGAAGGAAAAACATACTGAGATACAAGAGAAAGATTGAATTTGTCTGCTCCTTATCAGAGAAATCATACTGAAATAGACTATTTTCACTCATAACTGACAAATGATTTGGAGTCACAATACCTGATTTTTGAACAAGAATAGCTGATCTTAAGCTATCTGTTGTTTCTCATCACTTATCATTTGGTTCAATAATGACCATCATATTTTGTGTAGTTCCTGAACTAAAAAAGTTAATATAAATGCAGTTTGTTATTCTACATATCTACTGTAACATGGTAAAATATCAATGAAAAATAAATAGCTCTGTTCTATCATAACGTGCATCAAAACAATGTAATTAATGTTGTCATACAATTCTTAATAGAATTACTGTGTTTAAAGGATAATTCATGAGAGTTGAAGACCTATTCAAATTTCATTGACTCATCAAGGATGAAAGCTAATGTCTAATTTTATAGCACAAGACTATAAAAAAACCCTCACAATTAAGAGTAATTCTTTTTAGAAAAAATGTGGTTAACATACCCACTAGATTGAACAATGCAAGACAAAATTGGAAACATAAAATCGAAAATGGTCGGAAAAACTCATTTGTGTCCCTACAGCACTTTCACCCTGAATTTTAAAATCAGTCAAGACCTTCCAATTATGACACAGTTTGTTAAAATTATACCTCTGCATTTTGAGTGTAAAACTACAATACACTGTTAAAATGCTAAAGGCTTGGGAAAGAGTGGTTGACAACAGAAAGAGTTGCCACGCATTGGAACAGGCTGCCCAGGAAAGTGGTAGAGTCGCCATCACTGGAGGAGTTTAAAAGATGTGTAGATGAGGTTCTTAGGGACGTGGTTTAATGCTAGAGTTAGATTATGGTTGGACTTGATGATCTTAAGAGTCTCTTCTAACCAAAATGATTCTATGATTCTATGATAAAATGGTGTCATGTTATCAAGTGTTGTTCAATAGTTCTCTACCTTTATGTCTTTGTTGTTCTCATGAATATCTGAGAATTTGGAAGTTATAATTTAGGAGCTTTGGACACTACAATTCAACATTACACCTGAGAATGATCTCAGAAAACTTTAAAAAGCTATATATTCAGAAGTACATCTTTTCAAAGATTATTTGATATTTTCTATTTACAGGTTAATTCTTACAAGATACGGAAAATAAAAATTCCTTCGTTGTGTCAAGTTGTGCTAATATTATAAACACTTTACAGCACTTTGAAGGACCTGTGGGTATCCAAAACTAAAGTAGAATCTCTAAATAATTGATAAAGCATCAAAATACTCAAAATGCTCTGCTCTAGCCTAATGGTAGATACTGGATGGAAAGGTCACTGAATTGAAGATAAGACAGAATGAAATTAATATAAATTAACTTTATGTTGCTGGAAAACAGCTTGATTACTAAGATTATATAACGCAATTCCCTCCAGAAGCTACGTAACGAAGACTAATAAAAGTCGCAGGCTTGAGTCCTGCTTTTTGAAGTTTGAAACACAAGGTGACATTTGACAGTTGAATAATAAAAAGATTCATCTAGAGCAACAAGAAATGCTTTTAAATCTTCTGTTTCCTAATCAAGATCAAAAATAGACTATCATTAAAGAATTGGTTTATGTCTTTCTCTTTCTTTGTTTTTACATTGATAGATATTAGTCCAGCTGTCCCCTTTCAAAGTTTTGTGGGTTTTTTGTTTTTGTTTTTTTTTGTTTGTTTGTTTGTTTGTTTTTCTGGAGTGATTTTGTCTAATAGAGATCTGCAGGAAAAATGTTACTGCTTTGTACAGTGACTAGAAATCTTTTTCTTTCTGCTACCTCTATGTTTTAGATTAAATGATCAAGCATGTGTTTTACTTGGATTACGCAAGAAATAGTGTTAAAGTAGTCATGGGCAGTTGAAATAACCTGTGGCCATAAAGCTGTAAGCCTCTGATGTTACTTCTTCCCTGAGCAACTGGATGTTTTGCTAATTTGATTGGAGGATTTGTTGTCAGTGAGAATGTTTGTAGTTGCCTCTAGATAAGTGTTAAAATGTTATTAAATAGAAGGAACTAGTTTAAAACATCAAGGTTTTGACATATTGGCAGGAAAGAAATCTTTATATTGTGATGCCTTTAAAACAGCTAGAGGGTGAGAGAGAAACTATTCCAAGTGACTTTGATAGAAACCCAGGAGAATGAATTAGGGCAATTTTTGCTCTCATTTACACCAACATAAATCTTCAGTGACTCTACTGAAATAGATAGCTAATCCATAAGCTGATTAAGTGTAATTTCTTCTTTTTATTATTATTATTACAATTGTTTTAAGTTATAATTTTGTGGCCTAATTAATTTCACTCAGGGATTCTCTTCAGGGTAGAATTTTTTGGTAATCTGCATTTAGCTGTTATAATAGATGATGTGCTCTTTTAAACTCGTTTCTTTCATTTGTCCACTATTCCTTCAACCCTGCAGATAATGTTTTTGTGATCTCAAGTATGGTTGTATTGTCATAGGGCAACACTGAGGAATCAGATGACAAATTCCTTTCTCCCAGACTGGGCTACAAGGCAATCTTTGTAAAGGACACTGTCTGTGCATATGACTTAAGGGTATGATTCAGACCCATGTTGTTGTTCAGGTTATGCAATGTTCACTATCCACTTTGCACAACACAGAAGAGACATGACACCTGCCCCAAGCAGTTTGCAATCTAAAATTAGATATGCTACAGTGAGCAACAAGTAATTATTTTTGTTGCAGTATAAGAGCTGGTGGGTTAGTAAAAACAAAAAAAAAAAAAAAAAAACCAAAAACAACAACAACAACAAAAAAAATCTGTTTTAAAAGTTTGTATGAATTTTCAAGATCCAGACCAGTTGTAGTTATAGGCATAGCATTAACTACTCAAACAGCTTCCAGAAGGTAAGATAATTTGTCTGGACTAGACATTATGGATGCAAATTAAAGAGCACAAGAGGATACTAGAGCAAGATACCAGTTAGAAGTAAAAATTACCAGCACCATTTGATAATTTTAATTCATGTAGAGGACATGATATAGTTGTAACTGTCTTAGCTGCATAGCATTAGGATGATGGCTAATTTAGAAAGTACAGTAAAATCTCTGGAAATTCTTTGCAGGGCAGCACCCTTCAATAAATAGGATGAAATTAAAGCTAGGGTCAAGGGGACTTTTTGTTTGGTGCAAACTTTTTGCATTGAGGATCAGCATAACAGGAGGATGAAGTGTCAGTGTAATTTTTCCTTCAGTTCAGATTCTCCAACAGTCTATTTTATCTGTTACAATGACTGTTTGCTATGGAAGGCTACCTCTGTCCTGAGGCCATAAGGCAAATGTCCAGTTCAACTCAGCTTCAGGCTATTTCAAAACAGTAGAAAGCAATGCAATGTTCTGGTAACGTGAGACTAGTACTCAGTTTATGAAAAGCAATACTACGCCTGACTAAACCAATTAGAAAGGAGGTGATTTTATAAGCTCCATTTCTATTTTTTGCTAATTCATTTACTGAATTTTCAGGAACTCTTTTTTTCCTGTAAAGCTTAAAGTCTGGATAGTAGTAAAAGAAATTTTATAACATTCAAATTAAACTTTTTTTTTTTTTTCAGAAGAAATAGATATCATAATATAATCTCTGTTTCTTTAGGCAGTGCGTATACTGTAGGAATTCATGGCACAATGGAGCCAGCAGGTAAAGTATGTATTGGTGAAAAAGAACTGAAAGACTTTGAGGCATGAGGAGATATATTTTGATCTTTGACATAATCTCTAAGTTTTCTTTTTTCTTGAATAAGACATTCATATCTCTCTGCTTCCTTGACATCACTTCTCCAATTAGAGACTGCATGTATAACTTGGAGATAAATCTAATTTCAGCTCATAAAAACTTCATCTTCTGAAATTTCTGTGATCTTCATTTGAGTTTTAGGTAGCACATAAATAGCCTTAACCAGTCTCTCTTCAGCTGTACAGCTACTTACTTATTTATTACTCTTTCATTTCTGTTATACCACTTTTTGTAAGATTTTATTTTAAACTACTTTCTAACTAGAACAAACAATTATGCAAATGAAAAATTAGATCCTTCAACACTTCAGAGAACTGCTACACATTTAATTGCTACAAGGAACCACAAAGAATCAGTTAATTCCAGAATAATTCAACATCTGCTAGCAAATTTAAAGAAGATACTGAATTTATTGTAGATCTGTAAATACTTTGCAACTTGGCAGGTGGTATTTTTATGGAGCAGAAAACGAAACAGAAAACAGAAATAGATGAACCTAATTTTCCTGAGTAAGGGACATCACTGCAGTATGTATATAGAAAATATTATAACCTTTTACGCTTGGAAAAGTTTTGTAGTTATTGTTGGTACTTTTTTTAAAAATACTTCATTACAACTTTGGGGCTCATTTCATTTGGTATTACATATGGAATTTTCTGTGCTAAATTTGCTATCTCAGTGATTCAGGTATCACATTGCTGACATACTGCAGAAAACATTAGGCAAATTCCATGGGACTTTTTAAAGGGTGTTACAGTCACAGCAGAGCCTGAGGAAAGAGCAAGAGATCTCATGGAAGACTGCTGATCTCTATGAAGTTCAGTTTATGTTGCAAAGAATGACACATTAAACCTTTGGTTGGAAGTATCATCTTAGCTGGCACAATTGTCAGATGACAGACAGCTGCATATTGTGTACAAATAGCTGAGAGACATAACTGCAAGATAGGATCACTTGGGACTGCAGATGGCAATTCCTGAAACACATTTATAAGAAGTGCATTTAACTTTAGATTTTATTTTGCTTTCATCTTAAGGGTACAAGGCTTGAGACAAATAGTGAATCTTTGAAGTCTGAAATCAAAATTCCAAACTTTCCAATAGTAAAAAACATATAAAAGTATTTTTGCAATAGCTGATCCAGTAAAACCTTAAGAATGTGACCACTATTATGAAAATATGATGAGGCCGAATTGTTTTTCCCAATAAAGGATATAGCTAGTGGCCATGGACCTTCTATTTTCTATGAACATAAATGAATTGCTAGTGTTATACCTGTCTATGCAAATGGCTGACACTGAGTCATAGACAAGGTGGACTTGAAAAAATAAGCAAAGATGTCAGTGTCTAGAGAAGAAGAAAAAAAAAGGTACAAGGGGACCATGATGGTGTTGCTTATTTGTCATCTTCTGAATTTGTTGGCATACCTGTGTAACCATATTGAATGTACTAAAAAACACAAAGCTTTTCACTGACATACTTCTTATATAGTCTTTTAAACATAAATCACCCAAACAAGACTAATAATACAGAAGACACCAGTACAGATATCTTCTCATAAAAAATAATAATAATAATATGCATACACACATATATATGTATATAAAACCACAACTCTAGAGCAGCTTATTTTTGTAAGGAAGAGAGGCATCTAATATGAAAAAATTGTTTTGAGGGAGCTAAAGTATAGCACTGGATTGTCAGATTATATCAGTGCAAGTAGATTTTTCAGAAATTATAATATTTTTCTATATTCAAACACAATTTAAGTGCATATTCTTTGTTTAGATTATCAAATGTAGTTTTAAATTGTACAATGAAATTTGAGTATGAAAAATTATTTTGAATTTCTCCAAATGTTATTCTTATAGTATACTTAGATTTGCAGATATAACAAGTAAGACTATGCTTATGAATATGTGCAGTGGATCTGATATATATTTTATTATTATGGTCACTAAGAAATAAAAGACCAAATTGATTCCTTTTAGTCATTGTGACATAATTTTCATGTTGTGCTAGACTTCTGAATAGGCAAAAATCTGCCCTCCGGAAGTCCAGCGTAGAGGTTTTGTTAATGGTTCTCCCTGCATCTCTGAGTATTGAAAATTCTATTATTTCATGGTCGCTAAGCCCCAGGCAGCCTCCAACCACTACATCTCCCACCAGCCCTTCTCTGTTTGTAAACAGTAGGTCTAGCGGGGTCTTGCCCCTGGTGGGCTCATTTACCAGCTGATGAAGGAAATTGTCCTCTATACACTCTAGGAACTTCCTAGACTGCCTCTTCTGTGCAGTATTGAGCTCCCAGCAGATATCCGGCAGGTTAAAGTCACCCACAAGAACAAGGGCCGTCGATTTTGAGACATCTGCCAGCTGCTTGTAGAGTAATTCATCTCCTTCATCATCCTGGTCGGGTGGTCTATAACAGACACCCACAAGGATGTCAGCCTTGTTGAACTTCCCTCTGATTCTGGTCCACAGGCACTCAACCTTGTCACTGCTGACCTCAAGTTTAACAGAGTCGAGTGACTCTCTAACATATAAAGCCACCCCTCCACCTCTCCTACCCTGCCTATCTTTTCTGAAGAGCTTGTAGCCACACATAGCAGCACTCCAGTCATGTGACTCATCCCACCATGTTTCTGTGATGGCAACTATGTCATAGCTTTCCTGCTGCACAACGGCTTCCAGCTCCTCTTGTTTGTTGCCCATACTGCGTGCATTCGTGTACATGCACTTCAAGTGGGCTGCTGATTTCCCTCTTAATTCGGGCTTTCCACCCTTAGGCTGATCTTTGGAGAGCCCGGTTTCAATCCCTTCCCCCTTCAAACCTAGTTTAAAGCCCTCCTGATCAGCCCTGCCAACTTATGGGCTATAGTCCTCTTGCTCTCCCCAGAAGGATGAAGCCCATCTGATTTGAGGAGACTGGGTACCACGGAGTTTGCCCCATGGTCAAAAAACCCAAAATTTTGACGGTGACACCAATCCTTAAGCCACCTGTTGATGAGATGGGCTTTTCTACTCCTCTCTTTATTTAGCTCCTCATCCATCCCAGATAGCACAGGAACTGAGGCAAATATCACTTGTGCTCCCATCCTATGAACTGACCGACCCAGTGCTTTAAAGTCTTTTTTAATTATCTTGGTACTTCTTCTGTTGATGTCCTCGCTGCCAGCTTGGACTACTAACAGGGGATAGTAGTCTGAGGGCTAAATTAGCTCCGGAAGTCTTCTATTAATGTCCCTCACCCTAGCCCCAGGAAGGCAGCAGACCTCCCTGTGGGATGGGTCTGGGCGACATATAGGGCCCTCTGTTCCCCTCAGAAGGGAGTCGCCGACTACTACCACTCTTCCTTTTTTTTTTTTCTCCTTACAGCTGCAGTTGCAATTCTTTTTATAGATGAGGTCCCTCCAGAGTGCTCTCCAGGTGGATCTTCTTGGCTGTCCTCTGCCTGATCTTCAGGGTCCAGGGCCTCATATCTATTTGTTAAGGGCACCAAGGGTGGTGATGGGGTTCGAGAGAGGGTTCTTTTACCTCTCCGATCAGGGACCTGTTTCCATTCCCCCCCATCAATTAGATCTGCTGTATCCGCCTTATGGCAGGAGGGACAAGGCTTTGTCATCTCCTGTTGCACACCCTTAGGAGTCAGAAGAGCCTGACCCCACCAGTCTATTTCTTCTTCACTCTCCCTAATGCTCCTCAGTCTCTCCACCTCTTCTTTAAGCTCTGCCACTAGGCACAGTAACTCATTGACCTGGTCATATCATACACAGGTGTCTCCCATACCATTCTCTGGTACTAATGCCAGGCACAGACACTCTGCGCAGCCAGAAGCCTGGGTGGCTGCATCCTTCTTGGCAGGTAGTGTCTGTGTAGACACACTCTTTGTATTAATGGCAGCAAGAGCTTTCCTTTTTCTAGAAACCATTACTACCCTTAGTTAAATTGGGGACAAGAAAACAAAGTGAAACCCTGGGCAAACTCACCTACAAGAGCTAGTTGTGTCCAGTCTACTTGCCCTGCCACACCCCAGTCTGTGTCACCAGCAACAAGTGAGAGGTCTAACAGCGAGGAGTGACAGAACCTCTGAACCCTACTGCACGAGCAGCCCCAGTCGCTGCTGCAGCACCGTCTGGGTAGTGATCACCCACCCCACAAGCACGCTCACCTCCCAGCGCCTGGTGGGCTCCCGGAGGCTTCCTCAAAGCAAGGGGGAGGGGTGTGACCCCGTCACCGTGGTAACGGCCGCGCCACGTCAGCCGGTTCCGCAAGGGCTGCCGGGGACTCCCGGGTAGCGGAATCGAAAACGCGACCAGAAACCCCTCTCTTTACCCTCTCTTACCTCTGTAGCTTCGAGATTTCGCTCTCGGCTCCGGCCGAGCTGGCTTCAGTCAGCTGATCTGAGGAACTGTCTTACTACAAAAGGTGGCAAACCATTCATCTTATGGGCTGGTCAAGAATAACTTCCTTAATCTCAAGAAAATTGCTTTCATATTTAAGCTATGTATTGTATGACAGAAAATAAATTTTAGGATGATTTTTAGGTCCTTATTGTGTATAACTCTTATAAATATTTATACAGTAAATTACCTGTCTTAAAAAAAATATATTGTTGAAAATTTCTTTCTATAAAATTTACTATTATACATTATTTTAAGACCTGTAAAAACTTTCAGATTGATATATTAGAGTCTATAGTCCACTAAAAAGAGATAGAATTTGTCTTTTATCATACTTTTAGCTGAATACAGAATTAGGATAAAAACACAAATAACCCCTGGCAATACGGAGTGTCATTGCAGATTCCTGTTGTATCACAAAGATGAAGGTTATGTTTTGCATAAGAATTACCTGAGGCCTTTTTCTCATCTGGATATCAGAAGCTGAATATGTCAGTATAGTGGTTGCACATATGCAGTGTCAAACTTTCCGGAATGGATTTTTTTGTTTCCCTCAGAATAATATTTGTACTGTGGCCTTGGATGTAAATCACAAATAACATATTTCAGATCTTGTGTATCTACTGATCATACGGTAGACTAATCTTTCTCTCAGATTTAGCAGACTGGCCACACTTTGACACTATCCTGAGCAAGAAGAAAACATCAGCTGGGTCTTAGAAGATAATCAGTTGCAAATATGTGAAGCATTGTTCCAGGTGTCTTCTCCTCCTCTTTTTTCTCAGGTGAACACATCTCATAGTTTGAATGGGTGCAAGGGGCAGGACTCCTACCACATTGGGAAGAGGGAAGCATTCCCTTGTGGCTGTATAGGAGCTATGAAGGGGTAATATTGTTATTCTGTGTTCTCATTTTACCGCTCCCATCTCTCCAAGTTCTTTGATAGATCTCTTGCAGTGGTAAGGCCAAGGTAGACTTCTGGTTTCAGGTGAGGAAATACATTTTTTTTTCACATGGCAAAATTTCTGGAAGTATGTAGTCTTTTTACCTGAGTCATGGTAGAACTATTTAACACCAATTTTTTTTTTTTTTTTTTCTGGTTCATTTATAGTTGCTAGGCTTGTGAGTTTGGAAAATGATGGGCTTGAAGCCTCTGTGAACCACTGAATTGACTGAATATGGTTCCCATATCCTACAGTACACCATGATGGTACTTGCCTCTGTTAGGATGCTTTGAACATTCCTCATATCTCTGACTTCTAACATGTAGGAAAGAGCTGTATAGAGACAAGAGCTTCAACACAATTTCTCACAGAGCCTCAAGATGTAGGTGAAGCACAGCACTTCAGCTTGTACTCAAACCTAGCAGCATTATGTTATCTGTACATATATGTAAGACAAAAAAAAAAAAAACAAAACAAAAAACAAACAAACAGAGAGCATGGTTGATTGTTTCAGCTGGTTAATATTTTTTAAGGAATCCAAATAGGTATCGATAACTTATCTAACATTGATGGACGTAAATGCTCTTAAATACTCTGTTGAATGAGATTTGTAATAAGCTGAAGCACACCTTAGACTTGTAAAGAAAACACATAGCAAACATAATGTTCAACAAACTTTTCTTTACTGTGATCATTAGTGGCTAAGGCAAAGTAAAATGTCAAAAATTGCAATATAAAATACTATTAAAAAACAATGTAAATACCAGTGAAAGCAATTTTATTCATGAAAAGGTAAGGGTACCACATAAAGTGTTACCAAATAATGTGCATTCAAAACTAAAAACTAAAAGTACTAAATTGAGCAGGTCATTCTCCAATATACTTAATATAAAGAAAAAAAATCCTTATTTTTTATAAATAAATATAAGGCTGAATACTTTAACACTTATTTCAAAGACAAAATATTCCTGCTGTTTGGAGAAGAAAATGATATAATTTGATTTCTTTTACTTAAAATGAAAGGATAGAAATCAGATCTAATAGGAAAAATTAAAAAAAAAAAAAAAATGAAACAAAACTGGTTTAATTTGATTGGAGATAAGAATAGAAAAAATCTAAACATTTTGAAAGATATTAGGTATATGGAATTTTTCCAAGGCTGTAAATATAAAACCTATTTTTTTTCAAGTCAACAAAAGCTGAGGCAATAAATTAAAGGTCATTAAGTATACTAAAATAAAGTAAATTTGCATTATATTATCCTCCTGGACATCCATAAGTCATTTCAGTCTGTGATCTTCTCTTCATTATGACCTTACATGATCCAGATTCTTCTGCAAGGATATTAGCTGTCTTCTTAGGCATTTTTTTCACAATTTGACTTTCTCACACTAGGATCCCAAACTCATTCCATTTTTATGCCTCGTGCCATAACCCCTCTTCTGGATGTCTTCTGTTTTCCAAGTTCCTTTGCTGTGTTCCTTTATCTGAAAGAGCTGATCCCACCACGGCCTTGCCTATTTCTATCAGCGTAGCAGGAACCACGCCACAGCACAGCAGCATCAGCTTCTCATCAGTCCGAAGTGGTGCTTATAGAAATGATGAAGTCTTTTCTTTAAGAGAAAGAGCAGTGAAGTTCATGTAGAAGTTTCTTTTCCTTTCCCATCCCCACCTCTGCTTAACTGTATGGCAAAGTAAGCCTGATAATGCTTTTTAATGATGTTTGCAAAGGTTTATTTTATTTTCATTACAGCCCTTAACACTCCAAAGAAGTGTTCATGTAGTGAGTTTCACATACATGCACACTATGGGGACTGGAAGAATGTGTAATGCTTCACTGTATTAATCTAGATGGAAATTGTTTGAAGTAAACAAATAAACATATGCCACATCTGGAACTTTTCAAATTATACTTTACACCTGCAGATTGCACAGATGAACTGTCTTCATCCTCTGAAGGTCATATTTAATTCAATATACTTTGTGTAGACCTGATACAATGTCAGCATACGTTTCACTGTTCTATTCCAACTGACTTTCAAAATAGAACAGGTAAATGTAACTTGGCCAGAATATATTTCTGGCAAAACCTATTCAAAATCTAGTTTTGCAGTCATTGAGTCAGGAGCATTCTTCATTTTCCAAAATTACTTTGAATAAACACAATACTATGGAATATCATATTCCAGCAGCAAAATTTAAGGTTATCTCAAAGAGAGAGAACAAATTAAAATATAGTTGTTCTCAGTTCAAATGGAATAAATATGTCCCAAAGGGAACACTCCTTAAAACAGTATTTCAGACTTAGAATCATCACAACTGATTGACACATTTATATACAGTAGACACAATACTTTTTGCTATTTGAAAATACTTTTTTGTTCTTTATACCTCTTCCATCTTTTAGGTGTTTAAATTTCATCATGGCACAGCATATGAACAGCGTGAAATGTTTAACCAAATGTTAATAACCTATTTCTGCAAAATGTTGGTCCTTCCTGCATAATTTAAACATGAGTTCGGTTTTATAATGAGAAAGGGGTGCCACAGATTTTGCCCAAGGCAAAGATAGTTCCCATTTCCATAATCACTACAGGTGAAACTGTTTTCTCCTTTAGCTTAAAAATCCTACAGGCCTTTTTTCTTTAATTTCTGCATAACAACCCTACCCATGGGTATCCACAGTAGTCAGTAGCAAGAATGCCTGTCTCTTGTGACTGAATTGCTCAAAGTTTTGTTTATTCTTCTAAAACTAAACTCAAAACAAAGTCTGTGATTTTTTTTTCACTGAATTTTGAAAAACACAATTAAATCTATTTATTTATTTATCTATTTATTTAGCTCAGTTTTCTGAATATAGACCTTTAAAAATTTGTCTCAGGGAGAGAAGTTGCCATTCAGCTATCTGTTTTTCTTAGCTTCTGTTATTTTCCAAAATTATGAAGATAATGAATTTAGAGGAAAAACAGATTGTAGCTGCTGCTTTGGTGGTTTGTTTGTTTGTTTTTGTTGTTTTTTGTTTTGTTTTGTTTTGTTTTGTTTTCTGATAGTGTTTTTTTGTTTTGTTTTGTTTTATTTGTTTCATTTGCTTTTATTTCCATGCAGTTATCCTGAACTCAAGTAACTGAAGCCTTTAACTATTTGGTTTCCATAATATAATGTTTTAAATTGTCTGTATTGGCCAATGCTTCATAATTCATATTCTGTGTCTTATTCTACTAAGAGTTAAGCAACTCAGCAAAGGGGTAGTCATCCTTGGAAAGTATTAATCAATGGAGCAGACACAATGGAATAATCAGAAGTTCCTTGAGACAGAAGATTCTGTTCTGGCCGTCAATATATGCTCTGCAAGAAGAAGAAGAAAAGGAGCTCAAGGATGAAATAGCCCATCTAGTAAATAGAGTTTATAAGCTCATGCTTAAAGACAGTCCCACATGCCTGAAATTTAGATAGTATACACAATAGATAAATAGATAATAGCAAATACCCTTCCCTGAACACACAAACAGACAGTAATCACTAAGTCAAACCCCTGAGAATTGTATCACTTCGTAAGTGCCTGTTGGGCTTGCATGTTGAACATTGTGTTTAGTCCTGGTCCTGATATCTTGAAAATAATATAGTAGAACATGAAAAAGTTCAGAGAAGACTGAAAAGATCACTGAAGATTTTTAACATCTCCCATACTGGAAATGTCTACATAGACAAACCAAAAACAACCAAAAAAATGTATAGATATTTCACATAAAATGATTAAATACTCTTGTAAGTAAGTGGTTTAAGTCTAGGGTGACATCTCAAAAATGGTTAAAATGGGAATGTTAAAATCAGAGAAGACATTAAGTGTTGTAAGATACCTACCTAGGAACTGCAGGACAATTTTTATTATGAAAAAAAATAAATTGGTTGAAGGTTATATTTTATTATGAGAATCCAGATGGTATTGCTGAGGTGTTATTTTTACTCATCATAAACTGTCGAACAAATGACTTTGTTTCACTTGGACTGCAATAAACTATGCTATCATCAAATCAGTTCTTATTAGTTGCATGAAAATAAGCAGGAGTTGTTAACTACTATGTCCAGGGGGGGCATGAATAAATGAATGCCTGAAGTTTCTGAAAATACTTTCACTACACAGATTGAACCAAACCAAAAGGGTCATATACTTTAAAATTGAACTGTATATAGTAAAAATTTATAAAAATCCATCACCCCATAACACAGACTTCCTCTAGTAATCACTGCTAAAACACATCATTTCATGGGAATATTTAAAAAACTCTTTAATAATAAATGTTTAGTAAGAGAGTGTTTATTGTTAGAGGAAAGAAACAAATATCTGCTGCTCTTTGCAAAAAAAATATTGAAGTTTAAATGGTGTATTTTTTCTTTTTTTTTTTTTCCCAGAACCCATGTAAATTATAGTAAACAAAATCATCAACTGCTTACTTTCATTTTCCCTTTTCTACAGAACCTTTCTTTAAATTTGTCATACATGATAATGATAATTATAGTAGCCTTGTGCAATTGATTATCACTGCTAGCTTTAATACCTTGGACTTGATGAGCCTTGTGGGTCCCTACCAACACAGGACATTCTATGATCTGTGAAATACTTACATATGTGCATATATACTACTGCTGAAATAGTTGTGGACATGCCTGTTTATAAATCCATGAATTATCTCAGCAGATTCAGTGTGTAACTGGCCTGCTTAAAGTGTAAGCAGCTGAAAAATGGCATATCCAGGACTCTATGTATTTAAAAAAACCATTAAATACTCTAGTTTTATTAATTTGAAGTAAAGTATATAAGGAATAAATTAAAACCCAGTGAAGCTGATGGTATTATTTGGACAGACTTTGATAAAGTTTCAATCTGTCTTTCGTGGTAGGGATTTAGAGTAGTTTTTAGTTGATTACCTTTAGATAATAGCTTTGAAAAATAGTCATATTAATTTCCTGAAAATTTTCAGAAGATGAATATATGGAATACAAATTCTTTATGTGTATTACAAAATTTCTTGTGGAAATATCCTTTCCATTGTTAAATAACTTCTATACATAATAATAATAATAATAATAATAATAATAATAATAATAATAATAATAATAATAATAATAATAATAATAATAATAATAATAATAATAACAATAACAATAATAAAGTGTTTATGTGTTTTGCATGGTGGAGCAGAAACACTGTAGTTCAGATCTGACAAACAAGATTAATAACTGAGGCTTATGAAGTTCAACTACCTCTAAGTGCAATTGGAGAGAAGATCACTGCATATACATTTACAGAAATAAATTATTTGATAAGAGACTTCTACCCATTTACAAGAGTACAAAAATCAGTGCCCAGAGACTGAAGTTTGATTTATTTAAACCTGAAAAAAAAAAACATGTGCTTTTGAGGTACGTTTGCACAGCACTGGAATGACTTCCTCAAATTAGGAGAAAAATTGTACTTTACTACATTCTTAAGGTACATTTGATTATTCTTTTCTGACTGTATTTAATTATAATTTTTAGGATAAATTATGTAACTTCTGTGTTTAAAGAGAGAATTCTACAAAGTCCTTTCTGGCTTTGATACTGGTGGTACATACTCCTTGTATTCACCTATTTTCTTAATGAGACAGGGTAAAAATTGTTTGCATTATACTTGCAATATTACTTCAGGTATGAAACACAGCTCTCTCAATTCCTTAGTAGATTTGAATTACTAAGGGATTATTAGCTCTGAAAATTGTCTAGAAGTTGTCTAAGTATTGGTTAATTATTTTTTTTTTCTCCTTCAACTTATCTGAAGAATGATCCTAATACAGGTGGTGTTATTTTACATCTTTACAAACATATCTTCTTTGAGGACTTTGGTAATGTCATCTAATATTAACAGCACTCTGAAATTGCAAAATATGAAACATAAATTGTTTATCCTCCCATATAAAAAGCGTACAAACTGTTCCTCAAGCTGGATAAAATTAGAGTATGTGTTTATTATTGCTCAAGACTTTCTGTTTTCTTCCAGCTGACATATGGCCATCTTCCAGTTCTCTTAATTTTCAGTGCTGGTGGGACATAGTCACTGAAGGTGACATGTGACTTGTGTCACAATTATACCTTTGAGATCCAACAGATGTTCCAGTAACCATCTTTGAGATCCAACAGATGTTCTGGTAACCATCTTTCCAATCTTCTAAGTTTATTCCTTAATTCTTCAACTTAATTTTGAAAGAGGCTTGTAAATATGCTTAGATGTCTAATGCCCACTGCTGTCTTGGAAACTGGGTGTCTAAATACCCTCAGAAATCTGGCATTACCAAGTGGAATAGATGTATACAAACCTAACTCAAATTTCAGCAAGTAATTCCATTCCCTTCAGTGATTATGAAATGGGAGAAATTATAGTTTAGTTCAAAATGGATATTAATTTGTCTGCACAGTAATGACTATAAAGGCAGAAGTGGCAAAATGCCACAGACTTTTAAAAGAGGCCAGCTTCCATAAAATCAACAACTAATAGAAGAAGAGAGCTTTAGCAGACCAGGCATTACCCTAATGCCCAGATAGGACCAGTTCCAAATTCAGCTATTTTCTGTTTTAACCCAGATGTCTAGGAACATGCATATGACCACTGAACAACATACCCCCTCCCCTGAAGAATAAAATATGTTAGTGAAAAAATGTATGAATTAGTATCTCTTGGCCTGGTAAAAACAGTTATTAAATAAAATATAACCTTTCAAAACCTACTTTGCATTGGTATCTTAGCAGCAAAATTAAAAACTATGGAATCTTTAGAGTAATGATAAACAGTGGCAGTAAGAGAGAACCATCTGTGAGTAAAATGCTCAACTTGTTTATCACCAAGTGCTATATAATCACATATTTTAAGAGAAAATGTACTGAAAAAAGACACGCAGGCACAGCAGCTAAACAGTGAGCATTACTGAAGCTAGATGCTAAGAGCAGAGAATGGCATATGTGAAATATGAAAATTTTGGGACCTAGAGGCAAGGTCAAATTGTCTATAATGTCTCTAACCATAAGAAGTTCTCAGCTTGCAGCCTCTGAGCAGTGAAATCTTCTATGTCATATTTCTTGCTGGATCCCATATTTCCCGCTTTGTCTGCAAACATAACCTCTGGTTATTGTGGTATGTTGTTTTGAGATGAGCACTGTCAACAGTATGCACTGTGCCGTTTGCCTCAATTCACTACAAACTGCTCTCTTCAGGGTCTTAATTCAAACTACTGTTGATTCCCTCATATAATATGTAGAATTTTTTATTGGGAAAAAAAAAAAAAATAATCAGTACCCAGGTCAGCAAAATAGGAAGTATCTTATCAACTGCCAGTTTTACAAGTATAAAAGCAGGTGGTTTTCCTTTATTCATACACAATTTGGAATTATGCTGCATTTCAGTGGTTGTTACATTTCACATTACTATTTTGTCTCTTGGTACATTTTAATTATAATGAAGTGTTATTATGTACATAATGCAGAAAAACCATAGAAAACTAGAAACATTTTTGCAAGTGAAATGTGAAAGCATTCTTTAAAACCTGAGAATCTGACCGATAAAGTCAGCTACTTTTGATCGTGCCTCTTCTCAGTCTATTATTTGCTTTCCAGTAAGTGTTTCAAGTTTCTGTTTCTCCTCATAAATAGCTGATAAAATTTTGTTGTGGGTTAATGCTGCTAGGCAGCTCTACACCACACAGCTACTCACTCATTCCCCCACAGTGGGATGAGGGAGAGAATTGGGAGGGTAGAAGTGAGAAAACTTGTCGGTTGAGATAAAGGCAAAGCAAAAGCTATGCACACAAGCAAAAGAAAAAAAAAATAAAATAATTTCCATCAGTGAGCAGATGTTTAACCACTTCCAGGAAAGTGGGACTACCCCATGTGTGATGGTTACTTGGGAACACAAGCATCATAACCCTGGATGTCCCCATTTCCTCATTCTTTCCCAGAGCTTTCATTGCTGAGCATAATGTCATATGGTATAGGATATCCCTTTGGTCAGTTGGGATCATCTGCCCTGGTTGTGTCACCTCCCAGCTTCTCATGTACACCCAGCCTACTCGTTGGCAGGCCAGTATGAGAAAAACAGGAAAGGACTTGCTTGACACTGTGTAAGCGCTGTGCTGCAACAACTAAAACATCCATGTGTTATCAAAACTGTTTTGGTCACAAATCCAAAACTTAGTACCATATGAGCTACTTTGAAGAAAATTAACTCCCTCACAGCCAAAGCCAGTACAATCTCCATTCTTCATTCCATAAAATTTATGTCGTGTCCAACGCATCCCCATTAGATACCTCCTCTCTTCCCATCCTTTGATATATACATAGACATCCTTCCCTTAGTCTATTGACCACTCTGTAAAGTGTCCACAAAATATCTATAAAATATCCATTGAGTTCATTCAGTCCATGATTTTGAGCTCCATCTGTTATGGTGGTCACTCGGGACAGGAGTTGTGGGGTGTTGCATGGGGTTATCTGGCACTGAAACCAGCTCTGGTTGGCTCACTGTGACACTTGCACTGCTTCTTTTGAGGCTCACACTCCATTGGTTCATGAGTTTCCTGCTAATGGTACTTCCTATGACATACAACTCAAATCACAGGTTATGACAGTTTAAAGGTACATCCATTACACATTTAAATATTTTTATATTCCTTTGTAAGAATTGTACTTCTGGTGCTGTTCCATGAGGAAATTGTTTTGACATTTTTAGGATAAAACAAAAATTTGGAATTCCATTATACACATTTATAGAAACTTCCTCAGTTTTTAGTGGAGAAATTTTCAGGTAGTCCAATGGAAAGAAATGCTGATTCTCCAGTCAGGCAAATAAAAGCGTGACAGAAGTTAATTAAACTCTGTTTATTGGTATCAGATCAGAATTTTTCTCAAAAATAATTTGTGTCAAAAGTCAGATGATAGAAAAATTGTTTTAAAAAGTGATAGCAGAGATTCAAACAAATGCAAGTCTAATGCAGACCATAAACCTCAGACAGTGCACAAAACTGGAATAACCTCATCTACCTTTGTGCATTTTTTTCTTGCCTTTCTAGCTGTGATACAAATCCCAGGCCAATTATTAAGACCACTTTAAACATGATTCTAGAACATAACTATCTAGCAAGAAAGAGAAACAACAGTATGTCTTATTTGTCTAATAAAACTAACCAAGCTGCAGCTTTTCAGATCTCAGTAGGAAATGGTCATGCTGACCTATTTACAATCAAGCAATCATATAATCCTAAAACTCTTTAGATTTTTTGGAAACATATTATGTAATTGCAGAAACAATTCTATGCATACCCTGTATGTTAACCGCTACCTGTGGGCTACCTATATGTATCTGTAAACAGGTATGGTGGGTTGACTGTGGATGGATGCCAGGTGCCCACCAAAGCCACTCTATCACTCCCCCTCCTCAGATGGACCGGGGAGAAAAAATATGATTAAAGGCTCCTGGGTCAAGATAAAGGCAGGGAGAGATCATTCACCAGTTCCAGTCACAAGTAAAATAGTCATGACTTGGGGAAACTAATTTAATTTATTACCAGTCCAATCAGTAGGGTAATGAGATATAAAACCAAATCTTAAAGCACCTTTCCCTACCTCTCCCTTCTTCCTGGGCTCAACTGCACTCCCAGTTTCTCTACCTCTTCCTCCTGCACAGAGCAGGGGGACAGGGAATGGGGGCTGTGGTCAATTAATCACATGTTGTCTCTGTCACTCCTTCCTTCTCTTCGATTGCTCCAGAGCTGGGCCCCTCCCACAGGATGCAGTTGTCTGTGAACTTCTTCAGTGTAAGTCCTTCCCATGGGCTGCAGTTCTTCACAAACTGCTTCAGTGTGGGTCCTTTCCACAGGGTGCAGTCCTTCAGAAGCAGACTGCTCAGCGTAGATTCCCCATGAGGTCACAAGTCCTGCCAGCATATCTACTCCAGCATTGACTCTTCTCTCCATGGGTCCATAGGTCCTGCTAGGAGCCTGCTGCAGTGCAGGCTTCCTGTGGGGTCACAGCCTCCTTCGGGTGCATCTGCCTGCTCTAGCGTGAGGTCCCCCACGGGCTGAAGGTGTACGTCTTCTCCACTGTGGACCCCCATGGGCTGCAGCGGGACAATCATCTTCACTGTGATCTTCACCACATGCTGCAGGGAAATCTCTGCTCCAGCTCCTGGAGCACATTCTTCACTGACCTTGGTGTCTGCAGAATTTTTTCTATCACATATTCACACTCCTCTCTCCACTGCTGTTGTGCAGCAGTTTTTTGTTTTGTTTTGTGTTGTTTGTTTTGGGTTTTTTTCCCCCCTTTCTTAAATATGTCATCACAGAGGTACTACCATCATCACTCAAGGGTTCAGCCTTGGCCAGCAGCAAGTTCATCTAGGAGCCAGCTGACATTGACTCTTTCGGACGTGGGGAAAGATTCTAAGAGCTTCCCACATAAGTTACCCTTGTAGCTCCCCCGCTACCAAAACCTTGCCATGCAAACCCAATACAACAGGAAAGTGTAGTGGCCAAGTTCCCTGACAAGCTTGATCTGGCAGACATCTAACATAAGTGGATCCCTGCCAATAAAGTCACAATTACTTTATTGAAAAAGAAAAGAACAACCTCCTCCCCTTAAAAACAGCACAAAAAACTCTAAAGAAATAATGACAACTTTCTTTTATACTATAAAATATGTGATGCGTGATGAGGATGAGGATGAGAAGACATTAATCTTTTATTGTATCTATACTCCTCCACGTTAAAGTTCTTCAAGTAAAGAAGGCTACAGTAAACTTTTCATTCAGTGCCCCTCACAGATCACTCAAGAAGATTTAGAAACCCAGAAGCATCTTCTTAGCCAGGAGTCAGAAATGGAAAGAACACATTATGTTAATTTAACTTGAGCATTAATAGCTTTATTGATATGGCAAGATGAGTAATTGCTGATTGAATTTTGACTTGATAAGGATCCAAGTCCTGCTTCGGACTGTAAGACTTGAGTGCAGAGGCTGACAGATGGTCATGGGTGATTCTTCCTAATTACGGAAAACTGAAGGAATCTATATGCAGAAATCATGTCTGGGTAGTTGTCCATGGAACATATGGCAGAACGCTAATGAATATGTACTTTACACTTATACATATTTTTTGACAGAGAACAGTTATTGACAGGCAGTATAATAAACAACAGTGGAATAAGGACCACGTGATTTAAGATTATGTTTTAAAAAAGTTTTCTAAAACAGATTTTTCATGTGTTTTGATCACTTGGCGTGCAAAGAGACTATCTTATCACTTGTGCAGCTTGGCAGGAAAAATAAGCATTGTACTTGCTACACACAACAATGCCTTTCTCTGGAGTCACAGAATCACAGAGTGTTAGGGATTGGAAGGGACCTCAAAACATCATCTAGTCCAATCCCCCTGCCGGAGCAGGAACACCCAGATGAGGTTACACAGGAATGTGTCCAGGTGGGTTTTGAATGTCTGCAGAGAAGGAGAGTCCACAGCCTCCCTGGGCAGCCTGTTCCAGTGCTCTGTCACCCTCACTGAAAAGAAGTTTCTTCTCAATTTTAGGTGGAACCTCTTGTGTTCCAGTTCGAACTCATTACCCCTTGTCCTACCATTGGTTGTTGTTATCATAGTATAAGATCAAATCTAAAGTGATGTGAATAAATTGTATGTATTTATGTAAACTGTTATTTGTAGACAAAACGAGGCAGGTTTTTCACTCTGTATGAAGAAGTATGTTTGCTATAAATCCATTCTGTGTCCTCTTTGTCAAAAATAGCCGAAAGAAATAAAACATGCAGCCACCTGGGAATTATCAGACAGCCTGCTCAGCAAAATAACTTCTGAGATGCACCTGTCTGAAGAATACATGATCTATTCCATGGCTTGCTGTCTGGAGTTCAGAAAGCAGTCCTTTTGACTTCCCATCTGTAACTATCTTTGCCTCCACAGGTTGAGTAACTGGGGTCACAGTTTGAAAAGGTAACTCTATGTTACAAGTGTTTTCCTTTTCAAACCTTCCAGTGAAAATTCTCAACAGTTTCTGCCACTGTAGTAACATTATCTTTGTATACTTTTCATATTAATAGTATATCCTTGCAGAATGATATTAACTTTGTAAATACGACTTTAATGAAGAATAATTGCCACCTACTCTGTAGCACTCTACTCTAGGTGAGTCCTATATTTTACAAGTGTCCTGGTTTTGTTAAAAACAAGAGAAGTTTATCTCTTAGTTATTTTTCCTTTCACCTAAAGTCTTTTTAGTAACTACACTTTTCTAAAGTAGGCTACATGTTTTGGTAGACATAGAAATTGAATGAAAGGTCTCTGATAAGGATACACCTCCCGTAAGTGAGAGGGGCAAGGAGGAGCGAACTGAACAGGTGATTAAAACTGACCAACTAAGTATTCCATCCCATTCATGTGAATCTTCATATCAAAGTGGGAGATCACAAGGATCTCATCCTCTTTTTCAACTATGGCCAACATCTCGGGAGGACGCTGCCTGCCGTTCCTGTGAACTGAGGCCTAGTGACAGGCTGAATCCAGTTCCTTTTTGCTGCAGAGTCCAACTCAGGCCTCCTGGAGCAGTGCTGATCTTTGTTGGGAAATTCAAGATTGGTTTTGGATATTTTGTATTATTTTCTCTATTTTATTACTAGCATTAGTAAAACATTTTTAATTTTTTCCATCTTCTCTCTTTTGGTCCTTCTTTGCCTTCCTATCACCTGAACTTAGTGGGGGGGGGGAGGGGGGGTGGCTAAAGGGGGCTGAGGGAAAGAGGGGGTTAACAAAGCACCTGCCATGGTTTATTGTTGCCCTGCAATCAAACCTTGACAGCAAGTTATCCCTGAGGAATTTTACCAATGTAACTTTCATCCACATTGACACTATCCTAAACACATATTCCTTCATGAAGTGCTGATAATCCTATCAGATAATTGCAGAAGTATTTCTGACTCAAAACAGCTTTTCTTGCCAGAGTACATACCACAACCTGTTCTCTGTAACACAGCAGATCCCAGCCTATGTTCCCTCTATATGTGAGGATGACCCAGGGTCATGATGGCATGACATCTAGTGCTTTCTGAATGGTGGTGCTTCTCAGACCCATAAAAAGACACACAGAAATCCTTATGAATGCTTCTGGCAACACAGATCCTCTTTCTTTCTGGTCAGAAGATTACCCAGGGACTCCCAGACAACTTCCTTAGTTCCTACTCTAAGTGAATTGTATCTGATATAGAGGCTATAGATTTAAAATATTTTGTAGTCATGAGAGGGAAACTGGTTTCAGAGGAAATCATCCTTTTGAAGTTCTTAAAAGTCTTATACCTTCACACAACCCTGTGGTATAAAATGCCTGTTTGTTAAAACACTTTCAGTAAAAAATATATTCCATCTGAATAATGGCCTGTGCATATGGGTGTTCAGCATAAAATATTCATGGTAGAAAAAAAGATACTTGTGGAAAATCAAGAATTTTTAAAAATTTAATCTTTATGAATTCATTAGATCACTTGCGAACCAAGACTTCATCGCTTCACGCACAGTACCTGCCAGAAAGGTAAAGGAAGCTGTAGGTATATGGTATTCAAATGTAATGCCAGAGACAAACACAGGCTTTTTTTTTTTTTCCTTTTTTTTTTTTTGTAGCAACAACAGAAAATATTACAACAAATAAGAAAACAATGATTATACCTTTATAAAGGAAAACAAACCTGAGGACACACCAACATGTTTCCAAATGAATTTAAAATAATTATTTTTTGAGACTGTACATTGAAAATATGTGTTTAGAGGTAGCAGCTTAGCTATTGGACATTCCGGCTTGTAAAAGTGTAATGGTGCAACTAAAAGGGAGAAATTTTAAACATTTATTTGAGAGAGAAAACAATAGCTTATAGAGGATAGAGTCTGAATAAATTAAACAGATGAAGGGAATATAGAAATATTTTTCTTTTAAAAACATAAAATAGAATAATACATACCTGTGAAAGCCAAGAAGGAATAAATGTAACCCAAAATGTTTTATTCAGAAAGGTAAATGTAAAGCATATTTATCTTTTAAAATACTTGTGGTAGAGTCAATCCTTTCAAAGTAAATTTTCAGTCCTTTCTGATATCGATGTCTACTAAACAAAGGAGCTAAAATAGAGAAAGGCAGACCATGAATTATAAATGTTCATAAGTATAGTAGTATCTTTGCATAAGATACTAGGACTTTTGCATATGAAGAAATCTCAGTTTTAAACCAGACAAGAGAAGCTTCTTTGTTCATGTTTTGAACATTACTTTTGAAGTGAATATCCATGATTTTAGATTAGTTTTCCTTTTAGTAGTGCAAAAATACAATACAATTAATGTCACAATAAAACATTACCTTTTAAATGCATATTTCATTGTTTGTTCTGAATATATGAATTTAAAACTAAGTAGAGTGCTACTAAACACACATAAACAAACAAACAAACAAAACAACAAAAGAAAACCAACCCCAAACCCTTGTATTTAAAAAATTATAATTTCTTTATTAAAGTATGCTTAGAGTCATAGGAAAACCTAAGACTAGAAGGACTCTCTGGGGAACTGATTGCAGACTGATTTTATCACATACTTTCTTGTCATATAAACATATGAATTTACTATGTTACTTCTCACATCTAAGAAATTATTCACAGAAGCATTACTGATGTAGAAAGTAATTCTTTTAGAGATTGAATGTTTTCTAATTGTCTTACAAAGGTGCTCATAGTCATCTTACAGCCATTAATGAACTAACATTATATTCAAATACAAACATGCTCTTCCTATAAGGTGTTACTATGGATGACATAATACTTTGATAGATTTAATTGTGGGGTATAGCTACAAAACTAATTAGTGTATATTATATAGTGTACATTGTCATGAGCATTTCTGCAGACATTCTATAAAATAATAACAAAAAATATTGTATCTTTGAAGTTCAGTAGAATTGCTCAGATATGTAAAGAAGGAGCCCATTCTCTGCTGAATACCTGTGTATGATTTATCCATAAATTCCAGGTTCTTTCTGCCATTCTGAAAGCACGAAGTATCCATAAACTCAAACTGAATGACCATTTAGGCCTCCTTTAATAAATTTTTGTTTACTGAATTGATACCAAAGCATATTGGTAGTTCTGTTCATGAAGGCTTTAAAATTAAATTTTTTACCATCTTATAACAATTCTGCAGTTTTATATTGAGTTCTTATGTAGAAACATCCACAGAAATTTTCAGTTAGATCTCAACACACATATAACCTTTCTTTTACAGTATTGTTTAGCACTAATATTTCAAAATATGTTAAATCCTGAATGGCTTTCTGTAGAGTTTTTGGCTGTGTGCTGTGAACAAGCCAGCGCTTGATGTGGCTGTGGTGCAGGCTAGCACCTGCATGGAGGTTTTTCCTAGAGACACCAAAGACTGAAAGGAAGTAAACAGAAGCTGGTCTGCCCTCGACCCAGGCTGCAGGAAGGGCACTGTCATCGCTGTACGTGAACAGCTCATGGACAGTGCCCTGCAGCTAATCACCACAGGCAGGGGACGCGTGACTGCAGAGAGTAACCAATCGTTGCCTGTATTTGTCGCATGGCCACTAAGCAAAGAGTATATAAGGGTTGTTAAAACGTGTGTTGGGGGACATTGATATTCAGTGTTGCTAAGAGTCCATTAAAGGGTATTGATGTTAAATTCATATTGAATTAGACTCATTACACTCGCCGGCCCGCCCGTCTGTGCTCAAAGAGGTCCTGCCGGCAATTTTGCATTCTCCACATCATACGTCAGCTTTCCTATAGGAATTTGAGTAATATATATTATTTTTAAAAGCCCTATATGTTGATTATTACATTAAAAATTAACTAATTTTCACATAGAAATTTATGAATTCAGGAGCGTATTTTGTACCAGTAAAATAAATCAAAAAAGTTAGATTCAGTATTTGGACATTTTTGTCACCTAAATTCTACTACTTACATGTTGTCTCTTGTTGGGGAATGGCTACGGGAAAAGGGGCATGGTTCCAGTGATCCTCTGTATCAGGAAAGTTTGTTCTAGTTAGCATGAGTAGGCCCCAGTAGGCCTCAGATGAGTTTCAGTAAACAACTTTCAGGAACCAGCTCTGGGAAAAGAAGGAACTTGCATACCAGAGAAACCGCAAGGAGGGTTGGGCTAATTATGTATTCTCTCCAATCATTGAATGACTAGTAGGCATAATTATCTGAAGGGCTATATGAGTGTGTGCAACTTATCAATAAATCGAAGTATGCTTTATCACTCATATTGAGTCGGCTGCATTTCTTCCTCCGCCTTCTCAGGTCAGGACTTAATGGTGGGGTTTCTCCCCGCAGTCTCTCTTGAAAATAAAGTAAAATAGAAGTGATCATATTATTTCATTCTGGTTAGGTTTTAGTTGTGGTTTTAGTAGCTTGTTTGGCGAAAATAACACTTCAGTGCTCAGTAGAGGTGAAGAAAACATATTTACTATTAAGAACTATTAGGAAAGGCATACAGAAAATGACACCCATGCAGTCATGTCACTACTAACAAATCCATGAACTGTCAGCATCTTGAATACCTTCTACGGTTCTGATCTCCCAAAAGATATTGTCCCCAAGAACTGGGAAAAAGATAAATTGGTCAAATGCCCAATCAAACAAATGAGGTCTATTCAGTCTGAAAAGTAAACAGCTGGAGATGAATAAGAGAGAAGTTATAAAACCATAAACAAGGTGGGAGAAATAAAATGGGAATGATTGTTCATTATTCCTTCCATTGATAGTCTGTTAGCACGCTAGCTATTACTGCTGGGAACATTTTAGTGTTCAAGGTAATCGTTTCCTCCTCCTCCATCCTGGGGCCTGTTTGGGTCTATTTTTAATGTTCTCCTATCACAGTCTGCTCCATTGTTGTGGGCTCTCAGCTGAAGTTTGAATGCTGCATGACAGCTTCTCCATGGAACAGGAAAGGAAAAGGTTAGAAGGGAGGAAATCTTTTCTTATTCATGACAACTACTTGTTTAATGGATTTCTGCATCTCATAGAATTTATACCTGTGGAGTTATTCAACTTGTCTTCAACAATGACATCTCATTTATGGACAATAATGGAAGAATATAGCTAGTAGGTAAAGTGTTATCTAAGCATGGCAGATCCAATCAATATAATGCATCTCAGTAACTACTGGATCTTAGTAAGCTGCAGAAGAATATGATGTTTTTGCTGTCTTGTCTATAACTTTCAGAACAGAAAATGGCACAGAATTTATTAACGAACCATAGTTACTATTACATGCCGTAATTATGCACCGTGGCAATCGATGTGAGTTTTGTCAATGACTTCATAAGTCAATCGAAGAGTTAATTTTCTTCTTTAACTGTTAAATGAAAAGCAAAGCTACATTCATTTCTCTTACATATTGTCTTCTACCATTTCTTCATCCTCCCAAATAAACCAAAGTATTCAAAAATATGAAAATATACTTATTAATAACAATTGTAACTTAGTAACTGTAAAGATAACTGAACCAACCAATAACTCTGTGTTCATTTTTCTACTAGAACCTTATCTGGGATCATAAGTGCTGTTCTCATGAGGATCCAAAATATTTCTAGCAACAAGTCTGGCCTTAATGACTAGTGGTTTTACCTCTTCTGAACCTTTCCAGTGATCCAAACCCCTGTTCTTATTGTTAGAGGATACATTGGCATCTCTTTAATGGTATATTTTTTCACTAAAAATAAGTCTTGCTCAGAACTGTGTCATAGACAACAGTGGATCCTGGATGATTGGGATGCTTTTGTCTGTCATAATATTCTGATCCTTATTACACTCACACTTGCCTGAACACTGCAGTGTTACTAACACACAAGATAGGCAACAAGTCACTGATTGACAGCACTGGGTTAAGCTAAGCAGAAATTTGAAGAAGCCTTGGGGAAGCAAGATGTTAAATATCAAACCAGTATTTGCAGACAGGTTTTGGCATGGCAGAAGAAAGAGAGTGGTAAGTTTGCTGAAGAGAAAAACAAAAAAGAGAATAATGGAACAGAAATGGAATTACTAGAGGACATGTCAGTAAACATTAAATGAAGAATATCTTTTGTTGCTTCCATGCTCTGCAGAGTAAGTGATTATAAAAACATGTGTTTTTCTTTAAACCCTCAGGCAATTATATTGGCACAGGTCTAACGCATACATTTGAAAGCTTTCCATTATGGATTACAAGGAGAGTTGGGTAACATATAACAAACCTGAAAAATGGACAAAATGAAAAAAAAAGGTTTGCTTAACTGTGATAAAATCAAATAGTCTTGTAATTTGCTTTAAATTAGAATAACTGCAACTCTGCAGATTACATGGTACTCAGCCTGTAAGCAGCTACTGCTACATGAGGGCAACAAATCTATAGTTTTAAAATTTATGGTAAGTCGCTTAATGTAATTTCATACTTCCTTATATCTTATTAGTTAAACATTATTGTAATAGGATTTAACATCTGATTCTAAGAAGTAAATAAATTGTTTTCTGTACCTCATTTAGACATATTTTAAAGAATAGTTTCACTTTTTCAAATGATGCTGGTATATATACAGCAATACATTATAACTTCATCGTTATCCTCCTGCATATAGATCATAAGGCAACAAATAAGACTAACTGTGCAATGCAGTTTGCCTAATTTGTTGCTGCAAGATTCATTACATCTGTCATACAATTAGAAAAAAATACATTTCATTTCACTGCCCCTGTCTCTACACAGACAGTGTAGAGTGTTTCTACACTCTACTGAAGCTTTAAATTAAAAGAAGTGATGAAACTTCTGCTTAAATCTTATCAAAACCCAGTTAGGTTAATTAAGCAGATGTCTAAATGTTTTGCTGAATAAGGAGGTGCTGGTGAGTTGAAGTCTATATCAACAGCAGAACAAATTCCAGATACTTAATATCTGGTTGTCTTCCGGGCACACACAGCAGCTTTGCATAGAAATGTGAATTCTATTGTGTAAGCATTGTATCTTCTGTAATGATTTTTCATTTGTCATTTTATTTCCACAAATAAAATAAAGATCAGATGAACATCAACTGAAGTATGATGGAATGGTGTAAAGAGCATCATCACAAGGAAAGCTCGATTACTGTCTTTATGGCAAGATCAACTGTTGATATTAGAAAGAATGGCCTGCTACAATACAGGGTGTTTCAAAAAGATGGACCCATTTTCAAAGCAGTGTATTTCACAAATCTGGTCCATGTTTTTGAAACACCCTGTAGTTTACTTCCAAAGGGGCAGGATATCACTCTATTTACAGACTTCATTCCTACCAAGTATGTCAAGAAGAGGGATAAGAAGTATATTTAAGTGTACATGGGAAAAGAAGATATTTTTATTTCAAAGGCATGCTGTAGCTCAGGAAATGATGACCATAACTAGTATATCTGTAAGAAGAAAGATTAATGCAGTGTTGAAATATTGTTCTTTTCTCTGCCATCAACATTCTTTTAATTCACAAAGATGTAGTAAAATATTATTTTCTTGGCAAATTTTGAAGACTTCTATTATCCAGCTATTTTTTCCTTTCTATGATACATAAACAATGAATGGCAAAAGTTTCAAGCTCTTGTTTTCTGATCAAAAATGCTCTTAATTGTTGTCTCAGATAAGTGGAATCCTGCAATTTCAAATGTCACTAGTGGATGGCCCAATTTAAAGGATTATCATGGAAAAGACACACTTGAAGAGTATATCCTTATGTCCTTTCAAGGTAAGCCTACACATGTATAACACTGAATATTGATGTAAAAAATGTAGGGAATTTCATTCCTTCGTATAAAAACAACATAGCACAAACTCCTAAATACTGTCATATTGTTTAATGACTTAGAGATTATACATGCTTGCACTGATTGAAAGACTTAATCATTGCTACATTTCAAACCTTAAAAGCTATGTAACTGTGCATTTTTGTAATTTGTTTTTATGACTTCTCTTTTTAAATGAAAAAATAAAGTGTATATTTAGTAGAAAGAAAATTTCCCAAGGCAATAGAACCCAATTTTTAGGGTTTGCATACCACAGGATGATATTTAGTCTTCAGATGAACACTTGTGAGGCTTATATTAAAGTCTAAGGGCAAGATCTGGTTCTTTATTATGAATAGTTGAAGGGATACATTTCTATACATTTATATAGCTGTTTTTGTCAAGAGACCTTAATGAAAGTAACTTTGTAAATTGAAATATTCACACACACATGTAGACACAACCCCCATGTCATGATGAGTTTAAATCTTGAGCTATTAGCCTCTAGTCAGTGTTCAAGAGGAAAATAAATATTGGAAACAGAATCCACTTTTATAATACTTACTTTTAAACCTGCCGGCCCATATCTGTGTTCATTGCATTGTAGTCCTCTCATGACTTCTTTGTCCCAAACCCTCAGATTCAAGGTTCACATTACTTATCATCCATCTAGAATTCCCTTCCTAAATTTCAGAAAGAAAACAGTAACTGAAAACAGAGGAAATAGAAAATCTGTTTTATATGTATAGCAATAAAAAGGTGAAGTTTATTTATTTGGAATGTCCCACACCTTGTGAGATTGCAAGGAAACAAGGAATGTGATCAAGAATATGCAGACATTGATACACTTTATAATTGCAACAGTTAAAATTGTTGACTATACTACAGTCTACAGTGGAACATTCAGGTACATGTTCATACAAATATATCTGAAAAACGTGTTTTAATGAAAAGGGAAAACTAGAATTAGAAACTCTTCTCCATTTACATAGAATACTGAAAATAAATTATTTTCTAGTATAGAGCCACCACATTCCATGAGGGAGTTGGCATACGGTGGCCACAAGAATAAAACCTCACATTCAGTGACATATAATATAAGCCTTGCTGCTACACATACACTCTACACACCTCATATCAATCAAGCTACCTGCCTCTCCAGCCCAGTTTAGACCAGCACCATTGACTGGGCCTAGTAGGACAGTCACTCTACCTGGTAGTCCTTGTCCTGAGTAGCATTGCAGTTTCTACATGTAGCAGTTTCACCTCATTTCAGCTTTCTACGCTATCTGATGACCACATGTATATTCACCTGATGAATTAGTTATTGTTTCAGTTACTAGTTGTTTTCTAAATTAAACAGTCAGTTTGAACCTTGAAGGCCCTACTAAACATGGAGCTGTGGGTCTATCTCTTTGCCTAATCACTAGTTACTAAATAATTTTCTAACAAGTTCTGATGTCCTGCCTCAAATGTGTTGTATTAGTGTGAATTTAGAAAGAATTATACAGCAAAGTTCATTTATAGCTCTGTTTTCCAGACAGGAAGATGTGGTGACTATCTCATGTACCTGAGTAGTCTTTTTGGATAGGCTTCATGCTGTGATGCTTTGCCATTCATCAGTCGCTTTCCTCATTTCCACTTATGCATTCACCTACAAAATACCTTATTTGCATGCCTCCCTAGAAAGAAGAGAAGGGAAGTGGAAAACAAAGTGACATTAAATAGCATTAACACATATACACTCTTTCTGTAGCTTGACTTCAGTTCCGGGGCTAACTAATGATAGCTACAGGGAGGATTTTGTCTGCTTTCCTACTAAGGTACAAAATGGTGTGCATGCTCTGGTGTTCTGAATTCCAATATTCAAGACAGGCATTTATCAGAGTGTATGTAGGATGTGTGCTGTTATTTTCTGTGAAACCCATAGCAGGAGGAAAGGAAAGAAAGAAATTATCATATTTGCAGTTCTGTACTTGTGTGGATGAAACTTCTAGGTACCATATCCAGACTTAGAAAGAAAATGGAATTGAAACCCTGCAAAAAAGTGGTTTTATATTTGTGAGAAAGGAGGCTTCCTGCTGATATTTTAATAGTTTGTATTCACTTGTATCATATAAGCAGTTGACTTAAAGGAATAAAGAAAAAGGAACCCTAAAAAAATGTTTCTACAGTATTTTTTATCCTCAAAAATAAATCACCAAACTTTTATACTAGTTAACACTGATGTACCTCAGTTTTAAAAATACGAAGCAACAAGGAATGAAAATCTCACCCTGGCATCTCCTGAAAATACTTGACTTAATGTCAAGTCACAGAATTTAAGTAAGTGGATTTATGCTATCCAAGAGGAGATTATTTCTCACACGACTTAAATCAGAAAAGTTGTATAAATTATTAGAAAGTATGACACCAGGCATGAACTTAAGAAGTTTTTTACCATGGAATCCTTGATATACTTCATTTGTGATAACATCTTGATACAACATTCCAAATTTTTAGTGCATTTTCTCATATTTTACTGACCTACAAAAGGCGCAATAAAGCATTATAATCATCAAGAGAAAACCAATGGAATTTGAAGCCACATGAAGTAGAAGCACAGTAGTATCCGTACATGTGAATATTTACATGTGTAATTAGAAATATTACTAACTTTTTCAGGACTAAGAATTGTGTTAAGCCTCAAAATGGTCACACAGAATCTATCAATAGTGGTATTTTCTAGAATAAAGAAGACACAATAAAATTTGATCTGCTGTGTTTCAACTCAGGCAGTGTATAACTAGCATAGAGATAAGTTGTTGCTTTCTACACAGTTAATGGCTACCACAGCTGGTATAATGACAAGAGCAACAGAAAATAAAGGTCAAGCTGCTTTCTTTTCAGTACAGTTCTCTAGTCAGGATTAGTAACATTGCAACTTATAGCGTTGTGTTCTAGAACATTGTGGCAAATGACTTTTCTGCCCTTAATAAACTTGTAACATGCCTGTGGAGAGTTTTTGGAAGAAAGAGGACATGGGCTGTGTGTTGTGAACAAGCCAGAACTTGATGTGGCTGAGGTGTAGGCCAGAACCTGCACGGAGGGTTGTCTGGAGACATCAAAGACAGAACGGAAGTCTCTTAAGTAAGCAGAAGCCGGTCTATCCTCAACCCAGCCTGCAGGAGGGGCACTGTCGTCACTGTGCATGAACAGCTCATGGACAGTGCCATGCAGCTAATCACCACGCCGGGGGGGAAGCGTGACTGCAGAGAGTGACCAATCATAGCCTGTGCTTGTCGCGTGACCACTAAATAAAGAGTATATATGTATTGTTAAAACGTGTATTGGGAAACACTGATATTCAATGTGTTGTTAAAACATTCATTAAAGGACATTGATGTTAAATTCATATTGAGCCCAAGTCTCTGTCCTTGCCAGTCTGCCTGTTGCACTCAAAGAGACTTACCGTGCAAATTCTTCATTATCCACATGTGCCTTTGATGTCTTTCTCAGTATTCTTCATTGTCTTCGCTAAAAACTTTTCATTTATATCACCATTATATTCATTACAAAGCATGTCCTAAGACCTACCTTAAAATCAGATAAACTCTTACTAAAAGCAAAGAAATACATTAAAAATGGAAGATCTTTCTTTGTCCTGGATTATATTATTTATAATAAATATAAATTATTAAATTATTATTTATATTTATTTTTATTTTTTCTAACAGCCTTTAGCTTAAAAAAAAAACATTTCCATAGGGTTTCATTTTTTTAATATAAAATACAGTATGTTTTTATTATACTCTTCAATATTTGGCCACTGTTTGATCTAACATAAAGGTATTAAATACATCATAAGTTCATGCTATTTCAGAAACAAGGCTTGAGGCTTTGTTACTGAGGAGCTGAAACTCTTCCAGTAGGCTCCATAGCTGCAGCTGCAACATCAGTAAATTGTCTCAGACTGTGTATAAAGAAGACATTTTTTACATTGAGTGTGGTAAAACACTGGAACAGGTTGCCCAGAGAAGCTGTAGATGCCCCATCCCTGGAAACATTCAAGGTCAGGTTATACGAGACTCTTAGCAACCTGACCCAGTTGAAGATGTCCTTGCTCATTGCAGGCTGTTTGTACTAGATGGCCTTTAAAGGTCCTTTCCAACTCACAGCATTATATGATTTTATGGGTGTTCAGTATTTCTGTGTACCTTGATTATTTTACTTTATTCCATTTTGTATACTCTGTGTCCCATAAAATGCCCTCATTTTTCTTCAGAAATAACCCTGGACCCAAGAAATACTAATCTGATGAATAGTCTAAGTACTTAGGAGTTCTGGATTCCCTCCTACTTCCCTCTTTTTAAACATATGCCATGTAAAATGCAGATCTCATTATCCAGTTGGTCACATTCCTCTAGTGGGTCTCTTTTATTTTGCTGCTTTGCTCTGCAAATTTCTTTCATGGGATATGAACTGTCATGGAGACCAGTAAAACAGTACACAAGTTATTTTCCCTGGGGATTGATGACTAAACTGTTTGGACTTCTTGGCTACCGTTTGGTGCGGTACATACCTGTGGTGGGTTATGTTCCATAAGAGGGTGGGATCTGGGTAGATCAGTAGACTTGTAAATTGTAGAGATGCAGAATGAGATTCAAACTTCAGAGGTCAAAAAAACAAGGAGATTTTTATAAGGACCAGAGGAGACTTCACAGTGTTCCTTTCAATCCGTGAAACCACTAAAAGAATTTGAACAAGGAAAAAATAATAGACCACAACCCAGCAAAGACTCTGTAGGAATAAAATAATCTTTTATGTTTTACTGAATGTTATAGAACCTGTGTGGGCACATCTAACCCTTCTCTGTTATAAAACAGTCTTTCTTTAACTTCTGTTCTAAAGGAGACCAAAAAAGTTTTTATTATGTCTGCCTGAAAGAAGATGGTGCAAACAGTCAAAAGCTGTAGCTTGCTCAGACTCCTACCATAATCATCTCAAATAGATTGGTAAGGAAATAATCAGAACCTAAGGGAATATAGAATTGTGGAAGCTCTAGGAGTTAGATTAAAAACCAGCGTTGTTACAAGTTGCCTTTAAGCAATCAGCTTCCTATGAGTAAAAATTCGTTACCTGAAGTTGTAGCAACCGAATAAAATGGAACACTTCTAATTAGTAAATTCATATTATGATGTTTTAAGCTACATTTTCCATGGTCAGACTAGCTTGAGATTTTGTCAGCCAAATGATCTCTGCACTGTGCTCCTTATTGTGGTGTAAGGTTACAATTAGACTTATTTTCAGTGACTTGTGAGAGGGACACTTAAGTGAGGATAAGATTACCTTACTAATGAGCTCAAAGAATAGCTATTCCAGGTGCAGAGGAAATAATAAATAAAAACCCTAGTATGTCTCTGTTTCTGGAACTGTTGTTTTCAGAGGAGTGAATCAGGAGAAATAGTCACCATATTCCTTATGTGATATTTGTTTTCTGAACGTTCTTTTTTATAAATAAGCCTGCTTTGAGCTCTATAGCAGTTAAAAAAATCTGTAGGTGTAACTAGGTATTCCGTTATCTCTTCATAGCACAATGAAATAAAAGTTAAACAATAAGCGATAGGTGCTGTCATCCACCTCTCAGCAGAGATCTGGATAAATACGCAAACAAATAATTACAGGGGGTGTCACTGCCATTTTTCAAGCTGTATTGCACTGAATAATACAAAGAGGAAAGGAAAATAAATTATTCCCCTGTGTGATCCCCATAGTTAGCAGATACTTTGTTGATCTGGTACCAGTCAGACAAAAAAGGTGTTTGATCGTATATGAGCATACACCCAAAGGCCTTTAATCTGTCGTAGTCATTAATGCCAATGGCGTTTTCACTGGCCTACTAGAATCCTTTAACTCTTTCTAGACAATGTTTTGTGACATATCCTTCCTTCCAATTAAATCTGATGATCATCTGGCTGAGAGAATATTCTCTGGATCAAAGGGAAAAAGTGTTCACCATTGTATTTTAAATTACAGATCAAGATGATGGCCACATGACACTTAATTAGCAAAATACTCTGTAGAATACATTTTGTAATTTAGCTTCTGAATGACCCTTCTATTACAGGAGCCAGTGATGTGTAAGTTAATATGGTACTAAATATATCAGGAGAGCTAGAAAGAGACTAACTATTGCATTTTGTACTTGCAAAGATTTACAAAAATGAATACATGGCAGAAATATAATTATATCTTTCTGACTCTTCTGAATGTTTTAATGGTAGACTTTCATTTAGCAGTCAGAGATTTTTTTCATGAGGAGTGTGTACAAAGATAGAAAGAAATTCTGCACCATTTAGGATGTTTATATTGACAGGAAATCTCTAGAATAGGAAAACCAGGCATTGTTACTATTTGTTAAATTACAAAAATTCACTAAAACTGAACACCGAGGAAGAGATCTTTACGTATCTTTATTGTATAAGCTCTGAGGCTACCAGGAAGAAAAAAAAAAGAGACATATTCTCTCTCCTTGTAGGTTTACGTGAAAATCTCTCTGCTGTATAAACAGACTAGGCATGTAATGATTTATTTTGACCACTATCCTCAGCAACTTCACATGCTGCATAGGCAAAGCTTTTGAAAGCTTCAGTGTTAATTATTATGGAGACAGATGGGATTCACAGGCAGCCTGCACTCCAGATAACCTTATAACGACAACACCAAGAGTCATGAAGTTACTGAGCTTGTACAACCATTGATCTGGACATACAGCTGTCATCTGGCAAAATTCTGAGCCAAACCATATAGAAATTTAAGCCATTTTTATTCACATGGGTTAGTAAATCTTCCTGATGCTTCTGGAGATGTCAATTCTCCATCTTGCAGATTTTGTCCTAGAATGCTGTACTAGAACTGAGGTGTATGAATAAACCATTGCCTTCCACAGCTACACAGGAAAAAGGGAAATGAGATTTTAGAAGCTTTTATAGGTTTACTTCTTACATTTACATTGCCATTGCAGGTGTGTAGAGACAGATATTTCTGGGGGTTTAAAGGTCCTTTCTATCCTATTATCATTTTTACAGATACAGAGGACATTTCGTTTCTTCAGTGGGTATTTTCAGATCACCTTGCCCTGTGTTGTCTTGTCAAAGTCAAAACTAGAAGTGAAAAAAATAAGATTCCTAAAGCTATATTATAAATCTAGGAGAATAATGTCTGTTTTATTGAAGGCCAGTATTGTAAGCTCTATCCTGTTCTCACATCTGCCAAGTTCAACAGGATGAGAGCCAGACAGTAGACAATAATGACTGACAGACCTCTGCACAAAAGACAAGAAAGTTCAATGAGAAAAGTAAGAAAAGCATAAAGTTTTAAATATGAGAAGAAAACAGAATTATTTTCAGATGTTAGTGTATGAGATATGGAAATTCCATATTATGCTGTTGCTCAGGAGAGAGGGAATATCATGGCTCAGGAAAACATCACCTTCTACACAGACATTTCTCGGTGTCTCATAGGAATACTTTTTTCTCGAATAGATCCTCCTTTCTTCATGTCCTTGCACAAGTGCAAGTTTCTAGAAGGTGCAATGCAGTAGAAAGTGACACGCAGTAGTATAAGTATTTTTCTCTCTGTTTACCTTTTTCCAGTTAATGATGGTTTAGGAGAAGCTGTGATAAAGCTCTTTATTCACTAATTCTTCATTAATGACTGCATCATAACATTCAATCTGAAGTGTCATCTTCATGTTGGGTACTACTAAGGCTGTCAGATTTTAAATTTGAAAATAAATTCTGTCATGCTACAAGTACCACCATTTCTGAAGCCTTTACTCCCCTGCATTTGGCACAACAGGAACACAGACAGCAAGCTCTTTTTTTTTTTTTTCTTTTTTTTTTTTTTTTCCCAAAGGAACCAAAAGAGGGGAAAAAAAAAAAAAAAGGTAAGAGGGAAAAATGTAGACAAAGCTGGGCCTCGACACATGACTCCTTGCTAGGTTATCAGTAGAAAAGCCATTCTTATCACACAACAATGACAGGGAAGAAGGCAAAAAGGATTTGGTTGTTCCAGTTATATTGAAATTATGCTTTCATTTCTGGTGATGGAAAGTCTGCGCAGTCTTGTCTGTTTAAGTGTCTGTTACGCATAGTATGAAACGCATATACGCACTGCTAGATGATCCTGCTGGAGACTCTAAACATCTTCTCAGTATGATATGCAAATGATGCTATGCTCTGTTAATCTAAAGCTGTGTAAAGTATGAGAAAAGTAATGTTCCATATACTGCAGTAATAGGCATGTGATCTGACTCTTGCATTCAACCCACTGTATGAAATATTTAAATATTATCTTGGACATTTCCCAAGTCATAGGAAAGATGATGAAGAATAAAAGGGATCTTCATGGGGTTTTGTATATCCGCTTAATTTGGAAATAGAAAAGAACAGTCTGACATCTATCCTTTGCAAAATTACCGAAAGAGACTTCTATACTCTTTAGATTATTTAGCAAACTGTTCTCTAAATTGAGTCTTTCACTTAATCAGTTTGCAGAAACAACACGGCACATTGATGTGTGTACCCCAGGAATGACTTCTAGCTGCCATTGCATTATAAATCATTAATAAGCGCTAAATTCATAATGACCCTTACATTAAACTCACTGAATATATTATAGTATATTTAATGGCCCATGTCACGGAGGCACCCCAAGATTAGTTTAAGGGACAACAGGGTCCAAAACAACTTTTATTAAACAGGTGAGAAACTGTGTTTTAGGACTCCAAAAGTGACTTAAATACAGGTTCGGATATCAGTTGAGGAAAATTATTAAGGGGCAGCAACTAATACAACAGGCAGTCCACAGAGTGCATGCACATGGCTTCACCCAAAACAATGCTGGAGCCGTCCCTGAGTCCTGGAGGAATACACACTTGCCTGAACACGGTGTGGGATTATTTTAAAGAGATACTTGTACTCGTAGTGAGTACGGGAAGTGTACACTCGCGATTGTGCGAGGGTAAATTTATAATACACTCGCAATCCTGCGAGGGTTAATTTACTTACACGTGCAAATGTGCATGGAATATTACACGTGCTTATGTGGAAGCACGGGAGGAAAATACACTCGCGATTGTGTGAGGAAATAATTTATACATGTGCTCGTATTGAGCACGGAAAATATGCGTGCAAATGTGCACGGAAGTAAAATACACCTGCGATTATGTGAGGATTAATTTTACACGTGCTCATATTGAGCACGGAAAGTTACACGTGCATATGTACACGAAAAGTATAAATATACTCGCAATCCTGTGAGAAGTTTTACTCACACCCGTGGCGGCAAAGCAAGCGGAGTCTCCATCCCGGGGAGGGGGGCTCTCGGCTCCTGGTGGCAGTGGCTAAGCTCCTGCTCTGAGAGACCCGCAACAAAATGGGCTGAGTGTCGACGAGAGTCCCGTTTTTATTGACTGATCAGATCTGACTGTAGGCATTCCAGAAGCTTCTCTGCACCCCCACACTGGCTGTGGGTGCCCCTGAAGCCTCCAAACATCCCCCACACTGGCCACAGGTACTCAGCGGCTCAGTGGCGCCTCAGCACTCCCTTCTCCTAATGGCCCAGGAACCAGGGTGCTCTGGGGCCAAACAAAAGAAGCTGTTAGCCTCAAGTAGCAGAGAGAGAGGGAGATACTCTCTCTCCTTCCATGCTGAAGGAGGGATGGGGAGAGAGGGGGGTTTGCATCCTGCCACAGCCCATGCCCCCACTTTTTTTTTTTTATTTTTTTTATTTTTTTTTTAATTAATGATGCTTATATTCTTATAGTTGGAGACTTGTTATTTCTACAGCTTTCATTGTAAGGGAATTGTGTTGCTTTTCACCCTGTTGTATGTTCATGGCTTTGGGTAATAGTTTTTTTGTAGGTTTTTTTTTTAAAAGGATAAAAGTTCACCCTCTCCATAATTATTTCTCCTTTGATTTCTCTTGAAGAAAAAATGTTTTCAAACACTCTCCTGTCCTTCTCTGAACATAAAGACAACAAAGAACAAGATGAAAATACAGCAACTCCCTTCTCCCAAATATTAGCCTTCTTTTCTTTGGTAAACCTTAGTGGTTTGAACTATCGTTAAAAGGAATTTGCTTTTCTTTCTCTTTAAGCCTCCCCTATTAAGCAAGAGTTCTGCAGAACACACAGCTACAAGTCAGTTGCAGAATATATGTCGCAGTAAGTAGAATTAACCTCTTGACCTTCATCTCTCCTCTCCTGTGATGTGCACAGGTACTTCTCTAACCATGAAGCAGGTTTTGCAGACAAACAAAGGATAGCTTTTTTTTTTTTTTTTTTTTTTCCTATTATTTCTCACTGAAAATCCAGCTAGAAGTCTACAGATTTCAAGGTAAAACATTTTTCAAGCCCAGGATATTTTGGCTGTACTTAATTAAATTACAGAGGCACATGTCTACTAAATATCTGTCTTTTCAATAGCAAAAATGCATCCTTACTTAGTTGACTTGGGAAGATGAAATGAAGTATTTATATTAAGAAAACAGCTTGTTGTACTTGTTTTCTAGTTCTTACAAAAGCGTATTTACAAGTGCCTGCACATTTTTCCCAACGATTTTTTTAAAAGTATACCCATGAATTTGGAGAAGAGTGTTGGGAATGAAACTGTGACTATCAACAAAAAACAACTGCAATCCATTTAAAAAATAATAACTGAAAATAAATTATTTGACTAGCTCTATCTGGAGTGGTTCTGCAATACTCTGAGATCCAGCTGAATGCAATAAAGCTTGACAATACTCTGAACCTGACATAGTTCAAACAAAATACTTGAGAAAAATTTATTACATTTTCTAGAAATGGAAACATCAATATAGTGAATAAGAGATGCAAAGAGAAACTATTTTCTTATTGATAAAATTAAAATTGAGAATGAACACCTTAACATTGTAAATTAAGACCTATGCCTGCCTTTTACAGCAAAGACGACAGGGGACTGAGGTATGCATGTAATTTCAAAAATATTTCTCAACTGAGTGAGAAATAAATCAGTAAAACCTGAATAAACAGAATGTCATATTTTTCAGGATAAGATTCTGGCCATTTTAGGGAAGAATTTATTTTCTTGAATAACTAAAAATCTATGTGTAAAATATTAGAAATATCAAGTGCTCTGTGACCACAGGACTAAAAAATAATATACTCAGAGTCACAGAACTGTGATGAATTGATTTCTCTGAATTTTAAATTCTCAGTGTATGAGATGGTAGCTATTTTAAGGTTTTCTCAGATACTTGAAATGAAAAAGGGCATTCAACTCAAAAAAGTTTAGGGCCTCATCCATCAAAAAGACTTATGTATCAAAGCAGAATTTGAATACAATGCGAACACAGTCTGAAATTATGATCCTGCAAATACTCTCAGCTGATTCCTAAGCACAAATATTCATAAATATCATACTATTTTAATGACAAAGTTTCACAGAGATCTGAGTTCCTCCAACTGTATGTTCCAAGAGTTCTCATCTTGATAGGACTGAGCAATCCTTAGCTCATACCCATCTGTAGATACCAGGCATCCCTCTGCTTAAACACTCTGAAAGTGTTGTTTTTTTGAGTCTATTAATATAAGTTTTGCTGTTTAACAGAAGACTGTCAGCCTTATGTAATGGATTAATGCCTGGAATTTAAAATGAAAGCATAACTAAAAGTGTTCTTTGTGTTCCTTTCCTAGTTTGAAGGTGGTTACTTGCAGTGTGCTGTCTGTGTACTGCATGGTCTGCAGAAAGACATAACAGAAAGTTCTGTATCCAGCCCCTCATTTTTTGTCACTCCAGTTTTATGTTAGATAAAGTTTATAGACATAGAAGGAGGAAACAAAAAAATTGCAAAGGGTGTGAGATAATAAGTAACAACCAAGTAAACAATGAGATTTAGTTTTAGGGTTTAGGATCAGTCCTTCATTTAGTTTCAAGTCATATAACTGTACTTATGTCACTGGAACAAAAATTAATTCTTCTATCCATTATATGGACCTAGGTAGAGCAGCCAACACTTACACACCTGATTTGCTTTTCTCCTAAGAAGAGAAGGATCCATAAACCAGGAGGATATCATTCTTTGAAAACACTCCAGGTATGGATTCCAAATATCACAGTATCACAGTATCACAGTATGTTTGGGATTGGAAGGGACCTCAAAAGATCATCTAGTCCAATCCTCCTGCTGGAGCAGGAACGCCTAGGTGAGGTCGCACAGGAATATGTCCAGGCGGGTTTTGAATGCCTCCAGAGAAGGAGACTCCACAACCTCCCTGGGCAGCCTGTTCCAGTGCTCTGTCACCCTCACTGAGAAGAAGTTTTTTCTCAAATTTAAGTGGAACCTCTTGTGTTCCAGCTTGATCCCATTAACCCTGGTCCTATCATTGTTTGCCGCCAAGAAGAGCCTGGCTCCATCCTTGTGGCACTCACCCTTTATATATTTATAAGCATTAATAAGGTCACACCTCAGTCTCCTCTTCTCCAAACTAAAGAGACCCAGCTCCCTCAGCCTTTCTTCATAAGGGAGGTGCTCCACTCCCTTAATCATCTTCGTTGCCCTACGCTGGACCCTCTCCAGCAGTTCCCTGTCCTTCTTGAACTGAGGAACCCAGAACTGGACACAATATTCCAGATGGGGTCTCACCAGGGTAGAGTAGAGGGGAAGGAGGACCTCTCTCGATCTACTAACCACCCCCCTTCTAATACACCCCAGGATGCCATTGGCCTTCCTGGCCACAAGGGCACAGTGCTGGCTCATGGTCATCCTGTTGTCCACCAGGACCCCCAGGTCCCTTTCCCCTACACTGCTCTCTAATATGTAATTTCCCAACCTATACTGGAACCTGGGGTTGTTCCTGCCCAGATGCAGGACTCTACACTTTCCCTTGTTAAATTTCATTAGGTGATTCTCCACCCAACTCTCCAGCCTGTCCAGGTCTCGCTGGATGGCAGCACAGCCTTCTTGGCATGTCAGCCACTCCTCCCAGCTTAGTGTCATCAGCAAACTTGCTGATAGTACACTCTATTCCCTCGTCCAAATCGTTAATGAATATATTGAATAATATTGGCCCCAGTACTGACCCCTGAGGCACTCCACTAGATACTGGCCTCCAACTAGACTCTGCACCATTGACTACCACTCTCTGGCTTCTCTCCTTAAGCCAGTTTGCAACCCACCTCTCTCCTCTGTTGTCTAGACCACACCTCTTCAACTTAGCTGTGAGGATGCTGTGCCGAGACTGTGTCAAAGGCTTTACTGAAGTCAAGGAATGACCCAAAGGAATTATGTAAATTTCCCTGTAGATATTGATGTCCTTTGTCTGGAGTGGAAAAGCAAAATTACTTCATTTATTATTTGGATGTTTGACTCCTATGTAAGATTTGGAAGATTTGTACGCATGACATTAGTGTAGAGGTATCTATGTTAGTAAAAGCTACAGATTCCAATAAATATAAATAGTTTTCACTGCTTGGGATTTTTTTTTTCCTAACATGGGATTTTTCAAGAGAAGATTTTATCTCAAAAACTAAAATTACATGACTGACTATAAAAAAAGTAGATAATTGACTTCAGGGTTTACTAGGAGGTGATGGAGGCCTTTGGGGGTAGAGAGTATTGGAACCCATTAAATTGTTTAGTCAACCTGAACTGCATAAATCTTCCAGGGAGTTTTCTGTGTGTTACTTTTATTTTACTGTCTCAGCTGAAAGTATATGAGCAAAGAGATTTATTCAGCACATAATTTTTAGTTTGTTTGTAAGAAACATTTTCATTTTATCTTTATTTTTTATACATATTATTTTACTTACTTAGAAAAAGAAGAAGCATTATTGTGAAAGACTCCTGCCTCTGACATTGTTTTGCCAAGGCAGATGGACACATGAATCTCTGGGGGGTGTATGTTTCACATATTACAGTAACATTTATCATACTTATGAAAATAACTATAAAAACAAAACCCCTCAGACTGTCTGGTAAAAGAGGACACAATTCATATGTCTGTAAAACTATCATACATTGTTTTATTTTGGTTTCTGACTGTATAATTACAATTTTTCCGAAAGTAGCACATTTGTGCGTCTGCTAGAAAGATACATGTACTGTAAAACAATCAAGGCAAATCCTGGAAGGCCTTTGGGCTCTTCATTATACAACACACTTGTACTTTTTAAGGCCTTAAATACTGTACAGAAAGAATAAAATATTCTCCTCGTAGAAAGGTTCTAACGAGTAGAATGGCTTAGTAATCCAGTTAAGAGATTTTAACAATTTACCATAAAAACAACCCACAAGGATTATCATGCTAACTCTGTCATGTTATTTCAAGTACATGTTCTTAGTTCATGAGGATGAGAAGTCATGTAACTTCAGCCTCTAATGAAGGGCATGAACCCATAGGTCAAGGGATGCTTTTTACATCAGGTTAGCATATTTGAAATTTCTTAATGTAGGAGAAAAGCCTTATCAAGATATGGATGAATATACTCGACCAATCAAATGTTATACAATTTAATTAAATAAAAATGATGGAATATTTTTCTCAGGTGAAACTAGCTGGTTTTATGTAATTCATGCAACAGATGCAAGTTGCAGGCATTGCATTGCTTGAGGTAAAAGATATTACTGAAAACTCTTGCCGTATTTTTGATATCTTCATTTTGTTTCTCTCAGGGAAAATTGGTGGTTGTTTCTTCTGTTAAGGCCACTGCAAGAGCAGGAGAAATGAAGCTTTCCTGGGGAAATGGTCTCTCATGAACACAAACGGACATGTGTGCAGGTATGTATATTTGTATATACTGTAAGGATATGTGGCCCTTGGTGTTCTCTATGTAGCACAACAGATATGAGACTGGTTGAGAGATCTGAATGGGAAGAAGCATTTGTTTTTACAAATTCTGTTAAGATTCTTACTTTCCCATAAGGGCAAGAACAGAAGAAAGCATAAAGTCTCATACTGGAATATATATTTCTATTTCCAGGAGGCTGTAAGGGAAAATCAGCTGGATCAATAAAACTGAATAACTTACTTGGAGAACTAATGATATGTTTTTCTTAAATGACAAATAATAAGAGTTCTTTGAACTTAAAACTGTAGTGAGTTTTGATACGAAAAGACATACAAACTTTTAAATGAGTATCAGTCATTGTAGTCAGTAGGTTGTAAGAAAAACAGAGATCTTTATTTCCCTCAGTTAGACTGCTTGTTTACTAACACTAATGACAGAAAGCAGTCTTCACTAAAATTGATTCTAGTTTCAACAATTATGGTTTTTCAGCCTGAAACAGTTAGAATATCAGTAACTCACTTGTTTTCTCTGCAGGGGGAAAAATATAGTTGTATTATTAATGCAACATATACATTCCCAGTTCTAAATTGGTTATAGAACTGATGTCCTTTTTTTCTGAGCTCTCAGGATAGTCTCATGGGGTTTTACTCTACACTTCTCTTTCAGTCATTTCCTACTCATTTCAGTCCTTTAGATTCTATCTGGCCTACTGGCTCCTGTGTGATACAAGCTGCTTTGAAATTTGAGACAAAGAATCTGCCTTTTTCAATCCTTTCCTAAAAAAAAAAATTAAGCATCTGAAAGCATTAAGGCATTGGATCCTGGCCTCACTGCCAGTTTGTAGTAATCTGAAGCCAGATAGATCAGACAAGCTGTTCACATACAACAAATTCAAAGTGTCAGACTTGCTGTTTAGGTACAGAATGACTCTATGATGTAAAATACTTGTAGCCATGACAGATGTAAAGTATGATAACAAGGTCCATGGCACCTTTGAGAAACCTTAAGTTTGATGCCTTACCTCACCTTTCTCATAAGTCTGTTTTAAGAACCATGGAAATACAGAAAATTGTCCTGAGACATTAGGTGCTCATTAATAAGTTGTCCTGTGACAGCAAAGTCTTTTTTCATATCACCTTCTAACATCGTATTTTTGTGACTTGAATTTTAGGTAGCATTTATAAGTTCTTCTCACATCACCATTTTATTTTAATTGTTTTAAGGGTATTGGGTGCATTGTTGTGTAATGTGGATTTTACACTTTTGTCCAGCATTTCAGCACATGACAAACTGAGTCTCAAAGAGTGCTTTCCCGTTTGTTTTGGTGCCAGATTTCTGAATAAAACTTTCCACTATTTTGCAACTTTCTTTTAACTTAAGGTTCTTTACAACATGTTCTGTGAGCTGTCTATAGCAGAACTCTTGATCAACATTAACAGTTATTAAAAAAAAATAAAATATATCTCCTACTGATAGTTCTCTGATTTCTTGGAAATTTTACTTTCTCCCAAATTTTTATTTATAAGCTTGATTTCATTTCCTCTCATCTTTATTCTTCTACGAAGCTTATCTTTTCAAGAATGTTTTTTGCTGTTCATATATAATCACCATGGGAACAGTTTCATCACTTAATGGTCTAAGAATTTCTAAGCATTATATGTCAACATGCAACATGACTGCATTTTCTTCATAATGTCATTAAGTTTTAGATGTCATTCTGACATGTGTGTCAACATTCAGTTTTTGGGTGATAGGCTTTTATTTGTTCTAAAGGCTACAGTGACTCCAGAGACTGTAAGATACTTGCAAGACAGAGTTATAGTAATGTTGTATTTATAAGTTTAGCGCTGTTGAGGTAATATAAAGGTAATATAGAACAAGCAAAATCATGTATTGTATGTATTGTATTACAGTATAAATGACCACAGTTTGCACTGAGCATAGAACATGAATACTTTTGGGAGGTGAGAAAGGTATGCCTGTGTTTTCTGTTTAAGACTTGTTTCCACAAGATGAAGCATTTATCATCTGTAATCCATCTTCCTGTAAAACGATAAAATTATGAATATGAGAGCAAATGAATATAGATTTAATTTGGTGAAAATGATTTCATTATTTTTATCAAGAAAAAATGCTAAATGTATGTCTTGTTTGTTTCTCTTATACAAGTATACAATATTTTTAATGTAAAGTTAATAATCTCCTTGGTCTGCTTAGAATGACAGGCTTCATAAAGGAGTAATATTTAGCTGTTCCATCTTTAGCAGTAATAGCTGTCCATCTGCTCTCATTGTTTCCTATAACCTGACAAATTATATTTAATTCATTTAAGTTCAAATCAGAGTTTCAAAATAGTGAGTACAGAACTATGAAATTACAAATTATCGCATGTTATTTTAAATGCTTCTAAAATTGCTTTCTTCTTTTGAGTTCGTATAGAAAAAAACTATCTTCCTAAACTCTCACTTCTGCTAGTAGTACAGTATTTCTCAAAATTTACAAATACAGCCTGATAACTGACTTGTTTTTTGTGAACTAAATCTAGGCTACTAAAAGTAATGCCTCTTCATGCATGTTGTGTAAGTTCACATTGTGAACAAACAAACAAACAAATATTTTTTGCCTATCTTCTTTTACAGTCATTGCACGTATCCTCATGAAGAGACAAAACGGCTGGTTTAATATGCTCCAGTCATTCTCTTATGCATGTAGATGTGAAGTTTCACTGGACTCCTTAGTTGGAGTTCATAGCATTCAGCACCTTTTCTTCCATATTTCCCTCTACTTCTCTCATTTTAACTTTGCTTCTGTTGTTGTGCAATATTTTGATTGAATGAAAGAGGAGAACTCCAAGTCAAGGAGTGTACTATGCTGAATGTTTACTATAGCAGAATGTAAAATAAAGTAGCAAATATTAAGAAAATATTAAAACAAAAGCAAAACAAACAAACAAAACAAAACAACAATAACAACAGAAAAACACTAAAGGAAAACTAGCTAGTCCTACGCAGAATTCTCTGTGAATTGCAGTATTACACCCAAATATCTAAAAGACTTTAAAACTTGTCCTTCTGAATCAGACAATATGATAGGAGAGTTATGCCAGCAAAATGATCTGTGCTATTTCAGCTAGGCTGCCTTCCTAGGTGAGGTAAATTAATTCAAGTGTAGCTGTGTTTCACCACACTGGATAGTTTATCCATAGTCTACACAAGTGAGATTAAGTATCCTCATATACTATATCTGTTATCTTAAGGTAAATTCAAAACCAATAACAGAATAATAGACAAGAATAGAAGCACAGAGAAAAGAAATTCTGGCTTCACTGCATGAAGTGAGAAATACACATTGAACTCAACTTTTCTGCTATTTTGCTAACAGAAATGGTATTGGAACTCAAACATAGGTCTGCAAGTTATATTTTTTTTCTGTTTATAACCCCATACCCAGACTTTAAAAATAAATACTTTGTTGCATAGATAATCCTACATCAGAAAACAACGTTAACTGAGCACTGGAACCTGCCTAAATAATTATTGCTTCTTGATTTCTTAAACCCATAGTATTCTTTTTTAAGTTAAGCATTGTGTAAATCTTAGCAACATCAAAGCTTTTCCATCTGTCATAAAGTCTGCAATTTTATTCTTTCAGTTATGTGATTCTAACAAGGATCTTAAAGAATGTTTCAGACTTGTGTTTGCCACTTTGCAATCAAGTTTACATAACTTCAAATCTCTTGTCAAAGTGGCTAGAAAGAAACATACTAAACATATTCTAGATTTGTTTGGGCTTAAAGAGTTTAAAATGAAACCTGGAACAATAATTACCTTTGTGTAGAGGACACAGGTTATATAGACTGTTGTGTGTACAGCTTATACATTCTTATCAGAAATATTTATGACAGTATGACTGTTCAGTAGATATTTATGCCATACCACCTGTACACCTAATTAGAATAAAGGGAGAAATAAGTGTGTAAAGAAAACAAGGAAGAAAAGAACGAAAATGAATGGATTGCCTCTTGACACAAGGACATCTTCTGATTGGATAAAAGGCAAATTAATTGTAGAAAGCAAATATACTAGAAAAGGTCTTATCTTCTTTTACTTTTTAGATTTTTAAGGTACAAAAATGAAGCAAAAATATACTAAGGAACTATAGCACTTCCAATTTAAGTCTGCAAAAACATTGTAAAAGAATTAATTTCTAGTTACTTTTTTTCCCGCCTCCTTCATAATTTCCTCAATGTCCAGGAAAATTATTTCAAGCATACCATTCTTTCTATTCATCTTCCATAAGAATAAATGCAACTTATGCTTCTCTAACACAATCAAAAGCTGATAAAAGTTCCTGTAACACATTTTTATTTCTATTTTATTATTTCTTTTTTATTTATTTCAGATAAATTAAGATGCATTTAAAATCAAATGCAACTGACACTTGCAAAAGCCCTTCTCAAGTCTAAGCAAAAGTATCAGCACTCCGTAAGAGCTGTTCACCTTTCAGAATCAGCTCATAAGGCTGGGTCCTAGTGACAAAAAATGAAGGGACAGACAGTAAAAGAAAAGAAAGTTATGCATTCCTGGAGATGTATTATGAACATTCACAAAATAATTGGTTGTATAAAGGACAATTTATTACCATATTATTAAATTAACACACTATGGATGTGAATATATGTTACTATGTATAACAGCATAATAAAATTGCAACTGGATAGATAGCTGTCATGAAATTAGTATTGCTTCAGTGGTGTATGTCAACTTACAGAATGCTAATGCCCACTGAAGTAGCATTTTTTGGTTCAGTGACTTAGGTTATTCACATTCTGGAAGCCATATCAATGAAAATGCTTTGGTCTGTTTCAGTGTTTAAAACATCATGTGTTAAGAAAATATTTACATGTATTCTAAGTATTGGATATAAGAAATCCTGATGTCTTCTTTTTTTTTTTTTTTTTTTTTTAGAAATTTTTGAGGGATTACAGGTACCTTCTATATATAATTTGTAACAAAGTCTTGAGAAATATCTACAGAGATATGGCATGATTATTTCTAAGCTAAGCTGCATGAATGCCCAGTGGATCTGATTCAGAAGACATATGCTAGTGGATCTCTTACTAGCTCAGATGTAGTTTTCTACTGTTTTGACTATAATGCACCTGAACAGATTCAATCTGCAATAGAGAAGGTAGGGTTTTGTGCATCTGTTTTGCAGATATGACATCAATTTCAGCACTCTTTTTAATGTAATTGCTTTAATTTAAGCATTTGAGGTCCTCATACGTTTAGGAAATTGAGTACCAAGATTCAGCAAAGTGACCAAACAAGAAACACGAAAGCAAGAAACAGATGAGTAATACACTCTTTCAAAATGAAGGGAATTCTGATGTCTTCTCTAGGCAGTATTTAATTATTATAATTCAACATGATTCCACCTTCACTCCATCCCTCAACCCCCAAATAAAAGGCATGCAAGCCTGTTTCAAAATACATCTAGATTAATGCCGAGGACATGAGACAAGAGGGTTCAAACTCTTCCACAGAAACCAAAAGGAGGACTTCCTGATAAATTGGTTTATCTTTGGGGTACTGTTTGAAGTGGTACTTCTGCCTCTTGCTGTGCCTTGTGTGTGGCCTGATTTTTCATGGAGTATTTTGAGAACACAGGTTTAAATTTAAGACATATATTTACTCTGTGTGTTTACCAAAGTAGAAAATCCTGGCCACCTCCTCCTAGACTTGGCCTGTGTGGACAGTTCTAGTCTTATTTTTGCAGGCAAAGATGCACATTATTTAGCCTCCATTCACTCTCTGTTATCTGAGTCATTACTTCATTTATCTGTATCAAATTGATCTGTGCAAAAGCAAAGCAAAGCAATGCAAAAAAAAAACAAAATAATAATCTCAACAGGAACATTCAATAAATTTCAAATGTATAGCTGTTCTGCAAGTCCTAAAACCTGATGCTTAAAAAACCCAACGTGCTGGATATCTCTTTGGGTTTCCAGGAAATCTCTGTAAGATAGGGACTCTTGGCATAAATAATAAAGAATCATTCTGTTTTCTGTTGTGAACAGAAAACAGGTAAAATAGAGGAGAATTACATACCTGAATTTTTAATGTATATAATGCCAGGTTTTCCAAAACATGTGCAGATGTAAAGATGGTCTTAAATACCTGTCACAATTCTAAAAAAGAAAAATAGCTTTTTCTGAGATTGAAATTCAGCAGCTATATGCAATATTTTAGTCTAACACAGCTGAATAATACTGTTATTTAGGCAAAAGAAGCAGACTAACTGAAATTAATTTCCAGCTTTAAATGTCTACAGAGCTATGACAATCTCTCTTCGTAAAGATTCTTGAAACTTAGGAATTTCACTCAAATACCTAAAGGTCATTAAAGCTGAATAGTAAATTTTAAGAAGTTAGTTACTGTATATGTCAGCGAATGCCTTTATCCTTTTTGTTTCTGCATTCTTTGCCTGTAAAATGATGAAAACATGTTCGTAATTTCACAAGAATGCCATGAAAGTAGTTGTAGGATGATGCATGAAATCTTTTGGAGGGATGTGAGTCAGACTCAAAAGAATTCTCATATTAATGGAAGAAATTCACTTTACAATGCAAACAGGTTGGGATGATTTTTAATTAAGACTGGAAACCTACTCCTAAAGTCTTCTAGTCTGTTTGAACGGAATAATGCAGAGTTCAAAAGAGGAGTGGCATTTACCTTCTGTATGATCAAAGGCAGTCTGGGGGAACAAGGGAATATAGTCCACTTGACAGAAACTTTAAAGTAGGAGTGTAAGAATCTTTGACTCCAATCATTGCAGGAGGTGCTCAGCCCGTTATAAAAGATGCATAACAATAACAAATTAGGAAAGATTCAGCAATGGTTATGCCATTATATGTCCTGTTTTTTAACTGTAACATTAATGTGGATACACAGAATGTTCAGACTGGCATTTTTTTTGTGATTATGTACTTTTGCAAAAAAATTAAATTTAAGATCTTTCTACAATTTTTTTTTTAATGTAGAAATTTTTCAATCACTGTAAAGAAGAGTGATGATTTTTATTCACAGTGATCCCCAAACCCTTTAACAGCTTCTCATACTAATTCAGGATCTGTAGATGTTAAAGAACATCAATGAAACATGGTAATTTCTGAAAATAAATACAGCAGTTCACACACCTTTCTCAGGTAGGAACAGGATATGTTAAGTCAGCTGAAATAAAAAAAAAAAAAAGTATAGAAAAGAAATTTTAATTTTGAAGAAGTTGATCACTTTAGGATATAATTATCTTCCTAAGTATCTTAGAACAATGTTTTTCTTTGTGGGATGTGTGGAGGGCTGTGTGTACATGGGGGTGTAAGTATGTAAATAGAATACAAACAGCATTTTTCCCTGGTTTTAAGTGCACAGAGGGCATTTGCATTTAATGTAACCTTCAACAGAAATGCAATAACAGATTCCAGCTGAGAATCTGACAGTTTTCTCATTTTGGTTTTCTCTTCGTATTTTAGACATTTTAAAATAAGACTGCCACAAACATAAGCATAAGCCTCCCAGAAACTTAGGTTGAAAACACCAAGTGATGACATTTTATGATTTCGTTTGTTGGTGCTTTTCTTAGTGGTTTTTGGTGGTGGTGACAATATTGCTTTTTTTAAACAACAATGGATTCTTAGCAGTTGTAGAGGAATTTCTTCTCTAGTTATGTACTTATGCTCTCCTCTTTATTCTTCATTTTAAAATACACCTCATATCCGTTAAAGACTGATGTATATGTATCTAAAATTAAAACTGTCTGTCGAATGAGATGTGTAAGCTTTTAATCCCCTCTCGCTGTATAAAGGTAGTTTGGAAGTCAATGGAACAACTCAACATGCTATATCTTACAGGAATTATATATGACTCCAGAGAAAAAAAATTTTAAAAAATCATAGAAATTACATATTTATTGAATAAGACAACATCTTTTGCATTTATTGTTGATATAGCACTTGAATTATGGCCATAGACTGAAATTACTTGATTTTAAAAATATAGATCTAATAAACATCGGGTTGGGAGAGGAGACAAAAATATGGAAGACGTGGCATTTATTGATTACAAGCCTTTTCATGATTTTTAGAGTGAAAGGAACTGGAAGAAACTAATTGACTAATTTGACCTTGCTATCATAGCCTACTAAGGGTAATGACACTATTCTATTGCATTTTTATCTAAGCTATTTTCCTTCTTAACTTCTGAAATATTGTGATGAACGTAAAAAAACACAAAAGTGTTCATCACTGTCAAATCTTGACTGCCAAAGTAGCAGGGAACTGAGCAACCAGTAGCAGGCAATTAATTTTTCTCCATGCAGAAGCACATTTTGTTCATATTTAACTACTGATACATAGCAACCGAGTCACCTTTTTACCTTTTCAATATGCTAAAAATGCTGTTTTTTTCCAAGACTTTAATTATAAATTCTTGTTTCAAGCTTCTGAATAATTTCTGTACACCCCCTTTCAACTTCCTTTAGTATATCAGTATTTTTCTTGAAGGGGACACCAAAATGGAAGAAAATATTCAAGCAGCAGTTTTATGTAGTCTAGATTACTTAATGAATTAATCTTTGGTCTAATGTTTGCCTTTTCAAAATAAATCTAAGGGTCATTGTCAAATCATTTTGGTTTGGATGATCTGCAAAAGCATTTATTGCTGCTTCCAAATCCATTCATAAATTATCAGTGTCACTTGAATTGATTCAATTAATATTATTTTAGCTCTTTTAAAGCACATTAGAAGACAATGTTTGTGAACTCTCTAAGTTTAGCTGTGAATGTTGAACTCACTCTCAAGTTTCAGGCACTTCTTCATGTACCTACAAAAAGACATGTGGGCTAGGATTCATTCAATAGTAATCTAGAGGTTAAAAAAAAAAAAAGAAAAAAAAGAAAAAGAAAAAAGAATTGTTAATAAACTGTTCATTTCAGCTACTTTTTGTAGTCAAGAAGAATCATTTTCTCTAGAAGGCACTTCATTTGACTTCTGTTAAACACCTAAACAAGATGCAAGATTTGCCCTCTGGAGGGCCCTGATCCTCTCCAGTGATCAGAAAAGGAGACTAGGGTAACTACTTCAGCCGGAGACATCTGGTTTTCAGATGACCAGGTAATGAATTTTTATCTTGAGATCTTACTCCTGAAAAGTCAGATAATTTCAACTTCATATGTTTGGAGCTAAGTAAATGTTTTGATTGGTTTGTTGAACAAAAGGGCAATTAGTCCTAAATCGCACATAAAAATGGTTAGAAGGTGCTTATGGAAACATGTAAGAACTTCATATACTAGTTTCCTATTTGCTTCATACTACCTGTGTCTGTTGAAGCACAAACTGCATTATACTGGTGCAATGCCAGATAGATACCGTCTGACATGAAGAAAACAATATATATATTAGAAACACCCAACATAAATGCACATTCACACATTATTTTAGCTACAGCTGTCATGCACTTATAGCTTCCTGTATTAATTAATTATGTGGATTTTATATGTTTGATGTTTAAGTTCTCTCTTCATCATGATAGACCTAGATATTACACTTAACATTTAAAACAAACTTTCAACTCCCTGCTTAATGTATCTTTATTAATAGAGGTGCCTGAAATATTTTACTTCTTTTTACCCAATGCCTAAATACATGCTTTTCAAATTATTATTTTTATCTTTTTAACCTCTATTAAGATCTTTTGCTTAATAAAACCAAATATTTAATAATATTTCTTAGAGGGAAATCTTTAGTTTTTGAGAAATTTTCAACCTGCTTTTTGATCATTTCGTATAAATTTTAAGTTCACATACATGAGCTATCACTAGAACTAAAAGCCAAGCAGCTGTTGAGTTGAATGACACATCTGTTGGCTTGAGAAGAAATTATATGTATGCCAAATTGGATTTGTCCTTTATTTTTATCAGGAGACTGAATCTAATAACAGAAGCAGGCACAACATAATAATTAAAATAATTGCTTTGAAGTCATCAGTTCCATTGCAAACACATATTTTAATGACATTATTTTTCATAATTTTTTAAATTGCATAAAGAAGAAACATTTAACTTAAGATGAACTGTACTTTGAGATACACAACTGAGGTTATGAAAATTATCACTGGGTGTCTTCAATAGCATATTAACAGTCAGAATAAAAATATAGAATTGGTTCATGTAATCAAGCAAATATATTTTTGTGGGCAATATAGTAATTAAAATTGGTTCATAATTACATCCCTAAGCATTTTATTATTATGAAACAAATGGCTCGATCTGTTGCTAAATAGCAAGAAGTACCGAAACCACTGTAATTTCTAAACAACAGGGATAAGCATACTGAATATTACTGAGCAGGCAGCTTCAAACAGAAAAAACTTCACAAATTCAAATCATAAAAGTGTTTGGTCCTCTTCAGGGACACGTAAGAATAATATTTATTCAGATATACTGAAAAAGATCTTGTTACAGAGATGATAATACATTTTAAACATATAATAATAAAATCTCTTCCACTTAAATAACACTTATCAGTGAAAAGAGATGTACAGAAATTTGTAATACAGAAGTAAAGAAACACTGACTGAAATTGGAAAGCAACAAATACGAAATTGATGCACAATACATAATTAACTTGTGGTTTTCATTGCCACAAGATATCCCTGAGAAAAGAGCTAAATTGTGTTGATAAAAGGATTAGACACTTATGTAGATAATGATAATAAAAGACTTTCAGTTGTAACAATGGTGCCAGGTCTTGGGAATTGACTGGATTTGTCTTGAGCTGAGTTTTTGTTTGTTTAACTGACATAATAGTGACCTAGAAACAGGAAGCCATTTTTTAAATTTAAGTTAAACTGGTAGGGAGCAGCTATGTTTGGTTATTGAATTTTCTGTGACTCTAGAAAAAATTATGGTGTGGTATAACTAAAGGAATGCAACCTTATGTTTTTCAGTAAAAGTAGTTACAAAGATAACAGTAAAACTCAGTAACAGGTAACCAATGAACATGTAAGGAGATTCCATTAAGAAAATATATAAAAATAAACCTAAATAGACAAAATGATGATGACAAATAGGAAGGAGCCATTAACATCGAGTCTCCCAGCAAGGACAATGAAAGAGCAGAGGAGGGACCATGTGTCTTTGAAAAAATGAATGGTTTTGATCAGAGAAATGTTACGAAACTCTCAGTAATAAATGATTATGAAATAATGTCCACAATGCAGAAGTTTTACCAGCTATTTCAGCTAGTTATTATGTGTAATTTTTTTTTTTTTTTTTCTGATTTGGCTGTGAGAGTTTTCATTGTCTACATAAGTGTCTAATCCTTTTATCAACACAAATTAGCTCTTTTCTCAGGGATATCTTGTGGCAATGAAAACCACAATTTAATTATGTATTGTGCATCAATTTCGTATTTGTTGCTTTCCAATTTCAGTCAGTGTTTCTTTACTTCTGTATTACAAATTTCTGTACATCTCCTTTCGCTGATAAGTGTTATTTAAGTGGAAGAGATTTTATTATTATATGTTTAAATGTATTATCATCTCTGTAACAAGGAAAGGATTTCTGGAGATCATCTAGTCCAACCCAATGCTTAAAGATTACTTTGAAAAAGTTCTTGTCCAGATGAACTTTGAAATTTCTAAGGATGGAGATTTCTCGGTCCTTCTGGACAACCTGCTTCTTTACTTAGCTACCATGCCAGCGAATAACTTTTTCCCCTGTTTGTGGTAAGAATTATTTTTGCTGCAGTTTGTGTCCACTAATTCATGTCCTTTTGCTTTGTACTTTAGAAGAAGACTGTGGCTTCTGTGTAATCCCCTTTCACTGAGAAAGCAATTATATCCCCCCTCAACTGTCTTCTCCAACCTGATGATACAAAGCAACTTCCTTTACCTCTTCCCGTGTGTCATCTTTTCCATACAACTTAGTGAGGAACTGAAGAACAAATAGTTGTTTCAAATGTTTACATCACTTGTTTCAAAATGTCACAGTACTTTTTAACTGAAAAAGCCCAATAGTTTTATTTCTGTTTGTATCTAAATGACACATGAAATAGACATATTGAACTGTTGAAGACACCAGCTGCGTATGCACAGCACAGTAATATAGAAAGGCTAGGACTAGTTTTAAATGAGCTAACTCATTGAACTTTATGTTGCTGATGTTTGACTGTATCCATTACTTGACCTATACCTCTTAAAGCTACCTCAGAAAACTTTATTCTGTGATGAAACTTTCAGTATAGTTGTAGCTTAAATGATTTTTTGAAGTATTCTAGCAAATGTTCTACATCAGTTGACCTTAATATTTCATGTCAACCCTTCTGTTGAGTTCTGTTGAACTCTTCAAGGAACAGAACACAGAGCCTTAAAACTGGAGAAATAATACAACTTTCTTCTAATACTGTGGCTCAGAATCACAAGTGGAGCAAGCAGATCAAAGGAAGTATAAACACCAGAGTTGCAAACTCCATCAAGTTTTTTGCCTCTTAAGAAAAGAGTTTGAAAATGAACTCTTTTCATTGTCAGAGACTTAAGTTCACATTCTGATAATAACATCAGTCTTGGATGTAAAACCATATAAAGTAAATTCATTGAGCTATGAAAAAAATGTAAAAATCAGCTATAAAGAATACAGTAGATGGAACTTACGGGTTTTCTTGTTTATGATAAAACAACAACAAAAATAAAATATTAAACCATTGTGACTGAAAAGGCAAAAATCTTGTATTTGATTTAGTAATTGTGTTTGAACAGATTCAAACATAACATTAAAATAGAAAAAAACACTTGATATACAAAATGCTTTGTACAAGAGAAAATATCATACAAAACTCAACAGCAAATAAGTGAATTTGTTGAATAATTTTCAACAAATTGATGTGGGAAAACATGAAACAGTTAATCAACTCTTTGTCAATTGCTCTTTTTCCATTTGTAGTATAACAGAAAAAAATATCCTTTTTCATGTTAACGGTTCTATTATATTTTGCAGTTCTGGGATCAGATAGCAAATGGTTGTCGATGAACAACAATTCATAACGACAGATCCTACTGAATTTTTAACCCATAATGTGATATACTCCATCTGTTGCGTTAAATGCTTCATGAAAATATCTCATTAAGGTATCTTATTAAAACATAGGAAATATTTTTCAGAAAATTTTTTGTTTACTCCTGACATAGAAGTTCTGAACTTTGGAGTAAGACATACAAAATACTTCAAAAGCCAAGCCTGGAAACTGAAATTGATAATTCTGACACATATTAAAAATCACAGGCTTGACAGAAGCAGTCTTTTTATGGACTACTATAATTTTTCATGTTGTTCCTTCCTCATAACCAAATGCTAATGATTCTTTGTCCCTGTTCCACAGGCATTTCCTTTAAAGTGTTTTGACTCAATAACTTAACCACATCATAAATGGAATAACTGTATTTAATGCATTTTAGGTTAATTTTCCTGTTTCTTGTCCTACTTGCTTGAATTCTTTTTTCTGCTATACATCTCTACTACGTGGTGCAAAAACATTGTTTGTTGAAACTTGCTCTTCACTTCTCTTTAGGTTAGAAGCTGATCAACCTAGAATGTCTCTATGACCATAGATCTGGATGGTAGCTGACTGGATGACATTTTGGTAATTACTTTCTCTTTCTAGTGACTACATTTTTAAAAGCAACTGTTATATTGTATACCAAAATAAGCAACATGAAAGGGGCAAGGCCCAAGTTAGTTGTCCAGCTATGTTTTTATAGTTCTAATACTTCCCTTCTTTTCTAATTAAAAGTTATTTTTCCTCAAAGCAGAGTACTGAAATAGTTTCATCGGGATCAGTATCTGGGACATATCACTCTGTAAACACAGTTCAACACTCCATAAAAGCAATTGCAGATATGACTAATCACACTATCATTTCATGTGTATTATTGCTTCTCCCACCTAATAACTTATAAAACTTGACTGTGATTAGGAAGTCAGATCTGGTGAGATCATAGCCTCAGTGGGCGGCATACTGGGAAAAAAAGCAGCTCTGCCAAATTTTGTACCTAAATTTAGGTGCCAGGTCTAATTTACAAAGGGGACTGAAGAAAAGCACAACCCACTGAAACTGAATGGTATGATACCATACCTGTTTCCAAGTTACTGTGCTGATTTAAGCAAACCATACATTATAGCTCCATTGTTAGTCTGTTTTTTAAAAATGTAATGCATTGAAGAAGCTCTAAGTATTAGTTCTTTATTCTCTCTTCCTATAATTTCAATAACTTTTTACCTTGCTTCTTTGTTGTAAGACCATCGCAATAAGTCTTGTAAGTCAACATCTTAGCCTTTTCTTTTCTAACTACTTCTAAATACTTTTCTAACTACTTTCTAAATTCTAACTACTTGTGTCTTTCTATTAACATACTTATTTTTTCATATTTTTCCCATGTTCCAGATAGAATCACACCTATCTCTTATTAATTCAGGATAAACAAAATCCACAAAGTATTCAACTCTTACTTGGTTATGAAAAACTGACAGCACTGTTTGTCCACTATATGGATGCTAAACTTCTCCAGTTTTAGTTCCAGCTCAAATGTTATAACTTCCATATTCATACTTCCATACTTAACTTTCACATTGCTTCCAATATTACGCCTTTGTTTTGTCCCAGATTGGATATTTTGTCAAATATGTTTATTGCTTGTTTGGTTGGTTTGTTTTTTGTTTGTTTGGGTTTTTGTTTGCTTGTTTGTTGTTGTTGTTTTTAATGCTTTGGTGTGCTATTAAAATATTTTATTCCACTGTTTTTAAATCTATCTTTCTTGAACTGTTTCAGTTATCATAGCTCTTGTATTTAGTTGTCACTATAATGTGAATTTTTTAAATTGCAGACTGATGTGTCTAATTTTAGTTTCAAGACTGCATCTTGTAACCTTGTTCCTGAAAGGAACTGCCATCTTCCTTTCTTTGTATGCATTTGAGAAACAAGCCTGTTTTTTCTTCCGAGTATGAAGCCCACATTGATAAAGACCTGCCTCTTGTCAGTATTTGGTACATTTGTGAAGTTTGTTTTGCCCCTTGTGCCTTATTCTCTCTGTTAGCAGATGATCCTGTCTTGCTTTTACTCTCACAGTTACCTGTATATCATCCATACTTGCTTTAGAGGTTTGGTCCTTCTTTACTTTTTGTCATCACAGGTTTTCATCACTGGCTTTTTATATTAGAAAGTCCTGTAGAATGTATCAGTAACTACTTCTTTCATGCACTGTGTTGATTTCAGTTATATCTATCACATCAGTATTTTGTGATGTGCAGAATATACTGCAGTGTCTTATCAGCCTGTTTTACAAGAGTGTAGCTGCTTGTGGAATAGAGATGCCTCAAAGTGCCACTGTAGTTGTCAATTTTCAGAAGGTTTCACATCTGATCTGAGGCCTTCCCGTACTTCAGACAATCAGAGGGTAAAATATCAATTCCCCTCTTAAGTGTATGACTTTGTTCTATGATAAATCTTAGTGATTTATTGTATTTTAAAAATACTTCTGGTCATTCTAATATATATAATAACATGAATGCTGGAAGTTGTGAGTTCACTTTTCAAGGAAAAGTGAAACAGCATTATTTTTGTTTATTTCTTTTTTATTTTTTTTCTGTAGCAAGAATCTTATCCACAGCTTCCATCTTTCAAGGTTTTAATATTACAGAATTACTACTAACACGATAAGAAAGGAATTCACTAAAGTGAACCCGTATGCAAATGCTGCATTTAATTTTAAATTATAATCTAATAGAAATGTCTGAGCAAATACCTATAAACTTGATCTATTAAGGTTATTTTGTAACATTGTTGATAACATGGACAATTTGTTCTGAAGTACTTTAAACCAGTATTTCTACTTCAACAGTGTGATATCTGTGTATTAATAATAAATGGAAGGTATGTCTTTTTCATGCATTATGAAACACTAGGTGGAGGAGGTTTGATGTAGTTATGTCAGAATATTTGCATCCAGAGGGAATGTAGTGAGGAACAAAGGTAAGGATCATCTGCCATTTAGCATGTCAAACTTACAGGGGCCAGTGAAGCTGACAACCACTGAAAAAAGTGTGTTTTGCAATTTATAAAGATTGGAATACTTATTTCCTCTGCATTTGTAACTCATATAAGACATGTAGACAAACTAAGCTACAGTCTTACTGAATATTTCTGAGGTCGTTAGTGTACAAAGTAAAAAACCTAAATTAAAGGGGTTTTTTTTGTGAATTTAGTATTGGAGGTGAAATCAATGACACTGCTCCCCTTAATTGACATGACAAATCTATCACAGAAGAACATTTGACAGAATAAAAAGTATGTGTAGTGTAATTTTCTGTCTAAAAATAGTCATAAAGGAAAGAACAGTGACTTAAAAGTCAGAAATGTGGCCCTGAATGGCTAAAAGTTAACCACAGACAGCAAATGTCTTGCTATGATAATGATAATGTCTAGGGAAAAAAAAAAATAGAATTCAAACATGAAATGCAATAAAAGTATTTGCAAAGCTAAAAATACTTGGAGAAATCAGTGCATGCTATGACCAGTAAAGAAAAAAAAAAAAAGAGGACGGAACATATCTGTCAATAAAACGCCTTCATTAACAAATAAATCACTATCCTGCATGTCTGCAGATCTATAGCTATCATTTTAGAAACAAGACTAAAACAATACTGAGTTGCTGTCACAGTTAAGAATAAAAGTGTTAAAGGAATCAAAGTGGACTTTTATATTTTTCAATTTTGAATTTAAAATCTCTATGATATAAATATCATTATTTCAGTTAATTTCACATCACGCTACTCTTAAAAGGATGATTTAGGTTTTGTGGACATGATAATTTCACACTATTTCTCTCTGTGCAGGGGAAATATATCTAATGAAACAAGATCCCCCACTTCTAACATTTAACATGACACATGTACAAACTGGAATGTACATAGAGATTATAGTTTATGCTTTATAATAATTTATCAACAATGTTGCTGCTATTGACAATTAGGTAGTAGGCTCAATTTATATGGTTGTCATGGGCCATCTGCATCTTATCACTTGGTGCAAAAGGCTTAAAAAATTTTCATGTGGCTCTCATCTTCCAAACCTCTGCAATAACATGGAAAGTCTTACTTATTTTTCATTAGATTAATTGAACATAAAGTCATTACAATTTAATCTCTGTCAGCATTAAAAGGATAAATTTTAACTGCATCTCATTAGCTCCAAGTCTATTAGTTCACTTTCCTGCAATTATCAAAGCAAGATTGATAAAAAATATCAAAATATTTTATTTTTATTATCTGACAAAATAAGTGAAAGTAATAGGTAATCTGAGGTGTTTAATGCTGATCCCATAAACATTCTATGAAAATGGTAAAAAAAAAATCAGAGAAAATGTTACAGAATGGAAATTAAACAGAGGTGTTGAATGCTTTTAAGACACACTAGGCAGAACATTAAGGAAGACTACTGAATCCTGTATTCTTTCAGTATCTCATAAAATTATACAAAATATTGGTCCAGTTGTCTTTTGAGAAAGATTTTGTGGAGAAAGGTACTAAAAAAATGTTATGAACCCGTCACCCCATTACCTTGTAACCCTTGTTTGTTTGTTTACTTGTTTAAATAACAGAAACTATTTATTATTATTAGGCGTGGCAGGCACCCAAGTTATAATCCTAACCAAGGTCAAAAAACATGCTGGGCTAGAATTACAATGCAGAAGAATTAAGTGGTTTAGGACAATATTTTGTGGAACAAATCCAGTCAGTCACTGAATAACACCTGGAAGAACTCGTCCAAGAAGCAAACTTTGTAATATTGTAGAAAGAAAAATTATTGCAATTATTCGGGTTGAGACAGTTTAACACTTTTTTTTGGGCCATAATCTCACCCAACTTTAAAGGCTATTAATTCAATTTTAGTAAGTAACGTAACTAGAAACCCTTTAAAAATCATGAAATCATGCTTCAGTTTTTTCCACTTGATCTCCAGCTTAAGTTGAGCATTTATATCAGAAATATGTGCTCAATACAGGAAATAAAAGACCCTTGCTAAGTAATGCATGCTGAGGAAAAAAAATGTTTGGGTTCAGTTCCACAAAAAGTTCCAATTTTCAAAGCAGCCATAGTTAAACTTCAGAGAACTGTAAAAGTTAAGACACAGTACATTCTGAAACTGCAAGTAAGCAAAGCTTCCTTTAAAAAAGAATTCCCTTGCTGTAGTTTGAAAATATTGAGGGCTAGCTCTGCAAGGGGTTTCACCTCCATATACTCTTTGAATGTCTCCAAGGATAGAATCATAGAATTGTATAATCATTCAGGCTGGAAAAGACATTTAAGTTCATCTAGTCCAACTGGACAGTTGGGATAAAACTACTTATCAAACTTTGATGTTTTAACATAAGCAGAATCTCGCTGTGAAGACTTTCTATGATAATTATCTCTTTCCAGTTAAGGCCACCTAGGACATTACCTACTGAATACTGTGATTTAAAAAAAAAAAATAATTTCAAACTAGGTGCCAAGTGTCCTGGCTCTCACTTCATAACATTTAATAAATTATACAGGCCTGATTTTTCTACCTGGCTTCACAAATACATCTTTTACCCTGAGAGCATTATTTGTGCTGCTCATATCATCTAGGACCCTCTCCTTTGTGATCCACAGTCCCATTCCCTTGCTCAGTTTTAACCTCTGCTTTCTTTTATTTTGTCTATAACTTAGCTGTCATTCTTGTTGCACCTCTAGTCAGCCAGCTCCTCCCTGTGTTTCATGTCAGGTCGTGGGCTGGGACACCATGATGGCAGCTTGCAGCTTGCTGCTTAGTGGTTGTCCTTGTCCAACAAGGTGGGAAATCTGATAAGTTCATAGACTCAAAAAGTAACTCTCCATAGTCCAAGCTTCTGGCCAATAGCCAAGTATAACAACGCTACCCTTTATGTATGTACTAATTATATACATTGGAATAACAGGAATTATAAAAATATTAAATATTATATTTGGTTTTATAAATAGAAAAAATATGTCACAGAATGTGTAATGAGTATGTTGTTTAGAAAATTGCAGTATAAATGATGTGCTTATATAAAGCAAATCATATGCTTTAATGCTTAGATTCTACAGAGACTGTACCATAGAAATATTGAAGAGAGATGAAAATACAGGACTTGAATAAAACATCAAAAAAATGGTGACAGGATCGAAGCCTCATTTTATGTACTTTATGTAATGTCTTTTATGGAATCAAATGTCTTTTATAAAATGCAAAAGATTTAACATGATTAATTTTAATTATTTTGACAGCTGAAGATTCTTTCAGAATTATATGGAGCCCTACTATAATTTTTCTCAGAGGAGACAATATATTTATTTTTGTAAGGAGACCTAGAGTTTTTGAGTATTGTTCATGGCTACATGCTTTCTAGCTTTCTTCAAATTTCAGTTGCATCAATTTTCAGAGGTTCATATTAACTTTTTCTTCCATGTTGATTCTCCTTCCCACTTCCATGTTTTTATTTGAGACAAACCTGTCAACTTTCACTTGATTTTGCTTTTTTAGGATGGTAATCTCCTCTGTTTGCCACAATTAAAACTATGGGAACTTTCACCATAGAATTGAAAAATCCCTAGACACATTCTCATTTTAAAAGCCCTCAGGGACTTTATAATAAAAATAGCATGATTACATTAAATAAGAGTGATAGTAAGAAGCTTTTCTCCTAAAATCTTTAAAAAAATAGTGAAAGAGTGTGTGTGTGTGCATATGTGTGTGCATACATGTGTATGTTTGCATGTTGTTTAAAAAGTACTGAAGGCAGTATTTAGCCCTACCTTAATAACAGCTCTCTTTATGCACGTCTGTTCTGAAGCTTACCTTTAACCTTGTGTCTGCAAGCAGCTGTGGAACAAATTCCAAATAATTTAAATATCTAACACCTCATTTTAGAGGCATTCAGAGATGCATCAAATGATAGCACATAGCTCTGTCAGTGGCCTGATAAGTGATCTAAATTAAATTGCTTTGCCTCTCTGTGCCTACATTTCTTTATTTTTAAAACAGAATTCATGATTGCTCTATCATTCATGAGCTTCTCTGAGCTCTGTGGAGAACTCCAGTGGTGAACAACTTTTATTAACTATAAAAGAAGAAAACATTAAAATGATAAGCTTTTTGAGGGTTGTTAGACATGATTTGCATGTATTTTTCCTTTTTTTTTTTCTTTTTTTCTTTTTTTTTTTTTTTAAGTGTAGGAACAGACAACAAGCTGATAAACATGAGTTGTAACAGTCACAAAAGGAAGTGTGGTATGTCCATATACATTCATTTAATAACTGGTATTATGTTTATTTGATGAAGTTAAACTGATTGGTGGAATTCATGGTCACATTTTAAAACAAAGATTCAAATTAGATTTAGCTTAAAGCAAGTGGCTAAGAATAAGTTTATCAGAAAACAGTTTGGAACACAAGACTGAAAACTTACCATCTACTAATGAAGCTAAGACTTATTGCTGCATAACTTCAGAAAGAAAATCAACATTTCTCTCTGAAGTTGAGGATAAAGATGGAGTTACTGTTAGAGATGTATTTCTGGACTAACATAGCACTGACTATACTCTTTTCATTGATAATAGTCATTTTTGCAGTAAAAATATTTTTTAATGGAAAAATATAGTGTCTTGAACAAAGAGAAGTGATTAGAGAGTAATTTATGTGTATTGCACAACGTATGTGTTTATTTGTGTGCAGACTGTATATTTGAGTACAGTATACAGTATTATTTAAAACATGGCATATTTGGACTGCTGTAAAATACTTGTTGTAAGTGTTTTGTAAATTGCATGTAAAATTCATCAAATTTATCAAACCATGCAAAGACTGTAGCAAGGAAAAGCAAAATAATGAAATTGTTCTCCACTGTTTCTGCTTTCAATTATGTGGTGGATGCACTCGACCTGCCCCCCAGCCAAACCAGCAGCAGTTTGGTCCAGGCTCCAGAGGGAAGGATCTGAGCCACAGCCAGGCCACGAACTCCTTCCAGGAGACCCACATGGAAGCAGAATGGCACACTGAACACCAGTGGCTTATGGGTGCAAGGAGCCTCATGCACACTTTTCCTACTGTATGCAATTTGACTATGAGTCAACCACTTCATTCTACAAATACAACAGCCCACTTTGAGCTCTCCATGCTAAATAAGTGAGCTGTATGTCAATGGTTTTATTACTCAGAGATCAGTGGATGAATCCAATTCAAGTTCAATATTAGTAATTTAGCTTAAGTACTGAATGTAATGGATTATTTAGAAATATAAGGTTGTATGATTTTCAGGGTACTCTTTGATTCATGTTACTTGGTAGACTAGATTTGCTAAAATTTTACCAAGGGCAACTGCAGACTACACTAAATGCTTGCAAGATAAAGTCTAGCTTGCATTTTGCTGAGAAGGATGGAAGTGACTAGGAAATCAATGATCCAAGGCTAATGCAGAGACATCACAGACATCTGCAAAATGGGGCCTATTTTGCACTTTGCTGAGAAGAAACGATTTATCCAGACAAAGTGGCACCTTCAAGGATATGGACCAAAAACAATGTCTACAACTGAACATAACAGAGGCCCACCTGGAGTCAGGGAAAAAGGGTCCAATGGACCTGGTAGTGAAATATTGCTATTGAACTGAATCATGGTGTGAATGGTCTGTAAATGTATAAAAGTTTGTAGTTTTCTATGTTTGAATGGACCTCTGTGCAGGTACCCAGCTTGAGCCAGCCGTTCTCCTATTCTACTCCACTAAATTTTTTATTTTCTGAAAATTTTGTCTCCTGAAAGTCAGTTTTGCATGCAGTTAAGGGCCTTGCATGAAAGTTTGCCACTGGAGCTTTAAAAATAGGCTCCAGAGCAAACCTTTATCAGGGAAAGAAGAATCCTGAACGTTTGCACTGTGACAGACATAAGCCTCGCCTGAGAGTTTGTCCCCAGATCTCCAAGACACAGCCCCTGGAGCAAATGGTCATCAGGGAGAGAAGTTGCCTGAAAGTTTGCTTCTGCGAACGAGTACAGGCATCTGGAGAGAAGGTAAGCAGCATTTGGCCTCGCATATTTCCCTATGCAGTAAATAACAGAATGAACCCACCACCAAACTCTTTTAAGAAACCGATCTCTTATCTTTAAGAAACCTAAACATTGTTCTGCAGCAAGCAGAATGTTAAAATTACTCCCTTGCAACAAATGACTATACTGTTACCTCTGTCACAGGACAAATAGCACCATGCAGTTAAGTGAGACCGTGGCTGTATCTACCAAGCACTTAACTTTCTAGGTGATTCCAGTATGTCTTGGGAAAACAAAAGAAGCACAGATGAAAGGAAGACTTACTGATGAGCTTGGGACTACATGTGACCTCCTTTTATGGTTTAGGTGTCCATGGAACAGAAATAAGGAAACGCAGAAAAAATAACAGCTTTATACCAATTTAACACATTTGCAGCAGGAAGCCAGAATGTGATAGTAACCCAGGTAATGGCCACTAGATGGCTTTGGGTATGTGGAAGATCAAAGAGATCGGCCTAATGTGGCCATTGGTGATTCATGCTGATCATTCAAATTAGAAAGCACCACGTAGTGAAAAAATACCCCTTGGAGGAACATATCCATGGAAACCCAACACCAAACAGAAGCCTGAGCCAGGGTGGAATTGCTATGTTTAAGACCCAGGCTGCCAGGTAAGACTTGGGCAGGGTCAGAACACTGTAAGGGCCAGCAACTTTCTGTGGGCTGGGGTCCAAGAGCAGTGGGGGGCACCCAGTATCCATCAGGACAGGGCCTGGCAGTCAAGACCCATCCCACAGACAGATCAAGTCACAGAATCACAGAATGGTAAGACTCAGAAGGGACCTCTCAAGATCATCTAGTTCAATAAGTCTGGGCTGGAATGTGGGACCCACGGCTGAGCAGGGCATGGCTGTGGGGAGCTGGAGACTGGCCCTGCTGCAGCACCGCTGGGGCAGGGACTGATGGCCCTGGGAAGCTGAAATGTGTTCCTGGGCTGCTGGCAGGGAAGGAGGAGGCCCCAGGAGAGGGGGTCAATGCCAGTAAGGCTTATATGGCCCTCAGGGCCCTGAAAACAACTCAATCATCTAGTGTGAGGTTTGTGTTCCCCCAAGGTCATGGTGCAGGTCACAACTGGATTGGACACCTTTATTGGTGTGAACATGCTCTTTACAGAGCATTTGTATGCGTTTTCTGATAATGAAATCATTACCCACTCACTACTATACCTGTCGGTCATTGATTAAGTCTTTGCTGTTATGTGACTGAGTGGTATAACTCTGTGTTTCCAACTATTTCTTTAACAATTGCCTCTGAGTCTCATCCTGAGGCTGATATTTCTTCCTGTCAGAAGAAGGACCACAGTTCTCATGCTAAAGCAACAAGAACTTTAAATCTGGACTATTGTGTCTCCTCCAGCCTGTAGGTTTCTAACCTTTGCTATCTTTAAAACTATTTTGTTGACTGCGAAAGAGATAGATATGCATATTACTTTCCCACTGAATTCAAAGAAAAGCCAAACACAGAAGATTCATAAGCATCATAAGTTAGGTATCTAAGGATAAGTGTGTCACTGCTCCCTTTCAGTGTAGTGGAAAGTAAGACTCATATCATTAGGAGATTAAATTATTTTTCACTATCTAAATCAGCTTCTAGAAGTTCCTATTACTACTCTTTCAGAGGCTCTAGAATACCCTGCATGGCTTCCCACTGCCACTCCAGAAAGGTCCAGGTCTGTAGTAAGACTAGTGCCTTATGTATCAGTCCTGGAAGACATCTGAGATACACTAGGTTTAGACACATAACTGAATAGTTCCCAATGGTGTCAGGAAAGCTACTTAGTTGCCGGAATGTTGATATTTATATTAAGATAAACTGAACGGTTCTCTATGACCAGAGTTAATTGATCACATTTAGATGCTTAGTGCCATTTTTAGACGTCCTAGTATATCTATTTGGAACTGGCAGATATGACATAAGATATGACTTGAGCTCTTCTGGAGTGACAGCTGGAGGTCAGATTAGATACTTTAAGGCATCTCAGATGACACTAGATGCTTATGTTTAGACAACCAAATCAATCTGCTAGTTTCTATTATGTACTAAAATTATCACTGTATTTGATTCTTCTAGATCACTGTTTTCCTAAGCAAAGGAATGTTCTTGGGTATCTGATCTTGGCAAGAGGTCAAGTAAAAGAAAGAAATGTCTTCTGTGAAAGGAAAATTCCTCACCAGTACTCTAGATGGGAAAAGAAACTGCACAATAATTTATGCTGAAAGTTACAGGGATCTTTAAAACAAAGAGATAAAATATACCAACAAATAAAAATATAAATGAGTAAGAATAACTGGTAAAAATAAACAGCCAAAGAAAGAGACTACTTTAAAATGCAGTAAATCCTTCAGCACTTGATGCCTTGACAGAAAGACTATTCTTCTTTCTGAAAGACAGATTTGTATCTGATCAGATTTAGCTGAAGTAAAAGATGGAAATACTGTAAAGAATTCCATGACCTTTGCATTGACAAAGCCAGATTATGTACTCATAAGTGATTCCTTCTGCCCATAAAAGCTTCCAGTTAATCTACTGGACAGAAAGTTATACTGTGGAAACCTGTGTCTTTAATAGAAATTCTGATCACTGTAAAATGGAATTGTTCCCCTGGGGAAAGAATAGTCTTTTTCCTGGGGGAAGTCTTACAATGGAAAGTGTTTAACGTTACTACCTATTGAAGATTTTTTTTTTTTTCATAGAATAGGATCAGTCTGGATCTTACTGTGATGCTACTCCTTAAAGGGCCAGCAGTACTTTATTTTTTAAGTTTCTGAAGCCCTTGTACATTATCTATTGAACAGGTTTAAATTAGTATGACTCTTCACATAACTGGTGTACGGCAAACGATGAAGCAAAAATTACTCTTTTTTTATCATTTAAAAGATTTCATAGATGCAATGTTTAGAATTTATTTTAAACATAACAAATTTTCTGCAGCTTAATCTGAGAACGTGATTAAGTGACAGAGATTTCTGAATGGTATGAAACTTGCTTTGGATGAAAACATAATAAGGCAGACTCTAAGTTGATCTATAGTAATACATAGTGTGATTCATCCACTTTGAATTTTAGTCATATAAAATATATCTCTCTCAACAGTTACTATGTATGCAAGGGAAAAAAGAAAGAACAACAAAAAAAAAAAGTAGTTAACTTCTCCAATCCAAACAGAAGGGCTGTCAGTCTGTTTTTATAGTAATTTACAATGCTGGTAAAAGTGCTGAAGGAAGTGTCTGTGAGGCTGAAGGAAGCTGAACTCCTGAAAGTGAAATACCTAGTTGATCAATCTAAAAGTAGCATTTAGCTGAAGTGCACTTTCTGTCTTTAATACAGATCTGTGAATTAAACATACAACCTTAGATTATGAGTGCCAACAGAAACAAGAACTGCCTTTCATTCACCAATGCACAAAAATCAAAATATCCCACAATATTTTCCAGACATCTCAAGTGAGTCATTTTAGTCACCAACAGAGAAGGCAAACAGTTGTGTTTATTGCTCAGATGAATTTCTTGAACAGAGATTATCAGACTTGGGCCAAGTATTTTCATTATCACCCAACATTACACCACAGTCACACATTAAAGCATGCCATGGTGCTGGATTGTTGTACATTGAAACACACTATGTAGCCAAGGCTAGCTGTGAGTTTGGAATTATGTCGCTTGCAAATAGTAAGTTTCAGCTCTATTTAGCTATTGTGTACACAGTATTCCTGCACAGTTGTGAGATGTGGATCACCTTCTGTTATCATGTCAGTAGATTTGAACATTTCTATCTACTGTTTTCTTTCTGCTTGAAGGATTCAATATCATAAAAAAAATTTCAGCTACTAAACAACAGCTGGACTTACTGAAGTTCACCTATGTCTTTTTGTACTCTGCAACTAGACCTGGCTGAAGTATTTTTGATTCAGGTTAATGAGTTTTCAGTAAAGGAGAATAACCACTATTCTCTATCTACTGAATACATTTATATTGATGCAGACTCCTAAGCTACTAGGATTCATTGCTGCCAGGGCATGAGGAACCCCAAAAGGACCTCTAAGCCTTTTCCAGTGGAGTGGCCATCCAACATGGGAACCACCAACCTGCACTGAGGCTGGCACACACGGATGTAGAACTTTGCATTTGCTTATTATCTAGTTCCTGTTGTCTCATTCCACTGACCTGTTTAGGTCCCTCTGGATGGCAGCTGTGCCCTCATCCATATTGGCTGCATGCACACATGCACACTGTCACGAAGGCACCCTGAGGTTAGTTTAAGGGACAACAGGGTCCAAAGCAACTTTTATTAAACCGGTGAGAAACAGGGTTTTAGCACTCCAAAAGTGACTTAAATACAGGTTCGGATATCAGTTGAGGAAAATTATTAAGGGGCAGCAACTAATACAACAGGCAGTCCACAGAGTGCATGCACGTGGCTTCACCCAAAACAATGCTGGAGCCGTCCCTGAGTCCTGGAGGAATACACACTTGCCTGAACACGGTGTGGGATTATTTTTAAAGAGATACACGTACTCGTAGTGAGTACGGGAAGTGTACACTCGCGATTCTGCGAGGGTAAATTTATAATACACTCGCAATCCTGCGAGGGTTAATTTACTTACACGTGCAAATGTGCATGGAATATTATACGTGCTTATGTGGAAGCACGGGAGGAAAATACACTCGCGATTGTGCGAGGAAATAATTTATACATGTGCTTGTATTGAGCATGGAAAGTTACACGTGCAAAAGTGCACGGAAAGTACACGTGCTTGCATTAAGCACAGAAAGTACGCAGGCAAATGTGCACGGAAAGTTACATGTGCATATGTACACGAAAAGTATAAATATACTCGCAATCCTGCGAGAAGTTTTACTCACACCCGTGGCGGCAAGGCAAGCGGAGTCTCCATCCCGGGGAGGGGGGCTCTCGGCGGCAGCATCTTGCTCGTGCTCCAAGAGACCCGCAAAAATGGGCGGAGTCTCGACGAGAGTCCCGTTTTCATATTGACTGATCAGATCTGACTGTAGGCATTCTAGAAGCTTCTCTGCACCCCCACACTGGCTGTGGGTGCCCCTGAAGCCTCCAAACATCCCCCACACTGGCCACAGGTACTCAGCAGCTCAGTGGCGCCTCGGCACTCCCTTCTCCTAATGGCCCAGGAACCAGGGTGTTCTGGGGCCAAACAAAAGAAGCTGTTAGCCTCAAGTAGCAGAGAGAGAGGGAGATATGCCCACTCCTTCCATACTGAAGGAGGGATGGGGAGAGAGGGGGGTTTGCATTCTGCCACACACACACATATACCCACAGAGTTAGAGTTGTCCACAAACTTGGTTAAGGTATGGTATGTCTCCTCTGCCATGTCACTGGAAAAGGTATTAAACAGGATAGGACACAAGATGTAGCCCTGAGGAACTCTCCCTAATAAATGGCGTATAAGTAGAGTATGAGAAATTAGAAATTTTTATCAAAGATCTGAATCACCTTTTGTTCTTGTCTCTTTTCACAGACTGTGGAAAGATCCTAGAGGTAGCAAGGTTCAGATAGTAGGTGCTGAATTTAGTTAATTTTTTTAAGCTGAATTCTGGCAAATGTGAGCTATTTTTTTTTTTTTTAATATCTTTTGGCAGTATAAGTATCCAGGATGTATATTATTTTTGTTACTGTTTCCAAATATTTCCTTGGGTAAGAAGAAGATGAAATAACTCCCAAATCAATCAGATGTTGGCTATTTGTCTTTCTTGTGGATTTGATATTCTCAATTCACCGTTGATAGGAAAGCAGTGTTCAGTAATAGAGCTATCACAAACTTTTTCATATTTACATTTATTTGCATTTGCTGCCAAAATGATTACATTTATGGCAAACTGCCTTTGCCAAATGCTGAACACATGCATATTCACTTCTACACTTCCCACACTGACAGCTGATGTACCAGCTTGTTACAAGTTTTTAGTGACCATCTTTATATTAATTGATTTTTTCAGATATTTTAGCTCACACTTAGATATCTATTGCCTTTTCAGAATAACATTCTGAATTACCTGAGGTAAGTTTTTCTCATAAATAACTAATTAGTAAATAACAGTCAAATGTAGGAACTCTTGGTCAGTTTTGATGATGGATTTGGAAGGAATGTAAGAATGATTCAGAAAATTTGGTGATAAACTTTGCTGATAAGATTATTCACAGAGTTAAAGATGGTAGCATCTGCAATGAATTGCAGAAGTACCTCATTATAAAGTGTGATTTATCAACAAAAATATAAGGGAAGAAACACTTGTGAATTAATATAAACATGTGGTGCATCCACATAAAGGAAACTACTATTAACTTTGGGTTGTCTATTTAAAAAAAAAAAAAAAATTAGAACTACAGGAGTTAAAGAGATGAGTGACAAAATTGCTGTTGAAAGGAACAAAACAGATTCCACTCTAGGAATAACTAAGAAGATAACTTTAAAGTCCATGAAGTTATTGGTGGCATGAGAAAAGAAAGAGTGGAAAAGGAGTATTCGCAGTTTTATTTATACGAATGCTTTGGAAAGCAAAAATTCACATGGATTCAAAAAGCAAGAACAAAACATTAATTGCCATTAAGAACAAGCAAATCACCTTTATCTTGGGATGTCTTTGAGCTACTGATCACTAGGAGAAAAAACAAGGACATATATAACTAGTTTTTCATACTTCCACAGGTAACATCTGGTTACTGAATAAGAGAGGATAGTGAGTGGAGTGGACCTCTGATATAGCTATGTTCATGATACAGTTTATTGACAATCCATCATACTTTTATGCTATTTCTGTTCTTCTGCTTATTAGATTGCAGAGATTAGTTTACATTCATCGACAAAATACTTCCCATTGCTGTGCTTACATTAGATATGCCAGTCAGGGAAGCTAATAAACTGTAAAAATGCTAGTTCCTAGTTTCACAAGTATAACAAATCTTTAGATTACCTCACGGCTTTTCTACTTTTGTGTAACAGAAAGATCTTTCGCAGTTTCATTCTTTTCCTGAGAATATATTAAGCTAGGTTCTGTAAAAATCAGGACTGCTCAGAGGTGAGAGAAAAATGCTATTAAGGGATTTAAGTTGTGCCATGATTAAAACATGCCACAGACATAAATGTTTTGTATTGGATTTTTGGGGGGTGGTTTTGGGGGCAGGTCAGTGTTGTTTTGTTTTGTGTTCTTTTTTACCCTAAGTAAAAAATGAACAAACAAACAAAAAAACCCACAAGTGCATCTATAATTCTGTTAGATTTTTTAAACTGTCCTTTCTAGGTGTAAATATCTGCTGAGGTGTTTGGAAGTATGATGAAAATTAATCTCTGTTCTTAAGATCTGCTGACTAATGACATTGAGTATTAACCATTTGGTAAGGCAATAACAGCCTGTGCTGAATAATTAAATTATTTCTATTGAAATGTTACATTGTAATGAGAGTCTGCTGTAAGCTGTGGTCTGTGTCATCCTGTTCTGCTTTTAAAGACCAGAACTCCACATTCCAAAGAAAAACACGATGTTTTGTCTCTGCAGATATTTGTCACAGTCTTGCAAAAGGACAGCTGTTTTCTGTGCCCTTGATGATACTGATAAGACCTGATTTTTTTCAGTTGGTTTGCATAAGCTTAATTAATCAGAATGTAGGAAAATACATGATGATATACAAGAAATATATTTTGATATACGATGTTGTAATGGTATGAGTCACAGAAATGTTAGTGGGAGACCTTTTTTTTTTAATTTCTTGTCTGTTACCATATGCTATGGGTCAAGGCTACCAAAAGCTGGTGTTTCAATGTACTTTGGATACTGGTGCATACACAAACACCGTACTTCAGTTACACTATGCTTAGATAGATTTTCTGACATTTTGCTTACAAGGAAGTCAATCAGTTAAAACTTTCTAAAGAAAACTGTTGTAATGTTGCGTATATACCATGGATGAGGGATTTAATTACTGACAGGTAAGGGGAAGGGCCAACAGAGGAAGCTAAAAGGAACATTCACCTCCTCTGTTCCCATTAACTTTGTGTGGTATGTTTTCTACGTCACATGACAGGCAGCATGCTATGCTTCTGCACTGTGTTCATACCTCCTTCCTAATCAGTACTCTATCTAAACAGAACCCTGCAGTGAAAGAGCCTCTGAAGTAAATATCTGTAATATTCAAAGTAAGTTATAAAATAGAACACTTGTTGCCCTAAAAATCCAATATTTTTTGAGTTTTTCATTCTCCATAATTAAAAACAAAAAATGATTGGGATTTTATTATAACATTGGATAAAAAATGTCAAGTGTTCTCTTCAGATATTTCTTGTATACAAGTACATATGCATTTGAGAATACCATTAAAATTGTATTTATAATTGTGTAAAAGGTTTACTGAACTTAATTAAAATAGGAGATTTTATCTTGGTCAAAATGAAATGATATTGAAATTACAATAGTAAAATTAAAAAATGGCATTTTCATTAAAAAAAAATAAATCAGCATGATGCTCCTATGAAATATTTTTAATTTAACAAAACTTCTCTTACTAACAGGAAACAGTTCCATCTATATTTTTTGAAAGAGCACTACTTCTCTGTGCATGGACAGTAATCAAATACAAACCACACTTTATCACCTCCATCTATTATTGGCGTGACCAAGAGGATATAGTCCAAGTGGTTAAGCAGCCATAAATTTGCAGCAATATATTGATATGCACTAGCACCATCTAGCTTTACTTTCAGGATAACTCATATCAGACAAAAGTTCTTTGCAAATGAAGTGGGAGTTGTTTCATCTGAACCGATCAAAGAACAGTTTCAGAAGTAAGTCTTCTGGTTACAAAGAAACTTGAGAAGGAAGATGAAACTTCCCTGTGGTCTCATAAAAGTTTGGCTCAGGGTTTCTAAATCGCTTCTTAGTAGCAGTCAGAAATGTAAAATGTAGATTCTTTTCCATCCTTTATTTTTGTTATTTCTTATTTAACTGTTACATTTTAAGTTTCTTAAGAGCATTCTGATAGAGATAGAATACAAAGGCTCTAGAGCTTTCATGCTGAAACTCAGACATAAATAAGCTGTTTTACTCTTTAACACATTTTATAATCCCAAGGACAGAAGTCTTTATCTTTACTTCTGTAATCATTATAATTTACTTCAATGGAGCTAGCCATGGGAGTATACTAAAAGTTATCAAGAATATATATTTTCTAAAGCAAAAATGTTATGGCATCCCTAATAGGCCAAGAAGGGAAAGGAAGCAACCCAACTGAGATCAGACAGGATTAATATTTGCTATATTCCACATCATCCCCAGAAACCTTGCCTCCTCTTGTAAAATGGAGCATCTTGCTTCTGTGATGATACAACAGAAGGACAGTGCTCAATTACTCCATTAAAGAGAAGCAGTTGTTAATAGTAATCTGTTTCCCAGAAATAACTTTGCTCTCCTATTCCCATAGGAAATAAAGAAGTGGAGGGACAGGCAAATATTTTATCTGCTGCACTTAATGCAATAGAATCTGCAGAGCCTTCATTTATAGGAATCCAAGTCCCTGAGACCAGACTTCCTTTTCATGACTTTTCCTTTTTCATTATGTTTGGAGATTCTGAATTGACCTTTGTTTTTGCTTGAATTTAATTTTATATGGTTGAAGGCTAAAAGTGACTTTAGTGGAATTCAAAACGTGTTGAAGTGTGCTGATGAAGAATATTTGGCAAGTTGTTTTTTCTTATTTTTCAGGATGAAAATGAAACAAAACCACTGAAATAGGGATAAAGTTATTTACTGAATCCTTCCACCAACTTGATAGTGAGAACACTGAGCATGTTAATGCGTTTTCAATTACATTTTAGGAGTCCTTGAAGCCCTCAACTCTGATAGGAAGATGTAAGTTTAACTTGGATTTTCTGTCACTTTTCTGATAATTAAAACAAACAAACAAACAAAAAAGGCAATGATAACACTAATGTATCCCACAGGGCAAAGTTAGAAGTGTTTTTCAGTCTCTTCTCTGAGACTGAGATATCTCTATGTTTATCTAATTTACTTAAACACAATTATTTATAATATAAAATATAAATTTACCAATTTTCCTACAGGTTCTACTCAGATATAAATTAAAAATATACCACTATAAATGTATTCCTTTATGCCATTAAAACATAAATATGTTTTATATCAAAACTACAGATTTAAGAGTAAGTCTAGGTTTGTGTGATTTTTTCATGTCTCTCAATTCCAGAATCTTGTTAATAAAGTACATTTCTGAGACAAACATACTAATAGTCAGTATAATAGCAATAAAATGCTCTCTGACCAAGAAAGGAAACAAACACACACATGTATATAATATATATGTGTATACATATATATGTATGTATTTATAATTTCAGTTCCCAATGTTGCAACTGATCCTGTGACTCCAATGATTTTCATATGACTTGTGAAAATTAACAGTTGGCAATACGTACCTATAATTTCTGCACACATAAGCACTCCTTCATGAACGCACTGGTGAGGCCACTCCTCAAATGTTGTGCTCAGTTTTGGGCCCCTCACTACAAGAAAGACTTTGAGGTCCTGGAGAGAGTTCAGAGAAGGACAACAAAGTTGGTGACAGATCTAGAGAACAAATTTTATAAGTAGCGTCTGAAGGAAGTGAGGCTGTTTAGCCTGGAGAAAAGGAGGCTGAGGGGAGACCTTATTGCTCTCTACAACTACCTGAAAGGAGGTTGTAGCATGGAGGGTGTAGCAAGTGATAGCACAAGAGGAAATGGCCTCAAGTTGCACCATGGGAGGTTTAAATTGGGTATTAGGAAAATATTCTTAATGGAAAAGTTTGTCAGGCATTGGAACAGGCTGCCCAGGGAAGTGGTTGGGTCACCATCCCTGGAGGTGTTTAAAAGACGTGTAGATGAGTTTTGTGTGGGTGAGGTTCTTAGGGATGTGGTATAGAGGTGGTATAAAAGTGTTAGGTTAATGACTGGACTCAATGATTCTATGATTCTACGACAGAATTTAAAATGTAGTGCAAAAAAGAGATTTGATTTAGTTTGAGGTGTGGAAATGACCTTACAACCTTTGAGACTGTAAAGAAGGTATGTATTTACAGCCCTGGACACACTGGGGAATCCTTTCCACCTAAGACATGTACAAATTTCCAGTAGTTGTGAGCTTGGTTAAATGCTGTAGAGTGTTACATATTTATGAAAGTTCTAGGAACACCTATATATATTCATAACCTGTCCCTGAGAAGGTGGTTATTATTACAATGAGTTCCAGGAAATCTTTTCCATAGTCACACCTCCCGCCCTTCATGGTTGCACCTGCACAGTGACTGTGAACCGGGGTCTTCTTTGCCGTATGCTGTTACCTTTGGCCTGATGTGCTGAGTTGCCTGGGGCTCAGACTGCTGAGTTGGTTAGAACTGGAGTATCTCCTGTCCTGTGGCCAAGTTTCTGTCATCTAGTTCACCCAAGGATGCACCAAGGATGCACGCAAGATTTTTTTTATCTTTGTAAGGCCTGTGAATTCGTCAGCAAGCTCCTGTTTATCATACAATAAGTTACATAAAGCTAAGCAAGGCTAGGCAATTGTGATGTGAGTTAAGGGTTATCTCTCTAAGTGCTAGCTCTTTAGTTCTGCAAGTGTTAGTTCTTTAAGTGTTAGTTTTTCAAGTGTTAGTTAGTTAATTCTGTATATCAAGTTTATTCTAGAAAAAGAAAAGGAAAAAGGAAAAAGTAAAAAGGAAAAAGGAAAAAGGAAAAGGGAAAAAGGAGAAAGGGGAAAGGGGAGAGGGAGAGGGAGAGGACAGGAAGAAAAGAAAAGAGAAAAGAAAAGAAAAGAGAAAAGAAAAGAAAAGAAAAGAAAAGAAAAGAAAAAAAAGAAAAGAAAAGAAAAGAAAAGAAAAGAAAAGAAAAGAAAAGAAAAGAAAAGAAAAGAAAAGAAAAGAAAAGAAAAGAAAAGAAAAGAAAAGAAAAGAAAAGAAAAGAAAAGAAAAGAAAAGAAGAAAAGAAAAAAGAAAGAAAAGAAAAGAAAAGAAAAGAAAAGAAAAGAAAAGAAAAGAAAAGAAAAGAAAAGAAAAGAAAAGAAAAGAAAAGAAAAGAAAAGAAAAGAAAAGAAAAGAAAAGAAAAGAAAAAAAGAAAAGAAAAGAAAAGAAAAGAAAAGAAAAGAAAAGAAAAGAAAAGAAAAGAAAAGAAAAGAAAAGAAAAGAAAAGAAAAGAAAAGAGATCAAACAAACAAAACCATAAAAACAACAACAAAACAACCACAACAAATCAAGCTGTGAACTGACTTATTCCTGCACACTTTCTGCAGTCAAAAAGAAGTGATCAAATTTGCAACAGTATTCAGAGGTGGGGGGGGGTTTCATTGTTTATTGAATCCAAATTTCATTTAAAATTAAATAAAAATATAATCTAAATTATGGATTTAAAAAATATAATACCTAATGATAGCTAATAAACTTCTAATACATTCAAAACTAGTTCAGCTAGGACATACATCAAAGTAATACAAATGAGAAACTGACTTAGTGTTGCTGAACTGTTTCTCCAAAGAAAAAAAACTCAAACTAAAACTCTAATTCAGATTTATCTGAAAAATTTTATTATGAAGTAATTTAAATATTATGTGACATAATGCACTCTTTTCTTTCTGTACAGTAGAGGAAAAAATATATGTTCGTAACTACTTTTTTCCCCTCTATCAATGACTTTTACTTTTTTTTTTTTTTTTTTTTAATTGATGTCTCTTTTTTATAATTTTCCTGGTACAATCACTTCTTTCACATAAGTGGACTACTACACTTCTGCCTCCTGAACACCAGCTGTGCTTCACTGGTAGTTATTGTTGTAAGTCCAAAGCAGAACAACTCAAAAACCATTCAGCTGACAAAACTCTGCTGTGCTGAAGCAGTAGGCCACCATCTGCATTTCTCTCCTGAACTCATTTTTAGCTATTATATTCTATAACTGAACAATTCTACCCTATACTTCGGGAGCTTATTCTCTTTTTCTTCATCATTTCCAAACAGCTCATTTTTTTTCTTTGCTATTATCTCCACAAGACTGCAAATTCTACAGAACTGCAGGTGACTTTTAACAGAAGTGAGGAATGGATACAATGGATAATTTAAAGCAAGATAGACCTCAGCAGAAAGGAAAAGTTGCCTGCAGAGTGAATGTATCCAAATTCTAATGATGCTTTCTCTATTGGACTTTCTGTCCTGCTCTGCTTTGAAATATGTACTTATTCTTCCGTACTTAATTTAATTTACCATTTCTGAACTCCCTGTCAGATTTCCAGATCACCAAAATTATCATCTTAACATCTGCCTTTTTCTCCCTTTATATCATTGCAGATAGGATTAAAGTTTTTATCTGGTACAGATCTTTGTTTTTTCTCTGCCTCTAACAGCTTGGTAAGCAGCTTCACACCATCCTGTTTCACATTTGTATTTGATGCCAAGTCCCTTTCTACTGATTATCTCAGCTGGAATGACAGAGGGCCAGGGGGGAAGGGTTTAGCAGTTGTGTCCTGCAAAGGAAATCATCTGTTATTCAAAAGCAGTATGTGGTATTCAGTTCTCAGAATTACATACAGAACTGTGCTTTTTCTCTTACTCTCTGACCTTGAAAATACCAAAGGAAATGGAAAGCTGAGAAGTTAGTATATATGCAGGGCTGCTACTCAGTTATAGAGATTTAAATATAACTCTGATTTAAGGATGGTGTTTTTTATTCTGAAATGTAAACTCTCTCCAACCAGTCACAATCCTTGAGTTAGCTCAGGTCTGAAAATTACCAAAAAATGTAAATACTGGTAGTCCACCAAATGTCATTAATAATGTTTGTGTGGTGGACTTTTACCACCATAAACTTTCATGTAATATAAAATACCACCCCTTAAAAAAGAGGCTCATTAGCAGTCATTATATAAACTGAGGAATTAAGGAAGGGTTTGTAACTTTAATGATTTTTCAGATATGGCTAGAGAGCAGCTCTTCTTTTGGTCATGCTAAATAAGTTTCCAAATAAAGATAGTTTAACCTCCAACAAACTTGAACCAGTTGGAGGGGTCCAGAGGAGGGACACAAAAATTTTCCTGTGAAGAAAGGCTGAGGGAATTGGGGTTGTTCAACATGGGGAAGAGCAGGCTCTGGGGACACCTTAGTGTAGTCTTTCAGTGCATAAAAGGGACCTATAAGAAAGACGGGGACTGACTTTTCAGCAGGGCCTGTTGTGATAGGACATGAGATAATGACTTTAAACTAAAAGAGGGGAGATGTGTGCTAGACATAAGAAAGACTTTTTTTACAATGGGTGTGGTGAAATAATGGAACAGGTTGCCAAGAGAGTTAGTAGGTGCCCCATCCCTGGAAACATTCAAGGCCAGGCTGGATGGAGCTCTGAGCAACCTGATCTAGTTGAATGTGTCCCTGCTCATTGCAGATGGTTGGACTAGATGACCTTTGAAGGTCCCTTCCAATCCAAACTATTCTACGATTTCAATATTGGTATGGGTGTGGAGGGCAGTAACACTAGATAGTCCAAGAAACAGGGATGTGATAATTTCGACACTGAGCAGTCAGATGCATGATGGCTGTCATGTTCTGTTCTACAATGCAAAGTTATCTAGACACATTTTTATCCAGGAAAATCGTGTATGTCATTAATCGTCCATCCACTGTTTTTTAGGTAGTTCTGGATATGTTACAGAAAGCTGTGAAATAAAAGAGCAGCTGAGGTCCTGTCACTACTGGTACAGTAAACAAGGAAATAGGTCTTAGAAGTACTGCTTACGTTGGGTTTGAAATCAGCCTCAAAACAGGAATCTTAATGTAGAGAACTAATCTCTTCATTATCATTAAAGATTAAAACAATGCTCTGAGGTCTGGGTCAAAAATGGGACACAAAGTCCCTTGAAGTCATTCTCCCATGAAAGTCCAGACTGGTGGATTTGTTCCAGTGTGCTAATGCTTCTTCTCTGCCAATGTGGATAAGTTTCTGTATGAACAAGAAGGGAAGAAGCAGCATTTAGAAGGGATCTGGGATTAATGTGTGCTTAGGTCACAACATGTATAAAATGTGGCTAGGGAAGAACCTAACTATGGGAGTCACAAAGTGTTTCTGGATGCTGGTGTTTGCTTGCATTATTATTGAAGAGTAAATGCTAATTTCAGAACACAATGGCTAAAAAAAAAAAAAAAAAAAAGTGTAGTAGAAGAACTGTGATAACATTTTGAGGAAGATTTATGCTCTAGAGAGGATATATGGTTGACATTAATACATATTTAAATATTTAAAGGTTTAAATGCAGGATAACCACATTGGATTAAGAAACATGTTTTGCTGGTGCCTCTGTGGATTTGTACATGCAGCCCCACTCTTTTACATATTGAACTTCTTGTTTTACATGAGGTCAACAGGACTACAGAAAAGTGTGGGTAATCGACCAGCTACGTAGATATGTGGAGGCATTGAAGCATCATACATAAACTGTATTTTGTATCATTATCTTTCCCATCTACTTTCTTGGAGGGAAAAATATCAACACTGCTGCAGATTCAGAACTCAGGATTAGTTGCAATTTGAAGGAAGGTTTTCATCACTAAAATATGAAGCTGGTATTTTCAAGTTGATGAAGGTGTTTAACTTTCAGAGAGCAAATCAGTTGCCTAATCATACATGTCTAGTTCAATTTACTATATGTTAGGAGTCTGAGTCATTTACCTTGTAGAGAAACAACAGATTTGTATCTATGTAGTGCGGTAGTTGGAGAGCAGTCAGGATACTTGTGGGTGTCTAAAATGTCTCTGCATACCAGTGTTCAGGCACCTGCATCCCATGCCGAGGTCCAGAGAGTCAAAGGACAGTTGGATTAAACACCATAGACTGAAACCTATTTGAGAAGTCTAAATGAGTAATAAATTTTCTCAACTGCGGTGTTCAAAAAGACATGAAGTAGACAACAGCTTGCAAAAAGACTGTGAAATTTTTGCCTCTACATGGCTATGCAGGCTGCACAAATATATATTTTTAGGCCACATATTAACACATATTCACCAACAGTAAGAAAAAAAATTAATGTCATAGAGGTGGAAAGAAATGAATTCCCAGGCTGCATCTCTATCTCAGACTGAAAGTTCAGCATCAACTGTTTATATAAGTGAATGAGGTTTTTTTAATGCAAATACATTTAATTATTCTGATGTTTAGCTACACACATTTTCCTGTTACTTCCATGGGGCCTGTCCACTTAATGGGATTATCTTGCTCATTTAAATTGGTGATCCCTCATTTTGCATTGCGTAGCCATCTGAAACAGAGGAATTACAATTTTTTTGAAAACTTGAGGACCAAGACTGTGTAAAGTCGGGCTAAACCTCTTGAAATAAACTATCTGCCTCAACAGCATAAGGAAACTAACATTTGGGAATGAGTTTAAAGCACAAAATGTATTACATGTATGACTTTTAAGTGCTAATGAATGGTATGTGAATAAGCATTAAAATGATCATCTTGTGATTATCAGATCAAAGCATAGGTGTTCACATAATTTTTACTCTTTTATTAGTCATCAAATTGTTCTTATGAGGATTCATTCTAGCATTCTTTTGTTCATTTTTAAAAAGAGCTGTATGTAAATAGGTTTTCTACAAAATGATCATCTCCTCAACTATTTTGAAGTAGTATTAGATATGCATCACTGGACAAGTTGGAAAATTCAAGTTGGAAGTAAAATAAATCTTTTTTCTTACTAGGAAACTATACTGTTCTTCCTTAGCACTACAGACTCTGTAATTAATCATAAAGAGAAAAAACTGCGTATGAAACATAACATTCTGTATTAAAGAAAATTTGTAACTTACAAACCCCAGGATTGTTAATTCCCAATAAAAATGCCACAAAAAGTATAACCTTTGGAGAAAAGGATGGAATTTCAGAAAAGCTTCATATTTGTAAGAACATGTATGTGTAGCTGAAAATGATAGCAAGATGAAACTCCTTGAATTCTGTTTACTTTATTACCAGTCTTAAGCATAGCTTACACAAAATCTGTTCATTCATTCTGGCAATGTTTGAGCATCTACTTATGCCATTATTATTACTTATATTAAATTGATAAACATGACTTGTATCAGAACACTGTGTTAAAAACTGGAAAAATACTATTAAAAATACTTACCTAAATTAATTTGAAAGTAAAACAAATGCTATGTAGATGTTTTACTCTTACTACTCATCTCCAAGAACATTTGAATCAACTAATCTGTAACTACTATATGCACTACAAAAGAAAACTGAGCTGTGGAAATGAGTTCTCTCATAGATATTCATAACGAAAAAGCACATCAGCAATTCCAAAAACCCTGGGCAGGTTTAGGACTCCGCAAACAGGCAAAAAATATAACACTAGCTGACAACATTGAATATTTGTGAATTACATTAAAAAAAATAGAATTAATTATTTCTACAACTGATAATTATTAAACTTATCAGAGATGTAATAAAGAATACATGATACCAGGTTCAAGTGTATAAAGGTGTTCTGAGTTCTGAATTTCCTTGTCTAGTCAGCTCTAGCTATGATAAATCTTAATTTAGGTGATACAATCACAAAACATCTAATGAAAGAAAATAGGTTTGGTCTTTCCTCAAAATGCACATATTTTCTTCCATCTCCAGCATAACAGTGGACATCAAGTCATGTATGTGACTAGACCATTTTTACTTATTCTCTTTCCAGTATTTTCTTCTGTTGAATCCACATCTCTTGTGCTATTCAGATTCACCTTTGATTTCACTATTTATCTAAAGTGTCTTTTTATCTCATCAAAATATTTATATATATCTTTCTTAAATACAAAGAGTTCAATGTCTACAAATGCACACAAATATAATGAAACAATACATTCTATACTGCCTACATTGTTGCATAATGGATCATGGAAAATGTGTTTGCCAAAAAAAGAATAAAATAATTAATTGAGTTACAAAGATGTTAATGCTTCTATTCCAAATTATCCGGTTATTACATCTAAGTTTGAATAATGCTATACAGACACTTTCCAACATTTACACTTTTATTTGGTATTATTCTGACCTCCACACGTGTTCTAATTGTTTAGACAAAAAATGGGAGAGGTTGTAGTGTCTTCAGCATCCAGGTTCATTTCTGAGGGTAGTGTGGTGTTAACGACGGTATCTTCCTCTTCACACAAGGTCTCCATGAGGTTATTTCTGTGTTTGTTAACATGGTCTACTTATTTGCTCTTTCTACACAGTTTTGAAATTCTCTGTTATATCCAAACTTACTGTATGTTGTATATGCTGAAGATTTGTTCTAAGTTTTCTGTGTTACTCCTAAAATCAGCTTTACCCATCTCCAAAGGCTGTGTTCCCTTTTTGTCCACTAATTGACCATGATTTGTGCTTATAAACTTGGTAAATTTGCTCTTTTGTTGTGCTTATACTTTTGGGGGACCTGTGTGTTTCCCAGGTCTCCTTTGTTTCACTCCATCTTTTGCAAACTATCACAGTCTTAGAAGGCATTAAATAAATTTGGTTGAACATAATGTTGTTTTTTTTTTTTTTTTTTATCATGGATCAAGCTGCATGATGGATAGTGTTAGAGAGTGAAGAAGCAGCTCAGAAAAGAAAAAAACTGGTTGGAAAAAATAATTTTGCCATTCACGAAGTCTCCTCTTTTCTAGGTTAAGAAAGGAAAAAATGGAAGTAAAGTATTCTTTATCAAGACTAGAATACTCTTATTAAATAAACATGTTAATATTGTGGGTCTAATCTCATCTGATTAATTTTCAACATATTTTTATTTCATCTGCATCCCTTTTGACCTGCTGTCTCAAAGCATATGTCACTGGTGACTCAAGTCTTTTTTTGCACTGACTCCCATATGTGGTCATAGAATAATCAATGGTAATCAATGGAAATTAATGTTATGCTGAAGAAAGGCTGTTGTTTCTTTTTCTTTTTTTTTTCAGGACTTGTGGATTAAAATTGTGTACATTATGCTACTTAGTAACATTTTCTGTGTAATTATGCAAGTAGGTGATTTTTTTACTCATACTTGTAAATTCTGGTAGTAAATCCTTTTGATTTCTAAATATCACTTTTGTCATGGGTTTTGGTGGTCTTTGTGTTCTTTGCACTGGGTATCTAAGTAACATTCTTCATCTTGACTTTATTGCTTGCTCACCACTCCCCTTGAGTCATGTATAGGAAATGAAGTCATTAAATGGCCATAAAGTAATCTTTCTCAGAAGTAACAGATTATGTTAAAGCAGATTGGATTAAAATAGACATTTTATTAATTTTTTGTCAGTAAAAGTTTCTTTATTGTTGTTGTTTACATGTAGTTTGTTGTTTACATGGAATACTCCTGTAGCAATCTTAAAAATATATGGCAGTACATTAGTCAATCATTGTAAAAAATTACCTGAACTGATTATAAGAATGGCAAACTTTATTTAATAGACTGGAGGTAGTATGGAGCAAAAATGAAACCACTACTTTAGAGCTTTTATAAGACACAAAGACCAGGCAGGCACTCGGCTCTAATTGAAAGTAAATGGGAATTGGTAGCATAAAATTGTTTATACCTTTGAAAATCTCTTTCATAAAATAGTTTGCCTCTAGTGATCAATCTTCCCAAGTTTTAGTGTAAAGGATCTATTTTTATCTTAATGAAATATGGATATAATACCTTGCCTTGGTGATTCCTTGCATGTTGACAATCTTGACTAATGTTCTTCCATCCCTCTCATCCATTATTACAAGATGTAATATGAATTTTTGGGAGATATTACAGAATCTGATAGAGGGAATGTAATGCTATCTTGTTTCATGTATTTTTTTTTTCTGAGAAAAGTAAGTGTGCACACTAGCAGATGAAGATAGTATATCCTTTCTTCCACTTTACACTCATTTTCTGTAGATTCAAATAGTCACAGTGTGTTAGACACTGAAGAATTTGGAACATTAGGTTACAAGTTTATATTTAATGTATGGGAAAGGATATAAAAGATTTGATATGTTGTTTCTCAAATCAGTTTGCATTTTGCTAATGTCTTCAGTCCAAGTAACATGCTGAATAAATTTCTGATTTTAAATCTGGAGGCTCACAAAGGAAAATGCATATGAAAGGACATTTTCCCTTTGTATTGTGTACAGTAAAAATATTATAGGGGGAAAAAGTATCTGAAAGATGAGCAATTGATTACCGTTAAAAATTGCTTATTACTAACACACTAAGCAGGTTGCTCAAGACCAGTCCATCCATACAAACCTTGTTATTTGTATGTACTGTATTATTGATATATTAGTAGCAAAATCACTTTGGGGACGGAAACACAGTCATGCAAACTAATAATGCCTAGGGCAATTTCAACAGCTTAGCATGAGTCAAATATTGAACGTGTTCCTTATTTTTCTGAAAAAAAAGTGATGGTACTCTTATCACCTTTTCATTCAGTAGGTTCATGATGACAGCTATCACAAAGGGCATGACAGACACAGGTTCACTTTGTTCTTGAATTCAAGGACCTGAGACCGCATTTCCATTGAGATTAACTAATTATTAGTCTGAAGGTTATTCAGGAGAAAGGTATCCTCTCAATTCCTTCTGCCAAGGCTGCTCCACTATGCATAAAGTAATTAAATATTAACTTGGCTTGTGAGTATATGTAAGCCTGATTTTATAACTTGATAGTTAGAGTACTCTTCTGAAATGGAAGAGATGTATAACCTCTTTTAATTCTGAGTGGTTTGCTATTGAATTTAATGGAGGGGAGAGGTGGGGGAGGGATGGGATGGAGGGAAGAGGGGAAAAAAAAAAAGAATGAATTAAATATAGGGGTAGGATAAATTTCTTCTAACTCAGCTGTTCGCTGTTCCAGGACTAGCCTCCACTCCTGGTTATCTAAGGTTTTGGTTCTGTAGGTCCTCTATCATATCTGCCAATATGTCGTGACACCTTGTATTTCCCTGGAGCACCTAAAAAAACTCCAAAGTTAAGGCAAGAGAACCAAGCCTCTAATACATATAGCCAACTGAGTTTCTTTGTCTAAACATATAATATTTGTGGTCGGTTGAACAGTTTTCATTAACCATATTACCTGTGGTCTTTTTTTGGTTGCCCTACTGTAAATGTCAAGTGTTAATTAAAATGAACTAGTGTATCTGAGATTGGCCTTGGTACAGGTAGATATGACAAAGGCTCTGTGGAAACCTTTCTTCCTTGTATTCAGTTGATGTGGTGAGGTTTTGGTAGTGGGTGGGCTGCAGGGATAGCAGCGCACAACCACCAAGATGATTAAGGGAGTGGAGCATCTCCCTTATGAGGAAAGGCTGAGGGAGCTGGGTCTCTTTAGCTTGGAGAAGAGAATACAGAGGGGTGACCTCATAAATGTTTACAAATATATAGATAGGCTCTTCTCAGTGACAACCAATGATAAGACAAGAAGCAATGGGTACAAATTGGAACACAGGAGGTTCCACTTAAATATGAGAAGGAACTTCTTCACAGTGAGGGTGACAGAACACTGAAACAGGCTGCCCAGGAAGGTTGTGGAGTCTCCTTCTCTGGAGACGTTCAAAACCCGCCTGGACACATTCCTGTATAACCTCATCTGGGTATTCCTGCTCCGGCAGGGGGATTGGACTAGATGATCTTTCAAGGTCCCTTCCAGTCCCTAACATTCTGTGATTCTGTGAAGCTTCCTCCATGTCAGAGCCAGTTTCATCTGGCTCCAAGAGGAACCTACCATTGACCAAAGCTGAACCTGTCACTGAGACTGGTAGTGCCCATGTGATAACATATTTAAGAAGGAGTAAAAACCACTGCACAACAGCAGTTGTGAGAGAGGAGTGAGAATATGTGAAACAGCTCTGCAAACACCAAAGTCAATGCAGGAGGGGACAGAGGTGTTCCAGGAGCTGGTATGGAGATTGCCCTGCAGCCCGTGGTGAAGATCATGGCAATGCAGGTCATTCCCTTGCATTCCATGGAGGCCCATGCCTGCAGCCTGTGAAAGTCCCTACGCTGGAGGAGACAGATGCACTTGAAGGAAGCTGCAGCCCATGGAGAGCCCATGCTGGAGCAGGCTCCTGGCAGAAACTGCGGCTCATGGAGAGAAGCCCATGAAAGAGCAGTTTTTCTGGCAGTACCTGTTGCCCCAGGGGAGCCATGATGGAGCAGTTTGTGAAGGACTGTATCTTGTGGGTGAGACCCCACAATGGAGCAAGGGAAGGAGTTGCAGACACAACACACTACGAACTGATAGCAATTGTGGTTCTCTTTCCCGTTGCACCTCCTGGAGGGAAGAGTTAGAAGAATCCAGAGTGAATGCAGGATGAAGGTGGGCGTGGGGAGAAGCTGGGTTTTGGTTTTCTTTTTAGATTTGTTCTTATTTTCTCATTATCATATTATTAGTTGGTGATAAAGTAATCTTCCCAAAGTAGAGTCTGTTTTGCTCATGATGGTAATTGCTAAGTAACCTAGTAATCTCCTTGTCCTTATCTTGACCCAGGAGCTTTTTGTCGTATTTTTCTCCTGTCCCGTTGGGGGGGACTGACAGAGTGATTTAGTGGCCACCCAACATTAACCCACCACACTCCTCTGCACTGGCAGGTAGCTAAAAAGATTCATAGTTCAGGATATCTCAAATGGCACTAACTTCCTATTTGAGACAGTTGAGCTAGGCCCTACATATCTACCACACAACACAGTAAAAAACATTCAGTTCGTGAAGTAATTAAGAGATAGTTAATTAGCTGAAACCAGATGCATGGGTGCATTGTAGTATCTAGATGCTGAGAAAACCACTGAACCCCTCTGAGAACCCCTAAATGGAGGGTATTTCATTTAAGGTTGCAGACCCAGTTAGTCAAGTAATACAATATTGACATTGTTAGTAACAGGCTACAGTCCTTGTGCTGCCTGTAGAAGGCCTCAGGACTGAGGTTTGTCAGATTTGCTTTGTCTGAACATTTTTTTAGATACCTAGAACTTCATGTTTACATTATTCATCTGTAACAGTGTTTAGCTATGGCTAATCTGTTTTATTTTTGCTTATGCTGGCAGAACCATAGTTTTGTATTTAATAGGAGTAACAAGCAACTATTTTATACAGGATGAAACATTTATAACTCTAATGTGATAATGTGCTACAGAGAAATACAGGTCTGTTATGATAGCAGAAGCTTTGAAAAACAAGAGCCACAATGTTGTAAAGAGGAATAGAGGCAAGAGTTGATAATGTCAGAGGCACAGGCTAGCATTGGAGACACCATACCTTTAAACAGTTCACAAATAGTCAGTTTAATAATTTCATACCTACAGCTGCACAAAACACATTTCATGGATAATCAAGACAATAAAAAATTTGTTGTCTTATTACTACTGAAACTTCTGCTCGTTAGTACTAGGTGGTTTTTTTTTTTTTCCTTTCTCTGTAACAGTTGCATCTGAGGTAATATTTGGATGAACTATTAAGATTACAAAGATTCAAATTATACAAACCATATGTTACTGGATTTTTTTCCTGTTTGCCACAAGATTTTCAGTGTAGGCAGCTGATAGGTAAAACAAAACCAGTGATGACTCATGGACTATTAAGTGGCAGCTAAAAGCCAAGAAAATGTCCTTGGAAATCACAAATACCTTTAAAAGTTCATATTTGTTAGCAAAATGAGTCAAGGTCCTTTGACTGTACTGTCATCTTACCTCTAGGCAGGCAAGGCATGCACTGTTTTCAGATGCTCACAATGAATTGTGCTATATTATCAACGTTAAGAAAAAGAGCTATAGTAATACTGGTTTTAAATATTGTTAGTGCTAATTTATTTGTACTGTTTTCTTTTACACAAAGTAGTTCAAACTACTAAAGCCACTAGTAATGTAACTCCCATCTGCATGATTTGAGGAAAACATGTCAGTTATGAAAATCAATGAGCAATTTATGATAAATTGATCCCTATGGTATCCCTGTAAATTGATTAACATTAAATATATGTTCCCATTGATTAGATCTTAAGATGCAGGCACTTGGCAGTGATGGAAAACTGCATACATCAGGGAGGGTGTTTGTAGAAGTAACATTCATAAATTCATACATACACAGGCATACATACATATGAATTTTTTTTGTTTCTGCTTTCTCATCTCCTTCCACCTTCTCCTAGCCATAATCTCCTCTGTAAGTCAGGACATGAGTTAAAAAGTAAAGAAGTAAAGATATATTAATGCATTGAATGGAAGTGTTGGACTAACTAGTTTTTTAAATGTTAAATGTTTAACTGCTGGCTGAGTGTTCATTATGGAATCATGGAATTATTTAGGTTGGAAAAGACCTATAAGATCATGTTGAGCCATGAATCTAACACTGCCACATCCACCACTAAACCACATCCCTAAGTGCCACATCATTTAAACACCTCCAGGGATGGTGATTCAACTACTTACCTGGGCAGCCTGTTCCAATGCCTGACAACTCCTTCTGTGAAGATTTTTTTCCTAATAACCAATCTAAACGAGGCCATCACTTACCCTGTCACTCATTGCCTGAGAGAAGAAACCAACCTCCTCCATGCTACAACCTCCTTTCAGGTAATTGTAGACAGTGATAAGGTCTCCCCTCAGCCTCCTTTTCTCCAGGCTGAACAGCCACAGTTCCCTCAGCTGCTCCTCATCAGACTTGTGCTCCAGGCCCCTCACCAGCTTTGTTGCTCTTCTTTGGACATTCTCCAGCACCTCAATGTCCTTCTTGTAGTGTGTAGCCCAAAACTGAACACAATACTCGAGGTGCGACCTCACTGCCACTGCCAAGTGACTGTGGCAGAACATTTCAAAGTAGATGCAACATAGCACCCTTACATAACTGACTGAAAAATATTTCTGTTCTGCAGAAGGTAACATTATATTCCTTTTTTTTTTTTTTTAAGTGCAAATTATTACATGAGTAATAAGACCTTCAAAACTCCTGCCTTATATTTTTCAGGACTGACTAATTCCCAGGATCTGCAAATAAAGGACTGACTTCTTTAAGAAAGTCTCAGATTTTTATAGTTTCAGATGTGAAAACTATCTCATAAAAAGAAAAAAAGGAACACTCTCCCAAACATTCTTCCTCAAGGAGTGTGCATGTATTCATTTTATTTTAAAATTAGTAAAATTCTTCAATCAAAAAAAAAAAAAAAGAGATTGAACTTCAAAGAAATTGGAAACCAGTGAGGAAATGCCATACTCTGTATGTAAATAACCCATTCAAACATTTCTATGAATATCTCCTAGTCTATATGTAAAATAGTAGATTTTTGTTTTCAGCAATGCTTATTTTTTTGAAAAGGATTGTTAAAATCACCTCTCTCATCTCAACATTTTTACATAATAAAGAATCTTTCTAAGTATTTCTATTAATCTTGTCAGGGGAGGAATCTAGCAAGGCTGCATACGGTATCCATTTTCTATTCAGCCCAAAGAGACATGCTTACTTGTAGCACTTTGTGCATTACTTATGGGAACATAAAACCCGACACATTAATAATATTTAATTTTTAACTGATAGAATAAAACTGTTCAATACAACTAATTTGGAGCTAATATATACACAAAAGTACCACAATCCAGTGTGGAATGTATTACAATAATTTTGTTTGATTTGAAAATGTCTTTATCAAAAAGCTAACCCTGGACATCTTTCTGGAGTATTATCCTGTAGGAAATTCTTTGTCTCTTTCAAAATGGAAATGAAACAGAATTGAAGAATATCGGTTGATTTTGAGAGGTACAAAACGTAATGAAAAGGAAAATTTAGATTTTTACAAAGTTGCCATGGTGCATAAATGTGTGAAATATTTCTTGTTTTGCATTTAGAGCATTAGATTGTCCTTCAAAATGATATTGTGCATCTTTTTCTGTCTCAACTTTCTATTTTTTTTAACTAAATGATTCTGGATCACTTTTTCGTGACTATTACAGTTAGTATCGATCAATAATTACTATTAAAACATAATTTATCTTTGAAAATGAATACATTTTGCAGTGCTTCTTTATATTATATTTTGAGGTCATAGTAATATTGCAAATTCCAGTATATGTGCTCCACTAAAGGGTTAATTTTCCTCATCATAAGCCTTTTTGATTGCCATAACTCCACTATTTCAAAGGACTTATAGTAATGGAAAACTGAGGTGTAACAGTAGTGCTCAGCAGAGAAAATAAACCTTTATCTTTAAAAAACATCAATCATATTGTTGTATTATTTAAACTTTGAGAGGTTTTACATAGAGTTTATCATGGTATAACATAAAAGTCTCCTCTCTTTTCATGTAAAATCAGTTTAATTTTGATGAATAAAAGTAAACAATGAGTTTGAAGCCTAATATGAAACATATCTACTTATACACTCCTACAGAAGAGCCTCGCTTGCTCTTGGCCTTGTGCATATCTGCCGCTTAACCATCTTATGACACATTATACTCATGCATCTGTAACTGACACCTGCTCAGACTGCCAGGTTATTTATGAATCTACACAAAGCTTAAAGCATTTGTTTTTAATTGTACACAAAACTAAATCCTAGAAAGAAGGTTCTAGAAAATATATTTTTCATTGTCCAAGTGGGACATACACAGAATTTAATTCTATCCCAGGAAGATTCTGAGGTGAAAGTATGACATTTTTATGCCTAGAAAAGCTATGTAAGGTTATTTTTAGTTCCTTTTATGGCTCCCTCTGAGTCTTGTATGGCTTGACTGAAGATAACTGAGGGAGCCTGGATTTTCAAGTGGAAGGATACAAAATTAGTCCCAATACTGTTTTTTAATTCTCTAACATAATTATTATGATTCAACATTTGAATTGTAGTAATGTGTGGAGTCCCCAGTCAGGGATTAAGCTAGGCGTGCTGAACACATTTGAAGAAAAGACAATCTTTCTTCCCCCAATGTATAAAAAATGTTTTGCTCTTATTTAAGATGACTAACATAAATAATTTTTAATTTAGCAGTGAGGTAATAATGTTATCACTCAGATTCATATAGATCATTTTATTGTATCTAATTGAGAAATACAGCTTGCAGCTAAAGATTGGAAGCTGCATTTAGTTACTTTTCATTTTCCCTGTGGTCTGTCTTCTTTTCTGTGGTGTATTTCATCACACTATGCACAAAATAATAGACAATCAGGTTTAAGACATTTCATGTTATTTTTCCAAATCATCGTGTACCAATTGTGCATCCAGCTTTAAATGTCATTCTTAAAATAGGGATAAATTTACACCAGGTGTGGGAGAAGAGTGGATGCTAAGTCAGAGGATACGTTTTTCTTGTGTCATGCAAACGTAAACAAAGGTTTGCATTGCTGTGTATAATATAAAACAGAAAAGAAACATATATAAATGCTTTCTTAATCTCTAGTAAATGCATTTATCTACCTAGTATGAGACCAAGCAGGCATATACACATGAGAAGGGTGGAAATAGCCAAGGAGTCACTGTAGCACTGTGTAAATATATAGTGCTGTGGTGGGTTGACCTTGGATGGCTGCCAGACACCAACCCAACTTCTCTCACACTTCCCCTCCTCAGCAGGACAGAGGGAGAAAATAAAATAAAATATCTTGTAGGTTGAGATAAAGACAGGGAGCTCATTTACCAATGGTCATTGCAGGCAAAACAAATTTTACTGAGGGAAAATTAATTTTATTTATTGCAAATTAAAATAGATTTGAGTGGTAAGGAACAAAAACTAAAACACTTTCCTCCCACCTCCCCCTTCTTTTTCCAGGTTCAGCTTCACTATCCAACCTGCACCCTAAGCAGTACAAGGAGAAGGGAAAAGGACGGATGGTCCTTCCTCCTCACACTTTTCCCATGCTCCACTGTGGGTCCTCTCTGTGCACTTCAGTCCTTCAGGATAAGAGTGCTCCAGCATGGACTCTTCTCAGTTTCTCCTTAGGGAATGTCCACCTACTCGGGCATGAGGTCCTCCAAGGAGTGCAGGGGAACAACCTGATTCACCATGATCTTCTCAATGGGCTGCAGAGGAATCTCTGTTCTGGCACCTGGAACAATTAATCCCTGTCCTTCTTCACTGAGCTTGTGTTGTTTCTCACTCTTTTTTTCTCTGTGTGGCATTTTAATCTTTCTTAAATATGTTTTCCCAGAGATGCCACCAGAATCTTCAATGGGGTCTGTTGTGCATCCATTTGAGATGGCTGGAACCAGCTATATTCAGTACAGGATAGCCCTGGCTTCTCCTCACAGTGACCAAAACCTAACTATCTACATCCAATAAAGATCCATGCAACACACCATCAATTTCTAAATGTTAATTTACCAATATACCAATGTCTTCTTGGAGTATTATTCCGTCAGTCCTAACAGATCTTTCCCTCACCCTGTCATGCTGTCTGCTCAGTTATCTGTCTACTCAGTCTTTGTTTGTTTCTCCATCCTACTTCTCTTTCTCAGGGAGTGATCTCCACTGTGTCTGTTTTTCAGAAAGGAGAGGGAAGGAATGGAGTTTCTCAACACAGATGGAGAAACTCTGCACAATAATAAGGAATGAAATATGTTAGGGAGCTTTTCTGTGCACTGAATTTTGTTTGTTGTATTGAGTGCTGCAGCAAGCTGTTGATGTCTATAGGAAAATGTATTTATTAGTAGAAAGGGGCTACATGCTGCACAGCAGTGTAAGTAGTGAGAAGGAAAAAAAAAAAAGGTGCTAGAAACAATCCTGTAAACACCAAGATCAGTGAAGAAGAAGGTGAGGAGGTACTTCATGCACAAGAGCAACTTGCAGAGGAGGCCATGGTTGACTCCAAGGCTGCTTGAAAGTGTGGGGTTTTGTTTGTTTGTTTGGGTTTTTTGTTTGTTTGCTTGTTTGTGTGGTTTTGGTTTTGCATGTTTTTTTAATGTTTTGGTTTCATTTGGTTTGGTTTCATTTGATTTGGTTGTTGTTGTTGTTGTTGTTTGGTCATTTTTTTAATAGTGTTGCATTTGTATTGAATAAGGCATACTGATTTTCAGCGATGGAGAAATCCTTATCTGAGTTTGAGTATAAAAATGGAGTTCTGATTACTTCAGGTAGCTAATGATCTGCTCCATGGATTGTTACTTCAGCAGTTTTGTAGTCTGTATATAATCCAAAGATCATGTCAGTGCAAGTTGCCAACTGCTAAAAATGGTTTTGGACCCAATCCTTCTAATTAGAAGTGAGTTCAAAGCTTCCAATTAGACATTGTTCTTGAAACAGAGTACCATAAACATCACCTGTCTTGTTTGCAATGTAATGACTGAGTATCATGGCAATATGCTTTCTGCTATAAACAATTATCAATTATATAAGCCATTTTAATTATCTTTTTATCTTGATTTCATTTTCAGTTGTTTCACTGAAAGTCTAATAATTTAATTTTTATATGATGGTTACTTGATTTTTTTAAGGTTTTATATCTCTCTCTCTCTGTTTTTCTCTCCCCTGTCCTCTCACTCTAACTCAACTTGCAACACTAAAGATTTTTCTTCTTCATTCAATTATTTGTCCTTTCCCCCTGCTTTTTCCTAATATCCACCAGAATTTCTCACCTTCTTCTCATCACTTTGTACTTATCTTTTGATCCTTTTATTACAAATATCTTGCCTTTCTACTGTTTTCAACTTTCTCACCTGCCTTTGCAGTTGTATCACACCTCTTTTCACTTGTTCCATCTTACAGTTCTGTCTTCTCACGTTCTTTCTTTTTTAAATCATTCATTTGCTGTGCCAAGAACTGATGACATGAAAGGATTAAAACTGAAGTACATTGGATTTTAGAAGGCTTTTTGCAGCCATCTACTTTTCTGATAATTAATATGAAACTCTTTCCATCAGTTTTCTTAGTTCCATTTCATGTCTGAATTTAGTCTTTGTGTGGATCGGGTGAAAAGTAATTTAGGCCTCTATCTCCATTTTTCTTAACAAGGAGGGAATGTGGCAGGATGCAAACCTCCCTCTCTCCCACTCCCTCCTTCAGTATGGAAGGAGTAGACACATCTCCCTCTCTCTGCTACTTGAGGCTGACAGCTTCTTTTGTTTGGCCCCAAAGCACCCTGGCCAGGGCCATTAGGAGAGGGGAGTGCCGAGGCGCCACTGAGCCGCTGGGCACCTGTGGCTAGTGTGGAGGATGTCTGGAGGCTTCAGGGACACCCCACAGCCAGTGTGGGGGTGCAGAGAGGTTTCTAGAATGCCTACAGTCAGATCTGATCAGCCAATATAAAAAGCGGGACTCTCGTCGAGACTTCGCCCATTGTCACGGGTATCTTGGAGCACGAGCAAGATGCTGCCGCCGAGAGCCCCCCTCCCCGGGGGGGGGACTAACTAACTAATCAACTCCGCTTGCCTTGCTGCCCCGGGTGTGAGTAAAACTTCTTGCAGGATTGCAAGTATATTTATACTTTCTGTGCACATATGCACGTGTAACTTTCCATGCTCAATATGAGCACATCTAAAATTAATCCTCACAGAATCGCGAGTGTATTTTCCTCCCGTGCTTCTACATAAGCACGTGTAATATTCCGTGCACATTTGCATGTGTAAGTAAATTAACCCTCACAGGATTGCAAGTGTATTATAAATTTACCCTTGCACAATCATGAGTGTACTAACTTTCCGTACTCACTATGAGTACGTGTATCTCTTTTAAAATAATCCCACACCGTGTTCAGGCAAGTGTGTACTCTTCCCGGACTCAGAGACAGCTCCAGTATTGTTTTGGGTGAGGCCATGTGCATGCACTCTGTGGACCGCCTGTTGTATTAGTTGCTGCCCCTTAATAATTTTCCTCAACTGATATCCGAACCTGTATTTAAGTCACTTTTGGAGTGCTAAAACCCTGTTTCTCACCGGTTTAATAAAAGTTGGTTTGGACCCTGTTGTCCCTTAAACTAACCTTGGGGTGCTTTCGTGACAGGGAAAGGTAATGCTATATCTCTCTGAGATCTTCAAACCCACTTTCAGTAGAAGGATGCAGATTATTTACCTTACAGAACATATGGATCCACAATGAAAGCAAATAAAACTCTCTACTTCTAGTATAAAACCCATTCTTCTTATAATATTTTTCACAGAATCACAGAATATTAGGGATTGGAAGGGACCTCGAAAGATTATCTAGTCCAGCCTCCTTGCCAGAGCAGGAACACTTAGGTGAGGCTACACAGGAATGTGTCCAGGCAGCTTTTTAATATCTCCAGAGAAGGAGACTCCAGGAACCCCCTGGGCAGCCTGTTCTGGTGCTCTGTTACCCTCACTGAGAAGAAGTTTCTTCTCAAATTTAAGTTGAACCTCTTGTGTTCCAGTTTGTATCCCTTGCCCCTTGTCCGACCACTGGCTGTCAGCAAGAAGAGCCTGGCTCCATCCTCGTGACACTCACTCTTTTAATATTTATAAACACTATTAGAGGTCACCTCTCAGTCTCCTCTTCTCCAAACTAAAGAGACACATTTTTCAATGATAATACAATCAATAAAGTACCAAATGAATTCCTCTTTTCTGATGTTCTTTTGTTTATCTTCAGCAAGTACTAACTAATTATTTTTCTGTGGATGTAGAATGAGGAAGAGTCATTAACATTGCCTAGTGAACAGTTCTGGAGAGGGAACATTTTTTTTTTTTTCTGTACACATGTATGCCTTTAAGAGAGTTAAATTGAGAGAAATCCATATGGAAGAACAGGAAGAAAGGCAAGGGTAAGCCTTATATGGAGCTGGATCACTAATACATAGATCACAACATATCTCTACACCACTTCACAAAACTTGATTATCTTTAATGTGCTTCAAGTTCCTCATACCAACCACAATCAAGTGTATTCCATTCCATAATAATGGAATTCTATAACTTAAGGTGGTTGATGAGCTGCCTTATGAATTATGATTCAGCAGCTATACAAAATTGTAGAAGATACTAAGAAAAATATAGATCAGGACCTCCAAAATATAAATACCTCCTTTTAATTAATATTTAAACCAGGGCTCTTATTGAAATTTTATGATCAAGGAAAAATTATTTTCTTATTATTGCTTTCATTTCTTGCTGAAAATATCTGGTTTCCATTTAAAATAGTAATTGCTAATAATCCCACACCAAAGCCAGGTTCTATGAAATATCAAGACAAACTGAATGGAAATAACATGTCAGACATAGCCTAGGGAAACATCTCAAGAGATGGACATTCATCCGTTCCCGAGAAACAGAGAACTTTTTTTCCATTCCCTTGATGCTTCTGTAGCTTTTTGCTTCCAAAGGATGCAAAAGTTATAAAATATATAACAAAATCCTATGGCTTTCTGTGTAGAACTTCTGTGGGAATGCATACAAATTGCATACAAGAAAGATTAAAAAAAAATCAGGTACATATACTGAGATCAATACAATAATTTAATTACATAGGATCTAACTAACCCCTCAAAACTAACCTAAAACCCTCAAAGGGGTATGGGCTGTATTCTTTTCTGCCTCTTATCTTTACCATTTCTGTTACAGTGCTAAGCAGGAGCAAAAGCCCATTCAATTAAAAAAAGTAGTATTCTAAATGAACTTTACACCCTCTTTGCCTAAATTAAAATGAAATAAGCTGTGCATTGTGATTACTGAACTCCTTTTCATATTTTTCATATAGAAGAAATTATGAAATCATAAGTTACATAATGACTTACAGAAAATACAAGTGACCAAATTAGCTGTTGGTTAAGCAAATGTGGTAGATCCCCCACACTACCTCTTCATAAGCATCATATTAATTGCAATAATACTACAATATGATATTAAAAAGCAGCAGGGGTTAGTTTCCACAGACATGCCCTGTGTTCCGGTGGACTTGAATCTTAATTTTCTTGCTGTTTACTATAGGAATATTTGTCCTTGAAAACATCATCTCTGAACGTCAAAGAAGCATAAGTCCTTATCTAGTCAGCACTAGACTTGAAAATTGTCCAAAAGGCATGTTGCTTTCAGCACACTTGAGAACAAATTTCTGTATTAGTAGTACTATTTTGCCACTGATATATTCCTGGGAATGTTCTGGGAGAAAACTAGAACCTAGTTTATAGACCACACAGGAAACCCAAATCCTAGATGTACTTACAGACTTCTCTACTACACTTGAATTACTAGATTCAATAATATCTTGATTTAGAATTGTCCTAACTGATATTCCCATCACCCCGCCTTACCACCATGCATTAATTCCTACATGCCTTCATTCACAGCTTCTCTTTGCAAAGTCTTGGACATAGGCAAGATAGCCTGCTTCTTACCTGCTCAGCTTTGACACTGTCTAAGGAGAAGTGAATACTAGGTAGAGTTCCAAAGTGACTCAGGTCTGCTGACAGTCACTTGTATCATACTCCAGTTTACCACAATTATGCTTGCTGGCTACACATGGTTCATTACACACGTCACTTATACCTTCCAAAATCTGAGGCTAGAATAGTCAAGAGTAGAATCTGTGAATAGCCAGTGGTGCTGCCCAGAACTAAAGTGGTGGTTGATGTATGGAGATACGTATCTCGGCAGATGTGGGTATTACAATGTATTTATTATTACAATTTATTACAAACAGAAGTGGGTCTTACCTGGAAAATATTAATAGAATCATAGAATAATTTGGGTTGGCAGGGACCTTCGAAAGTCATCTAGTCCAACCCACCTGCAATGAGCAGGGACATCTTCAACTAGATGAGGTTGCTTTGAGTTTCATCTATCCTAGCCTTGAATGTTTCTAGGGATGGGGCACTTACGACCTCTCTGGGAAACGTGTTCCAGTGTTTCAGCACCCTCATTGTAAATAAATTTCCTCCTCATGTCCAGTCTGCATCTCCCTTGTTTCAGATTAAAACCATTGCCCCTTGTCCTATTGCAACAGTCTGCTAAAAAGACTGTCCCCATCTTTCTTATAGGCCCATTTTAAGTACTGAAAGGCCACAATAAGATCTCCCCAAAGCCTTCTCCAGACTGAACTACTGAAACTCTCCGCCTTTCCTCACAAGAGAGGTGTTCCATAACCCTGATCATTTTTTGTGTCCCTCCTTTGGAAGCAAATTCCATGCAATTGTGGGTTTCATTTTTTAGGTGCAGAACTGCAGTACTAGCACATCAGACGGGGAAAAGGTTAAATATGGTCAGATTAGTCCTCATGTGTCTCATTCAGAAGTCCATTGAATCCTGTCTGTTCACTGACCAACCTCTTCTCTGAATACATTAGAAAACATTGTCAAGAGCATCAAGGTATTTCCACAGTAGTGGGATTGCAGAGTGTCAGCTTGAAGAAACCTTGTGATGGGTTGACCCTGGCTAGATGACAGGTGCCCACCAAAGTTCCTCTATCACTCATCCTTCTCAGATGGACAAGGGAGAGAAAACATGTCGAAAGGTTCATGGGTCAAGATAAAGATGGGGAGATCACTTAACAATTACCACAGGTAAACCAGACTTGACTTGGGGAACGTAATTTAATTACCCATCTGTCACAACCTGGAGGACTGAGTTTAAAGGTGATTGCTAAGGTTGGAATTAAAGCACAAACGAGGCCATAGGTCAGGAAAGTACCAAAAGTACTTTATTAAAACATCTAACTTTTTAAGAGAAGAGCAGAGAGAGAGAGAGAGAGATTTGCAGGTGTGGAGAGAGATGAGAGAGAGAGTGAGTTACCACGATGGAGCCAGTAATGTCTTGCAGGACTGTTGTCTTCTTTTTCTCCTGGAGACTGGTGGTGGGGGCAGAGTCCCACTTGCGAAGCATTATGGTTTTTTTATAGCCTTTGCCTGAGTGAGAATCTGTAGCTGTTGCTATGTCTGCACTGTTTGTGGCACGTTGTTACACTGTGCATGGACGGAGCAGACAGTCAGCACAGGTACACTGTTCACGTGACAACTACATAATAAGTTGTTGCTGTCCACGTAAGAACTGCATGATACCTATGACTCTTGAGAGCGTGCACTGAGCATCTGGTAGGGGTCCCAGACCTCAGGAGTGCTCCTCCACTCATTCTGGGCAGACACACTGTTGTCCTTGGTACAATGTATCAGGAAGTAGGGACTGCTGTGGTTTCCACAGAGTCAAATGTTTATCAACTTAATAGTTGAGACATAAAGTCCATCAGTACATTACACCATCAAATCAGAGTAGGGTAATAAAGCCAAATCTTAAAAAAGCCTTTCCCCCATCCTTCCCTTCTTCTCGGCCTCGACTTCACCCCCAGTTTCTCTAACTCTTTCCCCTGCAAGCAGCGCAGGAGGACAGGGGACATTGCAGAAGGACCGCAGGAGGTTGTTGTCAGTGCATCACACATTGTCTCTGTTGCTCCTTCCTTCTCACACTCTTCCCCTGCTCCAGTATGGCACCCCTCCCACAGGAGACTATCTTCCATGAAGTTCTCCAACATGGGTCCTTCCTATGTGCTTCAGTTCTTCACCTCCCTTCCATGGGGTGCAGTCCTTCAGGAACAGATTGCTCCAGAATGGATCCCCCATGTGGTTACAAGTTCTGCAACCAAACCTGCTGCAACATGAGCTTATGTCTCCATGGGTCCACAGTTCCTGCCAAGACTTTTGTCCTACATGGACTTCACATAGGTTCACAGCCTCCTTTAAGTATCCACCTGCTCTGGGGTGGGGTCCTCCATGGGCTGCAGATAGATATCTGAGCCACTGTGGACCTCCATGGGCTACATGGCGACAGCCTGTCTTACCATGGTTTTCACCGTGGGCTGAAGGGGAATCTCTGCTCCAGCACCTGGAGCACCGCTTCCCTCTCCTTCTTCACTGATGTTGGGATCCAGAGAGTTGTTTCTCTCACATATTCTTATTCCTCTCTCTGGATGATGTTGCTGTTATGCAGTTGTTTCTTTTCCTGTTCTTAAATATGTTATCCCAGAGGCACTGACACCACTACTTATGGGTTTGGCCTTGGCCAGCAGTTGGTCTATCTTGGAGCCAGCTGGCATTAGCTATAGCAGACATAAGGGGAAACTTCCAGCATCTTCTCACAGAAGCAACCACTATAGTCCCTCCACACCAAAACCTTTCCATGCAAACCCAATACAATCTTTCCTACTGTTTCTGACACACTTCTCATTGCCGTCACCTCCATTCCTGTTCCAGGCCTGCCTGCACACTAACAATAAACATGTCTATATAGTAGATCTACACTTATTTTGGAACATGGATTTATTGATAATTTTCTTTCCATACAACACTTTTTTTTTATAAACCAGAACTGTTTGTTTTTAGGCATACACAATTTGCAGTTAACAAACCAGCATTTGCCTGGAAGTTGAAAACAGGGAGAAAAAGATTAAGAAAGCTACCTGACTGCTACCTGTAGCACTACCTACTCTTCTACTCACTTCTTTCTACTTAACAGGTAGTTAACCCCTCTCTAGGGAGGAAACAGAAAAGGCTGATTGCCCAGAGATCCAGACCCTGTCTTGGAATACAGGTATTGTGCCTGAAGGTGGCTCATAAACTGGTGTGTTCTGGGCAAATTCCCTGCAGGTATTTGCCTCACTAAGGCAGTCCTCCAGAGTAATCTGACAGATCAAAATAAATGGCAACAAAGAAGCTGCCTTGGGAATAAGGAATATTTTTTAGGTAGAGAACTTCTGATTTCAAATAGCCTGGAAATAACTCTTAAAAACTGTGGTTTGGGTTTTTGTTGTTGTTGTGTGGGTTTTTTTGTGTTTGTTTGTTTATATATATGTGTATATATATATATATATAGTTTATATATATGTGTGTATATATATATTTATATATATATGTTTGTTTATATATATATCTACAAATACTTGCTTTCATCCTGTTGCATTTATTTTGTGAGAAAAAATCAGGTTGGTAAAATAAATTAATATTTTCTAGAAAAAAAAAAAACAAACTGGTGTCTTGATTTTATTCAGAGACTTCAAGTGTGAGAAATTATTTCTGTTGAAAATTAATTTAAAAGCTTAAATAATGTGCCTTCATAATATTGTTCTTAAATGCACCGCTAAATGATCCCCCAATTTAGTACCTAACTATCTTTAATATCTTGACATCTCTCCCTAGATATTTTTAAATTACTGTTGATTTTAGTGTCTTATTTTGAATATTAATGCATGTAGTTTTCTGTATTGTTCCAGAACTGCATAGTATCATCTTTTTCGGAACTGTATAACTTCAGCTATTTCCTCTGGATCTTTGAGGTTCCTTGGTATCATACATTTCCTAGGTATTTTGAAGAAAAAAAAAGTAAAAAGATTGAATCCTGATCTTATTCATTGTGTAAAAAAGAACCAACACCCTAAATACTGTTCTTGCCACAACTAATTTCTTAATAACACTAGACAACATATTCTGAAAGTAAGTTTGGAGGCAATGTCATACTCAAAATCTTGCAACAGACCAAAGAGAAAGTGCAAGTTAAATGGAACCATGAAATTTTGTTAGCTTATTTAGTGTTTCAGTAGTATGACAGTCACATTGTCTAAGTAATACAGGAAGAGTCTTACTAATACATTGTTAAACAAAAGCGCTGTTCAAAGTGATTACCCTTTCTTCTCTGTTATGCTTACCCTTTCAGTGTCAGTCTGGATCCTAAAGCTGGCCCTCCAGTCTACCTCAAACAGGATGAGGGTGTGGACAATGACAAATTTGCAGTGCCTTGAGGTCTTCCCTGAGAAGAACATGCTCTTCACATGTTGGGAAGAAGGTTATTTCTTCCTTTTTGGTAGTGGCACCGGCTTGAATTTACTTTCACATTTTTCTTGTCACACTTTCATTCCTCCTCATTCCCTCTTATCTGTAACTTAGAAGCTGTTCAACATCCTCCCTCAGTCTCAGCTGACATAAGGATCTCTTGATTTTTGCACAGTGACCGCTTTTATGTGTGAGACTTTTACCATATGTGGTGTTCCCAGGACTTCAGCTGCAACAAGTCGTGCAATAGTCATGATGCATTGATCACCAGGAAATTTTTACAATAAGATAAAATTAGCTTAGATCAAGCCAAAGTCAGACAAATCCTGAGACCCTGAAATGCCACATAAATGTAAAGCCTACAGCCTTGTACTTGTTAAGACAAAGGTCATATTTTCATATTTACTGGACTACATTGGTAGTCCTAATGACTCTATTGCAACTGAAGTATTCTTCATGAGGTTAAATTTATCCAAACAATGTGTAGTACCAGCCCTGTGTAAGCAGGATATTACACATCCCCTTAATTTGTGTGTTGTACCTTTATGAAGGAATGAGAGAATGTTCACTGGTTTTTTTTTTGAAGCAGAGGTATTGCTTTGATAGATCTTCAATGATCATTTTTAAAATGCACACAAAATTGCAGAAAAGATTTATTCTGTCAATGGAAATCAACCTTTGCAGCATTCTAATACTAAGATATCAGTCAACATACAGCTTGCTCTTCCAGAAGTCACACTGTATAAGGAAAATATTCTTCTAGAAAATGTTTTACTGTGTAGAGTGGGTATTATTTCTTTTATTTTTCTCCTCCAGTATGAGAATCAAAACAAACAAACAAACTAATAGATGTTTTGGCATAAAAAATATGGCTTCCTGGAACAATACACAAGGTCTGGCTTTTGAGTTAAGTCAAAAGATTTTTTTGTTTGTTTGTTTTCTAGCTAAATCTGGTATTTGCCCAGGATCAGGAGGTAATGATGGATATATGCCATTTCTTCACTGTAGTAAGCATGGACCGGTATCAGGGCCAATCCTGTCCCCCGCATCCACGTTAAATTATGCCATGATTTCCTAGATTGCTTTCCCAGCCTCTGAGAACATCTAGGATGCTTCAAACCCTTATCATAATGAATGTTCTTTATACAGGGTTGGCTAAGAATGTGTGGTGGCGGCAGGATGACTGGCAATATGTCCTCTGTGTGTTTGCTTATTTTTTAAAGAAGCTTATAAGGCATTTCACATGTATGGGAAGTCGATCAAAACTGTAGACATCAGATTATTTGTCTTAAAATTCAAAGGAAAACAAAAATGGCTGAAGGGTTGTCATGGAGAAAACAAGTAATAAAAAGAGTATGTTTTACAGAAACTGTTATTGTTGTCCAAGTTAAATTATCCATCCCATTCACTCTGAGGCAATAGTATGATGATTGTCTGGTTTTGCTGATGGATTGCCTTCAGGCACTATCGAGAGTTTTGGGAGGGACGTAACGCCTGGGGGCTGTTTATATTGTGGATGTCAGTGTTTAGCTAAAGAAGTCTTTGCTGATCAGACCTGCAGATACCGTGCAACTTTCAGAAACAAATGATCTTGCCTGTCGTGCTTTCCCAGTACATATCCTGTCTGCTCCAGCTTGGTTGCAAGGGCTAATTTTAGCCAAGAAGTAATAGTCTCTTAAGTTATTTGTTACACTCTGTAACGCATTGTTTGGCATCTGTTATGTTCCCACTTTATTAAATTAGGTTATTGTTCATTACCTTAGCTTAAATAAATATGTCACATTACAAAGAAAAATCTACAGTTAGATTTAAAAAAAGGTAAAGCTATGTTTGCTATAGACTTACAAAAATACAGTCCTAAAGTGTTGTGGAGAAAAAGCATCCACACAGTGGGGTTACTCCAGGGATGAATGCAAGTCTTTCCTTACATGATCATCGCCATGTGAATGTAATGAAGGCACTGTTGAGGGATCTCATTAAAAGTGATATTTTTTTCTTTCAGCATTACTGTGAGGAACTTTAAAACTGCATTATAAAGTGGAGAATCAACCCTTTCATATACTTTGTGGGTTAAGGCAATCCAATAAGTGGGAACAGCTGTGACTTTAATCACATAAGAAATAAACCCTTCCATTATGGCCTGCTGAATGCAGAGACAGAATGCAATAACTAAACACCAAAAATCAGGAGATAATCAGTGGGGTATTTATTTCCTTTTATTGTTACATGATATGCTAATTTCTGTCAAAGTAATGTTCATTTAAAAAAAAAAAATATATTATTGACTTAGATGCAGATAAGATTCTTCAACAAAATTTTAACATAAAAAGGTTAATGTCTTTAACAGACTTTTAAAACCTATCTTGCCTTTTAACAGTTCATACACTAATTTAATAATTTTCCATACTTTAATTTGTATTTTGTCAGTTACAATACAGGCCTAGAAAAATCACTTGGACCTACAATATGTTCCACAGATCTTTTAACCTCCAAACCGTGAGTAAGAAAATAAACTTTTCCTTCACAAAATTATCAAAAAGGAGATAAAATATTTACTTGTACAAAGCCTAAGTGGAGAAATATTGTATTTTTACAGATATGAAAGACCAGTCTTGCTGCATTTAGTGAGTCTTTTTATATAAGTAAAGATTGTAAATTAAAGCCGTAGCCATAAATAATGGAATTGCTCTCCATTAAGGCGGGGGTGGAGGGGGAAGATAAAAATCTTTCTCTTAAAACTAGAAAAAGTCATGGCATAATGGAAGTTGAATTTGTGAGGATGGTAGAAAATGAAAGAAGGAAGCAGTATATTTTATAGTTAATCACAGTGCCTGGTTATTTGTATTGTGTTTGCTTTCTAGTGCAGATCTCTAAAAGGCTTTGCTTCTGTAATTGCACATATGCCAAGTCTTAAAAATGAGGAAAGGAAAGCATAGAGATGTAGGTAGTGGCATTCATCCCACCTAACTTTAGATTGCTATATCTGGGTTAGTTTTCTTGGGGTTTTGATATAGATAGGTTTTCTTTATGGTCTGTCTTCAGTGCAGCATTAATGTTAAAGTTAGATACCTCAGGTTTAATCTTATTCTGAAATATCTGAAGATATCTTAACTAGATCAGGAAAATTGAGTTCTGAAGCAGTTATTTCTCGCCATTTATAGAAAATGAAGCCACAGAATCTAACTCAGGTAAATCCCACCCTCTGTGATTTTTATCAGCATCAGGAAGTAAGTCTCTGCAATGCTAGGAAGAGATTTTCTAACTTAGCCATTTATGTCCTAGTGCAAAATTTTAAGGACGACATGGTATGGGAGAATGAGATTAGAATTATCTAAATGTAACAAATGTATTTAGCTTTGAAATGCAAGCAAATACCATCTCAGAACTTTTACATGATTTAAGCCAGTTCTGTTACCCAATAGAATTTAAATTTTAAAGTAAGATGATGGACAAAATGATCTCATGATTTCCCTTCTGCCTGAGAAAGACCATGACATGTTTTCAATGAGTTTTACACCTTGCAGATTAATTAACAATGCCTATTTCAAACATACGAATTAACAAAACTTGACATGACTTTACATAGGAATAGACATGGCTAGAGACAATCAAAATAAAAAAGTTTCATGTTATTTTCTCAAGCTTGACAGACTTTTGCCAACTGAAGAACGTTTCTGATGAATGATGAATCTGCAAGACAAACTCTGGGCAGGTGTGCCAGAAAAGCAAGTCTACAGAGATGAGGTTGTGAAAGCTTTATGACAACTGATTCTGGCAAGGGTGGACGGAATAATAGGTGTTTCAAGGCAAAAAAGCTACTGATATGTGAAAAAATGTAGAAAGGCTATAGTAGAGCACATTATGGGGACGCACATGACTGGGTAGTATTAATTTGATTTAGTTTCAAACACTTGTAGTATGCATGTCTACTACCAAGCAAGATTTTCTTCATGTGTGCTGATGAACAACAGATACTTTTAGGGAATATTTTATCTGACCTACCTGAGAGGGAAATTTATTATTTTCTGGAGTGTTATTAACTGTAAAGGGAGCCTGGCATGAGTAAGTTGAGTGTGGACAACTTTGTTATAAGCGTTTAACTGTGCCAACATGGATCCAAGCCATCAGTTTCCTCATTTGATAAAGTGTGAGTATAGAATTTTCCTCACCATGGCAAGGCCAAGAAGACATCTCTAAAGTAAATTTTACGCATCTTGATTTAATAAGTCTGACATATCAAAGCACATGACATCTTCAGAAGATCAAAAATCTTTATAGAGCACCTAAGATTCACAGATCAACCTGACTGATGTCCAGATAGCTTTCTTCTGCTGTTGTCAAAAGCTCGTGATGTACAGACCTCATTATGCTTCAGATCTCATTTCTTCTTTTCAATAGCTTAGAATCACAGAATCATAGAATACCAGCTTGGAAGAGACCACAAGGATCATCTGGTCCAACATTTCTTGGCAAAAGCATTGTCTAGACAAGATGGCCCAGTGCCCTGTCCAGCTGAATCTTAAACATGTCCAGTGTTGGGGAATCCACCACTTCCCTGAGGACATTATTCCCATGGATGATTGTTCTCATCTTGAAAAATTTTCATTTTGTTTCTAATCAGGGTCTCTCCAAGAGTCACTTGTACTCATTACCCCTCATTTTTTACACATGACTCCTTGTAAAAAGGGAGTCTCCATCTTCTTTTTAGACACCCTTTAAATGCTAGAACATGATGATAAGGTTCCCCTAACTCTTCTTTTGTCAAGACTGATTAAACTCTGTTATCTCAACCCTTCCTCATATGACAGGCTCCATAGTTCTTTGATCATCTCTGTGACCCTTCTCTGGACCTTCTCCAGCATGTCCTCATCTTTTTTGTATAGTGGGGACCAAAACTGAGCACAGTGTTCCAGGTATAGTCTGACAAGCATAGAGTAGAGTGAAATAATGGCTTCTTTGTCTCTGACTGTGATTCCTTTGCTAGTGCAGCCCGGCATCCTATTGGCTTTCTTGGCTGCAACAGTATACTGTTCACTCATATTGAGCTTGTTGTCCACCAGGATCCCCAGGTCCCTTTCCACAGAGCTGCTTCCCAGCCAGTTAGATCCCAGCCTGTTCTGCACCCCTGGATCATGTTTTCCCACGTGCAAGACCTTACACTTACCTTTGTTGAACTTCAACAGGTCCTTGTTAGCGCACTCTTCCAGCCTATCCAGGTCTTCATGCAGGGTGGCTCTCCCTTCCAATGTGTCCACTTCCCCTCTCAGTTTGGTGTCATCAGCAAACTTCATCAGGCTACACTTAATCCCATTATCGAGATCACTTACAAAGATGCTAAACAGTGTTGGACCTAACGGCAATCCCTGAGGACCTCACTTGCAACAGGTTGCCTGTTTTAAAATGAGACATTTACCACAACTCTTTGAGTAAGGCCTATCAGCCAGATCTCCACTCACTTCAGAGACAACTTGTTGATGTAATCAACTGATGTAATGCTTCAGTTTCCCTAGAAGGAGGCCATGAGAAACCATATCAAAAGCCTTGGAGAAATCCAGGGAGACAACATCCACTGCTCGCTCCACACCAATCAAGCATTTTACTTTGTCATAGAAAGAGATCAGGTTTCTTAAGCACTACCTGCCCCTGGTGAATCCATGCTGGCTATTCCCAGTCACGTACTTCTACTGACTTGTGGTAGCCCCGAGGATTAGTTCTGTAAGTTTCCCAGTGTCTGAACTAAGAACCCATAATTTCCTGGATCCTCCTTTAAGCCCTTCTTGTAGTGGAGGTGACATTAGCCTTCTTCCATTCTTCTGAGGCATGCCCTAATCTGCACAATGTCTCAAAGATTATGGAGAGTGGCCTTGCAACAATGTCAGCCAGCTCTCTGAACACCCTCAGGTTGATATTGTCAGGGTCCATCGATTTGTAGGGGTCAAACACCTGTAATAATACCCTTATTTATTCTTCCTTCACTGACAGTGGGTCTATGTTTGCATCAATCTGGATTTCTGTTCCCAAGACCTGAGGCCCAATAGTGCTGGTGAAGACAAAGACAGTGTTGAGAACCTCTGCCTTTTCAGTGTTGTTGGTGACTACTTCTGCTGTTTAACAGCAGGCAATATTTTCCTTCAGACTCACTAGCTCCTTTATCGTTCACATAAGCTTCTCACAGAATCCCTCCCAAATGAGCTCTGAGCAAGCGAACTTTTGCCTATTCAAGTAACATAAATAGTTGGCCTTTCAAATCTTTGGATATTTGACCTGCTTGAAGATTGTATCTCCTTATTTTACATTTGTCTTTCCATGTTCTTCTGAGTTAGTGCTTAGGGATGTATTAGTTGTTTCAGTATTTAATGAAAATGTGAACTATATCAATCAAAGTGCATAGCTCTCTTGTGTCCTTACTTACAGCTTTAGGTCATTCATGTACAGTAGATATTTAATTGTCTGTTTTCTATTCTTGTTAGCCCATCTTTGTAGTATTTTCATTTTTCACAGAGAAGAGAGAGAGAGAGTTGGACATTAAGTATATCAGTGACAGTGCAAAAATTTCTGCATTGTTTTAACAAATAATAAAGATTGATTACTTCTGATGATTTTGTTGTTTTTGTTGAAGAAATACTTTGTTAAATATATGAAAATAAGGAATCTATCAAGAATTTGTAGAGTAAAATTTGTTCTACAATTTATCAGTTGTCAATTTTTTTATTTCTGTGTCAAATCACATTATTTTTGCTGCATGCTAGATATATACAGTGCTTTCAAAAATCATTTGCAGTTAACTAAGGAAATTTTTCTAAGCAGCTAGAAAGAGTAGCCTTTTTTGAAGTTTTGTAGTAAATAAAATACAGATTCTATGAATGTCTGTTGGTTTGTCCCCATATTTTTTTTTTTCTGTGACAGAAAACTTGAATGGAAAACAATTATCCACTTCTGTTTTCTCACTTGATGTGTGCACATTTTCAGTAGCAGCTTATGCCTCAGTCTATGTATTAGCATAATGAGAAGTGGTGCTTGCCTTTCTACAGCATCATGTCTTTCCTGCAGCTTCTTAGAATTAGTGAGTAGGATTATGGCAAACACTGCTGCAGTGCCAGGGATGTACGAATTCTAAGTGATGCCTAGGGGAGCAGGAGACAGCAACAATGCAACAATGTCATCTTCCTAGTCCTGCTCCAGTAAACTGGAAGCAACACAAAGTGTTTGAGTAAACACTACGTCTCTAAATTGAATAAGACATCTAGAAAATTGATGATGAAGACGCTGACTACCTTTTTACTGAACAAGATATTTGAAATGGAATACCCTCTGATCTTTCCACTCTCCAGTCACTAAATACTTGTGTTTAGGTGTATATATAGCACCACAGGAGCCTCATGCTAGAAACGGCTGGTTTCTAAATGACATGCCAGACCCTTAGCATTTTTAAATAAGCATGCCTCCACTGACTCCAAGAGAAATCCACAGACTGACTAAAGATGAGTTTTCTCAGATGTTAACCATTCAACCTTTGAAATAAGTTGAACATACCTATTCCAGGAAATGGTATAAGTTTAAGCAAACTTTGGTAGAAATGACAGCTACTCAGAGTACGATCTTTACTATGAACTTCTGTGCAGAAATTCAGGAAGTCACTGTATGAAAACCATGAAACAAACTGTTAACGGCACAAACATGACAGGATTTTAAGGTTCATGGCCTCATGCCATATTCAACTTCCTTCTGCATAGACAGTATTGTCATTTACGAAGGATCAGATGAGTATTTGCTTTAAATTGTAAATCAGCCATGTTTTTTCCTGATACAAAAAGGATGCATCAGGCTCAAAAGAATATACTTTGAGCATGCAGACATAAGTTTTTTGCTGCATGCTAGGTATCTAACAGTGCTTTCAAAATCGTTAATCAATCTGTAGATGTTTCCAAGACAGTTTCCACGATGAAGGAAAGAGTTATGTGGACACTATTATTCTCCATTCTGGCACATAAAAGTAGTGGGATATTTCAAATGTAAATAAGCTTGCTCAGCTTAGATATCTGCAAGGTTTATTGTGCATGAATGAACTTCTTTTGAGCTAATTCAATTTTACTAGTTTAAATTAACTCAATAACTGCAGATAATCAAATAAAATTTATAGACAAATCTTAAAATATTTGTTTGGGCACTTGTACCTGTTGTTGTTGTTTTTTGTTTGTTGGTATGCTTGTTTATTTTGCGTGTATTTTTTTTTTTTAAAGGGAAATATGCTCCAAATCTTCAATTGCAAGTTTTCCTTCAGGATAAAGAAATCCATAGTCCATAAATGAAGCTCTGCTTTATTGCTGCTAACTGAGGAGTAAAAGAGAAAATGCAAGGCATCATTAGAAATCATTAGTTAGAAGCTAATTCAATACATTTAATTTTAGGTAACAATTAAAGAAGAAATTACTATTGCTAATTAAGTTATACATAAAAGAAAACACCTACTGCACTTCAAAGTAACAAAACAGCTTACATCTCAGTCATTTAATCATAAACAGTCAAATTTCAAAATAATTAGAACACAGCATTAGACCCACTCTTCAGCCAGCATAAATTTATTATCTCTATGGCAGTCTAGGAAGCTAGCTGAAAGTCTAGACTAATCCTCTTAATATTAATAATTTACATCCCTGCTTTCTCTTATAACATTACTTATATCTTTTTAAATTCCTGCTTCTCCTGACACTCTTAAGATAGTAAGTAACCTCCCTGTAGCTTACCAAGCAGATGCTTCTAAGTTTCAGCTGATAGATTTCTTTCTTACAAGTGGATCAGAATTTTTACAGAAATGTCATTTCATTGGAGAAATGAAATGCTATTTTATTCACTTTTTTGTTTGATCTTTAACACAATTTCAGAGGCTTCCAATAAATATTAAAAATAGCTACCTATTATGAACTCTTTTTCTGAATTACTTACTCTAGCTCTCCACTAATGACAGTCCTGCCACGGAAATACTTTCCTAGTTACTGTTCAGATGCTGGTTATGGAAACAATCATTTTTCTTTTACTTTACAATCCATATAGACCAAACCTGCAAAAATTCCTGTGAAGAACAAGTATTAGGCATAACTCTGAAGAACAACATGCGTTTAGCAATAGATGCCTTTTTTTTTAAATACTAGAAGGATTAATTTTAAACCCAAGATTGTTAATGTAACTGCAATCTCACCTGTTAACCAAGTATGCTGGGAGGCTCCACTTTAGACCTAAGATATACTGACACTTTTGTCAAAATGTGAAAAAGACATTTGTGACTCCAGTGAGAAAGAATTGTAGTAGGATTGAACTGCATCAAGACCAAAGGCCAAATTTTACTCAATGGAGCAAAATACGAATGTAACACCATGATCTTCTTGAAGTCATAACTATTAGTTTGCCTGTCATTGATACTGCTTGAGGATTAGCACTGTAAAGTCCTACAAGAATGAAATGTTTATGTGGAATTAGATTACTTGAAAGGTGTTGAAAACAAATAGAAGTTATGTGAATAAGTTTGGAAACTTCATACTGTAGTTTCATTGTATCAAATTTCACAGTTTACCTGTTTTTTGTTTTTTTTTTTTTTTTAAGAGATCCTTCTGGGTGAATGTGTTCATTTCCATAAACATCCTGCTTTTTTTTCCCATGGCTAGATTTGACTCATTCTAGATAGCATCATCTAAATGGACTTATATAAGAGAAGAATATGCTATCCAAAGTGAAAAGTAGTCTCAGAAGTCATTCCTAAACATTCAGTTTGAACACAATTCCAAGTACTTTATTCATGTTAACAAGGTTTCTTCTCCAGTGAACTACTGTTTTATTTAGGTATAGCATGAGAATCCATATCATCTGAGTCATTGCAGTTTTAGATGGATGATGATTCTTGGTATTGGAAGAACAAAAATCTTTGCTTTAGAAAATTAAGATCTCAAATGTCTGATGTTTTAGAGAAAGGTCAGGATTCTTTCTTTGGTAAAATAGTCTTTGTTGTAGCTGGATTGAAAATGTTTATTAAGCTCTAGACATATGGCACAGATTAGAAAGCTTCCAGGATAGAGCTCTGATTGGTAGGTTAATATTCTGATGTGATGGATTAATCAATGTAAAACACACAGCTCAGTTGAAACTGCGGTTCCAAATTGCCAATTTCATCTTCATCCAGCAGAGAAAATGCCAACCCTTCTCTCCACAGTAAAATCTTCTTGTTATAACAATGAAGCAACTCCAGAGTTACTGTTATTGTGAAACATCTGGTAACTACAAGATGTAGCTCCTGTGAGATAATCACATTCCTGTAAAATTAGAAGAACTTACTGAACTTTGTTGTATTTCATGTTTTGCAATACCCCTGAGCACTGTTGGCTCATAATTCCGTAATCACTTTGACTCTGCACCAGAAATGAAACCACAGGTGCTACACTTTGCTATAATGGCCATCGCTTAACATAAATAAATGATCAAAATAACAGTATTGTTCATATATAAAATATATATACTATAATAAGTACTATGGGATTGAAAGATGCTGGGAACACACTAAAATAGGTGTAGAAGGCCTCATTATGGACATCATTAAAAATAGATCAGGAGACAGAAAAGTTAAAAAACAAACCAAACCAAATGTGTTAGTTTTCACAGCACTAATTTTATTATGAAAGTAAAGCATAGATCACTGAAATAAAAATGAAATTAATTTCAAATTAAAAAGAGGACTAGAACCTTGAACCTTCTACTTTTCTTAAACTCTTTTCCTTTTTTTTTTTTTTTTAAAAATTACTTGAAAATGAAAAGGGACATTTTCTTTGGTAAAACCATCTCATCAGAGTGAAACAGTGTCTGAAATAATTACAATAGCCACTGCTGCTTTTTGAGTACAACTTATCCTCTCATCTGATCTAAACCACTCTTAGAAAAATTATTGGGTCAGAGAGATAGTACTGATGTTACAAACACATATAATAAATAATATACTAAAAAATGTATTTTTAGATACTTATCACTTTTTATAAACAATGAGGAATTTGGAATCAGTTTAAACAAAAAACAATGGGAACAATTTTCAAAAGGGAATCAAGTATAAATGACGCTTTCAGATATTATTGTACAAGAATGACTGGCAGTCCTAAGGTAGAGCAGAGGTATTCTTGGCAGGTAATGTTAAATATTTTAAGAGCAGTTTCCCCAAAGATAGTTCTGCACCATCACTTACTACTTCTAATGCATATTTCAAGACACACAGAATATATCAAAAGGAGTTATATTTCAATTTGACAAAAAACATCGTACTGAATCATATGAGAATAGAATCAAATATTATTTAAACAATGTTGGCAGAAATGACACATTCTCATGTTAATAAACAGCTAGCAGAAGTAGCTCACAACACTGCCTCACTTGACTGTACCGCTTTTCTTTGTCCTGTAACTTGCAGAGACATTGACACATTTTCTAATCTTATAATTTTGAATTGTTATAATTTTACAGCCATTTCAAATTCACTACCAAAAAGCCTTCCAACACAATGATACGCATTTTCTATTGTACAGTCAATCAAATATTAACAACAGTGATTTATTTGTATTATAATAACAAAAGTGTATTATTGGTTGTGGGTTGACTTTATTTTTGTTTCTGGTTTTGGTTTTAATTTCCTCTGCTTTTCGTATTATTGTTCTAGACTTCTAATTGTGTGGCTGAACTTACATAGGTTACATAGCTTACATAACTTACATAGGTCTAAGTACTAAATGCCATTGTTACCATAGATTGAGTCAGCTCTTTAGCCTGGGCACACTGGGGCCCATCTCTGCTATACCCTTAATAACCATTGTTTTGGTAAAAATTTTCTGAATTATTTTCTTCTTACACTAAGCAGAAATAGCAGTCATGTCCATGCTGGCAACAACCCTGGCATTACAGCACACATGAAGAGAAAATACGCTTTGGAAACAAACTGCGCCTGAGTGAGGGGGAGATTCCCACCAGCTAAAAGGTTTTGGAGCTGCAATTGCGATGTGTGATTAGAACCTCCTGGAAACAAACAAAACCAAATCAAAACAAAACAAAACAACAAAAACACTCCAACAACCACAAAAAAAAAAAAAAAGAAAGAGAAAGAGAAAAAGAAAAAGAAAAAGAAAAAGAAAAAGAAAAAGAAAAAGAAAAAGAAAAAGAAAAAGAAAAAGAAAAAGAAAAAGAAAAAGAAAAAGAAAAAGAAAAAGAAAAAGAAAAAGAAAAAAGAGAAAAAGGGAAAGAAAAACAAAAAGAAAAAAGAGAAAGAGAAAGAGAGAGAGAAAGAGAAAGAGAGAAAGAGAGAAAGAGAAAGAGAAAGAAAGAGAAAGAGAAAGAGAAAGAGAAAGAGAAAGAGAAAGAGAAAGAGAAAGAGAAAGAGAAAGAGAAAGAGAAAGAGAAAGAGAAAGAGAAAGAGAAAGAGAAAGAGAAAGAGAAAGAGAAAGAGAAAGAGAAAGAAAGAGAAAGAGAAAAAGAAAAAGAAAAAGAAAAAGAAAAAGAAAAAGAAAAAGAAAAAGAAAAAGAAAAAGAAAAAGAAAAAGAAAAAGAAAAAGAAAAAGAAAAAGAAAAAGAAAAAGAAAAAGAAAAAGAAAAAGAAAAAGAAAAAGAAAAAGAAAAAAGAACCTCCTCATGCCACACACAAACATTCTATGCTGACTTAGTAGGGCCATTTCTAAGGTTCATTGCATACCTGGGGCACAGTAGTGGAGTAGTGGCACATTTGGCAAATGACTCGGACTATCGGTACTTAATGTTCATTCCTTCCGTACAGTCCTTGTAAACTGTAAGTTGTTAAATATTCACACTGGTGGGAAGGGAGAGCTGCCATCAGTATGAATTTTAGAAGGTAAAAACATTTCTTGTGTCTGCAGAGCCTGTTTCTGCAAGGTAATAAATCCACCTGAAGGTAACATCATGAAGTGAGAACTTCATACTTCCTTTAGCAATATACTGGCTTTTGTTGTTTGCTTGCCTGGCACCATGTGACAATGATGTATGTATAAGAGCAAAGGAGATTTCTCTGGTGAGCTTAATGAGCTTATGTTACTTTTTGCAATTTTACTTTTGTACCATATGGCACAGTCAAGTGCTGAAGTCTCTTCAGGTGAAGGTTTTTGATAGTTCCATGTATCAGAGGTGTCAGAAACTCCCAAGTGTTTGTTGATCTGGAGTAAATATAGACAATTACACTGTTCTACTGTTTCTTATACAGGTGCTATGATGTTAATGAGATATAACCTTACTCTGAACAAGTCTGGGGTAAGTGCCTTCAGAAATTGTATTTGAGGTAGGTCCAGACTCCTCAGACTTGCAGAAAATGGTGAATTTTATTTTTATTCACTACATTTATTCTGCTTCTACTTTCAGTCACTTTGGGAATAGCTAAATTGATATTACTGAATTTGTCAGTGCTAATTTATTATTTTTTTGAGTCTTTATGAGCAGAGAGAGTATAGATTCCACAATGAATACAGATTAAAAGAAAAAAGGGCAAATAAATTGAAGGTATATGTTTGCAAAATTTTATGATCTTTTGCTCAGCTTACTATTTTTCTATCAGAGGAAACAAATCTCATCACATTCAATGAGTCTTAATTTTATCTAATGCTTTAAAAAGATAATTATATTAGTGACTATTAACACATTAATGGATATGATACAGCACTAATTCAATTTGTTATAAAGTGCAACTGTGAGGCACATATTGTGCTTTTTTTCTGAGAAATATCAGTGCTGTCTGTTCTTTCTTTTAACATTGCCCACAGGGGAAGCCTTCTTTTTGAACAATCCTAAAATTGCCACCAATACTTTCAATGGATAGCTGCCTCTCGAGTGAAGATAAAAGACTGGAAATCTCTTTAGCTATTTCAGAAATGAAGAAAAAAGTAACTTTTTTCCCCTTTATTTCATTTTTATTAATGTAGTGGATTATTAAGAACATCTAAAAGGTCCAAGGTACAATTTCACACAATACATATACATATACATATACATATACATATACATATACATATACATATACATATACATATACATATACATATACATATACATATACATATACATATACATATACATATACATATACATATACATATACATTTCATTTTAATTAAAAATATCAGTCCGCTACATACAAGTGTAAATATAAGACTGGTCCATCCACAGACGTAGAACAAATAATGAACTTAGCATTATAGTCTACAAAAATTAATAGCCTTACCAGAACATGATTGTTTTAAAAACAGCTCAAGCTTGATTTTCTGAGTCACAGCTTTTATGGCTTTATAGTACTTGTTGAAGATGGATGGGGCAGAAACTGGCCTTACTGTGGTCATGTGTCTGCTTCCCAGAATCAAGAAATGAAATTGACAAGTCAATTCTTTTGCTTCACAAGGTTAAATTTTTTACCTTGTAATGATGTCAAGAGCACCCATTACTTCTAGGTGCCCCTCCAGAAGAGCACATTTTTCCTTCTGGTCCATGATCAGGTACTCATAGGAATCCTGGGAGGTACTAGATGTTTATGTAGTGCTGCCCAGAACACACTTTTGTTCTGCTTTTGAGCTCTTTTCTGGCCGAAGAAAGTAAATAGTATAAAAAATTTCTACAACACATCAATAAATGGGTATCCCATTGTAAAAATCAGAACTGATGCACAGACATAGACCATCTGTGTTTAGTTGGTCTTAGGACTGCTGCTCTGTGCCAGCAGGTAGCTTGAACTGGACCATGCAAAGAATCCACACACCTCTAGTTCTGATATAACCACTTAATGGCATAGATAACTTATTTCCTTCCAAGATATTTCTTAATTTTTTTTTTATTTGCCATGGGGCAGTGCAACAAGTTGCTTTTCAGATTTTTTTTTTTTTTCCCGATTAGATACCTGAAAATAATAAACAGTATTTCAGATACTTTTTTCCTGTCACCAGTGTCCATCCACACATTGAGGTATTAAGCACTACCCTCTGGATGTGACCATCCAGCCAGTTCCTCATCCACCGAACAGTCCACCCATCAAATTCCTATGCCTCCTAATTAAAGAGAAGTATGTTGTGGAGGACTGTGTCAAAGGGTTTACAGAGTCCTGATAAGTAACTAGGCCATTATCTTCTTCTAAAAAATGAGGCAAAGAAGAGACAGCAAGGTGGGTAGAGGAGTGCCTTCATGGGCAACCTACAGCACCCAAGCACGAAGAGCAGAGCAAGGCTGGTGGTGGTAACCGGAGTCAGTCAAGGATCCTTCCATCACTAGCCAAGATGATGGTGATGAGGCAGATGAGGCCCAACAAGGTGCAAAGGCTGGCAGAACCTATCTACAGCAGAAGACAGCCCAGGCAAGGAGTTGGGCATGAGCCTGAGCTGAAAGCACAACTTCATAATCTTTAGCGGAAAGCCCCAGATGCGGCTTCTCAAGGCTCTTCTCCCAGCAGTCTGGTTCAGCTGCACCATATCAGAACTGACACTGAATACAGGTGAGTGAAGTCATGGCAAGGGTAAGCCCTTGAATAACAGGATTATATAAAATCTGTGACAGCCTGGTCAGGGCAATTGCAACCTGCTGTTGAATTCAGGACTCTGATACCACTGCTATATACATTTTCACAGCAGAATAGAGGACTTTGTGGAAAAAAATATAGTTACAAATCTGATTTCCATTGAAGAAAACATATTTTAAATATTCATAGGCATATATGCAAGTATGTATGTTTTTATGTTATTAGAAGATTTTTTTTATTCTAATATTGACACCAAAAAATGATAATTGAATGAATTATCATATCTGAACAGTCAGGTTAACTTTTGAATTTCATCCTTTTGCCCCTGATTACCCTAATGATGCAAACAGATAACACAATGGATCAAACCTAAGGCCACATCAGCTACCAGGGAGAGCTGAAGGACTATAGATTCCCTGGGTTTTTTTGCTTATACAGGTCAGAAACCTGGCCAGGTTGTGCTGCAATACCTCTGTGTCTTGTACACAAAATAGGCTTTTTGCTTGTAAAAAGGAAGAGGAAAAGAGATGAAAGGAGGCTTCAAACATGCACAGTTTAGGAATATCTTCACAGTTTATACACACATAAAAGTGAAGATCTTGTATCACTGATTAATAACTACATTCAATCTAGGTTTCAACAGTGACTGATAGTTTCAACTACTGTTATTTGCCATCTGTTTTTGTTCTTCCCTCACCTCTCAATTTCTTCCTGCTTCTTTATTGCCCTTCGTTTCCTTCATCTATTCCAGTTGTTCCTCCATTTGCAGGGGTTTCTTCATTCCCCTCCCATGTTTGAAGGTTGTAACCATTTAGTCTATCTCACTTGTTTCAAATATGTTCTTCAAAAGTCATTTCAGATGATACACTACCTAAGATGACAAGAAATAAAATGCATCAAATACAAATGCAGAAAATTATACCAGATTATTATATTGTCCATAGAATAACCAGATTACTGTATTTACGTGGTCTCTTCCTTATGAGGAGAAGCACTGAGCCTTACTATAGTACTGAATATCCTTTTGGTTTTTAGTAGAGAAATATCTCTAAAAATAAGCACTTTTGTCTTCAGAGTACAGATAAACCTACTGTGGAGGAAGCATTGCAGTAATTATTGTGAGGTACATAGCCCATATCACTGTTATAATAAAAATAATTCTTTTATGAATGTTTCACTTTTACTGTATGTATGTAATAAATAGTAGATTATGTCTTAACAATCTCCTAGTACAACACATACCTAGCAACTCATATAACACATCTATATAATGCTTAGACTTGGAATGGTATAAAGCAAGATATTGCCAGATTAAACTCCTGTTGAACACAGATAAATGTAAGTATTTATGTTTAATTTATGCCTTTAATTTCTGAGAATGATATCTCAATATTTTCACATCAATTCCCACTTATTACCATGTCAGCTCCAGAAAAACTGTGTCACAAAAGATAATAAATACTTCAGGCAATCTAGTTAAAATGGCAAAATTCAAAAAGTTGTTCCTTTGGGAAAATGAAACATATATATAGAAAATTGCTATTCAAAGAAGCCAGTAAAATGTTAATCTGACTTCTCCACTACGAATCTTAAGCCTTTATTAAGATATGATTAAGTTTTTTCTTGTAGCAGGGATCCTAGGTATTTCGAGAAGGCTGTGGCAGATTGTAGAAACTCTCTATTCTGAAAACCAGTACAAGTGATGTCACTTGGGAGCTCTCCAATATAAAGTACTCCACTCCTTCACAATGTCAATATTCTTTGGCTTTTTAGAAATATCTCTGGTTTTGCAGGACTCTAGTCCTGTCTTAACTGAAGGATTTTTGTTTAGCTCTGTTCTAGCATGGATGTGAGATAACTGAAATCCTGTTCCATTCTGGAGACCTTTGCATTCAAGACTACAAAGTATCCTGGCACACCTGGCCATGACACTAACATAGTCTTTTAACATATTTACAAATAAAACGAGAAATAATTTGTTTGAGTGTTGAATTGTTGGTAGGTAGGTTTTTGGGACTATTTTTAGTAAAACATACCAACAAAGATACATTATCATAAAGTAGTAATCAATCACATGAAATACAGCTCTTTGTTTTTAATCAAAATAAAATCCCCAGTACCAGAATATATGTAGCAATTAGCTGTCATATCATAAAATCATAACACCACCATGGTATTAATTGTTTTCTACTCACATGTTGCTGTGTTCCTTATCCTACTTCAATGTTACATAAAGAAAAATATCCACTGACTTAGAAACCATGTCAGGTCTCTACGCATGCCTTGTGTGACTAAGATGCAGAACACTGTGATAGAATCTTCTGTGCATAATGATTTATATAGAGATGATTTTTTTGATATTGCAGAGTCCTTCAAACATCAGTGTCAGATAAGTTGAGCAGCATTCTCATTTCACCAAGGCACAGCAAAAGATTAATATTATAAAGAAGGTGACCAGTAACAATTTACTGTACATCATTCCTAACACATTTCACAGTTTTCACCTTGAGACATGACACTTGATGCAATGTCAAATGCCACAATAAGAAAAAGTATTCCTCACAGCAAGCCTCAGGCTACTTATTGGTAATTGGTTTCATGAACATTTAAAAAGTGATGAAATCATTTTGCCCATTTATATTTGAAATGCCTATCTTAAAAAGCATATTGGTCTACTAGGCAGTATACAACCATGTCAAGTGTTTCATTTATTTTGGGAAAATCATCATCATAAACTAAACTGCTATGCTCAAAATCTTATTTATGGGCAAAGAAGAAACACAGCTTATATGTACCAAAAGGGAAAAAAAATATTGTTAGTGTAAGTGAAATATTAAGAACCTCATGGTTGTCTTTCTAATTGCTACAGAAAATAAAAAAAAAGAACAATGCAGTTAAAATTGTTATATACACACAGTATTTTCTACCCCTCTTTCCCCATATTACACTCTTTGTTCCAATGTCTCACAGGGTCATAAGATTGGTGGTTAGCTTGGTAATAATGGGGTGTTGTGAAAACTCATGAGCACCCGCAGTCTTTTGTCAAGAGAAATATGATGATTTTTTAAATTTTTTCTTCTTCTTCAGTCTGTTGTCCACTTGGAGTCATTTAAAGTGTTTGTTAAAGCATTTTTACACCTTTCTCTTTATTCATTGCTCTAGATCTGCACGTTCGATGTGAATTTACTCTGTATGGTGTCTTTTGTTAGATACTCAGTGTTTGTTTTGCTATGCCTAAGACCAGTTTTGTCCAGCTCCACGTTTGCATTGCTGTACCTGACCATGGGTGAGTCATTTATAGTTGTGGGGTCTCCAGTGCCAACCATGTGCCAATCTCATACCTTAACCTTGTGCACATGTATGAGGACATCTCTCAATTCTCCTTTACAATGCTTTTTGAATCTTCACTTTTCAAGGCCTCTACTGTCATACTAGGCCTGTACTTCTCTACGTTATATCATGTTTGAATCATAAATATCTCATTCTTCACAAAATAATTGTTTGATATTTCTCTGTGTAGCAAAGAATGTAATGATCTTTTCTTTGTCTGAAGTACACTTTTATGGATTTATATCGATTTTTTTCTGACTATTATAATGACAAAGACATTGAAGAGAGATTATCTGTCGATTTGTCAGTCCTTTGAATGATGCTCTTCACTTCGAGTAGACCAGTCTTAGTATGTTTTTTCTGTTATTACCTTATTAACTTCTTCATTCTCTATAGATAAATATAAACATAAAATATGAGTAAATTGTAGTCCAAATACATTCTCCTTTGTTTACCATGAGTTACCTATGTACTCATACCTAGTCGAGGCACCCTCATCATTGTTCTTTGGACTAAGTTCCAATGGACCATGATTCAGGTTTATTAATCAATCTTTAATCAGATCTTCAATCAAATTTGCCTAATATGTCATATCCCTCAGCCTTCTTTAACTGCAAAAATATACATGATTTCCACTAACATGTTGAATATATGCTTAGTTGTATAAGCTTTTCTTGCAGAAAGAAAAGCCTGACTGTGCTACTACTTATAAACAAACTGATCAATTTGTTTACTCTCTAAATAATTCATGTGCCTGTGTCTGTGCATGGTACAGCTGAAGGCACTTTTATTTCTCATTAGCAGGCAAAGTATAACTTCAAACAGAGCAGTATATTTGACATTATCATCCTATTGTCTTTCTTAAAATGTGTTCATTTTTATGCTAAGAAGCCTCACTCAAAACAGAAGAACTAAAAAAAAATTGTTTTCGTCTTGTTATTTATATAATCCAGACCAACATTTAGATGCTGGTGGTTGAGCTACACAGATTTTCTTCCTCAGAACTTCATGAGACCCAGCTGATTGTACTACTCCACAGGTGATAAAATTACAGGCTTTCTATTTTTCACCTTAGCAATAGGCTAATGTTTCCTAGAATAAGAGTAGATAAAATATTAAAAAAAATCTATTTATATTTTTTCCTATACAGATCCAAACTTGGAATGCAAAACGTGCTAATTTTGTAAATGTATCAGATTTTTTTTCAGAATATTGCTAAATTAGAGGTTATAAGAAGCTGAAATATACCTGCATATTTTTGTGTGTATGTTTAACCACCAAATTTCAGGCACAATCCTGACAGAATTAATCTTTTGTGTTCTATATATCCAATGGAGAAGAATAACTTGATAGGAGTTTTAGAAATGGAACTTGCTCTAAAACCTCTATAATCAAAACAAAAAATATCATGATGGAATTACACTATTAAAAAACAAAACAAAACAAAACAAAAAACTGTACTCTTTTCTTGCCTTATGTTATCTTGAATTGTTCTTCAGCCATTTATTTTTAACTGGTTATAGTTGTTAATGTCATTTCCTAAATAACAGAATTTAGAGATAAATACTGTTCTTGTTTCACTGTTTATCTTCATGATAATGGGCAGACATTAATAAAAATGACTGTTACTTGTATTCAGCAATGTCTGTTTTCATTTTTATTCCTAGTGGGAAGATAAATCCAGTATTTAGATACTAGTACTCCTCTCATGGTTTCTGTTTGCCCTGGGGACCAGAAGAGGAGGTTGTTATTTCCTTTATTTCCATTAAGGTCTGTCTGTTACAATATTTGCAGGTAGAAATGAGATCTGTCGTATGTTTACTTGTTTGTTTGTTTGGGTTTTTGTTTGATTGTTTGCTTTGTTTTGTTTTGTTATATATAGAAGTCTCTGCACTGTGCATCTTTGTACTGAACTGATTGGTAACTATATTACTTGAATTCTTCTGATATCTCCAGTACTTCACTTCCTCCAACACCCAGAATGCTGAATTGACTGTATACTTAAAACCTTTCTCTTAGTCTTCTCTTGAACGCAAACGAGGCAGAAAGAGGCTGAAAACTACTTCCCCTTTTACAGAACAATATTTCTACTTTTAACTACTACTGCTATCACAGATGTAATTTCCCAGGAACTATATCAAATGGTCTTTCCAGTTCTTTAACATATTTTTTTTATAAATTTATCTGCTGATTTATGCTGTAGAACTCTAGTAAAAAGAAAATCTTTTATTGGTCTAGTTCTCAGAATATGCACAGGAAATATTAGATTCATGGGTTTGGATTTATGTTTGTAAAAATTCTCACAAAATATTGCATTGAATAATACTTTTTAATATTATAAATAGTATCAAATATTAAGTATTTAACACAAGTTTTCAATCTGCAAAGGGGAGGTGTGTATAACAGAACTTTTATAGTCACAAAATCACATTTATTCTATCTCATTTATGTGTTACTGACTTTGAACCTCTGGAATTCATTGGCAAACTTGCCACATAGAATAGTATGTCATCGGGATTTAGAAAAGACCATCCAAGCACTGTAACCTTTTCAGCCACTTATGGGATAGTGTTTATTATTAAGAGAATATTTAATCTGTCCTGATCAAATATTTGATGGAAGGTAAAATGTTGAAAATGCAAGGGTGTAGGAGGCTGCAAAATGGTTCTAATTTCACAAGGTACTGTAAAATGTCATCAATTAGGTATCGTCCACAGAGTTCGGCCATTCTTGCAGATTCTTATGGATCTCTCATAGATGTGTAATTTCAGCAGATCAGATGGACACAGTAGGACACCTGACATGGCAATAGACACCATCCAACCTATAATAGGGCATCTTCCCTGGTAAGTGGGAAGTGAACATCTGGAATATTAATGGTCTAACAGAAAACTTGGATAACTTCTTTTTCTGAGACAGACAGTTTTAATTATGACAGTTATCCTTTTGACCAACAGGTTCTTTCTCTAAGACATCTTTTAAACTGTGCAAAATTATTCCTATCAGAATAGAGAGCTTAACCCACAGCCATTATCACATAGTTTCAGGAACAGTGGCTGCCAGGAACTAGAAATTGAATTGTTTGCCATAGGCATTTGATATAACTGTTTGTTCAATGTTTTTGCTGTTGACTGAAGTTAGGGAAGTCAGAGCTGAATAACAAAATATTTTTCCACTTTGTGTGTGTGTACCAAAACATTGTTTTCCTTTAGAATTTCTTCTAAATCTTAGACGCAGATTTCTCTGGGTCTCTCATGGCAGTCTCATTACTAAACTATCCCAGTTCACTATAATTTTTTTCTAAGACTATACCTCCTTATTAAGCTCCTCTGCATGTGCATGCAGTACAATTTAATGGGTTTAATTAAAAAAAAAAAAAAAAAGAACAAAACTTGCATGCAACTCTTAATTGCAGTTTACATTCTGCTTAAAAGTCTGGTAAAAAAGGATTGAGTTTTTTTGATCTGAAAACATGTTATGTGCTAACTCACCATGATAGTACAATATACTCATCCAATTGTTTTTATTTAATATCAATAGTCAATTTACAATGAAACATTGCCAGGTTTACAAAGAACAATAAGGAATCAGGCTAAAATATGTGTGTGTTTGTCTTGTGTTTAAACTCATTTTATCCCAAGAGACTTTCACATCTAAACAATAACATATACACTGAAGATAATAAAGTTTACAGATTGGATCCAGGTTGTCTAGATACTATCTTACTTGGTATATTTTATGTATGATATTATAACATCTGCTGACAGTCTGGTTTTAGGGGTTTCCATCTTTTGTCTCTCTTCCATACCATTTCTTATCAGCATAATTTTACCAAGATTCACACTTAAAATCGAATAAAATTATTTATTTAACTTGGATAATTTACAAACATTTGATTTCCAGATTTGAGATGACAATGAACTGAAGCATTACATTTAGAAATGTCTTCAACCTGAAATGTTGAATAATAGCCACTGGCATTCAAAATCAAAACAGTAGTTCACACCCTAAGCAGAAATTCAGTTTTCTGAATTATACACATCACCTGGGATATAAGACAGTACTCAAGGCTTCCTAAAGTTATAATATCCTCCATACTTAGTTTTATTTTCTGGACACAGACAAGGGTGTCTGTTATGAGGCAAGTGGTATGTATTTCTTTTTAAATTTTAATTGCAATTCAGGGTTAGGCTACAGCTCGTTATTGGATCAGACAGAGAACATGTTGAAGACTGACTCTAATCAATGGTTAGGATAATAGACGAAAAGGTAAGATAGTTAGGTAATCCACTCCATGACAGGGGAATAAATTTTATTTTGTTTTTTTATCCAATTATGTTGTAATGGAAAAAATAAATACTTCCATTTCAAGGAAACAAGTTTGAAACCACAGCTTGGGTCATGACGATCAAAACTCTGAAGTTATAGGCTGAAATGATGTTTTGGGGTTAGTGATTTTTATTTTTTTATTTATTTAAATATATATGTATATATATCCATGATTGTGTACATCATCTCTAGCATTTATGCCTACAAAGGGCTCACATGAGGATAAGTGAAAATGATATCACAAAGTGCAGTTTATGGTGTGAATGTCCGACATTGTGCTATGTCACACCATGCTGAGATGTGGATTTCACTACTACATGGTAAAGTAGACTGAACAATCTTCTGGCCAGTGGACTGTTATGCACATATTGGCATCATCACAAGTTAAATAACAGACTGAATGGGATACATGGAAGTGTCTAGCATTTCCTTATCAATTTAGATGCCAAAGACTTTTAGAAAATAATACAGTTAAGAGAAGTGAAGTAGAAGAGAATAGTAAAAATTTAGGTTAAATATACTGGAGTCTGACAGAGGGACTGACTCCTATTTAGGAATTGAAGTAGCTCCCATTCACTGTAATTTTAATTTCTGGGACTGTGTAATGAATACAGTGTAATGAAGTAACTTTATTCCCAGAATTGGTTTCTTCCGTATTAGTCCTTTGATTCAAAACAAGTGTGGGTTTGAATTGTATCTTCTGATTGTCCCCATTTACCATTTGTTCATTAAATTTACTGAATAGTTTTTCATCCCACAAAGTAGATTTCTGTAAGGGGAACCTAAATCAGAAACTACATTTTATGAGTGAACTAACACACTTTAGTTACTCATTGGAAAACAAAGCTCTGAACATTCAGACAGTTTAATATTACATGTGTGGTGAGGGTGTTCAGTAAATTGGATCAGGCTAAATCTAGTCAAGACTACAAGGTCTGAACCTTACATGGTACACATGGAGCATCACCAGTACTGATTATTTCAATCTGCTTCTCTTCTACTACCTCTGAATGTCTTGATAGTATACATAGAGCCAGTGAGAACCAGAAACCTGACAGGGAATGTTGTTTAACTTATATATGCTTTTTTGAAGTTGTTTTAACTGTTGTAACCAACAATTCTCACCCAGAGTAAGAAATACCTCATGCAGTGTTCTTTGTTTGTTGGTTGTTTTTTCTGTTTGTTTGTGGTTTTTGTTGTGTTTATTTGTTTGGTTTGGTTTGCTTTGCTTTTTTGTCCTAGTGTTTCTGCACTGTAGCTTTCTGATTAATCTCTGAGCTGAGATTCAGCTGCTTAAGCTAATTTTCTAGTGCTCTTTTAGCTATGCCTCCCCCTGGGTCCTCTGCCTGCTTATTCAGATCTCCCAACAGAGCTTCCCACAGGGCATGTGGCATATTGATCAGCCCCATGCAGCTCCTGAAAATATCTTATGTCTGGGTGACTGCATTGAGCTCAGCCAGTCCTTTAAACATTATTTACACACAGACTATTTGAACAACTTGATAACAAGTGGCTATTTCTCTATGATGCCTAGATCATAAACAATTCTAAGTCCCAAAGTCAACTAGTAGGTTTTCAAGTATCAGAGGATGAAATTGATCTCAAAGAGAAACAGTTCTCAATTTCATTTTCTAATAGAATCTTTTCTATGTAGCCAACAAATTCAGTATTCCTCACCCAATGCTACTACTACGATACTGTAGCTTCCTTCTTTTGATCTTGCTTCTTTTACTGGATTACTAAAGATTGCATAGAAGGGTCTGTACATAAATAAGGAAATCTTTCTGATGTCACATGAAATTTTACTAATTTCAATTCTCAGATTTTTCTGATTAGGAACAGAGATTACAGAACCATAGCCATCAATATGCTAGTGGCTTTTCAATGTGAAAATTTATGCCACAGTAAATAAAATAGGGTATGTAGTCAAATGATTGCAATTTTTTACCTTGATAATAAAATTGCTTTGAGACAATCTTATGCCCTGGGTTGTGCTTGATAGATTAGCCAATCAGGTCTTTGTTCAGATTAGCCATTCAGACCACTTCAGGTCTTTGTTCAACTATTGTTGACCAAGAAAATTATAAACTACAGATGGGCCACCTTTTTTTATGGCACTGAAGAGGAATGCAACAGTTTCTTTCCTATGGCGTATGCAAGTTCAATTTCTCAGAAAAATAACTGAATGCATTGTATCGTGATCTATATTTATTAACTTAAGGACACATCTGAGCATTTACATAGGCATTTAACAAACCATTTAGTAGACTAAGAAGCCATCTAATATGAATTTAGCTGCTTAAATTCAGAACAGTGGCTACACAAAACGGTACTGTATATTGTCTCATTAGTGCAATAGTGGAAATAATTTTGTTACATCCAGACATCTTCAGTGTGTTTAGCTGCACCTCTCTTTGTCATGTAATAATTTCTGTATGTTGAACAGAGAGAAAGAAGTTCATCTAGCATGCAAGTCCTCTCACCTTTAAAGAAGTATCCACAGAAAAATGAAAGGAATTGTGAACTATGAACATATTTTCTTTACAATGACAGTAAATGGAAATCAAAGTAAAACACTACAGAATGTCTGAAGTTCCAGAATCTAAAGTCGAGTAGAATGTGGAGTTCTTGTTACTGATATGTTTTATTAGTATTTTTTATTTAGCGGAAAGAATTATTCAGATATGTCACTGACTAACAACCCACTCTCAGCTGACAGTGATAATTGCAAGACAACAAAATCAGATTCCTGTTTCTAGCATATTTTTCCAGTGACCTGCAATTTGGCATTACTTTCTGCATAGGGTCCCTGTTTCTAATGGAGAGCTAAAAGGCATATCCTCCCTAATGATCCATGTTCTGATAGGTAAATCCTTTTTTTAGCCTGAGGAAGATACTTGTTCAAATTTCTTAGCCTGAGATTTGTCTAAAGCCTAGATCTTTGACTCCTGGAGTAAATATACTGCAGATAAATAAGTTTAATGAACAAAATCAGATAGCAACACAATACTTTGAATTTAATTATTTGTACTCTGAATGACAGCACAAATGTCAATCACAATAGTTCTATTATTAGGTTCTAGAATACTTGTTTTCTGCAAACCAGGTAGTCACAAGTAAGAGCTAGCAGTCAGTGCAGATGACCTAGAAAGCTTTCAGGGAGTCAATACAGGAAAAGCTGTATGTTTAGCAAGACAGATTCCTACATCCAGGAAAACTGTATCAGAAAATTTAAGCACCAAGGCAGAAGAATAGGTTTGGTGTTGTTTTTCTGAATTTCTATCCTGAATTTAAATTTCTAACTCTCACTTTATTTGGATTAGATTTTCAAAGTGTCAGATTTCTGATGTAACTTTTTTTCTGATGGATTTCAAAACTCACTATAGTAACATAAAATGTATTTTAATTTGTAATCAAGAAATAATGTTGAGAATTGATATCAATTGTAGAAAAGTATTTCTATCATATGTAAATTAGAAAGAAGACGCTACTTCAATTGAGAATACTCTTGTGGGCTTTTTTTCATTTTTTTGTTTCAGTGATTGAATGACTTTATCAAAACACAAGTCAAGTGAGGGTAGTAGATTTTTTTTGAGGTTGAAAATGGATGTGAGAAGACCTTTAAATGGAAATAGTGAGCTGAGCAGGTTTTGGCCTCCTCACAGAGAGGATCTTTCTGTTTATTGAGGCAGGCATTCTCACATCTTGGTCAGGGCAGACTTGTTCAGCTGTAGAGGTGTGTGATTGGTCAACTGTCATTGTCTCCATGTAATAAGAGTAATATGTAGTTAAAGATCTTACTTGCAATATTAAGAAACTGTAGGACTGGAAATTACCTTCAGAAGTTGTCTTATCTATCTCTGTTCATCAAGGTCTAGCGAAATACATTTACAACAGATTTTTGTCTTTCCACTGTCTGTTTGGGCAGTCTGATCTGGTACTTCACTGTCATCATTACAAAGTCTTTAACAATGGCTCCTCTGAAACTTCCTTTCTGCAGTTGAAGCCTATTGCAATTCTTCTATATAAAATGGCTATAGAATTAAATTATTATTTTCATTTGCCTCTCAAACTTTTTTATAGTTAAAAGATGTTATCACATAACCTGTTCCCTCTTGAAGACTAAATGACACCAGTTAATTCTGTGCTTTCGGCAGATTTTTTTTTTTTGAGGGATACAAATTTAGATTATGCTCAGGAGAAAAATGCAGAAATACTGTTATGTACTACAAATTTAAATATACATATATATTCCTGTCATTCTGTTCCCTTTCACAGTGGCAGGGGAGTCTGATTAATTTTCAGATATTTTTAGATATTACTGTGCTCGAATCACCAGTTTCTTTTTTGCACAGCTGCTACTCAGTCATGGTTTCCCATTTTATATTTGTTCACCTGTTTATTACTGTTGAAGTATGGAACATTGGAATTGCCCTTATTAAGTTGTTTTTGTGGGGTTTTTTTGTTTTACTTTTTTTTTGTTTGTTTGTTTGGGTTTGTTTGTTTGTTTTTCCAAGACTTTATTATTATTATTATTTATTTATTACCATCCCTGACATATCTTGTTTTTTACTGCCTTGGTAGAATTTCTCACATTGTATCATCTGCAAGTTTAGAAAGCATGTTTTTTCTTTATGAAAATGTGGAAGACTTCTCGGCTCAAGTGAGATTTTTGCAAAACTCAGTGAAAACATTCAGCAAATGTGGGAATGACTGATAAGAATAACTGTTTTACTTAAGTTTTATTTAAAATTCTGATTCAGCTGATTATATCATATGAATGACGTGAGAGAAGATGCGTAGAAATTAGATATTTATTTATTTATTTGCTCTGTGAATTATACTATTATATCAACATAGATGGACTCCAAGTTCTGTAGAGAAGCTCCATGTTCATGATTTTAGATTGCATTAATTATATCTGGGATATTTCTCTTAGCTGGTATATTTTTATCACATCAATTGCAGTAATTTATATTTTAAGTATCAGTGAAGAATTTAAATGTAAAACTTTTTTCGGTGCTGTTATAAAATTACTTTGTCTCCCACTAAATGGAAATAGGAGATTAATTTTACATGCTAAAAAGATCTATTTCTACAATTCTAGTAGGTGAACAGTAGTATGTTAGCTTTGATATTTACAAGCAAGTAATCTACTTTCCCCAGATATCTACTCATATACCTTGATATAATTTGTTAGGTTTTGGCTCTGTCCAAAGCAGGCTTTCTAAACACTGTTTCTGAGCTTCTGCCAATAGAAAGCAAAAGGTAGACTTATTAACTATGTCCACTCCATCATAGTGAAGATGATTCTCTTTTCTCAAATTGTAATATTTTCTCGGGTGCAGTTCATTAATTATGGCCCAAGGATGATGTTCACATACCATGTAGTGATATTGTTACAGGATAGCTCTGCACACAAAAATCAAAATCAATGATAACAGCCTGAAGTTGCCTGCCTGTGCTGTTACTGGAATTGTCTGCTATTTTCCTATCTTTTATTTATTGCTTTTCTCAAGAAACTAAATATCTTCCTGTGGCTCCTTCCTAACAAACCTCATAAAGAGAAAGCTCCATGTACCTATTCACATCACAGTAGGTTATTAACTCTCACTAAGGGAGGAGAGGGATGCTTACTGTGGTTTAGTCTAAGCAGATAAAAAGAAAAACTGCATGAATCTGTATGTTACTCTGTAAGTCTAAGCTTACTCTGTAAGCTACAGTAACAGATTTCTGATCCTGTATTAATCTCTATGATTGCATCTATGTCTACTTTTTAAGTGGTTCCTCCTTGTAGTGAACTGGCTTGAATCTTTGTACCAGTTCACTGACCAAAACCAAAGCACCAGAAATACATTAGAACAGCAGCATGACACACTCAAAACCATAGAAGTTTAGAATAAATACCTTTCCCACAGCTCAACATTTTTTATTGCAACAATATGAATGGAGATACGATTTACACACACGGAGCAATAAATAAGTAGTTTCCATGCTATTTAAAAAACAAACAAACAAACAAACAAAAGAACAAAACAAAATGCAACAAAAAACCCCACTGTTATAAAGTAGCATATACTTAGAAAGTCTGATGCTGTAGTTTCCTTAACAATTTCATAATTAATTTCAATGTGATTAAAGAAATGTTATGCCCTACATTCATTTCTGAGCTTTAGTACCAAATTAGTAGGTGGCAACCACAAACCAAAGTGTGGGGGGGAAGATAACAAAATTGCTTGGTGAACATATCATAAAAATGAAGAAATTTTGAATGAAGTGCAGATCTCAAAGATGAAACAGTAGTGTCTGTTTCGCTGTTTATAAGAACATGGTCAGAGAGAGAAGGTTAGATTTTTCTTGTGGTGGCAAAGTAATGAGATTTTATGAAAACTGCTCTGGAAAATATCCAAATTAATGAAGATAAGAGGAAGTCTGACAAACTTTAAGAAACAAGAGAAATATTTTGTTTGTTTCAAATAGAATGAAACTATCTTATTCAGTTTAACACTTTTTTTTTTTTTTTTTCCAGTAAACTTGAGATTGCATTTCAAAGAATCACAGGTAGCTGAGATTGGAAGGTACCTTTTGAGATCATCTGGTCCAAAAGCCCTGTTCAAAAACAAACTACTAGAGCATGTTAACACAGCCACATCCAGTCATATTTTAAGTATCTTCCCAGATGAAGACTCCACTATTTCTCTGGGAAACATATTCCAGTGTGACCTCACACTCAAAAAGTTTTGTTTTGTTTTGTTTTGTTTTCTTGTGTTTAACTGGAAATTCATGTGTTTTAATTTGGGGCCATTGCCTCTGTCACTGGGCATCATGGAGACGAGTCTGGCTTCACCTTCTTTACACTCTCCAACCAAGTGTTAATGCACATTAACACCTCTGATCCTTCTCTTCTCCAGGCTGAGCAGTTCCACCTCTCTCAGCATGTCCTCAGATGAAAGATGCTCCAGACCCTTAACCATATTCATAGACCTGTGACAGACTTTCTCTCTGTTATGTCCACGTCCCTCTTTACTGTGAACCTAAAACTGGATGCAGTACTCCAGATGTGGCCTCAGCAGAACAGAGAATAAAGCAAGGATAACCTCTCTGTTGGCGGTGTTTCTCCTAATGCAGCCCAGGAGGATGTTTACCTTTAGGTGGTATGGGCACATTGCTGGATCCTGGTCACCTTACTGTTCACCAGATCTCCCAGGTCCCTCTCTGCAAAGCTATATTCCAAACAGTTGGACCTCATGGTGAACTGGTGCTGGACTTTGTGTTTCCCTTCATGAGGTTTCTGTCTACCCAATTCTTTGTCTTGTTGATGTCCATCTGAATGGCAGCATACCCATCTGGTATACTACTATTACTCCTCCCGGTTTTGTATCATCTGTGAACTTCTTGAGGATGCATTTTTGACCCATTGTCATTAATGAAGGACACATTATTAATCCCTGAGGTAGACCCCTGGTGACTGGGCCCCAGCTGAACTTGGTGACCAACCTTTCGCATAGTTTTCAAGCCACTTCACTGTCCATTTATATAATCCAACTCATTTATCTAATATAACCCAACTCACCTATCTAACCCATTTGGACAATTACCATAAGACTCCTAATTATATTTATATTATATATGATTGACTACTTGGTTATGAAAGAAAGTTATCTGTGGAGATGTGATTTTAGAGATCTTTAAATGAATATGGAGTAAATATCTGAGGACCAGAAATCAAATATAAGAGAATAAAATAACTTACGAGTAATAAAAGAGTCTTTCTGAATACAGAAATGCATTTTGGCAAAGAATGGTTTAAAAAAGTAGCTAAATATAGTGACAAACTGCAGTGGCAAATAGTCAGTGATATATAATTGATAAAAGGTAAATATTAGTGGATTAGAGGTAGGCAAGTACAAGCAACATAAGGGCCAAAGACTCATCAGGCATTCTTAGGTTACTAAACATTATACAGATATTTTTTTTGTCTAACATAGTCAAGTCTCTCTCCCTTTAAACACTTTTTTTTTCCAGAAGTTTCTAGAAAAAAAAAACAAACCACAAACTTCTCTGTGTTGTAAATTACACCTGCACAGTAGATTTGTCACTAGTTATTCCACAAATGCACAGAGAAATTAACTGTATGCACAGAGTATGATTTCATGCTTTTTTTTTTTCTTCTCCCAGCCAGAAAATCCCCTAAATTGAACTAACAACTGAGAGAAATTTTAAGATGTTTCATGGATCTTTGGGATTCCAAGTCTGTAGAAAATAACAGAATAAAAACAAATTTGAAGAGACAGACATCGGTAACCCTGAGCAGTAGAGGAAAGATGAAGTTGTTTAAGTGTACCTTTCTGAAAGAATGCAGCAATATGTTGGGATAGGTGCAATGACTTAATTTGCCTTTAAATAATACCCTTTCTGCCTATTACTTTATTGGTCAATGATAAGAAAAGAGAAGCTGTGGTATATCACAGTTGAAACACAGCTCCAAATAGTAAATAGAGCTGTCAATATATAAACAATCAGTGAGCTGAATAGAGCTCACTGGAGAGCTTTAAACTAGGCTCGAAGGGGGCTGGAGTTGTAGCTGGGCTTGTCCCAGTGGGGCAGCATTCTGAAACTGATGAGGACCGGGTGGCCTCCTATGCCCCTAGGGAGAGATTGGTGTGCTCTGCTCGCTCCCTGAAATGCCTGTACACCAATGCGCGCAGCATGGGGAATAAGCAGAAGGAGTTAGAATCCTGTGTTCGGTTGGGAGATTATGATCTGGTGGCAAATATGGAAACATGGTGGGACAGTTCACATGACTGGAATGTCATGGATGGCTATGCCCTTTTCAGGAAAGACAGGCCAGCCAGGTGTGGTGGTGGAGTTGCTCTCTATGTGAGAGAGCAACTACAATGTACTAAATTCTGCCCAGGAGTGGATGACGAGCGAGTTGAGAGCGTATGGGTCAGGATCAAGGGGCAGGCTGGCAGGGGTGACACTGTTGTGGGCGTCTGTTACAGGCCACCAGATCAGGCTGAGGAAGTTCATGAGGCCTTCTATGGGCAGTTGAGTGGCCTCACAGTCACAGGCCCTGGTTGTTGTGGGTGATTTTAACTTCCCTGATGTTTGCTGGAAGGACCATTCAGCCAGCCAGCCACAGTCCAGGAGGTTCCTCCAGTGCATTGATGATAACTTCCTCATGCAGATGGTGGAGGAGCCGACTAGGAGAGGTGCACTGCTGGATCTCATCCTCACTAACAAGGAGGGTCTGGTCGAAGCAGTAAAGGTTGAGGGCTGCCTGGGTTGCAGTGACCACGAGATGGTGGAGTTCAGCGTCTTGTGCGGCAGGAACAGAATAGCAAGTAGAATTGCAACCCTGGACTTTAGCAGGGCTAACTTTGGCCTTTTCAAGCGATTGCTGGGGGAAATCCCATGGGCAAGACTGCTTGAAGGAAAAGGGGCCCAAGATAGCTGGATTGCATTCAGAGATTGCTTCTCCCATGCTCAGGATCAGAGCATCCCCACACGAAGGAAGTCAAGGAAGGGAGCCAGGAGGCCTGTGTGGTTGAATAGGGATCTGTTGGGTATGTTCAAGCAGAAGAGGCAAGTTTACAGGTCATGGAAGCAGGGGCTGGCCACTTGGGAAGAATATAAGGCTGCTGTTAGAGGTTGTAGGAAGGAAGCTAGGATAGCCAAGGCCTCCTTAGAATTACAGCTGGCGAGAGGGGTCAAGGACAGCAAAAGGAACTTTTTCAAATACGTAGCAGATAAAACTAATACCAGAGGCAATGTAGGCCCACTGATGAATGGGGTGAGTGCCCTGGTGGCAGAAGATACAGAGAAGGCAGAATTACTGAATGCCTTCTTTGTCTCTGTCTACTCTGCTGGAGGCTGTCCTGGGGAGGGAGCCCTGTACCCCTGAGACCCCGGATGAAGCCAGGTCAATGGAGCAGTTTGCTTTAGTTGATGAGGACTGGGTTAGGGAGCAATTAAATAGTCTGGACATCCATAAATCCATGGGTCCAGATGGGATGCATCCGCGGGTGCTGAGGGAGCTGGCTGAAGTCATTGCTAGACCGCTCTCCATCATCTTTGCCAAATCTTGGGAAACGGGGGAGGTGCCCGAGGATTGGAGGAAAGCAAATGTCACTCCGGTCTTCAAAAAGGACAAGAAGGAGGACCTGGGTAGTTATAGACCAGTCAGCCTCACCTCTGTCCCTGGGAAAGTAATGGAACAGCTTATCCTTGGTGCCATCTCAAGGCATATCAAGGATAAGAGGGTTATTAGGGGCAGTCAGCATGGCTTTACCAAGGGTAAGTCATGCTTGACCAACCTCATTGCCTTTTATGAGAATGTAACAAGGTGGATGGATGATGGCAGAGCAGTGGATGTGGTCTACCTTGACTTCAGTAAAGCCGCTGACACAGTCTACCACAACATCCTCACAGCTAAGTTGAGGAGGTGTGGTCTAGACAACAGAGCAGTGAGGTGGGTTGCAAACTGGCTTATGGAGAGAAGCCAGAGAGTGGTAGTCAATGCTGCAGAGTCTAGTTGGAGGCCAGTATCTAGTGGAGTGCCTCAGGGGTCAGTACTGGGGCCAATATTATGCAATATATTCATTAACGATTTGGACGAGGGAATAGAGTGTACTATCAGCAAGTTTGCTGATGACACTAAGCTGGGAGGGGTGGCTGACACACCAGAAGGCTGTGCTGCCGTCCAGTGAGACCTGGACAGGCTGGAGACTTGGGCTAAATGAAATTTAACAAGGGAAAGTGTAGAGTCCTGCATCTGGGCAGGAACAACCCCAGGTTCCAGTATAGGTTGGGAAATTACATATTAGAGAGCAGTGTAGGGGAAAGGGACCTGGGGGTCCTGGTGGACAACAGGATGACCATGAGCCAGCACTGTGCCCTTGTGGCCAGGAAGGCCAATGGCGTCCTGGGATGTATTAGAAGGGGGGTGGTTAGTAGGTCGAGAGACGTCCTCCTTCCCCTCTACTCCGCCCTGGTGAGACCACATCTGTAATATTGTGTCCAGTTCTGGGCCCCTCAGTTCCAGAAGGACAGGGAACTGCTGGAGAGGGTCCAGCGTAGGGCAACAAAGATGATTAAGGGAGTGGAGCACCTCCCTTATGAAGAAAGGCTGAGGGAGCTGGGTCTCTTTAGTTTGGAGAAGAGGAGATTGAGGGGTGACCTTATTAATGTTTATAAATATATAAAGGGTGAGTGCCATGAGGATGGAGCCAGACTCTTCTCGGTGGCAAACAATGATAGGACAAGGGGTAATGGGATCCAGCTGGAACACAAGAGCTTCCACTTAAATTTGAGAAGAAACATCTTCTCAGTGAGGGTGACAGAGCACTGGAACAGGCTGCCCAGGGAGGTTGTGGAGTCTCCTTCTCTGGAGACATTCAAAACCCGCCTGGAAATGTTCCTGTGCAACCTCACCTAGGTGTTCCTGCTCCAGCAGGGGGATTGGACTAGATGATCTTTTGAGTTCCCTTCCAATCCCAAACATACTTTGATACTGTGATAGATACTGTGATACTGTGATACTGTGATACTGTGATACTGTGATACTGTAATAGCTCTCCACATCCTTCTGACTATATTGACTTGGTGTCCACTGATTACACTAACAGCTTAGATATTTTCTTTTCCTCCCCATTTATTCTATACACACAAATACAATAAAGAAAAACTGTGTCAGCTGAGGTCAGATGTTAAATGGTCAGTGGAAAAAAAGGTTAAAAGAGCTTTGAGATCATTGTGGTGTCATAACAGCTGGGTTGTACAGATGAAAAAAAAAACCAAACAAAAGTTTTGAAGATCTGTCTCATGAGATCAATCATGTACTTGATTCCCTTCTACTAAGAGTTATTTTGTTTGTTTTGTTTAAAGAAGTATTTTTTTTTTAATGTCTGACAGATGCATGGATAACATCTACAAATGCAGCTCTGCCCTCAGCAGTTGAACAGTTTCTCAAGCAGTGCAACACCAGGCTGATGTGAACTGACAGTACTTATACCCAGGTGTCATTGTCTAACATGCCTGTTGACAAAAAATGTAGCTTGACAGATCTTATTGTTCTCTTTCACCTCTCCAAGCAGTGTTCCTTAACAGTAAATGTTAAGGGACTTTTTGTTTAGTATGTAAAAAATTAATGGTCATGAAGGCCTCCTCTGTGCCTCACGACTACTACACATAGACTTGTCTGGTCTTCCTGGATACTTCCCATTCATTCATTCATTCATTCTATGACTTTGTCTATGAGGTTCTTGGCTATACTACTCTGAAAAATGATGGGCTTCTTTTTTTTCTTTTTTTTTTCCTTTTCTTTTTTTTTTTTTTTTTTTTCTTTAATACAATTTCTAGGTGATGGAACAAAGTGTTCAGGAACATGGTATGTTTCTGAAACAGTTAATTTTCTGCAGGTTGAGAATTTACTATGTGACTAAGAAACTGCAAATATTTTGATTGTCAGTAAAAATCAGAAGCCTGACAACATTTTATTTCTAATAAGAGTCAGAAATGATCTGTAAGGCTCAAACCATTCAAAAGTATATGTTGCTTTGTTGTTTAATTTCAAATTTACCAAGTCAAGCCATAAGTGCTGTATCAACAGGTATTCAACAGTAGTAAGCATTAGATAAGATGTCCCGAAATTATACAAAGCAACATATTCTCCTGCCTTTTGTAAGCAAATTAGGGAGCTACAACAATGAAAAAAAGGTACTTTTGTGTACTAGAAGTGAAGTACACAATATAAGAATGCAAAGCATACAAAGCAGAGGAGAGGAAAACAGTTTAACAGAATGCTTCATTGAGCAGAACATGAATTTAATCTTTGGGTGACCAGTCTTTATATATGTACTCTCTTTATCTGATTCATTGCATAAAACTTTCCTGCAGAATATCCTTATCTGGGAAGAAAAAAAAAAAAAAAAAGTGTTTCATACTGATATGAAAACTGTAGGAAAACCTACAAAAAGCAGTTGAGCATATGGAGATGATGTACAACCATCCAGGGAGGCATCAGACAGCACTGACAAAAGAATGCTACAAAGTAATGCAGTTTATGCCTAAGGTTCTTCTATTCCCTGAGCATGTAGAGCATAGTAAAGAGACCAACATACCCTGTGTGCACTTTAGTTGTAAAAGGATCATGAAATACAGGTTGTGGTGAGTCAGTGAAGAAGGGTAGAAATGGACTGCATTCATGCAGTTGATGGTTTGACAATAATGTGACAAGGACCAGTGAAGTGGCAGAAAAAATGAACTGTCAGTGACAATAACTATGCGAAGCTGAATTTCCTAAATATTATGTGACAAGTCAACAGCAACATAACAAAATGTAGCAGATAAGTATACACTATCAGAAACCATTAGAGACCTAACAGCTGAGACGGATATGGCATGACTGTTCAGTGATGCACATTTTGGTCATAGCAAATGTAGCCAAAGATCTGTGACACCAAGTACCAAAGATGTCAGTGATAACCATATGGCATCAATTCCATGATACTGTATACTCACAGATTTATATTTATATTTACAATATAAATGACCTAACTTTCAAAGATGAAGTGCTGTATGTTTGGTGATGGCAGGACAGAATAAAGAAGGAGCTAGACATGTCAGTAGGTTAAGAAGCATAAAATAATCAGAAATTCTGAATATATATATGAGGAAAAAAATAACATGAAAGGTAGTCAAAGACTGGAACAAGTTATCCAGGGAGGTTGTGGTGTATTTGTTCTTGGAAGTACTCATGACTTGATACAGCCTTGGGCAACCTCATCCAATTACATCAGTTTCAAGCAGGATTTGGAAAATATGTTTTCTGGATGTACCTACCAACATAAATTGTTCTATGGTTCAAATATGGAATATTTTTAAAGTCTCTGTTGCAGTGCTGTTGTGGTTGTGATGATCAAATAACCTAGTAAAATAAGCTTTGTAGAAACAGATAATATCTCTTAGCAGGAGGGGAAGCATAAAGCTTCAGGGAATGCAAAATACTCTCTTAGAGCTTGTTTTTAATACATATTTTACATGATTTGCCAGTATTTTTTTGTTAGTTTTGTTGGTTAGATATTCATGTTGCATGTCCATCAACTCCTTGTTGTCCAACGGTACATTACCAAGGTGGTGGATTAACCAGGCTCCAACACGTTTGAAAGCAAAATAATGGCACAATTTTAATGTTCCTGTCCTCTTCATGCTGGAAAATGTTTATAAAGATGAATGCACTATATATGGTTTGGAATTTGCATACTAAATCTTTTTGCTTTATAGGTGTTGTCTCTTTCCATCCTTGATGCTCTCTTTTAAGCCACAGAATCAGGAACTGTATGTTAAAGATAAAATTGGATATATTAAAAGAAATCCTAAGATGAATGCATTGATAGTAACAAAAAATCATAGAGTCAAACAAAGAATTTTTACAAGTAACAATTCCATTGTTTCCTTCCCTTTTAGAGTAGTGGGGATAGAAAGGCAAAAAGCAGAACAGAATGACAACAGTGGTTATCAAAATAAACACACATTGCTGTAAGATGCACTTTACTTTGATTACTGTGGAGAAATGATCACTTTACTGCTTTTGTTTTCATGACCTTTGTACTCACATTAGCTGTCATCTTGCCAGGCTTGGACACCTCTTTCAAATAAACAGCATATATTTCTTACAATTTATGCTCACTTTCTCTTTTTGTGATTTTCCACTGTTACTAAGATAATTTTCTGCATATTCAGCTGTTTCAATTAGCTTCTTGTTCTAAAGTTTCTTGCTCTTTAAAATGTTTATATACTAATTTGTTTGGATATTTGGTCAGATTTTCCCTATTTAAATGATGATTATTATTTCCTCTGTTGTCTTCCATGGAGCAGGTAACTGTATTTTTCATCCACAGACTATGTGCTATGATTTTTTTAATTTCTCCACTCTCTCACTATAGAAAGAGACTTCCTAGACCTGAGAGTTTTGGTTTTTTTGGTGTGTGTGTTTTCTTTTTTTTTTCTTTTCTTTTGTTTTGTTTTGTTTTGTTTTCTTTCCCCTTTAAATATCTTTAGGAAGCATCAAGGAGAAAGCTTGTTTGAATAGAGGCAGCATTAGTTTCCCTCTAACATCAGAGAACACACATGCTACTCCACCTGTGCATTCATTAGTTTCTTTAGGTGAATGTAAGAACCAGATTGTCTTCCAGCGGATTTTGGTTCTTAGCATTTTTACAAATTGTCTGTCACTCTGTATCCAGTCAAAACTAGAGGGGAGCTGCAGGAGTGGCTTCTGTGAGAAGAGATCAGGAGCTGTCTCCATCTTGGACAGAGACACTTCTAGTCACCTCCAAAACAGACCTGCCACTGGCCAAAGCCAAGCCCATCAGTGATAGGCTTTGATAACATATTTCAGAAAGTGTAGAAAGTGCTGAGCAGCAGATGTGAGAGAGATGAAGTGCAAACAAATATGAGAGAAACAGTAATGCAGACCCCAATTTGAGTCAAGAAGAAGGATTGGGAAGAGGTGCTTCAGCAGAGTTTCCCTTGCAGCCCATGGAGAAGACCATAGCAACACAGAGATTCACCTTGCAGCCCATGGAGGACCCCAGGCAGAAACCTGTGGGCATGCCCTGAAGGAAGATGCAGCCCTTGGAAAGCCCACACAGGAGCAGGCTTTTGGCAGAAACTGCAGCCAATGTAGAGGAGACCATGAAGGAACAGGTTTGCTGGCAGGACCTGTGATCACTGGGTGACCCACATTGGAGTAGTCTGTTCCTGAAGGACTGCACCCCATCTAAAGGACCCATGCTGGAGCAGTTCACAAAGAACTGTGGCACATGGGAAGGACATATGCTGGAGAAGTTTGTGAAGGATTGTATCCCATGGGAGGGATCCCGCGCTGGATCAGGAGGACAGAATGAGGAGGAAGGAACAGCAGAATCTTGTGAACTGAGCATAACCCTTATTGCCCATCCCCCTGTGCAACTCATGGGGAAGAAAGCAGAACTGGGTGTGAAGTTGAGCCTAGGAAGAAGGGGTGGAGGAACATGTTTTTAGACTTATTTCTCACTATCCTACTCCAATATTAAACGGCAAAAAATTAAATTAGTCTTCTGTAAGTCAAGACTGTTATGCCCATGACAGTAACTGGTTAGTGATCTTCCTGTTCTTAGCTCGGCCTGTGAGCTTTTCAACTTATTTTCTCCTCTTGTCCTGCTGAGGAGGTAGTGAGAGCAGCTTGATGGGCACCTGGCAGCCAGCAGGACTGCTCTGTTTATAGTAACACCAACAGAGAACAATATCATCTGACTAACACCATTGTGCCATCCAGGTCTAGAGAATATGTGGTCATTTGTGGTCATTCCTTTTAAACTCCATGACTTTGAAATTGTGGAAGATGAGCAAAGAGTGGCCTTGGGTTGCCTGTTCAAGGCTGCTCAGTTACAAGCTTTAACAAAGGAGCCGCTTCACAGGTTTTACTTTGAAAAGGAAACATTTTGAATAACATCTGCTACAGTGTAGATCTATCTGGTCTTCAAGACACAGAAGTTCTCTCTCAAAACAATACATTTTATAAAATTCCATGATACACTATAGTTGTGCTACCTGCAATACTCAAAGGTCTTTGTGAAGCTGTGAAACTGCTTTACTAGCAACTACAACTATACATATATATATATTTATATATATATATATATATATTTCTTCTCACAGCACAAACTTGTTCTTTATTCCCACAAATACTAGTGGTTTTTGTTTGGTTGGATATTTTCAATACCTTAAAGTGATTAAAAATAATGAAAATTAGACATGTATAGCCTTCAAGAGAAGGATATGAGACTTAACCACCTATTTAAATTAAACACTTTTCAGGAATATCAGCAGGGAGGGAGAGAAAGTAACTTAGCAAAAATTACTTTCCTATTCCTGGTCACTACTGGGAAACTTATTGTCACTATTTATCAAGACCCTCACCCAGATACAATCAAAAACTTACTGATTTTTTATTGTCTATAAAACTATCTGAAAATAACCCCATAAAATGTTAGTTTCCAGTTGCTTTGCACAAAGTCAAAATTCTAGCATCTACCAATAGTTTATTTTTTGAAGAACAAGAAGTTCACTTTTGAATTTGTTCCTTATAATGCACTGTAAAATGGGATGTCAATGAAGAATTATTTGCTAAATCTTTTGATTTCACAAAATTGATTAAAAAAAATAGAAATTAACTTCATTTTTACCTTGCTTTCTCTTCTACTAATTAAAAATTCATAAACTTCATATGATTTTTAAATGTAGCTTATGACCATATGTCATAATGGAGTCTATTGTCATTCCATTTACAAAGAGGTCTTTGTTCACCAAACAAAGCGAAACATCGCGTCACACTTTGTAAGTGCTGGTAAAGAAGTTTGTCTATATCTAGAATTCTATTAAGCTTTTTCTTGTGCCTTTTTTTTTTTTTTTCTCTTCAAGTCTATTAAGGAAAACAAACATAATTATGAAAACACAGCTTCTGGCAGTATTTATCTTTAATAATATAAACAAATTGCTATCCACTCCCAGCTCCCCTACAGGGTCTTTTCAGCAGTACTCCACTGGGAGCTATTAGACTTTCTTTTGGTGTCAAAGGTGATTGTGATCTTAATAAATTTACAGTTCTTTATGCTATTACTTTCTTCTCTTTACATATTCTTTATATTCTTTACATATTATCTCAGCACCTACACTTTGTTTTATGATCATATTCAGATCAATATCTGTATTTCATTAAACCTCTGTGCTTATGTGCTTTTTGCATTACTATAAAAACAATGCATAAGCTTGTGCTTTTCATATCGCTATACAAACAGTTCAAATATTGATCTTTCATCAAATTTTGTGAAGTAAGCATGCCTTTAACAATATCAGTAATCTTGACTATTGTTCTCACTATAATATTTTTATTACCAATAATCAATCTTTTTTTTTTTTTTCATATTACTACATTCTCTTTTAATTTATTAACAGTTTGGTTTGGTTTGGTTTTATATTGCAACAAGGCATAATATTTATAGCAGTTCTGACAGCTGTTTTAGATGATTGGTATCAAAGTTAGAGGTCTCCAGTCAGAAAAGTCCTTCCCCATTACTGGTCACCAAAAGTCTTGTTTTACTGTTCTCTTCTTAAGAAAACATTTTTCACACTTTGCAGATCACTTACCTTCCATTTCCAGCAGCAGTTCTAGTGCTTTTCTACCGCTATGCCTTTAATTGCCCTTTTTCCACTCTGAAAGTCTCCTACATCACCACTCACTGGTCTTCCTCAGTTTCATCACTCTGAACTTCACCCTTTTCTTAACTGGATGAGTCCTTTTTATGTTACTTGCCTGCAAACTTAGTTTTTCTAAACTTCAACAAACCTGCTGTAAGCTCAGTTAAGCTCAACCCTTTCAGTCATGAGTTGTGATCGTGACAGCCACTCGGCCTCGGTAGAGTTTCTGCAGCACTTTATTGCCTTACTCATTTTAAATACTTCTCATTTAAACCTCAAAAGTCCCTGAACTGCAGGTTTTCTCAAGGCTTTCCTTTTTCTAACAAACTGCTTTATTTCCCTACCTGCACAAAACTCTTGTCTGGCAATAACTTCTTGCAGACTTTGTTACTGACTGCTTGGTACTCTGGAAAATAGGTTGCAAAATCCTACACATTTGCTGCTGTTCATAACCATAATTTTGCCATTTTACAGAGAAAAAAAAAAGATAGGAAAAGGCCTGCCTAGTCAGTTGACCACCACAGAGTCTTTCAACTGGCAGAGGAATCTTTCTTCTGCTTTCTTACATATCCTCTAGATGTCTAGTGTGTCTTAGATGACACACTATCTCTATTGTCTCTTCCTTGCTCTCAAGGTGATTAACCTTCCATGGTGTGGCAGAATGCAACCCCCCCCTCTCTCCCCCTCCCTCCTTCAGTATGGAAGGAGTGGGCACATCTCCCTCTTTCTCTGCTACTTGAGGCTAACAGCTTCTTTTATTTGGCCCAGAGCACCCTGGCTCCTGGGCCATTAGGAGAAGGGAGTGCCGAGCCGCTGGGCGCCTGTGGCCAGTGTAAGGCTTCAGGGGCACCCACAGCCAGTGTGGGGGGTGCAGAGAAGCTTCTAGAGTGCCTACAGTCAGATCTGATCAGATAAAAACGGGATTCTCGTCGAGACTCTGCCCATTGTGTGGGTCTCTCGGAGCACGAGCAAGATGCTACCGCCGAGAGCCCCCCTCCCCGGGATGGGGACTCCACTTGCCTTGCCGCCACGGATGTGAGTAAAACTTCTCGCAGGATTGCAAGTATATTTATACTTTTCGTGCACATATGCACGTATAACTTTCTGCGCTCCATATGAGCGCATGTAAAATTTCCTCGCACAATCGCGAGTGTATTTTCCTCCCGTGCTTCCACGTAAGCACGTGTAATATTCCGTGCACATTTGCATGTGTAAGTAAATTAACCCTCGCAGGATTGCGAGTGTATTATAAATTTACCCTCGCGGAATCGCGAGTGTACACTTTCCGTACTCACTACGAGTACGTGTATCTCTTTAAAAATAATTCCGCACCGTGTTTAGGTAAGTGTGTACTTCTCCGGGACTGGGGGACGGCTCCGGCATTGTTTTGGTGAAGCCACGTGCATGCACTCTGTGGGCCGCCTGTTGTGTTAGCTGCTGCCTCTTAAATATTTTTCCTCAACTGATATCCGAACCTTTATTTAAGTCACTTTTGGAGTGCTAAAACCCTGTTTCTCACCAGTTTAATAAAAGTTGGGTTTGGACGTTGTTGTCCCTTAAATTAACCTATGGGGTGCCTCCGTGACACATTGTCACTTTTCACAAGTCTCACTGCTGTCTCTTGACTCCTTTGTTGTACAGGGACTTTGACTAACAATTTTAATGTGTTACCATCTTGTGAAAATGCATACTCAGATTTCACATTCTTGCAAATGTCTAATATTATTCAGTTTGCTGTAATGAATGTCAGAATGTCCCCACACTGATTAATGTGTTCATGGCAAGATTTAATGATGGATTAGACATAATTGAGACTGATTTTTTCCAAATTTTTCCCTCGTGTTTTATCAGAATATTTATTCCAATGGTGTGATAGAATCATAGAATCACAGTATCCTTTCAGTTTGAAGAGACCCTCAGGATCAAGTACAACCATAACCTAACTCTAGCACTAAACCATGTCCCTAAGAACCTCTTCTAAATGCCTTTTAAACATCTCCAGGTATGATGACTCTACCACTTCCCTGGGAAGCCTGTTCCAATGCCTGACAACCCTTTCCATGAAGAAATTTTTCCTAATATCCAAACTAAACATCCTCTGGAGCAACTTGAGGCCATTTCTTCTCATTCTATCACTTGCTATTTGGGAGAAGAGACCAACACCCTCCATGTTACAACCTCCTTCCAGGTAGTTGTAGACAGCAATAAGGTCTCCGCTCAGCCTCCTTTTCTCAAGGCTAAACAACCCCAGTTCCTCAACCGCTCCTGACAAGACTTGTACTCCAGGCCCCTCACAAGCTTCATCACCCTCCTCTGCAGAGTCTCTAGTACTTCAATGCCCTTCATCTGATAAGGGGTCCAAAATGAAACATAGTATTCAAGGTGCAGCCTCACCAGTGCCAAGTGCTGTGGCACAATCATTTCTCTGCTGGCCACACTGTTCCTGATAAAAGCCAGGATGCTACTGGCCTTTTTGGCCCCCTGGGCATGCTGCTGGCTCATATTCAGCTGGCTGTAAATTAACGCTTCCAGATCCCTTTCTGCCAGGCAGCTTTCCAGCCACTCTTCCCCAAGCCTGTAGCATTCCATGGGGTTGTTGTGACCCAAGTGTAGACCTAGCACTTGGACTTGTTAGACGTCATACAAATGGCCTCAGCCCAACAAACCAGCTGGTCCAGATCCCTCTGTATGGCCTTCCTACCCTCCAGTAGATCAACACTCCCACTCAATTTGGTGTTGTCTGCAAACTTACTAAGGGTGTACTCAATCCCCTCATCCAGATCATTGTTAGAGAGGTTAAAGAGAACTGGTCCTAATACTGAGCCCTGGGGAACACTGCTCATGACCAACTGCCAACTGGATCTAGCTGCATTCACCACAATCCTTTGGGCCTGGCCTTCCAGCCACTTCTTTATCCATCACAGTGTACACTCATCCAGGCCATGAGCTGCCAGCTTCTCCAGGAGAATGCTGTGCCATAGGGTGTCAAAGGCCTTACTGAAGTCTGAGTACACAATATCCACAGCCTTTCCCTCATCTACTAGCTGGGTCACTTAGCCATAGAAGGAGATCCGGTTGGTAAACAGGACCTGCCTTTCATAAACCCATGTTGACTGGACCTGATCATATGGTTCTCTTGTATGTGCTGTGTGATGTTACTCAAGATCATCTGCTTCATGACCTTGCCCAGCACCAAGTTTAGACTGACAGGTCTGTACTTCCTCAGATCCTCCTTTCTGCCCATCTTGTAGATGGGCATTATGTTAGCAAACTTCCAGTCAACTGGGACCTCCCCAGTTAGCCAGGATTGCTGATAGATAATGGAAAGTGCCTTAGTGATCACCTCAGCCAGCTGCCTCAGCACCCTTGGGTGTATCCCATCTGGCCCCATAGACTTGTGGGTGTCCAAGTGGTTGCCAACCATTTCTCCTTGGATTATTTGGGCTTCATTCTGCTCCCCATCCCTGTCTTCTGGCTCAGGGGGCTGGGTACCTGGAGCACAACTGTTCTGACTGTCAAAGACTGAGATGAATAAGGTATTTAGTACCTCAGCCTTTCCCTCATCTTCTCTCACTGTGTTTCCCTCTGCATCCATTAGAGGATGGAGATTCTCCTTAGCCCTCCTCTTGTTGCTAATATATTTATAGAAACATTTCTTGTTGTCTTTCACAGCACTGGCCAGGCTCAGCTCTAGTTGGGCTTTGGCCCTTCTAATTTTCTCCTTGAATAACCTCACGGAATTCTTGTATTCCTCTTGAATAGCCTCTCCCTCCTTCCAAAGGTTATAAATCCTCTTTTTATGCCTAAATTCCAGACACAGCTCTCTATTCAGCCAGGGCAGCCTTCATTCCTGTCAGCTTGCCTTCTGGTACAGGGGGACAGCCTGCTCTTGCACTTCTAAGATTACCTTCTTGAAGAGAGGCCAGCCTTCCTGGACTTCTTTGTCCTTCAGGACTGCCTCCAAAGGCACTCCGCCAACCAGCCTTCTGAGCAGGTTGAATATTTAGTTAGCGTTATCTAAACATGAATGCTCCTTACTTCTGCTACCTTTGCAATACAGAAAAATTCCGTTATTATATATACAGAAAAATTTCATTACTATATTAAAAAGCAAAATAAAATTATGTTACATATGATAAACTAATTACTAAAATTAGATAATACTTGTTGGTAGTCTTCAGTTCAATGAATACATACCAGTCAATCACGTACCAGCTAAGAGCAGACAGTAGGCAACTTCCTACCAAATGCCAGGCTCCATGTTCCAATAACTGAGACTTTGGATCTGTTTAATTAATAACTGAATTTACAGAAATGAACAAAATTTTCATAATTGCTTATGGATTCATCTCAGAAAATGGAAAGAAACATAAACAAAACAAACAACAACAGCAACGACAACCAAACCAAACCAAATCCAAAATCAAAACAAAACAAATCAAACAAAATACACAAACACACACACACACAAAACAAACAAACAAACAAACAAACAAACAAAAAAACCCTCACATAATTTATGATAACCACAGAAAGACTTCTAATTGAAAGACAACCTTAGGCATTGGCAACATATCAAATTAATTACAATCAGTGACAACTACAGTGGTTCTAAGTCTGTATAACACAAGCACAAGTATGTGTGTGTCGTATTGTTTTGTTGCTTGGTTTTGTTTTGTTTATTAATTTTATTTTAAAATAAGACAAAGCAATGTGTCAAATTTGTTTCAGTTTTAAATAAAGATAGAGCACATACATTAAAAGGTTCGTATAGTTAACATTGTGAATCTGTCACATATCTAAGTATAGCACCTAAAAATTGACCAACTCTAGAGGTCCTTTAACTATGTAAGATGGAAAAGTAAAATCTTCTAGCAACATGAACTTTTAATATGCAAATATTACAGGACATAGTCCTCATCTGGTCTGAGAAAACTTATTAGGTTCTCATTTTTATTTTTGTTTAGAATGTCAGCCCAGATAGTTGTTAGTTACCATAAGCTCACGTGATGCATGGGTATTTGGTCTTCGACAGGCTCATGGCTAGAAGGCTGAATTCAGTGGTTCAAACAGGTGGATCTAGGTATTGTTTCTGATGTTTTAATGTATTTCATCTGATGCTCCATTTAGAAATCCAAAAGGATATGGGTGTCCCAGTTTGTTGTGTATTCCAGCATTGACCTTAGATGCATATGGTCATCTTAAAACCCAGTAGAAATCTATATTTGGATAACTAAATCAAGGCCAGTGAGTTCTATCAAGGGCTAGCACCTACACCCACTATTCTTCTTTTTCCTGACTGCTTCATCTCTCATGAAACCCTTCAATCAAACCTGGATTCAATTGCCTAAGTGTAACTGGTTATGCTGATTTTGCATGGGGTACACAAAATTTTTTTTCATCATAGCTTATATGTGGCTATGTTTTGGATTTGTGCTGAAAACAGTGTTGTTAATACAAATATGTTTTAGTTATTGTCAAATATGTATATAAAAATATGTATATACAAATATGTTTTAGTTATTGCTGAGCAGTGCTTACACAAAGTCAAGTGCTTTCTGCTTCTCACATGACCCCCTCAACAAGTAGGCTGGGGATGCACAATTAGCTGGAACGGGACACAACCAGAGCAGCTGACCCCAACTGACCAAAGGGATATTCTATACCATATGACATCGTGTTAGACATATATAGCTGGGGAAAGAAGAAGGACGGGGAGGGTACTTTTGGAGTGATTGTGTTTTGTCTTCTCTAGTAACCATTACGTGTGATGAAGCCCTGATTTCCTGAGAATGGCTGATCACCTGCCTGATGATGGGAAATAGTGAATGAATTCCTTGTTTTGTTTTGCTTGCATGCACAGCTTTTTGCTATTCTTTTTAAACTGTCTTTATCTCAACCCACAAGTTTTCTTACTTTTACCCTTCCAATTCTCTCCCCCATCCCACTTGGCAGGGAGTGAGCAAGATGCTGTGTGGTACTTGATTGCAGACTGGGGTTAAACCATGATACCAGTGCATCTGAGGTGTTACAGGTTATCTGAGAAATCCACATGAAGCTGACAGGTATGCTAAGGACCTTTATGTTATGCTAAGACCATACAAACAGCAGCAACAGTGGAAACGTGATATCCCACATGGACACTGAAGAGTTAATTTTAGGCAGGTTTAATAAATCCTAGTTTTATAGCCTTTCTTCTACGGTACAAATGCAACTTGGGCTTTGATTCAGTTAACTAAGCACAGGATTCTACGGTCACTTAAAATATCTTAGGTTAGTCCATATATTTTCAGCAACTTATCTAGAAAGGCACAAGTAATATATGTCAGTCTCATAGATGTCTCAGATACCCTAGGGTATTTCAAAGAACACTAGATAGGGAGGGTGTTAGGGATAAATGAATTGAGCCATTAGGGTCTGGACTTCAAATTCTTTTAGAGAATAGCCATATAAAAGTTGGGTACTAAAACCCTAATTCTAAAGCCTCTATAACAATCTAACCTATCTTGCAGCTACAGTTTTTGTCCTATAATGTAATCATAGTAAAATTCATGCTTGCTTTACACAATTCCACTCCAACTAAAACATGTTTTCTCTTTGTAACTGTTATCTTACTATTCACATTAATATTAATATTGATACAGAATATTTATTTTAGGGATATTAGGAATTATTACCATGCAAAGCCTTTAAATAATTCAAATAAAATAAATCCAGGATAAAAAATATAAGTCCTGTCAAATATTTGTAGAAGTATAGGAAAGAGCTTTGGAATATAAATTGAATAAAAAGTGTAATTTTCCAAGTCCAGCAATCTTATTGAGATACACATTTCAATATTCATGTTAAAACCTTATTATTGGTCATCTTGTACAATCTTTAAAATAGTCTATGATTTCCAGTTGGTAGATTTTACAGCACAGATACGTTTATTTACACCATAACCAGGAGGTCAATACCAAAAACCTGATCAGACTTTGAAGCAAAACGAAGCAAAGTGTGAAAAGAAATTATAAGGAAAAGATGCGGGGTTCTGCTGTTAGTACTAGGTGTCTATTTCCTATATAAGTTTTCCAAATTCATGGATGTGCACTGAGAACCCAGGTACAGTTGAGAAGGACTTAGGTATTATGCATTTGAAAAAGCAACCTGGTTTCTGCATTTTAGCTGTAGAGAATGCCACAGGGGTGTCTAGTTTTGAAGTGTTTTAATGTATTTTGAATACTTAAGGTGGGCATTGTAAAATCATGACCAGTATGCTGGGTGCATCAAGAGAATCTGTTCACATTAGGCATATGCAACCACTGTGAATTAAATCACTGACAGCATCTTCGATGTGTATCAGAAACATCATATGAGATTTGTTTAAACATTAATCTTTGAAAAATATTTAGGAAGATGCTTCACAGTGGCCCTTGTATTTTTTTGATTTTCCTAAAATATTACCAGTCACACAGATATTGTTTTGTTTAAATAGTGAGGTTAAAACACATGTCATTTTCAGATTAAGCTCCTGTTGACCTTCTAAATTGCTAACAAACCTTCTGCAGTCCAGGCCTCACCTTGATTTAAATGTTCTATAAACTTAACCTTTTCCGCAAGGGTAAGACTTCATCCTCTAGAATTCCCTTTAGGGATCTAGCATTCCTGAAGTAAGTAAAGAAGTAAAGAAGACATTCAGTACCTCAGCATTTTCCAAGTCCTGTGTCAGCAGGACCCCTGTCCCATTCTTCGACAGGCCCACTTTCTCCATAAACTTCCTTTTATGGCTGTACTTGTAGAATCTTTCTTGCTGTCCTTGACTATTAAAACACTCCATGCCTTTCTCTTATAATAATGAACCTTCTCCTCTTCTTGCTCCCACTCTTTTTCTTCATTTCTTGCATATCTTCACAGCAAAAGTAATATTCCCAAAATAGAGATAACTCATTCTGAAAATTGTGGTCAGTAACAGTACACAAATATATCACTTCAAGTTTTTTTCATGTGGACAAAAACGTCTCAAAGCCTTTGTCTTTGCCTTTGCTTTCATTCTCTTTCCTTCATACTTTCTTCTTTTTCTTCTTTTTTCTTCTTTTTTCTTCTTTTTCTTCTTGTCTGAGGCAGAGGCTCAGCATGGAAAATTAAAATGACTCTATTAAAATTTAGGAAAGTTATGAACAGCTACCTGGGATGTATTTGTATTGAATGCACAGGTAGATAGAAAAGGCAAAACTTCGTCCTGTAAGGTTTTGAGTCTTAACAGGTATATCACACTATAAAACATATATGACCACTGTAAGATCAGATGCTATTTGAGAGATGGATTTATCAGTACTAGTTTTACACAGTGCTTATACATATATAAATAATGTATTAAAAGCTTAAATGAAAGTCTTGCACGCAGGTGTTTATTTTTATACTCTTCTATAATTTTTTATTGAACACTGGGAAAAAAAGCAAAACCAAAACAGAAAAACAAACAAACAAACAAACAAAACCAACAAACCTCAACAATCAGATTGCTACTGTTGCCTGCTATTTGTCTTCTGAAAACATGTGGAATAATGGTCCTAACAAAGGCAGATGAATACTTCATTTTCTCTACTTTTTTTATGACAGCTGAGAAAATTCACTGCGCTTCTGAGCAGCCTGGAAAAACAAGAACAAAAAACCCTTTGTAAGCTTCACTTTGTCGCTCTCAAACAATCAAAGAAAGAACCAACACTAAAAGTGTTCACAAACTACTTTCTATCACTATAGACCATCTTAGTTTTTTTTATTGCCACTGGTATGTGATGAACTGAAAGGCAAACGCCTGCCTTATTTTTGAAAAAGACAAAATTGCAATCTCAGGAAGACAGAAACATCACACATGCCTCTCCGGGCCTGGCTTTGTTTACTTTCTTTTATCTTACTATTCACTTTAGTAAAGGTAAATATTTGAAGATATTTGATGCAGTAAAAAGTTTCAAAATATTAATAATTTTTAAAAGGCTAATATTTGCTTATTTCTTTATATTTTACTATGTATTTATAACTAAAGGTACACAGGATGTAATCTTTGCAACATCATCTGATGTGTTATCACTGTAAAAAGTAAACATCAGTCAAATTGGAAATCCATTTGTTCGTTGTTGACCGTGCAGTTGTGCAAAAGAAACAGTGAGGACTACATTAAAAGAAGTCTCCTGAAACTCATAGGATTATTTTAGTGACACAGAAAATCTGACTTGATTCCAGATTTTACTGGGAAGGTTGCAGAAATTGGAAATGTCTTCTATATCTTTCTCAAGACCATAAACAAAGCAATGAACAACCAAAGAAAGAAGTGTAATTCTAACACTGAAGAGAGAATATCAACATATACATATAGGGAAGATGACAGATGATGACCTGATAATGGTCTTTGTAGAATTTATTATGTTTCTTAAAAAAAAAAAAGAAAAAAAAAAATCAGAACCTCAGTCATCTTGTATTTAAAACAAAACATTCACCTTTCAGTTAAAAAAGAAAAACATGTCTAAACACAATATGATTTTGTTAATATTTTTCAGAAGAAAAAAATTTTTAGAAATTTAGAAATTTTTAAAAAAATTTGTATGTTGTTAAGCATAATAATCTAAGGTAAAGGAAGGAGATAAGCAGCAGTTTTATTTTGATAATGTATGTCAGTAATTACTATAACCAAAAAGCCAGCAGAAAATCATACTTTTTACTAAATAATTATGTGAATTGATGAAGTAGGATCCTTTTTTAACACGATTCAGCAGGATATGTTGTGTTGAGAAAAGCAAAGTTTAAATTAGCCTCTTGGACCATCAAAACCAGTTCTGATGGTAAAACTTTGATTCTGTGAAGGAGTTAGCAAAGTTAATCCAGTTTTATTTAGACATACCTGCTCCTTACTTTGGAAACAAAATTTTAATACTGATCTCAGAAAGGAATGGAGGAAAACATACAGTGAATGAAACTTCATTTGAACTTAATCTGGATTCACTAGTAAGCTGATTATTTATAAGGGGTTACTCATGCACCATTTATTTCCGAGTGATGAATTATTGTGTCCCCAGAGAACAATCAGTGAATAAAGAAAGGTTACAGACATTAACTCCTGGCTAGGACTATGTCAATTTATTATTTAAGGGGAAAAAAAAAAAAAAAAAAAAAAAGACAGGGTAGGAAGCTACTAAGCTGTACAACTTGATTAGGTAAAAAGAGCATTAAAAGCATTAAATGTGAAAATCCTAAACTCTTTAGCTTTGCTCTTCTGCATATAAATTAGAGATTAGGTAGGAGCAATATGAGCAGCCCCTTTGTAATACAGAGGTCTAATTACAATATATTTAGAAAAGTCTGAGTGTGTAATATGCACAAAGTAGATTAAGAGTGCATGGGAATTATAAAATGTCTAGGCTTCTTTAAAGCTTCTGATGTGACAGATAAAGTAAAGCTACTTCCTTCCTTTTTTTTTTTTTTTTTTTTGGACACCAAAATGCTTGGAGTCTGTTCTTTCTTCTTGATTTTGTAGCAAAATGTGAATTCTAATTAGTAAGAACAAGCTGAAAAATGGAAAGAGAAAAGAATGATAAAAGGACAAAGACTAAATAAAATACATGAAGTATTTTAAACTGAAGCATTTACCTAAATAGCCAAACAATATTAAAAATCAATTTAGTACCATGGATTCTACTGCTCTCTATGCAATGATCACATTTTATAACTGAATAGAAGCTGGTGGCTTTGAAAGCAGACACAAGGTCCTTGCTCTAAGTATGTTCATGAGTAGTCTGATGATCTATTTTTATTTATATTTTCAGTTTAAAAATGTGAATTATTGTACTGTGCTAAGTGAAAAGATTCAAGACAAATAAAAAAAAATAACAAATGTGAAACTACTTTCAGCTTTATCTATGACATAACCATGAGCAAATTTGGACCAGATCTTGACTTAATCTTGAACAGATATATGTAAGGAATGTCAAACTGAATGAAAATGAATTCAAGGGTACTAATAATCTACTATTGTTACATTTATAATCAGAGGAACAGTTGGAGATGTTATATTTCAGTCTATGAAATTACAAAAGAATAATTGACAATACATGATGTGACAAAGGAAAACAATACCTAGGGGGCAAATTCACCTCCAGTGGTCATTTAAAGTGAAGTGCAAAAAGAATAAAAAATGTTTCATGAATAAAGAAGTCAGTAAAGAAGGCTACAGTCTCTTTAATATATTATAAAGACAAGATAGTGATAAAAGAACTAGACAACAATTTCACATAGATATAAGAATGAATCCTATTCTTTGATGCATGTAATTTATGGTTGAGTGTGTGCTACAGATGATAAGTCTAAGTCAGGCTCCAGAAGAGAGGGCTTCCAGCCCATTGCTACAGAATCTTAGCTCTTCATCTCAGTGCAGCAATTCAGCTTCATAGTATGGGTGTTCCTGGTTCATTTGCTAGTGTGATCCAAGAGCACCCACTTATTCACTGGAACACAATAATTCAGGTCAGAAGTGATCTCAGGAACTCTCTTGTCCAATATGTGCTTGAAGCAGGGCCAGCTGTGAGGTCAGACCAGGTTGCTAGGGTTCTGTCTTGAAAACCTCTGAGGATGGAAACTGTATGTATTCACAGAAGACTGGCCAGGAAATAATGAATTTCTTGAGAGGGGAAGAAACCATGCAGCTGTCAATCCGGATTAGGCCAAAGAAATCTACAAGAAAAATATACATATCTGAAGACATCAAATGTAGGTGTTGCAAAGATTCATCAGAGGCTACTGAATTAGAGATTCAGAGAAGTTATGAACACAAATATATATTTTTTTTCTTAGGTATAGGAATTAATTTTACAATGAGAGAAATAAATCAATTATATCTTTTGAAAAGCTAATAAACAACGGATCTGTTAAAGTGCCTTTTAATCGTCAATAACAATATTATCAATATTAAAAGAAAAAAGAAAAAAATGGTATCTATAATTGCAAGACAAAATAATGACTAATATTGTTATAATATTTTGGAACAACATATATAGCTAATTCTAATTAACCAAAAAAAAAAAAAAAAACAACAACCAACCAACCAAAAACAAAACAAAACAAAACAAAATAAACAGAAAAGAATGATAGGGCTAACTTTTGAGTGTCCTCAATTTCTGAACTGATTTATAACTACTAGATACCTGAAGTCATATGTGAACAGTAGCTAAAAGAAAAGGAAGTGAACGAATTGTGCATATAAAAGCATTAAGTATTTCAAGCTTTGAGTTAAATTAACATTGTGTGCTATATAATGTCCAAGGCAACAAAGACAATTTATCTACAGTATAGCTGCTAATTACTCATGACTATGATGATTTCCATCTGTCTTTTAACTATCGTCCCACCTATTTTAATTTCTGTTAGCATTTCTATGCTGCCATTTTAAATAAGGTACCACACTTCAATCTTCAGACTCCACTTTAATACTAATAATTGCATCTACATTAAAAAAGGAAAGACTTTTTTGTCTTAAAAAGTATCAGCAGTCTAAATCAGTTTTGTAAACTACTATCTACATGATAAATTTCAACAAACACATTAAATGCACTATGTTGAATGTTTTACAGAACTTATCAACAGGCATCAAATGGCTCAGGCCCATCCTTCTTAAACCGATATATAAAGAGAACTGATACATAAATGCAGCATCTTTTTATCTGTAATGCTGTATTCTGTGTCAACAGATGATTAAATACTAGATCCAGCCAAGTGTGCAAATTACTATTTAGGACTTAGGTGGAACTGAGGTGTCTCAGAACAATGCCATTGAAAATTCCCCATTCATTATCTGCCAACACCGGAGAAAACCAAACTCAGCAATAATGTGATTCCTAGCCATAGATGCCTAGTACCATTTGATGCCCTAGAAACAGTTGCACAGGGATAGAAAGGCATGACCCAGCATTCATAAGAAACTGGCACTGCTTGATATCGAGCAGCAACTTGATAACCAGATAAGAGACCATAGAGCATTTCAAACAGACATTTATGTCTAAACAACATCATCAAGCCCATATTACCCAGACTGGAGGTGTTTTAACCAGACTTGGAGTTATACATATATCACTAAATGTGAACACTGACATGGGCGTTTGTTGTCTAAACTCCCTATACAGTCAGTGGAAATCTAGGATGCAGTTCAGTAACACACACGTAAGTATTTAACATCAGCTGTTATGTCTCAGGATATTTCTCCTGCCATTCCTTTGCTACTTCGAAAACATGAGCATCTTCTCAGATCCTTTTTTAAATATGCAAGCTGTATTAAGGTGTCTCAGAAGCTATAGGCCACGTCTTATATAGCAGTTGGCACCTATATTTGGACAACTAAAAGGATCCCTGAGGAATCTGGAGAGCTATTTGGCTGAACAAAGGAAGATATCTTTCTTAGGGTGAGATGATGAGCTCCTCTGACTCCAGTGCCTGGACTCTTGGATTAAATCCCTGAATGATATTTGTTTTAGCAGGAATGAACCAATGTAGGTATATTTAGGATGCAAAACCCTGCCTTTAGGATTCAAAAATTCTTCAGGTTATTTTTTAATCATGAAATTGGGTGTCACTCACATGTCAGTCATGGTGTTTTATTTAAAATAACAACCTAATTACTCGATTACAGAACTGGTTAAGAGGTCCTGTCTACTCCTTTTACAGCAGATGTGCCTCTGTGTTTCCATATGCACAAATAAATGTACTAAACTCCAAAAGAATCATTATAGAATGGTTAATGATCAGGAAACTCACATTGATGTAAAGAGATTCATGTTTCAGGACTGATAGATGGATTTTGGTGTTGTTTTGGGGTGGTTTTAATCCATTGACCACTTAAGGCAGCATAAAAAATAATACTAGGAAGATTAGCCAGATAGGAAGTCTAGAATCAAGAAAAGAGTAAGCTTTCAGACTTCAATCTGAGTCTTATGAGGCACAGACTGTTTTTAACAATGTTCTGACTACGGATTCCAATTAGGTTCAGACCTTAAATTGATTTCACTTGAGTAAGAATAAACAACAACCAAAATAAGTAATTAAATATTGATGAATTTTATGTTTGGGTTGTTGTTGTTTTTTTTTTTTTTTTTTTTTTTCTGACACCCATTTGTTACTGCACATTTCTTAATACATATTTCCCAGCTGTTACCTTTGCACTGTTTCTCCATTAAGGAGATGGAGATTAGAGTACTTGCTAATAGAAGTGTGGTTGCAAGACTTCCATTAACTGGAGCATGTACTCCATAGATGTGGACTGCATATCTTATAATTAATAAATATCAAGATGTTGTTACTCATTTTAGAAGATGTTGCCCCTAGTTCTGCATGCTGACTTAATAATTTCAAGGGTCTAAGTGTTACAAATAGCATAAAATAAATCAAAATTTCTTCACAGTTTCAAGAACAGCAAAACAAAATGAGTTTAATTTGAATTATCATAAAAAATGGACAAAACTATGGGTTAAGTAGGAGAAAAACTAAGAGATAATGCAAAGTAGGTGTCATAAATACAGTAAAAAAAAAAAAGGAGAAAGATAGAATGTGATAGCACATAATAAATAGAATATGTGATACAGAACACACATTCAGAGGACTCTGACCTCAACATTCTGTGAATAATCAGTCACAAAATTTATAGTGAGTGCCTAAACCTAATTTCTTTACCTTTAGGATGACAAGGGAAGAAGTAAAATTGCACAGTATCCTAAAGAAAATTCAGAGATCAAAATTAGTGAAATATTTTACACTGGGTGAAGTAAGCAAAAATTATTTCATTTGGTGTTGGTTTTCACACAAATAGATTGCAATATGTTAAATAATTCACATATGAAAGACTAACTTTATGTATTACTAAAATCCATGTTTTCTATTTCTCCTAAAATATCTTCCTCACATTTAACATAGTGAATATTTATAAAGCATAAGAAATTTGAAAACATATACTCAAGCTGGAAATTGCTCTTGTTTTTGTTTGTGTCTGATATAAAGATGAGTCCAGTGTCAGCACTTAACAAATCATGATGATGGAAGTACTGTGAGATTTTTAATGACTGTGGCTGATTAAAGCTTGAAATGACAAATCATGAAAAGAGCAGAGTCCTTGAATTAGGTGGTTATCATTTTGAGTCAGGGGAAAAAAAAAAGACAGAGAGAAACATGCATATAATTAATGAATCTAACTTAACAGACCTCTGAAGGGAACACACTGGAATAAAGATCTGCTGACTATGTGATTCTGGTACCCTTTCTGACAATTTGCAGTACATTATTTTTCATATACAGTATCATAGACTGTCTTCTAAAACTAACAAAAGATGAAACTGTATATCACATCTTGTGATTTGCTAATATTGCTAAGATACCATAGGAAAAAAAAAAAAAGCATGTCAAGTTCATACAATAAACATAAAATTTGTATTTTTTAATGTTGTTGTTCTGTGGGTAAATATGCATAGCACACATATATAGTGTTGTGGTTAACCCAGCAAGCAGCTTGCTAATCGAACCCCCAGTGGTATGGAGAGAGAATTGGAAAAATGTTAAACCTCATGGATTAAGATAAAGGCAGTTTAATAGAACAGAAAGTGAAAATAATAATAACAACAATATCAACAGCAACAACATAAGAATGACAATGATAACAGAATATATAAATCAAGTGATGCACAATGCAATTACTCACCACCTGGTGATCAATCCTCAGACTGTCCCTAAGCAACAGTTCCTCCCAGTCGCTTCCCCCAAAAATATACACTGAGCATGACATCATATTTTATTGGAAATTATTTTGGTCAGTTTGGATTAGCTGTCCTGAATGTGCCCCCTTCCAGCTTCTTGTACATCTGGCATAGCATCAAAATCTGAAAAGTCCTTGACTACTTATCAATAACCAAAACATCAGTGTATGATCAACATTATTCTCATTCTAAATCCAAACCACAGCACTATACCAGCTACTGGGAAGACAATTAACAATTTCCCAGCCTAAACCAGAACATATAGTCAACAGTGAGTAACATACAGCACCAAAAGACATATTTATAGGTTAAAAAACAAAACAAAATACACATAGACACAAAAAACAACAACAAACAAAACAACCCATAAAATGAAACCAAATAAAAAAAAAAAATGGGCAAAGCAAGTAGTAATTTGGTCCAAGTGGAACCTCAATATTAGTTTAAAACCTCAGATCTCTCTGTATATGTTTAATTCCTACAAACAATTGCAAAATATTTTTGAGTAAAGAGTGCAGACTGTTAATTATATTATTGACCAAGAATTAACTCTATATAGTCTATTTGATCTTGATTCTTAGTGTAAGTATTTGTAAACATCACTAGGAATATTTAGGAAACATTTTAAATGAGATAACCTTAGAGAAAAAAATAAAAAAATGATGAGCTTTTCTATTAAAATAAAAATTCTATATTTAAAAAGCAATAAAAAATGCAAAAAAACCAAAAAATCCCAACCACACCAATAACAAAACACGCACACAAAAAAAAAGAAAAAGGGAATGATGAAAAAAAACCTGGAAGTTTTGCAAACAGGAGTTTCTTAGAGAAGTTTTTATAAGTATTGGCCAAACACAGTCTCAGAACGGCTAAATTGGTGAATTGAGACCAGTTGTGGGAAACGGAAAAAAAAAAAAAAAAAGTCAAACCCCTTTCTTTAACTATTTTGGATACCAAGGAACTGTATTTACTTGAGGTTTCAGGGAGAAGCTGTTCTGAATAGGTGTAATCAGTGACACTGCTGCTCCTGCTAAGCTGTCTCTGTCCTAAGGCTGTGTGACATTTTAGAGCATGCCATTTTGATGACTACATTGACAAGAAAATGAAGTTAACAAGATATGCTCAGACTATGCCTACTACTCAAGCTGGACTGAATGTAATTGCCATCAAACAAAACCAAAAGACTGAACGCCTAAAAGAAAAATGTGAATTTCCAGCACAATATTGTTTCAGAAAAGTACATAAATCAAACCTTGAAAAATATATCATACGGGAAAGCATGCTACAAACACACCATTCTTTCTGCTGTTTTGTGTTGTTTCTTTTGGTGATCCAGGACTTAATATGTTGGCTATGCCAATACTGGCCTGATAAGGTGTTCAACTCTATTGTAAGTCCGGGTTTGCTCTTGGAACTCCATTTTTGTAGATGAACAACAAAACAACACTTTGGATGCAACCATTATTCTCAAAATAACCTATTCTCCATTAGTACTATAAATGCTAAGATAATTTTGTTCCACAAAACCTAAACTGACCTTAATCAATTTTTGTCTTCAGCAGTATCACAGAATCACAGAATGTTAGGGATTGGAAGGGACATCAAAAGATCATCTAGTCCAATTCCTCTGCCAGAGCAGGAACACTTCCTTGTGGATCACTGCCCATAAGTTGTAAAACTCCTTTTCATAAAAAATCTAAAAATTTTTTTAAAAGAAACTTAATTTCTCTCATTACAGAATTCCATTGTTTGGATGCTGACAAGCAAGTATCCTGTGGTGAAATATAGAGACTCAAGAAATCTCAGAGAGACTTCTCCATACTGTACGTTTGAATGTTGTAATTAAAGGAAAATCATATGGCAACTAGAATGCTCTTTTCCTATTATAGTAAAACATTTGTTCTCCTGCATGACATATGGCTAACATGCTGGTAACTGACCTGATGATTAAATAGTCATTTATATGTACACTGGCAATATTTAAACCTTTGTAACAAAAGATGCGACAGGTGCAAGGTACATACATATCTGGTGTGACAAAGGCTTACCATCTGTTGGTATAGATATTGGAATACATAGCTATTTTCATCTAGTGATTTGAATAAAAAATATGAAAGAGGAATATTGTTTTCTTAATTGCAGCAGGATTTTTACATTTTTAATTTTTCCTTCCAAATTTATCATAAAGAACCATTTTACTTCTTGTATAGATACAATACATATTTTACATCTATAGTGATTTTACCTGAAATATTTAAAGAGTCTTATAACTCTTGTTGATCTAGAGGCAGAAAATGGAAATAGATGATCTTTAGAGCAGTTATTTTAGAAAAATAATAAATTTAGACTCACAGATATTATTGTTTATCCCTTATTATAAGATATTACTTCTACTTTATATTCAAATACAAACTAACATAAAAAACAATAATAATGCTATATTAAATCTATCAAGAAATATTTATGTAGCAAAATTCATAACAGCAGAAATTCTGTTATCTTACTTCTATGTTGACTATTTTAGCTTTGACTGTTTAAAATGTGCATAGAAATGGCTTCTGTGGAATCAATGGAGTGACTGATGGCTTCTCAGGGTAAGAATGGTAAACATTCAGAAAGAGTAGGAACTACAGGCAAAGAATTCTTTAATCTTTAACATAACCAGTTATTGATAAATACTCTTTGCATATTCAGTGCACATACACTGGACTGGGGAGATCTTCTCTCAGAAACATCAACATGTGCAGTGCTTAATTTATCGGCCTTCTAGTCTTATCCTCTCATCATCCTAGGGCCTGTTAGGAGAACAGAGGTTTGGAGATTTGCTAAGAGTATGCCATTGCTGCCTCACAGCCTACGGGCCTATCTTCTCAGAGAGGACAACAGTGTGAAGCTAGGTTGTATACCTCTTCAGATGAAACCCTTTTATCTGTATTGCCTGCTAGAGGTGATTTGCTCTTGGTTTTGTTTTTGTTTGGTTTTTATTTTGTATAAATTGTCTGAATGATCAGTAAGAGACAAGAACTGCAAACAAGAATTGTGTTCTGTGGCAGAATGTGGGATACGCTCCTGAGAAGCAAATACATCTACACTGCATCTATAAAATTAAATGAAATGAGTTTGCAAGTGGTTTGATAACCGAAAATTGGTACTTGTATCAATTGTCAGTATACTCCTGGATATTTTTTCCATCTGTTAAACCTGTCACTTTCTGGGATCCTGCTGAGCAAATCAATAATGATTCAATTAATAATAAGATCATTCTTTAAGCAATTACGATACTTTTTGAATCTCTTCCTTAAATATCAGTTTCAGCACAGTCACCCAATAATTAATATATACATACGATCTGCAAAATATGTGTCTGGTCTTCCATCCATTTAATATTTTGAATATAAAAGCAAGCTATGGTTACAATAATAAAAAAAAAATAATACACATAAAATAAGTCTTTAAGAGACCTGTATACTAGAGTAGACTTTTTGTAATTCTGTTGTTGTAGTATAATGATGCATTGCTACATGGTGTGTGATAGGGAAATGTCAAGGAGGGTCAAATGTAAGAAAGTGAGCCTTACGACTTTATACACAACAGTGTATCAAGTAGAATCACACAGAATCACAGAATCGACTGGCTTGGAAAAAACCTAAGAGATCATCGAGTCCAACCCTTGGTCCAACTCTAGTCCGTTTACTAGATCATGGCACTAAGTGCCATGTCCAATCTCAGTTTAAAAACCTCCAGGGATGGCAAGTCCACCACATCCCTGGGCAGGCCATTCCAATGCCTGACCACTCTCTCTGTAAAGAATTTCTTTCTAATATTCAGCCTAAATCTCCTCTGGCAGAGTTTAAGCCCATGCCCTCTTGTCCTATTGCTAACTGCCTGGGAGAAGAGACCAATCCCCACCTGGCTATAACTTCCCTTCAGGTAGTTCTAGAGAGTGATGAGGTCACGTCTAAGCCTCCTCTTCTCTAGACTAAACAACCCCAGCTCCCTCAGCCTCTCCCCATAGGTCTTATGTTCAAGTTCCTTCACCAGTCATGTTGCTCTTCTCTGGACCCGCTCCAGCACTTCAATGTCTTTCCTGAACTGAGGGGCCCAGAGCTGAACACAATACTCCAGGTGTGGCCTCACCAATGCAGAGTACAGGGGAAGGATCACTTCCCTTGTCCTGCTGACCACGCTATTTTTGATATAGGACAGGATACTGTTGGCCTTCTTGGCCACCTGGGCACCCTGATGGTTCATGTTGAGCTTCCTGTCAATTAGTACCCTCAGGACCCTTTCTGTCTGACTGCTCTCCAGCCACTCTGCGCCCAGCCAATAAAACAAGTAAACGTTCTATGAAGAATCTTAGGGATCCAATTTCCTCCTGAGAATGTGAAACAAACTCTAATAATATTACTTTTGATATAACTTTATATGTTTGAAAAACAGAATTATTTTTAAAAAGTAAGAGATGGATCCTGTAGAATCTGAGCTAGTTGCTGAACACAACTTCTGTCATCTAGGCTTTCTTTTCCTTTTTAATGTTGACTGCCAGTGAATTCAAGCAAAATGAGTGTTTCAAACAAAAAGAAACAGAAAACAGTAGCTATCAAAGTAAATGTTGAACTCAAGGTCCCTGGATTATCCACTAAAATGTCCTGCTCATCCTCCAGGGCTCCCTACACCCTGTCCGTGGTCCAGGACCCTGTGTCAGCCCTCCAGGGCCATCAACCCCTTTCCCTGTGACACTGCAGCAGGACTAGTGTTCAGCCCCCTATAGCCCTCCCCTGCCCAGCCATGAGCCCTGCTAGTCCAGGCCTACCCATGGGCCCATGTCCCAGCCCAACCTCAGCCTGTTCATATCTCCAGGGAGGACAATGCCCCAGGTTTGGACTGTCTTGGTGTCCCTGTCTGAGGCAGTGGGACAGGCCCTGGCTGCCAGACCCTGCCCTGCCAGACCCCACGGGAGCCCCCTGATGCTCCCAGTATCCTAGTCCACAGGTAGCTCCAACCCTTCCAGTGTCTTGACAATTCAATGAAATATTTCAGAGACTCTCCTCCAGTCTGAGGGATCAGAAAGTCTTCAGCTTCACTTAACTGCCTCCCACAAACTGTTTTATGATGGAGGTCACTGGCTTTCGGGCAGGCTTGACAAGACACCTCCTTTACTTAGAGAGTCTAAGTCCAGCAGATTCTGTTGACTTCAAACATGCCAAACCCCAGCTATGATCAAGATGGTTCCACTGTTACGTTTAGCAAGATTTATATAAAACCTAACACTCAGTAAAATGGTATGCTACTTTGATTAAAACATGAATGAAATTATAAAAAAATGAATACCCTTTGTAGATAGAACTCATAAAAAGCTATGCTGGAGAACGGAAAAGTTCAAAGACTATGTTAAAGAGCCAGAGGAAGAGCTACAGATGTTTTAAAATCCTTTGTTCCTGGATATGGTAAACACAGAAATGCCAAGAATTATTAATATAAGAGCAGAAAATTATTCACATGCCCTACATTTTTTTTCCAGGATTCATGATTTCCCATTACACAATGAAACTAAGTATCCATGTCTGAATTAGTTTGTGTTCATTTGTGACAACAAATTTTTTAAAAGCCCTTGAAATTTGCATAATCTTCTGTAGATCAATGTGCTGCAGATCTGGAATTCATAAACAGAGTGACTTGTGGTCAAGCACTCAAAAGCACTTTAAGAACTTGCCTACTGAACACAAAATCTGATTAGGAGGTTGAGCAGTTCATGTCAAGCTTCTACTTCTTTATGGTGTTAGGAATACAGTGCAGAAAGGTGTAAGAAATATGGGATTGTTTTCTGAATGCTCTGAAGCCAGTTCTTTGCCAGTGATGGAGGGGCGAAGGGAAACACTCTGTTGGATGCACTGCCCACAAATAAGAAAGAAGTGGTTCTGAATGAAAAGGTTGACGGAAACTTTGTTGTAACTGTGATATAAGAGAATGTAAGATCCTTAGGGATTTGAGGAAAGGAAACAGAAGTATAAAATCCCTTGTACCTACTGAATACAAACTTCAGCTTTCTCATGGAACTGGACATAGTTCCATAGTTGGACATAGTGGCATACTGCCCTGAAAGTGCATAAGAGACCTGGCTGAGCTTCCAGGACAACCTCATTAAAGCACTAGAACACTCCTTCTAATACACATAAAACTGAGTAAGCATAGCAGAAAGCCAGCCTGACTGACTTCAATGTGAAAAGGAAGCATATGGAAGATAAAAGTGGACAAAAGGTACCCAAGAGAAATATAGAGAAAATTCCTGGTAATACAGGGATGAAATTTGAAAGGGCAAAGCTCAGCTGAAGTTATCAGTAGTGAAGGATGTGAAGGACAACAAGAAAGGCTTCTCTAGATACATGGCAGCACAAAAGAAGGTCAAGGGAACTGTTTGTCAACCAAGTGATGAAGAAAATCGAAAATGTTGATGTAAACAATGTCTTCTTTGCCTCAGTCTTTAATGATAAGGTCTGCCAACAGGTCTCTGAGGCTTCCATGCCTGATGAAAGAATTCAGACAGAAATTCTGCTTACTATTCAAGAGAAAAAAGGTAGGGACCATTTTGACAAATAGGACATACATAGTTCAATGGTACAAGGTGAGATGTATCTCAGGGTGCTGCTGCATACAATTTTAGTAGCCAGTCTGAAGCCTAAAGCCAGCTCTGCTTCTGAGAGAATAAGGAGGGTAAAGTGAGAAAAGTCATGGGTTGAGATAAAGACAGTTTAATAGGTAAAGCAAAAGCCACACATGCAAACAAAGCAAAACAAGGAATTCATTCACTGCTTCTCATTGCCAGGTAGGTGTTCAGCCATCTCCAGGAAAGCAGGGCTCCATCATGCACGACAGTTACTTGAGAAGACAAATGCCATAACTCTGAATATGCCCCACCTCCTTCTTCCTCCAGCTTTATATACTGAGCATGACATCATATGGTCTGGAATATCCCTTTGGTCAGCTGGGGTCAGCTATCCCAGCTCTGTCCCCTCCCAGCTTCTTGTGCAACCCCAGCCTACTCAGTGGTGACCTAGTGTGAGAAACAGAAAAGGCCTTGGCTTTGCGTAAATAATGCTCAGCAATAACTAAAACATCCTTGTATTATCATCGCTGTTTTCTTACACTTCAGAGAAAGGTGTTCAGTGTTATTGCAAGCCACTGTCAAAATTTTGAAGGTGGTGGAAACCAGGGCAATCTCTAATCTCTGTCAAAAGAGAAAAGTCATGCTGAGCTTCAAAAGGCAAGAAGGAGACTCTCAGAAACTACAGAGCTGAAAGCCATGCTCAGGTTTAAAGTGATTAGAAACAACCGGCATGGATTTACTATGACCAAACTGTGCTTGACCTGCCTGATTGTCTTCCATTATGAGATTTGTGGTTCTGTGGATAAGGCAAAAACAGTGGATGTCATCTGCTTTGATTTTAGCAAGGCTTTGCATAGTATCTTTGTAACCAAATTGGTGAGGTATGCTTTGGATAGATAGTCTCTGGCTAGAAAGGTGCAAAACTGGCTGGAACACCAGATTTTAAGTGTTAGCATTTCAAATTCTGTCAGCTAGTTCTGAGTTGTGCCCTTCAGGGGTCAGTACTAGAGCTGACACAACTTAATATCCACATTAACAACCTGGGTGATGAGGCAGAACTGAGTGGCACCTACTTATGTGCAACAGGACCTTTTTATCCTTCCTTTTCTTTATTTTCCTCCTCTTTTTTCCTTCTTATCCTTACTTTTCCCCACCTTGATCCTTCCACTACACTTCTTAATGAGCTTGCATTGTCCCATGGGCTCCCCTTAAATATCCATACTATTCACGTTCCTATAGTCTACCCCTTTAATCAGATACAAAGCCCAGACTGGCATTCCTTAAAGCTGTGCTTGGTGTTTCTCAGTGGTCCATCAATTAGTACTGTAGAGTTTTGGTCTTTGTTATTTTGTTATTTATCACTTATCAGATTTATGTGTCTGTGTGTCCCTATTGCTTTACCTTATAAAAGATCCTTAGCATAATAATGTTAATGAACCAGAGGCTCTCAAGTCCTTACCACTGGCTACTAGCCCACTGGAGAACAGCTTTTTAGAAAAGGACTTGGGAATCGTAGCAAACAAGAAATCGAATACCAGTCAGCAGTACAACTTTGTGACATATTAGCCAACCACGTAAGTACATAAATAAGAGTGTAGCTTGCAGGTAGAGAGTAGAGATTATTATCAATTATGCAGCACCTGTGTGACCCAAGCCTGTCATTTTGCCTCAGGTCCTGGGCTTGCCAGTACAAAAAAGATATTGACATGCTGGAGGGAGCCCAGAATAGTCACTAAGAAGGTCAGGGGGCTCAGGCATATGATGTGCAGGAGACACTGAGAGAACTCTGTTTATTCAGACAAGTGAAAACTAAAGAGGGACATCTTCAAAAGGATGTGAAAACTAAAGAGGGATATCTTTCAAGACTGCTGTCTTTGAGTACTTAATGTGAGGTCACAGAGAAAATAGACCTATCAGGGGTTCACAGTGAAAGGACAAGAGGTCAAGGCCATAAGTTGCAGCAAGGGGAAAATTATTACTAGGTATCAGAGACAAATTCTCCACAGGGAGTATTTAAGGACTGGAAAAGGTTGCTCAGAGAATCAACTGAACAAAGCACTTAACAGTGTAATCTAACTTTGAAGTTAGCCATGCTTTGTGAAGAGGAATAAACTAGATGACCTCTAGGGGTCCTATCCAACCTAAATCATTATGTGATTCTAATTTAAAGGTCAGTATTGGCCTGAAATAAAGCATTTTAAAGAAAAGAGATCAATATTCAGTATCATTTGTAAGATCTGAAATGCAAACTTTGAATCTGGGTGGAAAATAGCACTCTGATTAAAATTATTTTTTTGCAACCTTCTGCAGAATTTATATCAGGCTGTTATAATATGCTTACAAGGAACACTTTAGAGATCAGTTAGATATGTTCCTTAATTTTACTTGATCTAAGACTGACTTCAAGTGAATGGATTAGAAGACATTCCTCATCCAAGTATATGTGAATCTATAAACTATCCTTAGAAACCCTAAGAAGTGCACAAACTGTCTAGCATGTCCTTTACTGAACCCAAAATAGAGAAGTACTCTTTCTGAGTTCTTATTTCAGCTGTCTGACCCTAAGGGGACAGACATCTGGCATCACAGAGCTCAAGGCAGGTAGAAATAGTTTTCAATAACTGTTGATGAACTTGGAGTCTTTCTGACATGCAGTGATGGGGTAAAATCATCAAACATAAGGTTGAATATTACCTACATATTTTAAAACCCTCCTTTTCTAAAAATAAGGGTATCAACCATAAGTCAAACTTCCAACTTATTTCTGTATCTTTAATTTTGCCCTACTAAATGCATTTTTTTTTCAAAATATATTTCTCAGATTTTTTCCAAATCAACCTGCAGCACAAGTTCTTAGTCTATGGCCCTTGATCTCATGCAGCTTGTAGTCAGTTCAAATGGGCCTTCTTTATCTCAGCTGCATCACACGCTTTGAAGCAGGGAAGCACTGGCATAGAAGCTGGCGCAAGATTTCCTCCTGTCTAGGAACTGGTCAGCAGAAATCCACCAGGGGGATAATATGGCTAAGACTGGCCCTGGTTGGTCTTCCAGGACTTAACTATATCCTCAGTACTTTTCCAAAACGAAAACAGTTTGGAGCCTTTGCGGACTCACTGTTTAATCCCACAGAGAAAGTGCTTTTAAAGCTCCTCTTCTTCTTAGATCTCTGAGGCATATAACATATACCTTCCAGAATTAAGTCATTTGAAAGTTTAAAAGATATTTCAAAATGTCAAGAAGGTCACCATCACCACGAAATTTGTTACGGGAAACAGTAACAAAAGTAATCATGAAACATTATGTAAAATTTCTCTATGAATACACAGACTTGAAAAGTAAGAATGTCCGAATATCCAGCTTCAGGACATTATCACATATTTATCGTCTTCTTTCATGTTTTAATCTGTCACTGATTCTCCTATCTCTGAATTGAAGAGTGCATATTTTTAAGGGTAAAATGTGCGAAAGTTATACCCTCTTCTGATAGGAGAAATTTCTCACATTACTTTGCAGATGTTCTCTTTTAAAAAATATATAAATTACTTTAGTGTTAGGCATATAAAGAATCACCAGCTATAATGCTTTAGTTGTCATGATATCTAGTTATAAAGCTGGAACATCCAAGTATACAGCCTTTGACAGAACTTGATAACAGAAAAAGTAGAAGAATCAACTGAGGCTCTTGGTGGGGTGCATAACTGAGGAAAAAGAAGTTTATAATTATTGCATTCCTGTAACATATGCTGCAATACACATAGTGTAAGTGTATGAAGGTGAGCATGGTGATTGGATTAACTTACAAATAGGTAATAATTTTTATTGAAGGATATCTAAATTACTCATTTCAATATCACATTGCTTTTTAAGCATCTACATAACTAATGAAAAAAATGTTAAAAATTAAGAGGAAGATGAACCAGGATTAAAGTTCAATTTAAATTCTCCAGACCGTCTGTACTACCTACTGCTGCTTTTCACAGCAGACCTCTTTTAGCTGACACAAGGACTTACAGAATTATCATATGAACTATTAGTTTCAGCTGTAATGTCAAACTTCACTAAGTGCTTTAACACAACTCAGATTCCATCTTCACAGTATCATAGTATCACAGTATCACAGTATCACAATATCACAGTATCACAATATCACAGTATCACAGTATCAAAGTATGTTTTGGGATTGTTCCTGCTGCAGCAGGAACACCTAGGTGAGGTCGCACAGGAACATTTCCAGGCGGGTTTTGAATGTCTCCAGAGAAGGAGACTCCACAACCTCCCCGGGCAGCCTGTTCCAGTGCTCTGTCACCCTTACTGAGAAGATGTTTCTTCTCAAATTTAAGTGGAAGCTCTTGTGTTCCAGCTTGATCCCATTACCCCTTGTCCTATCATTGTTTGCCACCGAGAAGAGTCTGGCTCCATCCTCATGGCACTCACCCTTTATATATTTATAAACATTAATAAGGTGACCCCTCAATCTCCTCTTCTCCAAACTAAAGAGACCCAGCTCCCTCAGCCTTTCTTCATAAGGGAGGTGCTCCACTCCCTTAATCATCTTTGTTGCCCTACACTGGACCCTCTCCAGCAGTTCCCTGTCCTTCTGGAACTGAGGGGCCCAGAACTGGACACAATATTCCAGATGTGGTCTCACCAGGGCGGAGTAGAGGGGAAGGAGGACCTCTCTCAATCTACTAACCACTCCTCTTGTAATACACCCCAGGATGCCATTGGCCTTCCTGGCCACAAGGGCACAGTGCTGGCTCATGGTCATCCTGTTGTCCACCAGGACCCCCAGGTCCCTTTCCCCTACACTGCTCTCTAATATGTAATTTCCCAACCTATACTGGAACCTGGGGTTGTTTCTGCCCAGATGCAGGACTCCACACTTTCCCTTGTTAAATTTCATTAGGTTATTCCCCACCCAACTCTCCAGCCTGTCCAGGTCTCGCTGGATGGCAGCACAGCCTTCTGGCGTGTCAGCCACACCTCCCAGCTTAGTGTCATCAGCAGACTTGCTGATAGTACACTCTATTCCCTCGTCTAAATCGTTAATGAATATATTGAATAATATTGGCCCCAGTACTGACCTCTGAGGCACTCCACTAGACACAGGCCTCCAACTAGACTCCGCACCATTGACTACCACTCTCTGGCTTCTCTCCTTAAGCCAGTTTGCTACCCACCTCACTGCTCTATTGTCTAGACCACACCTCTTCAACTTAGCTGTGAGGATGCTGTGGGAGACTGTGTCAGCGGCTTTACTGAAGTCAAGATAGACCACATCCACCTCTCTGCCATCATCCATCCACCTTGTTACATTCTCATAAAAGGCTATGAGGTTGGTCAAGCATGACTTACCCTTGGTAAAGCCATGCTGACTGCCCCTAATAACCCTCTTATCCTTGATATGCCTTGAGATGGCACCAAGGATAAGCTGTTCCATTACTTTCCCAGGGACAGAGGTGAGGCTGACCAGTCTATAATTACCTTGGTCCTCCTTCTTGCCCTTTTTGAAGACTGGAGTGACATTTGCTTTCCTCCAATCCTCTGGCACCTCCCCCGTTTCCCAAGACTTGGCAAAGATGATGGAGAGCGTTCCAGCAATGACTTCAGCCAGCTCCCTCAGCACCCGCAGATGCATCCCATCTGGACTTATGATTTTATGGATGTCCAGACTATTTAACTGCTCCCTAACCCAGTCCTCATCGACTAAAGCAAACTGCTCCATTGACCTGGCTTCATCCGGGGTCTCAGGGGTACAGGGCTCCCCAGGACAGCCTCCTGCAGAGTAGACAGAGACAAAGAAGGCATTCGGTAATTCTGCCTTCTCTGTATCTTCTGCCACCAGGGCACCCACCCCGTTCATCAGTGGGCCTACATTGCCTCTGGTATTAGTTTTATCTGCTATGTATTTGATAAAGTTCTTTTTGCTGTCCTTGACCTCTCTCACCAGCTGTAATTCTAAGGAGGCCTTGGCTATCCTAGCTGCCTTCCTACATCCTCTAACAGCAACCTTATATTCTTCCCAAGTGGCCAGGCCCTGCTTCCATGACCTGTAAACTCGCCTCTTCTGCTTGAGCATACCCAACAGATCCCTCTTCAACCACGCAGGCCTTCTGGCTCCCTTCCTTGACTTCCTTCGTGTGGGGATGTTCTGATCCTGAGCATGGAAGAAGCAATCTCTGAATGCAATCCAGCTATCTTGGGCCCCTTTTCCTTCAAGCAGTCTTGCCCATGGGATTTCCCCCAGCAATCGCTTGAAAAGGCCAAAGTTAGCCCTGCTAAAGTCCAGGGTTGCAATTCTACTTGCTATTCTGTTCCTGCCACGCAAGATGCTGAACTCCACCATCTCATGGTCACTGCAACCCAGGCAGCCCTCAACCTTTACTGCTTTGACCAGACCCTCCTTGTTAGTGAGGATGAGATCCAGCAGTGCACCTCTCCTAGTTGGCTCCTCCACCATCTGCATGAGGAAGTTATCATCAATGCACTGGAGGAATCTCCTGGACTGTGGCTGGCTGGCTGAATGGTCCTTTCTGCAAACATCAGGGAAGTTAAAATCATCCACAACAACCAGAGTCTGTGACTGTGAGACCACTCTCAACTGCCCATAGAAGGCCTCATGAACTTCCTCAGCCTGATCTGGTGGCCTGTAATAGACACCTACAACCTGCCAGCCTGCCCCTTGATCCTGACCCATACGCTCTCAACTCGCTCGTCATCCACTCCTGGGCAGAATTTAGTACATTGTAGTTGCTCCCTCACATAGAGAGCAACTCCACCACCACGCCTGGCTGGCCTGCCTTTCCTGAAAAGGGCATAGCCATCCATGACCACATTCCAGTCATGTGAACTGTCCCACCATGTTTCTGTAATTGCCACCAGATCATAATCTCCCGACCGAACTCAGCATTCTAACTCCTCCTGCTTATTCCCCATGCTGCACGCATTGGTGTACAGGCATTTCAGGGAGCGAGCAGAGCACACCAATCTCTCCCTAGGGGCATAGGAGGCCACCCGGTCCTCATCAGTTTCAGAATGCTGCCCCACTGGGACAAGCCCAGCTACGACCCCATCCCCCTTAGAGCCTAGTTTAAAGCTTTCCAAATGAGCCCAGCTAATTCCTACCCCAGCATCCTTTTGCCCCTGCGAGATAAACCTTTCCCGTGTGACCCTGTCCAGTCTGGTGCCTTATAAAACCAACCATTATCAAAAAATCCAAAGCCCTGCCTGTAGCACCAGTCTTGGAGCCAACCATTTAGAGACTGAATTTTCTATTCCATCCCACATTGTCACTTGAAGATGGAAGGAGTGAAGAGAAGATCACTTGAGCCCCTAAGTCTTTCACCATCCTTCCCAAGACCTTGAAATCGTTCTTCATTCCCCATGAATGTCTCCATCCATGTCTTTCCATTCAGTCCTATATGCATAGATATTATTATAAAAATGGTTCACTTATCTGCAGTGATCTGCGTACATATATACACAAGAACAGTTTGCACATTTAAAACACTTTTTCACAGTAAATAAATCACATGCTGTCCTTTAACCTGATATAGGTAGTAAAAATTAATCTCTTACCTCTTTCTAAGCCAGAACATTGAGAATATTTACTCCAGAAATTTAATACAAATACATCAGCTGGAGAGTCAACTATGCTCTTTTTTATACAGGATAATTTATTACTTTTTTTGTAGTTCTCAGCTAAATCATAAAACTGATAGTGTAAATTCAATGTCACACACACTAGTTTCTGAGAAAAAAATTACAGCCTTCCGGCTCCTAATTAAGTAGAATTATGTGGGAATGAATAGAGAGTTAAAATATCAAGCAATCAACCAACCTAAACAAAACAAAAACACTTTAGGAAATAAGATTTAAGAAGGTGACTGAGATCATCTCAGTCAGCAAGGTACACAGCAGTAGAAAACAGCAAGTTCTGGGATGGAGCTCTATATTGAGGTGGACAGGTGTATTTTTTGTCATTGCTTTTTTGTTGTTGTTTATTGGCTTGGATTTTGTTTTTATTTGTTTGTTAGTTCATTTTTATGATCAGCAAAATAAAGGCCTGTTCTATCTCCTATGTTTGTTTTACTGCAGTATAGCATAGCATAGCAAATATCTGTTTACTTAATGATAATTCTATTCATAAACAGAAACAATCAGAAGCTTGCTGTCAGCATATCTTCAATTATGATTTTATTTTATGTTTATATTCGATTTGGATTAAAAACATCACGTGGAACTCCAGGCTTGAGATTGAGGCTAGTGCTTCAGATCTGCAAAATGGAAGTATCCCAAAACCAAAGAATATTTGTTTATTGTGTACTACTCCTGTGAGGATGGTTCTTTAGGAAAAGCACTTATGGGCACTAAAAAAAAAAAAAAAATATGTATTTTTTCTTCACCCTCAAAGATAAATACAAAGTACATGTCTATAAATTTACCCTAAGTAAAATAAGACCATAGAAAGGTAGATAGAACTGAGGCACACTACCTTTATACTCTTCTAGGACAGAAGTTATGAGACAATTGGACCTAGAGATGGCAATTTGTATGCCTGAGATATTTTGGAAAAGCTAACAGAAACAATGATGATGAAATGACAGAAAATTTTCATAACACAAATTTATTTAAACAATTATGAGGTTTGGAATTCCTCTAGGCTATTCATTAATGGAAAACTACCTAGAATGACACTGAATGTCAATTAATTACATAGGCCATGAGTAGAAAATCAGTCTTTATGGTTATAATCAAAACAGAGACAAGAGATGAACCAAACCTTCTGTGGCAGGTGGAAAATTATCACTGAAGTACTAAAAACAGTTCTCAGGTATGTTACATTTTTCCTGTATCTTCAGGTATTGGGTTAATCCTGAAAAGTCTCATGTATCAGTGGTCTGATCTGGTCTAAAAGTTCTATATGTTGTCTTCTTGTAAATCAGAATATATCCCCTGAATTAAGCAGCATACATGTATATATATATATATATATATATATATATATATATATAAGTCATTATATTAATTTTGGGAGTGCCATATTTAATTCCCTGAACATCTGGCATAATGATTATGTATACAGTATTGAAAAGTAGAGAATAATTTCCTTCATCTCCTCCTCTTCCTTTTAAAATCACTTTTGTTGTAAACTTCTAAGAAATCAAGTACACTTAAGAATTATTTTAATGCCTATTAGCAGTATCTGAAAAACTATCATTTTATCATATTCTAGTTACTGTAGATACAGTAGGAATACTATGTAATACTAGTAATACTATGTAATACTATGTAAATACTAGTAGGAATGCTATGTAATTGCTTTATTTAGTATGAATGAAAAAAAAAAATATTATGTTGCTTTTTCTATCACCATAAAAAAATATTTCACCTCAGTGTACTTTTGTGAGAAAACTCAACAAGTGAAAACGCTTTGAAGGCAGTTTTCCTAATCAGATTTTTATGAAGAGATATCCTTCATTGCTCAACTTAACAGGGCAGTTGAATGCCAACTGGTAACAGAAGTTCCTCTGAAGAAAAAAAATATCGATCATACTTGTCATTAAAAAAGAAGTAAAAAGTATATGAATGAATGAATGAATGAATGAAGTTTTGTTTTGAGCCAAGGATTTTTTTAAACAGAAATACTGATTTATGCAACCATCAGGTTTGAATGCATGCAACACAACTTTCTCAGATTGAATTGCATTGATTTTCTATAACAATGTCAAGTATTCAATGCATCACAGCAGCTGTGAGACTGAAATAAATAATCCCTTCAGAAAGTGATTCTTCTCTTTTTAAATACATAGGTGAACATCTTGTTCTCCTGCTCCCTTGCTCTGTACTAGCTTAGGCTGTAAGCTTGAAGAACTTCCTAATTCCCTGTCTTCATTTTCATTTAGGATAACATGCTTTGTTTTTCTTATGACCTTCTTTATGCTCTTGCCTCTGGGACAAGTTGTTAGAACTGTATGCCATTCTGTTTATGAAATGTGAAGAGATGTAAAGAACAAAATAAATGTCAGCAAATTTGGCTTTGAATAGTCAGTAGTTAGATGTGATATTGGCAGAAGATGAGTAGCACAAAAATAGGCTTGAAAGATGCTATTTCACATGTAAGAATCATATTTGAAAGATGCAGCAGACTTTTAACACATACTGCATACACAAATTAATGTTTCTAATGAAATCTGCAGTGTTTCTGATAACACTGTCAGTCATAATAACTTTTCTGATATTGTTAGTTCTGATTATTTGAGCTTAATATTTATAGCCCAGGACTGTCATTTACAAATTTGAGTTTGACAGGATTTGTACTCTACACTAAATCTATCATTTATTTTGTTATTGATTTGTTAGTCATTTATTATTCTTTTTCATACATATGATTTAAAGTTGTTAAGTAGTTTAAATTGCACTAGAACATTCATTTTAGGCACCTTCACATGTTATTTCGGAACACTAATCATGAACATAACGCCACACTATTGCTTATAAGAAATGACATACAGTTTTCAGTTGAGTGTTTTCATGTAAAAATCCTCAAAGTATTTAACAGATATGCAACTTGGTTGATTTGAAATATATAATGTATGCTTTTCAGATGATGTTGAATAAAATAAAAAATCCAACTGGTTTGCAAGTAGAAAGAAATGTAATGTAGAGGATTGGATTATCTTCTTACCCTCTTATTCAAGAACAAAAGAAGAATCAGTTCCTCTCCATTTTTGTGTAAATGATTTCCTGTTATATCAAGGAGTTGCAATGTCTCTTCAGCAGTTTCTGCAACTGCAAGTAGGCCTTTTATTATAACTGGCAATAGCGGGTCAATACTGATACTCATCAGTAATCATAATGGGTTGATATTTGTACCTAATACTGAATTTATACAACCATGGGACCGACTGTTTCCCCTTGTTCTGTACTCTTGTGCCCTCTTAACAGCTTCAAACAAGCAAGCCCGATTTGAAAGGGATGAACACTGAAAATGTAGTGTAAAAGAGATTGTTAACTTATTTACTCCATCCATTTTATGCATCTTGCTTCTGAGATTTTAAGTAAGTAAATGTTCCTATTATTCTTACACGCAGGAAATAATGACAGACATATTCAGTGGGATATTTGAGCAGAGGCATAGGTTGGGTGTTTTGATTCATCTCCTACAACACTTGTCTCCATTTATTTTAAAGAAAGCCCATGGCAACTATGTTCTTCGATGTCTGAAGTATGACAATTTGAATCCTGTCCTTTTATCATCTTCCTCTGACTTTTAGGGTGGTTTAAAGTAGGCAAGGAAGTCTGGTTACAACCAGACTATTAGCTGAATGTGGTTTCCAGTACCAGACCTGTTCTTTTTCAGTTGCTGGATCTTTGTCAGTACCTACCTGCTTTGCTGTCACCCTCAGCTCCTGACTTGCATTGCCTTGTGGAGTAACCCACTTCTGCTGCTCCCTGACACATATAGCATCATCTCTTTCACATTGAGATGTCCTCTTGTCCCTGCCAGATGGATGTGAGGCTGCTTTGGCTCTGTGTCCCTAGGTTCAGCCAGTAGTGAGTCTGAGCATATATTCCTGATTCACAAACAAACACAGCTGGTCACACAGATCAAAACAGCAGTCACATAAACATGAACAGCACACCCACATCTTCTCCACCTTTTCAGCTGATCAGGTTTAAAGTCGATTTGTGGTATATGCACAGGCATATCGTGGTTCTCTCCAGCAGCTTGGCGCTATAGCCTTGTCTCCTGTATTTGCTTGAACCCAGACCTATAGGACATCAGACCTGTGGTCTGTCTCTCTGTGTGTTGTCACTCACACCCCTTATTCTACTAAATGGCTAGTCCAGCATGAATTTCACTAGTGTCTCATGCACATATACACAGAGAAGGGAGAGCACACACATAGAAAAAAGGAACAGAGCAACATAAGACATACTGCAGTGATCAGGCAGAGGATTTTTTTGGACAAGTCCAGTGACCAACAGATTGCTTATACACAAACAGTGATTTTAAGCCCCTCTCCCTCTTCCACCCACCATTGGTTACTTCCAATCCACTTTCATTCCTGTCTTTGACCTCTTCCTTAAACATCCCATAGTGAATTCCATACATTTCCACAATCCTCTTTAAATACCCCATGTTAAGTTTTATACAAACCCCAGTGTATTTCTTTTGACACAAAATTGTCTTCTCCCTGCATCCTATTGGAAGTCCTATTGTACTTTAGACAATAACCCCATTTTGCATGGTTTTGTGGGTGTCCCGTCCCAACAGATGGGATGAGGGATGAGTTAACTCTGAATGCGACATGTGCCCTGACTCAACAGATGAGATCAGGTGTGAGTTAACTCTGGGTAATTCTGTGCGGCAATGCGAATTGAATGACAGACAATCACTCCGGGGGTTCAATCATGAATTTACTAAAAGCACATGGTGGTATACAAATTACAGCAATCAGTGACTTGGCAAAAGTTTGTTTCAGTACCACAAAACTTATCAATACATTGACAGCAAAAACCCTTCTAAAAACAATGGATTGGCAACAATTAATAAACTGTAATGCAAAACTTAAAACTTAACAAGACTTTAGCATCAGAACTTACAATGATATTACTTTATATGTTTAAGGAAAAGGAAGAGAGAGAAGAGGAAAACTAAGATATCGAAAAGAGAAAGGGAGAGAGAGAGAGACAGAGAGGGAGAGTAAGATATCATCGCTCCACAGGTACATCGGTCCTGCGACGACCTCTGGAAGGGGGGACGCGTTGAAGATTCACACGCCGCCAACCTGTATCGTACATGAGGTTGTTTTATAACCCAGTTCATTTACACGCGAGATAGGAGAAGGCGGTTCGTCTCCTCCCTCTGCTCACTCTTCATGCTAATTAGATGGGTCTGGGGTCTTCAAACTAGGGGAAAGTTCACGGTATTGACCAGAAGTGAGTTGTCTTGCCTGTCAGGGGTAGCTGTTGGTTCGTGGTTTCTTCTGGTAGTTGGTTGTCCGACAGATGGTTCATCTCTCTCATCCCAATTAGGCCATGAGGCCTTTCACAGCAACACTGTTAATTGTCCTTGTCTTCCAACGTGTCTGCCTTCATGGCCATAAAACTTTGGGAAAGATAAGATGAGGTGTCATCTATCTCTTCCTCCCAAAGTAACAAAAACCAGACATTTAAGGCATAACAAGGTCTTTGTTCTGCTAAGCATGGGGGGAGTGCTTCAAGGTTGTCACAGTGGGGAATTTCTTTTGCTGACTCACTTTGGTGTGCTTCACACCAGGGAAAATGATGTAAAAGTTGTCTTTTAATAGCCTTAGGAGTATCTGAGTCAGTGTACTCTTTCACTCACTATGTTACCAGGGTTCCTTTATCTGTCATCGTTCCTCTGATCCTTTCCATGTTTTTGTTCAATGTGATTAAGCTATAGTGAGATAACTTAACTGTAAGCACACCAAATAAAGGAACTCCCCACCCTCACTTTTTTTTTCCTGCCATACTTTATGAGCATTCAGCAGACATCTCATAGGTTTTGATGCTTTTTAAAAAAAAGTTGCACAACCTTTTTGCCAAATTCTTGAGAAATTAAGTTGACTTGTCATATATAACAACAGTCAGAAGTCAGTTAAAGGAATACACCTGGAAGGAAAATACCCTTGATACATATTCATATTTCTGTCTAAAATACACCACAGATGATGTGGCTGCAGATGCTGTCTTTGTTGTCAATGACAAAGCCATTAACTTGAATGATATTAATATGTGGTTAGTAACCATTTCAAGTAGGTGATTGACCAAAACCCATTATACACCCCTGAATGCCATCATGCACAATTGTTTTCAAACAAGTAGATTGGGTTTTAAAGACAAAATAGATGACTGAAAAAAATGTCAAACAAATGTAAAAAGTCAAGATATGATCAAACAAAATATCATATTATTAAATCTTGAGTAGAAGATCTTGTAATACCTCATCAACATTATGTGATTATCTATAATAAGATCCCTATCAGTATAACATTTAATAGGTATTATACTTTTACCACCAATTTCCCATAATTTGATTTTTATTCCAAATGATTTTTATTAATAATATATAGAAATATTTTCAAGAATGTCATGTAGTTCTGTAATTAATTTTCCTGAAATATTTGTTCATGGAAGTTGTCAATTTTCAGAAAATTACAGTATTGCAATAATTAGCTAACAATTATATTCCTTCAAAAACTCTTCGTCACTAAAAAAAAAAAAAATCTTGTGAAATATTATAGCTGGAATAATCAAGAGATACTGGTAAATATTGATAGGTTAGCTGTTTGTTTTAAATATCATTGTTCTGAACTATCCTTCCTTCCATATTTTAATATGATTTGCACTAATATGCAAAAAAGAAAATAAACAAGTATAGCTTCTTTGATATACTGCATCAGTTGTAAAGTTTCATTTAAACATTTTTAATTATAGCAATAACTTTATCAGGTAGCTTCTATATTTTTGTTGCCAATATTATTAGGGTGTGTCAAACAAGTTAGGAGGAAAGGTCCACAGGGAAACTAAGCTTGAAAACACAGGCATCACATTTTTTTCTTTTGCAATTTTGATTTTCTCTAATAAAAGTATATTTTGAATGAAAAAGAATAATTAATAAATGCTCCCTTTTAGTAAAACTGAAAGCATAGACAATATCACCTCTTTTGTCACAGCATTTGCTGAACTTTCTCACTTTTATAGAAGACTTGAAAATCTACTTGAAAAAATAGAGTGGAAATGTTCTCATTTTTCTTTTTAGGGCAAGATAGACACTTTCAATGTCAGTGACTTAAAGGGCAGAATTCAGGGTTGGTGTTATATTATGTTAAGTGCACGTGGGAGGCAGAAAGATAATGAAGTTGAATTTGCTGGATACGTGGATATGTTTTCAGCCTGGCTTATAAATTACATTCTTCAAATTGAGATTATACATAAACTATTTCTTTCTTGTTTCTTTTTGTTGAAGTCTTTTTTTTTTTTTTTTCTCTATATGTATCTTTAACTTATTGAAGGTAAGTAAATAACTTTTTACTAGCTGAAACTTATTACAATTAACCAGGTCATTAAAGTCCTCAGAGAATAATGGTATGGAAAGGAGGATTTGAAAAAAATAATAAAGAAAAGCAAAGATAGTTTGCATTAAAAGCATACCGGTACTAATGGTGACCAGTTGATGCCTTTGAAAAGTAAATTTTATATCTTTTCAAGATATTAGCAGTGATTCTAATCTCAAAGAATGCACTACAGCTGTGAAATAATTTAAAGTAGTGATCTTAAAGTAAAATTTTGACACATTTTCCACAGCTTCATAGTAACAAAAGATAGTTGCACGCCTGCTTAGACACTATGGATGCACATTGTTTTTCTGTTTATTTTCCTACAGAGTTATCATGTTTTTTGTTAAAGCAACTGATTTAGGTGGGAGAAAAATCCTAAGGTCTTCATAGTCCTGTAGGAAGACTTAGATCTTAAAGTCATGGAATGAGGGTCTTTATAAAGTATCCTATTCAGTAAATGTCACACAAAGTTTTTTGTACATCCCTTATTATAAAATAGGTATATATTTGGTTCAATGTTTACTTTATTTCTATATTTAAATGCACATATATAAGACTCCAGACACAAAGTCTGTACTTTCACATGTTAAATTGGAGAAAGCTCTTGAAACTTTGAAAAGGTCTGATGTCAATTGATTTTTGGTCTGGTGGGAATGAAAAAGCAGAAGGTAAGTGCTGAAAAAAAATTAATAAAACCATGTCTCAAAAATTATCGATGAAAAGGTGGTAGAACCAGAAGCAGAAGAGAGGCAGGAGCACTAGGGTCTTGGGCACAACTGATCACTCTGCGTCTTGCTTGAGAAGATTGCTGATCCTATCAGAATCTGCAGGCACTTTGCAGTCTCCAGCTTCCAAAACTGCTTTAGCTACATACTAATTCTGTATCACAGCAAGCTAACTCTATGTGAAACACATGCTAGCTCTCTTTTCCCTGGCTTCCATCCAAAGAAAAACCCACCTGCATGTCCCAATAGCAGGTGCTCCGATCTATACTGGGTGCCAGTCTACAAAGCAGGACACTGTAACAGATTATACAACCATGAAAAAGAATGTCTAGACAGAGTCTGAAGGACTTTTTACCTTCAGCATGAATCACAGTTGTTTCACTTCAGTTTTTATTCAGAGTTTGGGAAGTATGGGAACAGAAGCCATAAACAGCTTCCTCATTTTCTCTGCCTTGTGTAAGAAAGCAAGGAAGACATAAATGTTTATACTACGTATAATCCTTTGACAGCAACAGTAACTGGGCTGTAATCATAATCCAATATCATAGATAATAGCTATTCAGACATCTTTTTAACCATGAAAATTAGTGTTTAAGTAAGCTAGACTTCTTAGGAGTGCCAGAATTATTAAAATCTTATTTTCAAAAGTTTTCTATAATTTCTTTTTTTTCCCAATGCATTTTCACTCATGATATCCCTGTGTTTACCTCTGTGCCTAGCCTGAGTGCTGGACTGTCTGTATGCATGCTGCTGTCTGTTCATCACACATACGCTGACTGTCAAGTTGTGCCTGACAGCTTTTCAAAGGAGACATTACAGTTTGGGTATTTTTCCACTGTTTGGTCATGGATTTTTATGAAACACGTTTTGACACTTTAACATTTCTCTCATGTTTAGCAGAAATGAGGTGAAAAGTTAGAGAGATAAACAGACTTAGATAGAGGAAAAAAAAATCACATATCTTTCTTCAGGAGACCAGGTTGAAAGAAGATAATTTGAGAAAGAGAGCTCATCATTTTCTATCTATTTACAAACCTCAAAAATCATAGATGTAAAAGACAGTAAAAAGCTATTAGGTGTATTTACTTCCCTTCCATACTTTCTATGTCAATAGTAATTGCTCAGGAGGATGAAGATTATAGGAAATCCTCAGAGGTCTGGCTGACTACATGAGTGTGTAGCAGACACATTTTGTCTTGGAAATTAATTCTAACTTATTTTCCGTACAGAACCCCAGTGTGTACTATTTGATAACAAGAATATTTTCTTTCTGATTGCAGAAAAACTTTTTTTCCCAAAGTCTCCTCTGCATTGACACAACCATTTGCAGTCTTCTTTCTCTCCTTCTTCTTTATGCGAATGTACTCCTTAGGATCACTCTTATCAGCCCCTGGGCAGATGATCAGTAGTTGATGCAAGAAGCATAGAGGACATATCAGGAAGCCGTAGCATCTGAAAACTGAAACAATGCTTCACCTCTTCTTCACACATAGATCCCTTTTGTCACAATGAGATAACTAATGGCACAGGTCAAGCAGCTTCCCGTTATATAAGGAGTAACAACAAGATTATGAAGTTTGCATGGTTCACATGGGGTCAGGATGAATGCTAGAAGTTCCAAATGGATGTCTAAGACTGGCCATCTGCCCAAGATACCCAGTGCAATTACAGTGCAATATGGAGGCATGGAAAGTTATCAGCAAATGCCATATGTGTCGAAACCATGAATAGAAACAAAACACTTCCAGCTAGGGCATCCTTATTGAAGTGACCCTCGGTAGCATCTGACAGTTCAGTTTGGCTACAGGTACAACCTATGAAGTCTACTTCTTCCACCCTTGAAAAATGTAATAAAAGAATGGAAATTTTTCCTCATTGTTTCTTACTCTTTCATATCCAGAGGTTATCCAAACAGACTGAGGCAAAATATAAATTAGCCAGCATCTCAGTCAGGTCAGGTTTTTCCATTGTTTCTCTATTTTGCTGAAATTACTGTGATTACTGATACCTGGCACTCTTTTTTCAGTTTCTAATCAGATGTAGTACAAAAGAGTAACAGAGAGAAAAAAATAACACAAAGATACCACCCAATTTATAGTTTGGATAGTTAACTTTGCCAATATCATACTACAAATCATTACTTTCCTATCAATAGATAAACAAATAATTATTATGAGAAAAATAACCTTTAAGCCATATTACTTATAGAAAGAAAAAAATAAAGTCATGTTTTTCATGTTTATACATAACCTTCCCTCAGAAATATCCAATTTCTCGTAGTCTCCAATGATAAGAAAAAGGTATAATTACCAGATATGAACTTTGATCTGTTTCTCTGTCCTTCTAAATTTCATACATTCTTTGTATATGGTAGCAATTACATCATTTGTAGTATCATAAAAATTGAAAGAACCTAGGGCAAAACTAAATAAGAAATGTGAGTCTATATGTTTAATGAATTTAACTTCTTTACTAGAAGAAACAATTTTAGAAATAAATTATGGCATTTATTTTTGATAGCTGAATAGACAAACCTTTAAGGAACTGTTAAATTATTTCAGGAGAATACAACAGATGATCTATCCTTGAGTTAGGCACTGAAGAAATAGCTTTAAAAAGTAAGTCCTTATTTATACAATGATGGTCAGCTATAGACTTGGAACTTTTTCTGGGAAGATTACAAGTACTTTCAGTATCTTAGACTGTCTCATATTAAAGACCCAGAAATATATTCTTAAAACATATTCTTAAAACTATATTCTTAGTGTCTTTAATACAATATGGCCAAGGCGAAGAGTGACATGCTTTCAGGCCCTTAATCCAAAGGATAATTTTATCTTTAAAAATTGAATAAAAAATAAAAATAATTCAAGCATAAGAAACTAGTACTCTCAGTTCCCAGAATGGTGTAATCACTGGGCTACACAATCAGAGACCTCTTTTGTTTCTTTGTCTCTGAATTTGCAGTGCTCTAGCAGTATAAGATGAAGTTATTTGAAATTCCTGAATTCCCATACACATACAATTAGGCATCATTCTTGAATGCACGCTACCGTTGCCACTGGAACTTCTTTTCTTGATTCTCTTTACAAGGAGGAACAAAATCAGAGTTTAATAGAGCAAAATTTTTGACATCTACCTTAAGAGTGAGGTGAATAGCACCTAAAAGTAAACATTACTTTCCACTAATTATAAATATTTCAGATTAGTAGAGATTAATTTCATTAGGATTTCATGTTCCCACCAAAATATTTGTTGAGGGTTTAGATTGCGGGGTGACAATAAAACCCTGGCAGATGTATTGTTAACCTCCTCTCCCCACCACTTCCCCCTTTTGCCCCTCCCTCTCCCCCCTTCCCACTAAGGACAGGCGATCGGGAGGGAAAGAAGGACAAAAAGAAGAGAGTTGGAAAAATTAAAGATGTTTTACTAATGCTACTAATAAGAATAGAGAAAATAATACAAAATATACAAAACCAATCTTGAAAGTCTCAGCAACTGCAGAGCTGGCACCTGAAGTCCTGGATTGGACTCTGCAGCCAACCGGAGCTGGATTCAGTCTCTCACTAGGCCTCAGTTCGCAGGGACAACTAGCAAGGTCCTCTCCTAATGTCAGCCATAGGGAAAAAGGGACAAGATCCTTGTGATCTCCCACTTTTATATGAAGTATTCACGTGGATGGAATGTTATACACAGTTGGTCAGTTTCTTGGTTACCAGTTTCTCATTGCCCCTCTCGTGAGATGTCCATCTCTGCTTATCAATAAGTTTGCATTCCATTGCTAGATTTACCAAAACATGTATCTAGTTCTCCAGGAAAATACAGCTAATATGAAGGCTTTAGCTGACAGGCAAATTCACTAAAAGAGAAACTTGTTTTTTAACAAAACCAGGACAATATTGAACATAAAATGCTAAATTACTCCACTTTGTTCAAGCAGAAAGTAGACTTCAATATATTGCCAATAGTCAAACCAGGGGAAAACATTGTCTGTTCTATAAAGTCTTCTGTATCCAATGGTAATTTTCTAAGAATGATTGTTGGATCCACTGAAAAGAAGATATTTGGAGAAATACCTGATTTGCTGTTCTTAGTGGGGCTTAATGATGAATTAGATGCCCACTTGTTGAGCAGTGACCAAGACTCATGTGACTCTCAGTATGCTCAGAAGGTCTGCTCTAGATAATGATGGAATCCTGAGCTGACTGCAATTCTATAGGGTGAGATATTTTGAACAACGCATATAGATGACCAGGTAACTTTGCCAATACAGATGTTCACTAAATCTACTACTACATCCTTCATTCTACTGAGTTAATTACTCACAGTTCTATGTTTCCTTATTCATAAAAATAATTAACACCAAGTAGGAGCATCACAAATCAGTCTCCAGCAGGCAAAGACACTCCTGTAACACTGTTTCTTTCCATGGTAATGATGTCTGCTATCTAGCAAAAAACAAGGAAGGGATAAATTGAAATTATAAACTACCTCTTTACCTTCATAAAAGTGTATGCGTAAGTAACACTCATACAAGTGAGACATCATCTTGGATTCATATACTCACTGTTTGACACATGGACATATGTACCCTGGCCTCTTTTTGCTTTTTACTCTGTTGGTAACATAGAGGATCTGTGACCCTAAATTTAAGCTAGGATTATGGTTGGTATCTCTTGACAAATTTGTTCACAGTTCTTCAGGCATTTATGCTGATTCAACACCATGTAAAATTGGCATATATCCAGATCTCTGCAGAGACTGCAGTTATGCTGATCTTATGAAATGTCTTTATTTTGTGCAAAGAAAGGGATCTGGGTATTAGAGCAAAACTCAATTTCATGTATAAAACTAAATCCGGATTTGAAAGAAAAAGGTGTGCTTAGATCCTTCACTACTATAAATCTAGAGTAATTCCACAGATTTGATGGCTTTTTGAAGCAGATATACACAAAATCAAAAACACCACCTGGAAAACAAAAGGTAGAAGGGTCTGATTCTGATTAAATATATATATATAAATATTACTATGGTATTGATAATTCCAAATTTACACTGGTGTTAAACTGTTAGAGGACTAGAACAAAAACTTTCATGAGAAAAGAAGGCTTAGGGGAGACCTCATCACCGTGTTCCAGCATTTAAAGTGTGGCTACAAAGGAAGATGGAGACTCACTTTTTACAAGGAGTCACATGGAAAAGATCGTAATGGATACAAGTTACTTCTGGAGACATTCCGATTGGACACAAGAGGGAGATTTTTCAGGATGAGAACAATCATCCATTGGAATAATATCCCCAGGAAAGTGGCAGATTCCCCAGCACTGGTCGTGTTTAAGATGCAGCTGACAGGATGATGGGCCATCTTGTCCAGACAATGATTTTGCCAAGAAAGGTTGGACCAGGTGATCCTTGTGGTCACTTCCAACATGGTATTCAACAATTATGTGATCTGTTGTATTACTTATAACTCCACAGACACCAGCAAGTATTACACTCCAAAAAAGGCAGAAAAAACAAACAAAAAACCAAACAAACAAGATTTGCAGATTTCCCTGGTACAGTTTTAGCAAATATTGACTAAAATATCTAATGTTGTAGTTTTGATATTTTTTTACCTTTAAGAAGTAAAATCAAGTTTCAGTATGCAGAACAAAAATTTGAAAATAAATTACATAATTTCCCTTTGATTTTCTGGTAGTATTTTATGAGTTGTTCCTGAAGCTGAAATAATTTGAACAACAGCAAAAAAAAAATCTCTCCTCATTTATATCGATATAAGTCAGATTTAATTCTTAAGTAAGATTCCTTGGTAAGATCTATCTAGATCCATAAGATCAAGCTCAATTATGCCTTTCAGATGTACTTCTAGTAATTTTAAAACTTGTTGCTTTTAAAATCACTGACTGTAGGAACAATAAAATCAGATTCAATGGCAACTTGGCAGCTCAGCAAGTGCAGTATGATATTTTCCTTGGAGCTGCAGGATACCTATGAACATTTGAAAATGTGTTTTGAAATGTGCCAAATAGTTTTATTTAATATGGACACTTCAGAAAAAGAAGAACTGATCAGCATGTGGGCATTACAGGCATTGCATTGCTCTGACACATTCTAGCAGCGTGAGACTTGAAAGAGTTATTTTATTAAATTTCTGATTAAATGTCTGAATGCTTGTGGAGAATGAAAAGTAGGACTGCCATAAATAATAGTGGAACAAACTGAATACATTTAATTCACACAAATATTTGGAAATCTCTTCTTGACCAGCTCTAATCATAGTGGGCATTTCTGTTAGAAACCCTAAATGCATTTGCTTATAAAAAGCATTTATTAAAATTGTGAGCAATGAACACCTTGTTTATCGTGTTCTGTGTCAAGAATAAAATATGAGCAGAAAAAAAGTGTCTAATTTGAACATTTCAAGGAGACACAATGTCCCCAGTATTAGGTTTGCACTGAGAATTGTACAATGCGCCATGTTGTAAATACTACATTTCAGCTTGGTTTTGGGTCCAATTCTGTTAATATTATAGATAACTATTAATTTGTACATATGGCTGTAGTAGATCAGTCCAGTTTAATTCACTAAATTATACTGAATAAAAGCAGAAAGGGAAAGATTACAGGCCAGCTCGTCCTGCCAGCTGGGAGCTGTAAAAGCGCAGTGGTGTGATTTAACCCCAGAAGGCAGCTCAGCACCTCACCGACACTCGCTCACTCTCTGCAGGGGTTAGGGTTAGAGAATCAGCAGGGTAACAACAAGATAGAAGGATGACCAGAAAAATACAAAATTCTGATACAGGAACTGATGAGAGTATCCAAAAATGATGAACTTCCTAATCTGTCCTTGTGTGATAATGAAGCAATTGGTAAAAAATATCTCCTTTACATTGTTTTAATATGTCTTCTCATTTTCAACTTTATATGCAGCATTTAGGAAAGACAGTGTGACTAAATCAACAACAGGATTTAGGAATCTTGTGGAAAATTTCAAGCGAAACTAAGAAGTTCAAAAACCTGACCTTAGGTCCTGAAAACAGTTGCTTATTTTAAAACTAACTTCACAGAATCAAAATGCTGCAGACATATTATTTTTATAATTATTTATTTAACTAAAATTCCCCTACTCCCTGCATTTTTCCACTTCTGTGAATACCTACATTCTGCATTTCTTGTTTGTCTTTCATTCTGTATGATTGCTGTAACTTGTCCAATTTGCTGCTTTACACTACAATCTAGTACCTGCTTTGAGAATAAATATGTGGACCAAGGTGCTAAAAAAATGTAACAGTACTAAGCATTTTACATACAAAGCAAGCTAATTGATAAAAAACATTTTAAATTCAGAATTCAGAGTTAAATCACTGCTCTGCAATGCAGGAGAGAATTGAGGTATCCAGATGGTAATTTTCTGCCCTTTAGTTAAATTTAAGCTGGCAGATTCTCCTTCTAAAGGCCTTTAAAGGACTTTGTTTTCTTCTTAAACAGAAATACTTACATTATGCAGATAGTTTTACCAAGTCTAATTTTATAAATCCTGTTTAACTTTAGTACACCGGATCTTACTACTAATCTCATATTTTAAAGGAAAATTCTTAACTCTGAGAGTAAAAGTTGTTCTGAAGTCAGGGTGGGTCAGGCCCTCATGCTGAAGCAGCCCCCCTTACTACAGCATTATTAAAAAGGTTGTTTGGATCAAAAAGTGAGTCTCACCCTGAAAATGTTCCTTTAGCTTATTATGTTAAGGATTTGCAATTGTGAAGGAAGAACAATGGTTTCTATTCCCTGGAGCTGTTGGAGGTGTTAACTGTTTATAAGATCCCTTAACAGGAACAATACACAATCTGAATATTTCTTACATTTATGACCACAGAGTTTCTATTGGCAAAATAGAAACTATTTTATCTCTATTTTACAACCATAATACTGGAAGTCTCCTTTGATTCTTCTGAAGATGCAGGTTTCATGTGTATTTTGATTTACAGTTTTCCTATCAATATACTAATCTCTCTTATGGAAACAGAGATACATTATTATGTTGGCCAATTGCCCAAACCTGAATTAGAGGCTCAGATGCTGTCACTTGGATTGGACTTTCCAAGTAAGCTTTTCATAATAATAATAATAATGACACAAACTAAACTTTCTTTACTGAGAATTTTTATTTAAGGAAAAAATATTCAGCACCATTCTGAATTAGGAAACACAAAGGAACTACCAGCAACTCTAAGCCACCAATAAGTGAGCCAATTTGAATTTTCTTTATCCCTCCTTAGGTTCAAGCAAGGATCTCTACATGGTACTTCAGTCTGCCATTGTAATGGTTACATAAGTTCAAAACTCATGAGTTCTTTTGATTTCCTTTAAATATGATACAAGTTCTCTCATAACTCGTTAGGAAAGAGACTAGAAGCCATTCAGTCATTCTATACACAAAAGTGTAAAAAATACAACATAGAATATGTAATACAAAGGTAAATGATAAATGTTTTTCAAGCTTTTCCATGTGCTGTGTGTCTGCTTCAGTAACTTGTCTTGGTTAGACTAACCTAGTATGTAGTGATCCAGATTAACACACACTAAACACTAAACACACTAAAGCCTAGTTAACACACGCTAAAGCCTAGAGCAATGAAAAATCCTGGATGCATCATATTCCTAACTGTGGTGATATCTATCTAAGAATAAAAAAATAAATTATTAAGTTAATTCATAGTATCTACTTTGCAGTTCATAAATATCCTATTCCACAGATTGCAATAATGTTATCTGAAGCCAATTCAACAAAGGAATTGAGGTATTTAATTCCTTCTTGCAAGCAATGGGATATGAAGAATTAAACATCTTAGTACCTCTATGTATCTGGTTCCAGGATGATAAGTTCTTTTGTGAAAGGGCATCTTGTGATCACCTTACATTTAAGCACCGGCAAACTAGGTTAAAAAATTCTCAGATGTTGTTTTCTGGATACAAATTTTTGCAAAAGAGCTGAAGATAGTATCTCCACTCTTTTCTTACACCTTCATTTACTACTCACACAAATTGCAGCAAGCTCAGGGGATTTAAATGAGCATTTCTGACCTCTCACCTGGACACACAGGGATGGAGTAAACTATATAACATCCTGATGCATTCATTTTTCAGGTGATGTATAACTAATTAAAAAAAAAAAAAAAGCCATGGCTAGGGCATGTTAGGAAGAAAACAATTTCCTTTCTCAATATAGTCTAAAAAAATTTAACATAGGTAGACCTACTAAGCCAAAATCATATTCTCTCTGGTGTACCCAAACAGATAATCAATCCATAGAATGGAACACGAGTTCAGTAATGGATACTGAGGCTCTTTGGGCAGTCAAGCACTCTATTACTTCATAAAACTTGTAGACAATTGACTCTCACTTTGTTGAATCTGGTGTTGTTGCATTATAGGGACTTCTATATCCATTTTCAGTTATTACATTTTCAGTATTTTGCCCTGTAAGTATTATCTATCTCAAGAACTTGCATTTGAAGTAATTAACCTTTGAATTCTGTTCCTATGTTTACAGGTAAAAAAAAAAAAATCACACATTGTCTTCTTTAAAAAATTTTAGAAATTATTTCAATGAACCAGCATTTCCCTTACTCTTAATTTGACAAAATATAATTTACCCACTCCCTATCTCCCTCACACATAAGATATTTGTGAATGGTGTTGATTATTTCTTTCTTAAGTTGTTTTGTTTATTTGTTTTCACCGCAAATACATTCAGATACATATACTTGATTATCAGCATAAAGAAAAATGAATAGTAACAGTCCTGTGTACTCAAACTTTTTAAAAAATTATCTTACTCTCTAAGCAGAATAAAGTCACACTTACAACTGTCACAGCTAAGAAATAGGTGAGTTTGACAGGAAAAATACCCACCACTTGAAATTTCATCCCGTAGACAATTAAACCTAGCAACAACTAGCAAAACTGCTACAGCTTTTGTTGGATGAACCCATAATAAGGTAAACACAAACTGGTCCCTCAACCAGAAGCAAAACTGTATACAGATCACTGTAGATCAATGTGAGGAGACTGGATTTGGAAATGTGAATTTGCACCCCAGAAAGCCAACTGTATTCTGGGTTTCATCAAAAGTAGCGTGACCAGCAGGTCGAAGGAGGTGATTTTCCCTGTCTGTTCTGTTCTTGTAAGACCACGCCTGGACTACTTCATTCAGCTCTGGGACGTCCAACATAAGAAGGACATGGACCTGTTGGAGATAGTCCAGAGGAGGCCCACAAAGATCAAGAAAAGGCCAGAGGACCTCTCTTTTGAAGACAGGCTGAAATAATTGGGGTTGTTCTGCTTGGAGAAGAGAAGGCTGCAGGAAGACCCTATTGCAGCCTTTCAATACTTAAAAGGGGACCTACAAGAAAACTGGAGAGGGATTTTTCACAAGGGCATGTAGTGACAGGAATCATAGAATCATTTTGGTTGGAAGAGACACCCAGGATCATCAAGTCCAATCATAGTCTGATTCTAGCACTAAACCATGTCCCAAAGAACCTTGTCTAAACGCCTTTTAAACACCTTCAGGTATGGTGACTCCACCGCTTCCCTGGGCAGCCTGTTTCAATGCCTGACAACCCTTTCTATGAAGATTTTTTTCCTAATATCCATCCAGTCTATACCTCCTCTGGCACAACTTGAGGCCATTTCCTCTTGTCCTAAAGGACAAGGAGTAGTGGTTTTAAACTGAAAAAGGGTAGATTTAAATTAGATATAAGGAAGAAATTGTTCACTATGAGGGTGGTGAAGCACTGGAACAGGCTGTCCAGAGAAGTTGTGGATGCCCCATCCCTGAAAGTGTTCAAGGTGGATTGGATGGGACTTTAAGCAGCCTGATCCAGTGGAAAGTGTCCCTGCCCATGGCAGGGAGGTTGGAACTGGATGATCTTTAAAGTCCCTTCCAACCCAAGCCATTCTATGATTCTATGACTTTGTGTGGAAAGAAACAAGTTGGAATGTGTTTTTTCAAGTGTCTTGTAATAGTCTTTCTGCACATATATCAGACATTTGCATCAGCTGTTGAAAAGCTATGGCTCTCTGCACTGAAACTTGATTCAGCTCTCGAAAGGATTTTGTCATCCACTAAAGTAATCTCATTCTGTCACTAAAACTCAGATTGAATCAGGTCATTGGAAGTGATTGAATTTTCTTCAGATTCTCTTATAATTAGTTCTGTAAGAAAAATATTAAACACACTAAATACATATATATGTTTCTTTCTTTAGTTGTCTTTACTATGAACATTATAGAAAGAAAAAAGACATTTAATTAGTTACAGATAACTCATGTATTTTCTTTCTTCTTTTCACTGCAGGAACATATCTGTGAAGATCTTACTGAGAGGTCTGTGCATATTCAATGATTTAGCGATAGTGACTACCTAACACTTGTAGATACATATGATTTTTTATCTATTTGAAAATTTTATAGCTATTAAGAATAGGTGTTGTAGGAATACATGGAAGGTTTAATAATTTCACAAGGTAATAAGAGGTTGTTTTCATTACCCTCAACTTCAGATACTGCAATTGATAGCTGAACTAGTGACTTTAGTCTCTCCTTACTGTAGATGGAGACTAATAGGCTTCTTCAGGATGTGATTCCTATTTATACTTTATTGTAGGAGTTTACAATTACATGAACAGCCTTTGAAAAGAATACATATCTTTCCATTGAATATGAAGCATGGGGTAACTAGATTAGATATGGATGTTGACTTGGTAGATATCCAGATTCAGTTAGATGAATATCAGTCATGAAAAGAAAGTTCTTGACTGGATGAATTTATTATCTAAATAAGAAAGGAAGAGACAGAGATTCAGAGAAATTAAATAATTTACAGAAAATCAGAACCTGAAATTAATATCTCCTGAGTCCTACTAAAATGTTTTAAACAGAAAACTGCATCTGCTTCACTCTCCAGTATGCAGTTGTTTTTTCAAAATTCTTCTCTTTGGTACCCTGGAAAAGTCCTCATATTACATTGCTCTGTCAATTACAGTTTTTCTTTGTTTGTTTTCTTTTCTAACTTATTTCCATTGTACTAAAAATGCTGTTTGATTCACTTCTACATAGAGACCTCATAAAAAATTGAAAGGCTTCAATAATTTTAAATCATTCTACACTGCACATAGAGATTTAAATTTCAGTGCTAATTTTTTTATTAGCACTTTAATTTGGAAGGTACTAGGCTTCTACAAGATTTAAAATTATTGGAGCATTTCAAATTTTTATAAGCTTTCCAGTAAAGATGTGACTGTGGTTCTGGGCTTGTAAAATGTAGCACAATTTAAATTTAATTTAAATTATTTAAGTGCTTCAGACTTCGGGGAGATTTTCAATCTTTCAAACTGGGATTCATGTTCAGAGACTAGAGCAATCTTATAATGTGAAGTGCTTTCATCATTTTAAAGACCTGCGGGCAGCATTCAGAACAGGCCTTTTTTATTGTCAGTTTGTTAATTTAAATTATTTGTTTTCATCTCCAGTGTATCAAGAGGAAACAAGTAAAATAAGAGTATAAAGGGAAGACACTGTTTCCTCTAGAAAGTTTAAGGTAACAATGAGATTTTCCATTTAGATGGATTGTGCCTTAACATGAAAAACAATATTTTGCAATGTACATTTTGAAACTTACTGCAAGCTGTTACATGATCTGTAGTCTCACCTATGCCTATGTGTATTAAATATCCTCATTATCTTAAAAAATTAAAGATGCATAACTTGCATTTTTACTCCTGCTGAAGACTTCATATCACCTAGAGAGGAACCAAAATGTGTTTAATTGTTTTTGTTTGGTTTCAGTCTAATGTGAACACACCAATTTCCTGTAAAATCAAAAAGTGATATGTCATTTTTATGGCCATCTTTTCCCTACAATTAACAAAATATTATGGAATTGAATACAGGGATTTCTGATTTTTACAGTCCTGTGAAGCAAAATTTCGAAGACCATTATTGAGTGCCTGGGGAAGAACTCCGCCAATAGTTTACAACCAGCAATTCTGAAACTGAAATGTCTCCACCCGTCTAACACATGAACATAACGTATTCTACTGGCCTTTTCCATCATTCTGACAGTTGTTTTTCTGTTACAAGAACATTGTTTGCCATTCAGATTGCTCAGTTAAACTAATCTTGTTGCTTTTTGTGGCAATATAAAACTTCTAAAAGCACTAAGCCATTATAAAGTTGATATTGAAAGGTGTCAGCCTCACTGATTTTGCAGGAATGAGCAATACATTGACTTACGGAGGAGTGTGATTTGGTTTTGTCTTTGCAAGCTTGAGGACCAGATTCAGTGATGTACTGTAAGTAACTTGGTTGTTTTTGTGAACAAAATAGTAGTGAATTTGGTGTAATGAAAAACATTAAACTGAGTTTACAACTGTGTTCTGTTCTTAGAGTGATATAAACCAGGGCTGTCAAACTCATTTTCACTGGCTGCCACATCAGTCTTGAGGTTGCCTTCAAAGGGCCAAATGTAATTTTGAGGCTGTAAAAATGTAACTACTCCTATATTTATACAGTCCTAAAATTACATTCAACCCTTTGAAGGCAACTGTGAGGTTGATGTGGCCCCTGGTGAAAATGTGTTTGACAACCCTGGTGTAAACTATTTGTAGAATAAATCTCACCTGCATAATCAAGGCCAGGCTCTCAGATGATTTAAATTTATCTAGTAATGCCAGTTTATATCATCGCCAGTATGTATCAGAATCTCCATTAAGTCATTGCTTTGATTGAAATATACTTAAATGAGGACAAAGAAGCAAACTGTGATAATTATTCAGTACCAATATTTGTATTAAATATTTAAAAAAAAAAAAAAGCACCATCAAAAAAGCTTTCCCAACAAATCCACATAGCAAGGGACAAATCCTAACCCAAGGTTCCTGCACTGGCTATGCCTGTTGGATCATTAATTATATCTATAGCCAAAATGAACTAAACAAGTTTTATGAGGGATAAAAAATGTATCTGTGGGGGTCTACAGGTTTTGTACAATACTGAGAGAAAGGACAAAAGTAAGTGCTTAAAACAAAAAGCAGAGAGGATAGCACAGAAGTTGAGAATAAAAGTTACTGGAATTTATCCATGCTCACAAAACAAACTAGAATTTATGCTACATGTTCACCTTAAGAGATACAATACAGTTTTTTTCAGGGCTCTAATAATACAAATAAAGCAATAATAAGTTGAAAAAAACTCCAGTGTATAAATAGAAAAACCCTAAACCAAGTCCTTGTTCCCAAGCTTGTTCTCCATTTACAGAAACCAAATAAGAAATAGGACGCAGGAAAAAAATCCTGTTCAATCACTCTATCAGTCTCTCTGCCAAAAGAGTGCTTCTTCATGTAATGTTTTTCTTACTAACAATAATTTCTTTGCATCTTCCACCTTTCATGTTAACTGTTGGACAAATGGTTGGGCAGCAAGCCTGACAAGCTGTTTCATGTTAACCAGAGGACAAAGCTTACAACTGTCATAACTGTGCTAGGAATTGATAAAATGATGCAGATTACCTAAGTGTGTATGTATGTAAAAAGTGTTTGTATATGTGTAAAAGTCTTAATTCCTACATTTATTAATAAATATTGTCCATTATAGTTTGAAGGATGACTAGACTTAATTTTTAATTCAAATTTGCATTTAATGTTTTCCTTTTTTTTTTATCTTTTTTTCCTATTCAGAGTGATAGCCACTGTTTTAGTTGAATCTATAACACTTTCTTTTTTGTTGGTAAAAGATCGGTTTAATTGCATTTGTGATGGAAAATGTCTCCTTGGCTAAACAGAAATTCAACTCAACAAATTAATAAATTTTATAAAGCTTCAATTGAACAGAGTTTTCTCATATTATTATCCAGAAGATGAACTATTTGGGGTTTAGTTCTCACTTTTAATTTAAATGAGTATTTGAGAAGACCCTGGATATATAATAAAAAAAAAAAACAAGTAAGAAATACATAGAAATATCTGCTTGATTCTTGACAAAAGCAGAAATAAACAATTTTTCAACTTTTTTTTTTTTTTTTTTTTTTTTTTACTAAAAGAATCTAGTACAACAAGGAAAGAAAACTGGAGGAAATATTTCCCAGTCATTTTCATTATACAGCCTTGTATTGTTATAAGAATTATAAGAAATGCCCTTCCTGAAGTTTAATTATACATCAGTCAATCAAGTAAAATGACAAACATAAAAAACATTCATTGCAGTAAATAAAAATTTAAGTCAATAGTAAACTAAGGGTGGTAATTGCAGGAGAAATAGACCTATAAAGCCTGGTAATACATACTGCAAAAACACGTACTGTTAGAGTTTCACTCTTCTACACATTTTAAATTCTTTATACTTATTAATTCATCTTTTTTTGATTTTTTCTTCCTTTTTTTTCTCAGCTTCCAGTATTATTATAAAACTTACAGTGTGCTCCAGTACTGTGACAGCAGATTTTCTCAGAAAGTTCTGCTGCATAGACTATATCTCAAGATTTTCTTTTGGATCCGCTTGAAAGTGTTGAAATGCTAAACTTACAGATGTTGTCTCAGAATTAGCAATAAAGCTGTACAAGCAATAGTACACTAGAATATTGTGTGGTATCCATGAAAGAGTACCAAGAGCACTCTTGATGACTGTAACTCCATTGCTTGTATACATGTATCATTAAATGCTTTAATAATTTCCTAGCAGGTTATTGTTTCTTTGCTCACCAGCAATGTCCCAAACAATTTATATTAAATGCTTGAGGCTTAGCATGGGTCATGGGCCTTTCCCAATAGACAAATTAGGGTAATCTATACTTCCTCTGGTTTGTATAAGAATTTAATAGTATGGACACCAGCTATTCAGACTCAGATGATGTGACTCAGAGAATGGACTGTGGTGCTTTTAATATATTGGTTTAATTTATCTCAAAGTCCCTTCAGACACATTATTATTTTAATTATCTGAGATGTGGTTTTCAACTAAAATGTTGCAAAGAAGTATGCATAAACCTTTCTTACAAAACTGAAATTAATTTGTTGGGAAAACTGCATTTTTAGTCAGGCTTGCTGCCCAACCATTTGTCCAACCATTGTTTTCACCCTACATAAATAGTATGTTTACTACTTTCCAGATGACAAGAGGGTCTAGTAATACCAACAAGACATCATTGTTCCTGATATACCTTGGCTGGTTAACCATTCTCTGAGAGAAGTGTTAAAAACTAGTATTGTGATTACGTATCAAGTTCATGGTATGCAGGAAACTCTGGGAGGAAAGTGTGTGCATAACTGTAATCACAGGAAAAAAGAAGTACATAAGAATAAACCTGTCTTTTGACCAACATCTACTTCAGTAAAGGCAAGCCTGAGGTCAGGTCTCATTCTGGCATGGCATCCTAGCTTAAAGAACAATCCCAAAATAAGACACTCTATCTAGTCAACTTTTCAGCCGAACTAAACGGAAAAAAAGTGCTTGGAACTGAACTAAAACACAGGCAATGACGCATAGTATACTTCCCCTCCCTATATTTATCTTTGAATATAATCACCTTATTAAGATTTGAAAAGTTGTAAATGTAAGTTTTCATGCGTGTTATGGTGTCGGTCTAATTTAAGAATGGTTTCAAAACTCATGATCCTAAGCAGGAGTATTGCTCGATTCTGTAGGGTCCAGAATCCCCAGTCAACATTTGTGATACCAGAGAGGTTGGGAAGTGCTATAATGCTGAACGTACAGATCTTATCTCAGCAGTGCAAATCGTTATTCTGGAGAAGACATATGCAAAAAGTAAAGAGAAGACAAAAAGGAGAACTGCATAAACTCATACAGATCTGCTACTAGAGTTTCTCACTTTCTGGCTCCAATGGCTTAGCGTGAAATATCCTGGAAAGCCCTCTTACTCTCACTGTCCTGGGAACCTGTCCAGAAATTTGCCTGAATCCTCAGTTGTGGATTTGAAAACAATTTTCTCTCTTAAAATCAAGTACCCTTGTATCATTGTCCTTTGTGAACTCATTATTTCTCTAGATTCAGCTAGTTCATTGTGGCTGGTTCCACATTTCACTGTCGCACATTTTTAATCAATTTCTCTCTGTTTGTAAGTAGGTCAAGGATGGCTTCTCCTCTAGTTGGTGCATGGTTGGCTGTCTTTGGTTTCTAAGAGATAATCCCTCTATAAATGGTATCTTGTGATTCTGAGTACCTTGAGATTTGGTCCAGGAAATTTCCATTCCTGCAGATCTCTAGTCATAGACCATCTGTCATTTCTTTTTTGCTTTTAATTCTTTGCAACTTTACCTAAAAATTAAGCCATTACATTTGTTAATAAGGATTTATTTTATTCTCTGATACGTAGGCCTGCAGTTTCCAGATGGCTTAGAAGAAACAGGCACCTACTTTTTGTTTTGTTTTGTTTGTTTGTTTGTTTGTTTGTTTCTTTTTCTTTTAGTATGGGGTAAATTACATCTACCCAATAATGTTAGTCTATTTAAAATTCCAACAAGAATTCTGCCTCCAGCTAACTTTTCCTATATATACACAATTCTGTCTACAATATGCCGGAATTCCAGTTGTGAGAATCATTGACGTACTTCCAAAAAAAACCACATTATATTATTGATATTCCATAATTCAGTATTATTTCTGTATCTTCCTTTTGTCTTCTTTATTCTGCTTTTGTAATTATCAAGGTATATAGTTCATTTCTTATTCTTCTTTTATTTTTTCCCCCTATATTTTTCTTCACTTCTGCTTTATATAATCCCTTAGGCAGATTTATTGTTTTACTAGCAACAATTTGGTATCTCGCTATGTACCAGATGGAGTTAAAAGAAAGCTGATTTTCCCTCTTCTGACTGCTAACTAGTTTAACACTTTTCGAAATAAATGTACCAATTCTGAACTTAAGTTAACTAGTCATATGTCAAAATATGGTAAGTCTCGGGTTAAACTACTGCAACATGCAACACTTGCAGCTGCTAGTATTAATAATACAGAACACTGAGACAATTGTAGTATCTGTTATGGTTCTCAGTATTATAGAGATGATGATAAGCAAATCTTTGACATTATTATTGTATCAGTCTATAGGTTACAAATACTAATAACATGTACTTTGACACAGGTCATCATGTCTGAAGTGAAAATCCATTACCAAAATTATCATATAGATAAAATGTGAAGTGAAAGGCTAATAACGAATGTGCCATCTGTTATACTCTGAGGCACAGAATATTTATGGGCTGTTCCAGTCAGGTGCAATGGATGCTCTGGACACATAGAATGTTTGCAAAATACAGAATTTGAATATACTGAATTATACAGAATGATACAGATGTTTTCCAGGTTATGCTAGTTACTGCATTCCTGACTAAGCACCAGAAAAGAAACTGGAGTTTCAGTGATGTGGAAAAGGGGACTTGATACAAATCCTGCTACTGGTTAAACAGTATGCACCTTTTTATTGATGACTGGAAAAGACGACTTATTTTCATCTGGTTCAATAATTAAAAAGATAGGAAGAAAACAGTCTAAAGAGACAGCTAAGAATTTTCCTGGGCCATCCTTCTAGACCCGTTAACTGACTTTTGGACTTAATCTGCCAATTTTGTACATGTTAAATAGACATTGACTTTTAAATATATGCAAAGCTGTTTGTTCCTTTAGTCTACACATTTTCTTTTTGCATGTGTTTTAGCCCAAACAATGTTTGAGTTGTTTTCCGAGTTATTTGGGAAGTTGGATGGTCACTGAGAAGCAGACAGCGTATCTGTGTGTGTAGTACAAATATTAGGCTGTAAGAAGTGACCACCATACTTGTAAGAGGGCTGAAGTATCTTGGTCTAGATAGAAAGCATTCATTTCATCAGGAAAAATGATGATCAAAGACTTAGACCTAACTATAGGTACTCCAGGGAGAACATGAAATGAGAAGAGCAAGTAACTTTGATATTTATCAATGCTTCATTATTTTTCCTCAAATGCTGGAATTCATTAGCTACTTTTAAGTTTTGGGATAGATGAGGAGAGTCCAGAAGGAAGGACATAAACTCAACCTGGAAAAGTGTGCTATTCATCTCCCATACCAGACAGCATATGCTATTATCACAGTATCACAGTATCACAGTATCACAGTATCACAGTATGTTTGGGATTGGAAGGGACCTCAAAAGATCATCTCGTCCAATCCCCCTGCTGCAGCAGGAACACCTAGGTGACGTCGCACAGGAACATGTCCAGGCGGGTTTTGAATGTCTCCAGAGAAGGAGATTCCACAACCTCCCTGGGCAGCCTGTTCCAGTGCTCTGTCACCCTCACTGAGAAGAAGTTTTTTCTCAAATTTAAGCGGAACCTCTTGTGTTCCAGCTTGATCCCATTACCCCTTGTGCTATTTTTGTTTGCCACCGAGAAGAGCCTGGCTCCATTCTCATGGCACTCACCCTTTATATATTTATAAACATTAATGAGGTCCCCCCTTAGTCTCCTCTTCTCCAAACTAAAGAGACCCAGCTCCCTCAGCCTTTCTTCATAAGGGCGGTGCTCCACTCCCTTAATCATCTTCGTTGCCCTACGCTGGACCCTCTCCAGCAGTTTCCTGTCCTTCTGGAACTGAGGGGCCCAGAACTGGACACAATATTCCAGATGTGGTCTCACCAGGGCGGAGTAGAGGGGAAGGAGGACGTCTCTCGACCTACTAACCACCCCCCTTCTAATACACCCCAGGATGCCATTGGCCTTCCTGGTCACAAGGGCACAGTGCTGGCTCATGGTCATCCTGTTGTCCACCAGGACCCCCAGGTCCCTTTCCCCTACACTGCCCTCTAATATGTAATTTCCCAACCTATACTGGAACCTGGGGTTGTTTCTGCCCAGATGCAGGACTCCACACTTTCCCTTGTTAAATTTCATTAGGTTATTCCCCGCCCAACTCTCCAGCCTGTCCAGGTCCCGCTGGATGGCGGCACAGCCTTCTGGCATGTCAGCCACTCCTCCCAGCTTAGTGTCATCAGCAAACTTGCTGATAGTACACTCTATTCCCTCGTCCAAATCGTTAATGAATATATTGAATAATATTGGCCCCAGTACTGACCCCTGAGGCACTCCACTAGATACTAGCCTCCAACTAGACTCCGCACCATTGACTACCACTCTCTGGCTTCTCTCCTTAAGCCAGTTTGCTACCCACATCACTACTCTGTTGTCTATACCACACCTCCTCAACTTAGCTGTGAGGATGCTGTGGGAGACTGTGTCAGCGGCTTTACTGAAGTCAAGGTAGACCACATCCACCGCTCTGCCATCATCCATCCACCTTGTTACATTCTCATAAAAGGCTATGAGGTTGGTCAAGCATGACTTACCCTTGGTAAAGCCATGCTGACTGCCCCTAATAACCCTCTTGTCCTTGATATGCCTTGAGATGGCACCAAGGATAAGCTGTTCCATTACTTTTCCAGGGACAGAGGTGAGGCTGACCGTTCTATAATTACCTGGGTCCTCCTTCTTGCCCTTTTTGAAGACTGGAGTGACATTTGAGTGACATTTGCTTTCCTCCAATCCTCTGGCACCTCCCCCGTTTCCCAAGATTTGACAAAGATGATGGAGAGCGGTCTAGCAATGACTTCAGCCAGCTCCCTCAGCACCCGCAGATACATCCCATCTGGACCCATGGATTTATGGATGTCCAGACTATTTCATTGCTCCCTAACCCAGTCCTCATCGACTAAAGCAAACTGCTCCATTGACCTGGCTTCATCCGGGGTCTCAGGGGTACAGGGCTCCCCAGGACAGCCTCCGGCAGAGTAGACAGAGACAAAGAAGGCATTCAGTAATTCTGCCTTCTCTGTACCTTCTGCCACCAGGACACCCACCCCGTTCATCAGTGGGCCTATATTGCCTTTGGTATTAGCTTTATCTGCTATGTATTTGAAAAAGTTCTTTTTGCTGTCCTTGACCCCTCTCGCCAGCTGTAATTCTAAGGAGGCCTTGGCTATCCTAGCTGCCTTCCTACATCCTCTAACAGCAGCCTATCACGGTTGACAGGAAAAAGGGACTTTATTATCAAACTGTGTTTTTCTTTGCAAAGTGAAGAATACTACTTCTTCATGTCATAAGGTAATGCCATGAGCTGGTGATATCCTGATAGGCAAAAGAAATCTGTTATGCACTAGGTGGTTAAAGATTAGATTTACATATGACTCAGAGCAGTGTTCTCTACTTGAATGCTGTAGACTTGGCTAAATGGGCTTAAATATGTCTAGAGTGAACTGATATGAAAAATTGGTAAGTAACAGATGTGTTAAGACCTGGACAAGAGGTTGCTTCCTAACTTCTGGTCCAGTGACACTAGGCAAAGACTGTCAGGGACCTACTCAGGGCACCAACCAACCTCATCTGGAAGCTCAACCTAACCCTTCCCAAGGCCCAATATACCTTTTCAGCTCAGCCTGGGGCCATCAGTACCTGCTGATCTTAACTCTTCATTGAAATTGACCACAGTCTCTGGGACTACACTGTTCCTTGGCTGGGGTAGTGGGCTGGGCCCTGCCCTACCAGACACCATGAGAAGCCCCTGATGCTCCATGACCCTTAGGGAGCTGCCGGCCTGTGCTGGGAGAAGAGACGCATCATTCTGTTTAAATTATAAACGAATGTAGAACAAGGAAGGCTGGATTTTCTAAACTTGTACCGTCACTTTACAGTTCTGCTAGCGGACATGAGTACACTCTGCAAGGTCCTAAGCCTGAGTTAGCTTTTGAGCTTTTCCACCTTCCCATGTCTTTTTTTATGTAAGCTCTGGATGAATTTTGCCTCTCTGTTAACCTATTGCATGCTCGTCTCTTACTATGTTATTCAGCAGCTTTTCAGCTAAGATTAGACAGCTTTTAATAGCCATATCAGACCTCATGGTGTTTAAGCTGGAGATGTCCAAATAAAATTAGGTCTGAAAGGGAAGTTTACTACTCCAAGCAGTAGTGTCCAATCTCTGTGTCACTTAGCTTTTGTAGAGTAAATCTGAATATCATAGGCATTTTCACATCCCCAGGACTAGATGAAAGAATAGCTTTATTATACATATGCACTAGACCATATGCTTCCCATATTGCACATGTTAAAGGTTTAAATTTTCTTTCAGGGTAGTCTTAAAAAAAAAAAGAAAAAAGAGCACCACCCATTAAAATCCACATAATGCTTCAATTTTTTTTTTCCTAGCTGTTTGTAGGCTTTTTTACCTTAATAAACTTAATTCTGATACTAACTTTAGTCACTTTCATCAGATAAATCAGTAGTGTTGGTAAATAAATACTGCTGTGAATTTTTTAGATACTTGATATATATATTTGAGTGCTGTTCCAAGCCTTACCATCACACACAAGACAGGATGAAGCTCCAGACTGTAGGCATTTGGCTGTTACATGTCTGTATATAGGTATCAAAACTCCTATCACGGTTGACAGGAAAAAGGGACTTTATTGAATTGTTCACACATTTGTAACTCATGCAATTTTACTTCTCTAACAATACCCAGGACATCAGCAAGGACCTGATAAATGTGGCAGAAGAACAACAGGAGACTTGCAGACTTCTGGACGAGCAGATGCAGGTCAATGGAGTGACCTACATTGTGGAAAATGGCACTAGATGCCTGTGCTTCAATAGCCAATTCCTGTCCCTGGTTGTTAAAGTCAATGTAGTCTAGACAGTTTTTTAGCTTAGTCAACACTGGATCACCACACGAAACTCACATGTACATAGCTTCTTTGTGAAGATCTAAATACAGGCAAACTGAATCCAACTCCCAATATCCTGTCATTTGGTCTTCAAATTAAGTACAGCTTGACAAATGTCATCTAGTCCAAAACTTCAGATTAAGAAGGGCCACCTAGAGCCAGTTTCCCAGGACCATGTCCAGATGGTTTTTGTGTATCTCCAAGGAGGGAGATTCACAACATACCTGGGCAGCATGTGCCAGTACTCACTCATCCTAGAATAAAAAAAATATTTCCTGTTGTTCATCATTTTATCTAAGGAAGAAGGCTGTCATACAGTGATATTTTGAAGTGAACGCTTAAACCCTCAGAGACCTAATGGGTGTATCACAGACATTAAATAACACTTGATAGAAATGAATCTCAGAGCTGTTCATTAGGTAACAGTCCTGAGAAGTAGAAGCAGACTGTGATTTCCTAAAGTCATTGAGGAATCCAAGTCCCATTAAATTCAAAAGAGAAAAAACTTTTTTTTTTTTAAAAAAAAGTAAAGAAAAAAAAATAATATCCAAAATCCTTAATGCTTTTGTGAATCTTGGCCTAAGGCAAAATTGCTTTAAATTGCCTGTTTTATTCAGGCTGTGAAAGGTTTTGAAATTGACTTATATTACCCTGGAGACAGGTGCTAACCATGCATTTATAAGTATCTCAATATGATGCTTTCTCAAGCCCGTTTCTTACAAATATTTCATTGTGCATGAAACTGTAAGCCTGAGAGAACTAGTGACAATTTTCTAGCTGGAGTGATGGGAGTGGGGGTTCAGACAAGCACCTGAGAGGTGAAACATAGTTTACAGCCTTCAGCTCAGTGCTTGATAAATGTAAGATAGAATAAGTATTACAGAAAATATTAAATCCAAAAGACATTGTAAGATTGTTGTTTGGATGCTTTTGTTCAAAGGCCTTTGTTGCATTAAAAGGATTAATTTGGCAGAAACGAAACACCCTTGCATTCCAGCTTGTCCTCAGTATATTACTGGGGGCTGGGGCTGGCTGAGCTTAGCTTCTGAGTGATGTCCAATTAAACCAAGATGGCCTCAAGTTGGCACTAAAAGTCCTATGATGCTAAACAGCCAGTCTGGAGTTATGTTGAATTCACATGATTATGGATTCACCAATAGTGCAAAGTTGGGTTGTGGTCATTGAATTTATGCACTTGCACAGATATATAAATAGTATGAAATATACTGTAAGTCTGAGTGCACCTAATGAGAGATTCTCATGAGTAGATTCACGGAAAACGAGGTTTATTAAAGCAACAGGTACAAGTTGTTTTAGATTGCTGGTGATAAAATACACTGCAAAAACACACTTTTGTTGCAAAAATATATTTTGGTACCAAATATATAGAGATTTTAAGATCACTATATAGTGCTACTATTATGATTACAAATACAAGCTTGAAGTCTAAGTGTTCTGGGGAAACACTTGGCATAACCAAGTGTGCAAATCTTACCAAAAAGTGTCCCTTTGCAGGGAAGATAAGTTCAACCTGTCAACTGATCCCAGAAGTCTGTGATGCTGTCTTCCTTAACTTTCCCCTATTGTTAAGGTATTTTATAGTATTCTCGTCATTTAGTAGAGCTTGAGTGACTCTAGTCATACGTACCTTGTTATCGACTGGTTTAAAATTCTCTTGCTTTGAGTTTAAAGATATAGACTTTGAAGAATTCAGAGAGCATGCTCGATGGAGATGTATTTTGGTATTATAACGAGATTATAATGAGCAAAGTTCATCCACAGTACAAATTTCACCACAATTGCTAGCTCAGCAACTAGCATTTTGGATGGAATGGAATATTATCTCTTGAGAACAACTATGTGCACAGTACCACCTAGTTCCTGTACCTGTCTCATACACAGAGCCTGGTTGCAATATCTCCACACTGATCTATTCTCCATGGTGCCAGTACACTGAGCTGGCACAGTTCACAATGTGTGAACATCTAGGAATACAAGTCAGGACCATGGCAGAGCCGATTCTTTGCACGCTGAGCAGCAGCCTTATATGCTGAGGATGTGGATATAACTTTGTTCTCAATAAGTATGCCTTCAATAATTACTGTCACAGAGGCACTCCGTAGGTTAATTTAAGGGACAACAGGGTCCAAAACAACTTTTTTTTGACCGGTGAGGAACAGGGTTTTAGCACTCCAAAAGTGACTTAAATAAAGGTTCGGATATCAGCTGAGGAAAATTATTTAAGGGGCAGTCCACAGTGTGCATGCACGTGGCTTCACTCAAAACAATGTCGGAGCCATCCCCGAGTCCTGGAGAAGTACACACTTGCCTAAACACAGTACGGGATTATTTTTAAAGAGATACACGTACTCGTAGTGAGTACGGAAAGTGTACACTGGCGATTCCGCGAGGGTAAATTTATAATACACCCGCAATCCTGCGAGAGTTAATTTACTTACATGTGCAAGTGTGCACGGAATCCTACACGTGCTTATGTGGAAGCATAGGAGGAAAATACACTCACGATTGTGCGAGGAAATAATTTATACACGTGCTCATATTGGGCATGGAAAGTTATGCATGCAAGTGTGCACGGAAGGAAAATACACTCGCGATTGTGCGAGGAAATAATTTAAAGTACGCGTGCAAATGTGCTCGGAAAGTATAAATATACTCGCAATCCTGCGAGAAGTTTACTCACATCCGTGGCTGCGAGGCAGGCGGAGTCCCCATCCCAGGGAGGGGGGCTCTCGGCGGCAGCATCTTGCTCGTGCTCCGAGAGACCCACACAATGGGCGGAGTCTCGACGAGAGTCACGTTTTTATTATCTGATCAGACCTGACTGTAGGCATTGTAGAAGCTCCTCTGCACCCCCCACACTGGCTGTGGGTGCCCCGGAAGCCTCCCAAAAACATCCCCCGCCCAGCGGCTCACTGCTGCTTCGGCACTCCCTTCTAATGTCCCTGGCCAGGGTGCTCTGGGGCCAAACAAAAGAAGCTGTTAGCCTCAAGTAGCCGGGAGAGAGTGAGATGTGCCCACTTCTCCATACTGAAGGAGGGAGGGGGAGAGAGGGGGCAGAGAGGGGAGAGAGGGGGGGGGTTGCATTCTGCCACAATTATTTTCAATAATTTTCCCCCTCAGTAATTATACCACAGGCCTTATTAGGAAGGGATAAGGACTGAACCTCTACTGCAGTTTTTTCCTATTTAACTCTGAAAAATGGGGACAGAAATGTAAGTTTAACATCTTCATTTAAATCACCGTACTCATTTTTAAACTTAAAGACTTTTTGGAATGACTGAAACCATATTTTCCAGCAAATAAGCAGCTTGTCAAAATACAGACATTTATCTCTTTTCCATCCATTAAACAGATACAGCTAGTGAAGTAACAGTACCTGTTTTTGCAAGCCAAGAAAGCTACTGCCTGTCTCATAGGGCTTGTAATTAAGATTTTATTTGATACAAAGTTGATGAGTTTAAAGTCCATTAGGATTTCTCTTGAATTGCCAAATCATTTGACACAGGTCATTCTAGAGCCAGCAGATGATATAATACAGTTTGGTCATTATCAGTTTGAGCTACACTTGAAATAGTGACGTAGAGGTGAAAGTGCTAGTATGCTATTTGCAATTCCCTGAGTGAAATCGCTCCCATAGGGTTCATATTTAGCAATAACAACAGTTGTACTGAGCAGACAAACTTCAGAAGCTTTTTCTTTGCCTCTCTCTTAAGTAGATTTGTTGCAGCCAGCTTTCTTATTCACATCTCACAAGCCCTTGGGAATTAGAGCTTTTCTCAGAAAAACCATATTCAGCAAAACTAAGTCTTTTGTTTTGTTTTGTTTTTGGTTGGTTGAGTTTTTTATTTTTTTTTTTTTTTTACATTGTATTCAAGGAGCTTTTGTTGAAGAAAACAGATTTTAAGACATAACATGAAAGCTAAAAAGTATGTGTGTCTCTGTGCTGTTTTGACTGAAAATGGGTTAATTTTCTTCATGCAGTTAGATACCTTCCTTTTTCATAGCTAGCATGCTCATTATTTGGACTTAGTTTGAGAACAAGATAACACCACAGCACAGAGCTAATGTTTTAAATTGCTCTGGTCTGAGAGCCAAGGACATTCTGAGTGCTCTGCCCCCAGGTGTGAGGTATTGAGGAAAGGGGGCATAGATGGGGCAGAGCTTGACTGACATCCAGACTGATCAATAAGAGTATTCCGTCCCATTACCATCATGCTCCAGATTTAAGAGCAAGGCCTTCTGGTTTCTCACTCTCCTTTTCCGCTATCTCTTTCTCTCTCTGTGGTGGAAGCTGGGAAAGTTTTGGTTGTGACGTTTAGCTCAGCCTTTTGCCATTTTGCAGAGGCCTCTGGGCTTTTCTGTCTTTTTCCTCTCTTGTCTTTCTGGCATCAGCTTTAGAACCAGGTATGGCTTGCTGGGACTGGCTGCTTAGTTGTAGAAAGAGTTTGTGAGGAATTGCCTTATCTTTTGTTTCTATTTTATATATATATTTATTAGTAGTGTATTAGTATTTTGCTATTTTATTAAACTGTGTTTATCTCAGTCCAAGTTTCTCCCTTCCCTTTTGATTCTCTCACTTATTGGGGGGGGCAAGGGGTGAGTGAGCGGCTATCATGGTTGTATTGCTAGCTCAGGTTAAACCACGACAGTACACAATTTTGAAGTCATTGTGAATGAAGCGGGATGCTAACAGTTGAAATACTGCAAGGCTTGAGGTCTGTATGATGTAAATCTCAATATGTTTTGCTTACGTAACAACTTACTAGAGAGGCCATTCTTCTATCCCACCAACATATGTATATTTAATCTAAAAGGGGGCAAAGCAGCTGTACACAACTGTAAAACAGCTCTATAGTGACACTATTACTTATGCGTAGTAATAGATTCTGCTCTATATAGAAATTATTTGAAAGGTACCTATGTTATCTGCTGTGAGGGTGTTCTTTTAGGCTACATGTGGATGAACATTAAAAGAACCATCAGATCATGCATCCTTTGTAGCCTGAGCTCCTTGAATTCTGTGGAACACTGACTATTTACATTAATGTGACCATACAGCCTGCACTTATATAAATAATGGAGTTTCATAGAAAACTTGAGAGTATACTCCAGTTTCTTGACACCATATAGGACACCCACACTATGGACAGGTGCTTTGACTCATGTTTGAATTCGGATTCCATAATAATGAAGAATAGGTCCAAACTCCCTGTGCAACAGATATTCTTCAGCAAAGGACTAGGCTGGCATGTGCCAGAGCAGAATGCAAGTGTAAGCAAAATTGTAGGTATCACATACATCAGGGGCTCACAAGGCCTGGACCTTCTGTTGGTTTTAATACATGTATAAAAACCATATTAGTTAAGCTAATTATTTTCAATCTTAATTTTATATTTATGCATTTTTATTTTGTCCCTTTCTTTACTGTAGTTTTTTAAGCACTCTGATAGATATTTATTTATGGTACAAGACACATTTGCATGCATATATTTTAATAGATAATGTTAATTTTGTATTTTTTCTATACATTTCTGACCGAATAAGTGTCCTGGGGACATAATCCTATAGAACAAACTCGGTGAAAGAAAGATGTTTTGTAAGATTGGAGATTAAAGTAAACCCCCAAGTATCTCAACTATATTGCAGCTAATCAGTAAAGGAAGTTATAGTCACTTTACCTTCATATCTAGGAACAGTAGATACTGTATTATACAAATTTTATAGGCACTCGTAAGTACAAAGTTGTGCTCAGATTTTTCCTGCACCATTTTATTAGTCTGTTTATTATTATTATTATTAGTCTCAGAAAATATTAAAATGGACAATTCAGCACTTACAGAAATTAAGGACATGACTTCCTGAACATAGCTTTGGCACTGTTTAATATTCTTAAGGCATTTGAGACATTTACTTGGGACAAATAGGTATCATACAATATTTATGGAAATTCATGTCTCACTTTCTTTCTGCTGCTACAGAGGCTGTTAGAAGACAGGTGAGAACTCTAGAGCATCTGAAATGGTTCTCATTACTTAAGACACTGCATGTGATTTCAACAAATACAATTTAATCTTTCTTTTAAGTCTAATGTAAGTATTCAGAAATTGAAGGCTCTTTCTAGTTCATTTCAGTAGTTTGTTTATGCTCCAATGACATTTTCTTGCTGCAAAGTAAGTATCCTGAATTTGGGATTTTTCCATATTTTGCCTTTAACCATTTTGACTATTTCTAATTATGTTTTCCTTGCAGTTTGTGCATGTTATTTTACAAAGAAACACGAAGAAACCCCATGTAGTTTTGCATTCAGCTCACAGAGGTATAATCTTTTCCCTTTGCTGGAGGAAATTCTCAGTAATATGTTGCCAATATTTTAACAAGAGACACTCACAAATCATTCAGCCCTTATGCCTATGTTAAATCTGTGCACCAGGAGTATGTGTGCTCCAGAGAGGAACGGCAACAGACTCACTTGTTTCCAGTTTAGTGTGAAAATGCATTCTCATAAGCATAATCAAGAGAGATGGGATCTTACTTGGCAAACAAACTGTTATTAAGCTCCTGGAAATAACTAGACTATGTTCCTTAGCAAAAACAAACTGATGAAAAAAATGTGTGCAGATGGTTTTACAAGGATAGCATTGTGCTTTGAAACAGCATGTAAGCAATACAGTTACTTGTTATCTATTGAGATGTAATACATTGTGAGATGTTTGTTTTCCTCACTACAATATCTACCACTTGGTAAACTCCTAAGAGTTCTCAAATGCAAAACAATTCCACTAAACAATTGTGAATATTCTGAAAATGCTTCCTCTATCTCAAATTACATTATGACACTCTTATAATGCCATATATGTGTGTGTGTTTCATTATTTCTCAGGGCAATTACAAGGGCTTAGGAAAGCACTGTTGTATGAGGAATATACTTAAGAAGTGTCAGAGATTGAGTCTAGCACAGTGCTACAGTCCTTAGGATCTTCACACAAATAAACGATACAGGGAGAACACCCTGCCTAGGTCTTCCTCTGCTGGCAGCTGAGGGACACTCAACAGAGCCATAACTGTCAAGCTACAGTGAATTTTGGGAAAGTAAACTGGTAGAATATACTCACTTTTTTAAATTCATAAGTCCAGCCTTCAAATCCCAGGCTAGACTTGATGTTTGTCCAGAATATATGCTTGTCTCTGGGCCCTATAATGCAGTAGCTGACTATAGTCTTGGGTCCTTCCAGGACCCCTACTCACTGACTAGCTCAACTTGAAGATCTGTGGGAGACCATGTATTAATTCACTTGGTCACACAACCACCCATCCAGTTCACATGCATAGAGCAAGGGGTTGTATGTGAGAAAATACAGACCCCCTCTATAGAACAGAAAATGCAAATAGCATTTAATAAAAAAACAAGGCAAGCTGGTGATGAAGCACAGGACTCAGTCCAACAAGCACACTGACTAGCAGCTTACTTACATGAAACTAGTAGTGAATTAATATTAAATCTTGCCTTGAATACAAAAATAAGAATACTGAAACAGTGTAACCAAGAAGAGTATACAAATATTTTATGACACTATGATGGTATAGCCAGAAACAGTATAAAACAGTATATGACCAATAGGACCACAAAAGGTCGAAGAAAGACATCATGCAGGTAGGAGATAACAAAAGATAAAAAGGAGAGAAGATTGCAAATAGAAAAAAAAAAAATCAAAAATAAGATACAAAACACAGGGAAGAACTCATTTTGGGAAGAATATAAATAGCATGAAAATGCCAGGTGTGAAAAGAAAGCATGGAAAAGGAAGACAAATCTGCTTCAGTTTTGGCTTTTCTTTCCAAAGAGCTCTCAAGCCTAATTACCTTGACCTCAGAGATCCACTAAGGATAGATGCCCTCAGTGCTATCTATACAGCAACTGCTCTGTGGTACTGTATACTGACAGCTATTTTAAAGTATAAATGTTAAAGACTAACAGCTTTGTATATGTGGTGATGATGGTTAATAATATGTAAGAACTAAGAGTTACTAGTGTAAATTATTAGTGAGCTGATTTAGTAAGGTTTACTTTTAAAGTTTAAAGTTCTAGTGTTTTTGAAAGATTTTTAAACTCTCCATCCCAGCCAGCTCTAATTTTCCTACATATATATATGTATAAACATTTGTAAGAATATGCATACCTCCAGCATCAACTGTTCCTTCCTACGTGATTCATGACTGCATGTTTGTTTATTTTTCACATCAGTTGCCGGAGTCTGGTCAAATCCCTTCGGTGCTGCACTTGAATGGTTATTGTGGTAACCTCTTGCTAAGCTGATAATTCTGTTCTTTGTTGTTATCTCTGTTATGTGCTATTAGTTAGGGCTTGTATATCAGTGTGTGTGCTTAATTTATTAATGCTAACATCTCTTGTATTTGTCTCTTAAGCTGAATAACACTTAACATAGTAACCTGATAGAACAGATCTGTACATTCTAGATATCCCTACAAGGTCATATATCAGATAAATTTTGGCCCCACTGAAGTTTTGACACAGAAGTCAGTGAAATGAACATTCCATTGCTCTCCTATCTTCCCTGAGATGTATAACATTAGCTATTCAGATTATATATTACGAATGCACACTGTTACATAAGATCAGTCTTTCTTTAACTTTCATTCTTTCCTGCCCATAGACTACTATGTGCAGTGATACATATTCAATTTTATTTAATGATCAGCAAATTCATTAATATGCAAAGAAGGGTAACAAAGTTGATTGGAGTCTTCCCAGAATTCATTTGCAGAGAAAAGCATTAAAAACTAAATATGTCTAGATTGGTTAAGATATCATGGAAAGGTGATCTGATAACGTGCAGAAATTTCTGATACTTGTTTAACAAACTGTTATAGGAAGAATTGAAAGAATAGTATGAAAATACCCACGTGAAAATAATATTCTGAACTTCACATAATTCAGGCAGCTGATCTGACCAACAACAGACTGAAAATGACAGAAAGCCTCAAATATTATACCTCACTTTTCATAATACTGTTGAAAGAAATAATGAGATAGCATTGCTTAGAGAGTGGAGCTCAGAATGGTGAATGCTAATTTGAGCTTGGTTACTGACTCATAAGAAAAAGTGAAGGAATTGTTTTCTTCAAGGAAAGAATTTCCTAAGTATAACATGGTGTTTATAAAAGGAAACTTACTTTTAGGAGTGTGAGGAAGAGAAAGTGGCTTGAAATTGTGAAGTAAATGTATAAAATTGAAATGTTATGTTTATCAGGATTTTCTGACTGTTGCCTAAAATAGTAATTTGATTTCTTAAAGGCATCATAGAACATAAATATTGCAACAGAACACTGAGGCTGAAAGGAAAGGTTTAGAATTTTACTTTGGAGCTGATTAGAGTTTCAATTCCACTTAAAAAAAAAAATAGAACATATGAAAGGAAGTTTTTAACATTGAGAAGTCTCGAAAGCAAACTATATGTAATGTAAATTCTTTCTGTATATAATAAGGTCAGAAATATAAAATCAAGGGGGTAGAATTATTTCTCTATGGCTGTACAAAATGTCTTCAGCTCATGCACTGTTTGGACTAGATTAACATCAAAGTATGCAAAGCCAAATTCAGAAAACAAATCATTCACAAGCACTGGAGGCACATTCAGATCTGAACAGCTTGTAAAAAAATTACTGTCGTCAATATATTTGGTCCAATCAACTATGAAGATCAGATGTTGTTGAGTTACATGCTCAACAGCCCCAAAAGCAGAGTACAACTGAAAAAGGGTCTTTAATCTTTCAAGAAATGAGCTATTGTAGATTTTATTAAATTAAATTAAATTTGAGTCATTTAGGTTATTCTTTCCCATATAACTTTCTGAATTCTGAAAAAGTCAAAGTATTATAAAGCCTTCAAGGCTCTATGAATATGACAAGCCTTTAAAATTGGTAAAAACAATACATATTGATCACAGATAATAAAAATAGGGGCTACCATTCTTCCATTCACATGAAATAAAATTTTTATTAAAATATATATTGCTCAGGTTGTGTTTCAGATTATTTGCTATTGTGACTTCCTTAAGAGTTTTAAAGGATTAATTGCTACCAAGAAACTTAGTTTCTGTAAGTCTCTAAATAATTGTCTGCTTTAATTCAGATTACCATTTCAGAAGAGAGGACACAAGTTAATTTATCCCAATGGTCACCAGGAATCAGGCTGAGTAAGTCTGGGTGCATGAATTCTTGCAATATTGTCTCATATGAAAGAGCATCAGTGAAACAGAAACAGTGTTAATGAAGCTGAAAGAAAACCCAAAAAAACAAACAAAACAAACAAACAAACAAAAAAAACCACAAAACCAAGCAAACAAAAACAAAAAAACAAACAAAAAAAACACAAAAAAAACCACAAACCAAAACAAACAAAAATAAAACAAAAGCAAAAACAAACAAAACAAAAGCAAAAACAAACCAACCAGAAGACCACAGACTTAAGAAAGAGAATACGGCTAGCTCTGACTCTAACTTCATAAATCTAACGTTTAAACTGACTATCAAGTATAGCTTCTTAATTTCTCCCATGTCCTATCCTGTCCTATTGACAAATGTATTGTAGGGGAGCTTGTATTGCTAGCATTTATTGTATCTTTCCCTTCTAGACAAACTGAGAATCACATTTTCAACACATCTATTTCCAATAAATGTCACAAAAATCTAAATTCATTTAAATAATACATGCAATTATGAGATGACAACTGTAAACAATTACTTATTTAAGTTGGAATATGATGCAAAATATGTTGACTGTCCTGATGCTAAAACCAGGGAAAACAATTTAATCTATTTTACATCAGAATCATTATAATTTTTATAGCAGCTGAATTATAAATGCATTAGGAGTGAGGAAATTGATTTTATAAAGAAAATACTAAGAATTACATAGGATTTTTTCCCGTGTTATTGTGAACACCTTCTGTATACATTTCTGAAAAGCCTATAATAAACTTTATAAGATTAAAAGAAAAAAGAAAGAATAAAGTAAAATGAACAGAAAACATCTTGTGCTTCTGTTAGGAAGTTTTTCATTTTAGCAGTCAGTAGCTGTCAGATAAAATCAGTTATCAGCTGAGATTACTGAAAGATTAAATCATGGTATAAAATGTTAACTAGGACCATCTGGTCAGCTTCTTTCTCCTGCTGTGTATTACCGATCACATTTTTACATTTTATGCAGTCATCTCAAAGTCAAGATTGCATCACAGTCAATAATTGTATCTGACTAAAAATGTATTGCATTTAACTGGACTAAAGTGGTTAATTGCCCTCAGTCTGACATTTGTGCCTTATGCCCACATTGAATTTACCTGGCTTCAGCTTCGATTGATTTTTACTTGATTTTCTTTTCTCTTCTAAGCTAAAGAGACTGTTATTAATTAGTGGTTTTCTTCTAATGAATACATAAGCAGTAAACAAGTAATTTCTTAGTCCCCATATGCTGGGTATCCTTACCTTTTAGCTATACTTCTCTGAAAAAGCTTCTTCACAGTTGCAAAGAGCAAGGAATACTTGTTTTCTTGCCCAGATATGTTCCACACAATATGTACAGTCATACAATTTCCCCTGCGCCAGATTTGGAAAAAAGTGCTTGGCTTCATTTCCAGAGTTGCTTTCTGCAAGGAGAGTAAGCAGAACACCTTGAAGACAGTCGCAGTAGCATCCAAAAGTAATACAGAGTCTTAATACACTGTAATACACTGAGTCTTTCATTGTCATCTGTTTTCAAAGAATTCTGTGAAATTTGTTTTAACATTCTATATTTTAGCAGATCTAAAGAGGTGGTTATTAAAAGATTGAACAATGTTTCAGTACTAACAATTGCGCTATATGAAAGAAAACTCCTGTTCCACATTCCCAAGTTCCTACTCCATAGTCACTCTATTTGTAATGCCAAGGATTACAGTTTTTTGTTTTAGTTTTGTTGTATTTTTTGTGTTTTGTTGTTGTTTGTTTGTTTGTTTGTTTGTTTTTGTTGGGATTTTTTTGGCTACATAATAGTTGCAGAATGTCATACAGATATGTATTTTCACCAGATATGTCTGGCCACTATGATCCTTAACATTTCCTCTGAAATAATGAGGACTGGGGCATTATCTCTTGTTCTGTCAAGTTGTGAAGTGTATAACTATGCACTAACAATTCTGTTTCTATAGTGTTTATTTAACAGTATACAGACTAATGTGGGGTGCAGATCCACAGCATAACTGCTGTATTTTGACCACTATTTACTGACATTTAAGTCAATTAAAAATGCTACTGCCAGAGATTTTGGTTTTATGTTTAGGCTAGGGATTAAAATTTTGATCTTTTTGTATATATATAATCTATAGGTAACACACAGAATAGAATACAATGTGTTATTAAATATTAATGCAGTCACAGTATGTTAATAAAACATAACATATATGCAATGTATTACATTATTTATGATGTATTAGTATATAATATTAACAACGGTATCAGTCTCGAAGGAATGCTATTAGAAACATTGCCACAGGATAGAGATTTACATTTACATTTACTTCTGGTAACTCACTTATCCATTTCTCATCCAGCATTCCTATCTTCTTGAAAACTTAATTCAAGTTTTTCAGCAAGGCCTACTTTTTGTTAAATCAAATTAGCAGGGACTAATTATATTATTTTAATTCTTTATCAGTTGAGTCCTGTATGAGTGCTCTATTAATGTGCAAATACTAGATGTCACACTAACTGTCCTAAAGTTACGCAATTATTGTTTGCCACTTTGATAAACAATATTTGATGTGCAATGTTACTTTCCAAATACCAAAAATGTAAGGTATTGTCTATTTAATCAATAACTACAATTTAAGGATAAAGAAATGGTGTAAAAAAAGTGTACCTTCTGAATGTGAAATATGTTCTTGACACCTACAGAGTAGTGTACAGCAATAAAAGGCATCAAGGAAAAGACTATGCTATCTAATAAAAACTTCTCTGTTATTAAATAAAAGTATATTCCTCCAGATCTGAGTAATAAAACTGTTTTGTAAGTAATAAATAGGGTAAAATAAAGACTGTCATTTCAAATTTTTCCTCTACGTATTTTCATGGAAAATTTCAGGGGAGAGTACGAAATTCTCATTTAATTCCTTCTTTACATATTTCCTCTTTTTAAGATAGACAGCTTCACAGAAACTTCGCAAATCTGGCACTACCTTCCATCTTCATTTCCCCTGAATGAAGGTGGGGCTATCACATGTCGAGCTGAAAGAAAGATGAAAATGTGACAGCTTTTTCAGCTATGAATCTCTTTACTGCAGAAGGCCTTTTGTTTAGCACAACACAAAATAGTTGCAGAATTTTATTCTGAAGTGATCACATTTTCAATCTCAGTAATGATTTAATGAGGCTTTACAGCCTGTGCACCTGCATCCAGAAATGCCCTGCAAACCCTGAAAGTGTGTGCCTATCTTTAAGAAAATGAAGGGAGGAAGGGTATTTGTTTTTTCTCTGGCAAGTGAACTCAAAAGGCAAATGTATCCATCTTTAAGCTTCCCAGTCCCTTACCTATTGTAAGTATAATCCTAAATCTTCTCTTCTGTTGACAATGGGGAAATGGACAGAAATATAACTATTTTATTTTCCTGATGTAGAAGCACACTCAGTTTTGCCATCAAAAACAGAAGATAGTGTTTGGGAATCAGCTCTGTTGCTGCTGCTGAACTTCTTTTGATGGAGCATAAAGGTAAAGACACTCCTGGGACCCCTTTCCCATTTATTACTATGATTTTGCTGGCATACCACCTGCCTTATTCAACATTTTCCTATTTTGGCTATTCAAAAGCAGGCCTTGTTGTCTTCTTTTTTTACCAGTGTAGTAGAAAGCAGATTTATTTAGAAATATGAAGAGCTGGGAAATAAATTCCAGCTACAGTTCAAATTCATTTGTTAAGACTGAGTAACTTTTACCAAAGAAAGTAAGATGAATCCTTAGCTATATCAAAAAGACTGACATTATATTTTTGTATTTCCTGGAGTGGAATTAGAATGGTTATGTATATACCACTGGGCTAATTCTTACATTCTATTCACCTATGTACTTTTGTCCACTTCGATATACCTAGCATGCATGGATGATTGTCAGTCTGAGCCCTTGGGATTAGAAGATGTTGTTTATTCATTAACTAGGAATAAATGATTCGACATCAGCAATTGAAATAATGGACCAAATAGGGGAATGTTAACCTCTATTAACCTCTATTTTACACTTCCTATACCTTGCCCAAATTGCTTTGATGTTTTGGTAATGTTTTATGACAGCCTTTTTGACAATAGGGTTTTTCAAATTAAGAAAAGGATGATCATTTGTTTCTTTTTTTCATTATCCTACATAATGAAGGAAGCATAGGTTGTATCTCACAAATCAGAACCCCAAAGATGTTGCTTGTTAATTTCGTGAGCGTGAATTAAAAAAGAGCAGTTAAACTTTTACAAGTTAAACATTGTTATAAAGTAACCATAAGAAAAACAAAAGTGAAATAGATTCTATGATACTGCATAAGAAGTCAGGTGGACAAATATTGAAAACTACTAGGCAAAAGTAAAAGTGAGACTTTTTATTTTAAACTTCAGATTTCAAAAAGTCATAACCTATGATTCGGAGTAATTTTAGCCTGATGCCTTTCCACCAGTATGATTTAATAATGAAGTGTTGCATACAACTTCACATACCTACACAAAATTTTTTTGTGTTTTTAGCATGTTTAACATGATTGTCAATAATAATAGAAAGAAAAGTGTTTACTGAGTCTACAAATAAGTCCTCTGGCAAAGACAGAGAGCATGTCTGCCCTTCTCTTTTCCCTTTTTAGCTTGGTGTCCTGTGTTTGCCGTTTCTAATACATGCAGTAACAAGTAATTTATTTTTCTAGGTTATAGAGCCTGGCGTACAAGGACAACCTTTTCTATAATTTGAATGAGTGGTCTGACTATTTGGGGAGAAAAAATTATCAGGATGCTCCTTTGCCTCTATCATTTCAGAGCTGCAAGGTATTTACACATTCTGGAGCTGAAAAAGTTAAGGAAAATATGATTTAGGTGATGTCAATACTGCTGTATGCTATTCTGCAGTATTTGTAATTCCCAGCTGGAGGTGACTCACTAAGCCACATTCCATCTTTCTATAGGCCTAAACCTGGGTATGCATCATCACTTTATCCCATTTGTTTCAGAATAAAGGAGTTTTTGTGTACTTTGTGGGTTAACACTAGCCTCAGCTAAAGCCCACACAGCTGCTCACTGTCTCTCCCCAGTGGGATCAGGGAGAGAATTGGAAAAACAGAAGTGAGAAAACTCATGTGTTGAGATAAAGACAGTTAAATAAGAAAAAGAAAACCAAACCAAACAAAATAAAACAAACAAATGAAAGGCAAAACAAAGCAAATAAAAACAAATGACAAATGATGCAAAAGCAATAGTTCAATACTCAATTTGATGACCAGACAGTCCTTAAACAATGACAACTCCTACCCCCATTTTATTGATAAACATGACATTATATAGTACGGAATATCCTTTTGGTCAATTTGGGTTAGCCATCCCAGCTGCATTCCCTCCCAGGCTCCTGTCCTCCCACAACCTACTCACTAGGGGAAATGGAGAAAGCTTTGACACTGTGTAAGCACTGCGCAAAATAGCTGAAATATTGGTATGTTATCAACACTGTTCTGATCACAAACACAAAACATAACATCACAGGGGCTTCTATGAAGAAATGAACTCCCTCCCAGCCAAAACCAGTATGATTTCATATGCAAGCCATATGTGTCTCAGTGGGGAATTAGTTTTAATTCTTAGGAGATCTGGACCTAAAAGCAAATCCATAGCTCACAACAAAACTAAGTTTAGAGACATTCATCATTCTAGCCTTTCTTTCCTGGATGTTGACCGTAGCAGCTGCCCTGCTGGATTAAATGGCATGTGCCATTAAATCTTGTTTTGGTCTTCTATAGAGGGGAGGGGAGCACTGTACTCCATGGAAGTTTGAGCCTCCAGGCTTTAAGATCTATTAGAATTTTCACTGGAAAGCATTTTACTTTCCTTTCAAAGTTCAGCATCTGTCTAAACATGTCTGCTCTTGAAAAAAAGGTAAAGTCTCTATTACTTTGCCTTCCTAGGGCAATTACTAAGCATAAAGGGAATATGCAAAGAGGGAAAATAAATTAAAGAAATATTTGTGTAATCTCAGCAGTACATTGTAAGTCAACAAAATCACGCTGTTGGGATCAAGTTGAAGAGGGTCCCAAGCTACTTTTTTGATGCACTTAGCAGATGTTTTCCCAAAAATATCTTGTCCCTTCAGTAAATATTATTTGCACATTCTCTAACCTATTTTTCTTCACCAAGTCGAGCTTTAAGTTGTTTATGTGGTTTTCTTAACATGAATAAATAATGCATGTTCATATACACAGATTGTATTCAAATGTTCTCATTTGTTGTAAAGTCCCTATTTATTTGAGAAACAGAAATAAAAAACAAACCAATAAAACAAAAAAACCCTAATGTTAACTGTTTTCATTTATATTATAGGGCATACCTTTTCAATAACTTCTGCATGAATCAATCTGCATAATTGCATGCCAATTGTTTTTTAATTTTATATTATTTTAATGTTTGATTTCATGTCTCTTTTCAGTGAACTTTTTATTAGTACTCCGCTTAAGTCAGATTTGTCACCTTACTATTTTTTTCCTAAAAATTTCTGTAGTTATCAGATCTATCTCACCAATTCTGAAGAGAACAAATAGGTTAAATTGTCAGTCTGACAGCCAATAGTCTTAGTAAGCTTGTGTGGTAAGTTGTCCCCAGCTGGCAGCCAAACACCTGTACAGCCACTTGCTCACCCCTCTCTGCCCCAGTGGGATGGAGGGAGAAAATAAGGAAGAACAAGAGCGAGAAAATTGGTGGGTTGAAATACAGACAGGGATATGGCTTGGCAGGTATTATTGTGTGCAAAACAAACTTGACTTGGGGAATTTAGCTTCATAAATATTGGGGAATTTAGCTTCATAAATATTAAATTTAGCATAAATATTAAAGTACTAACTTGGGTACTGAGAAACTGACACCCTAGCCCCTGACCAACATCAGCAATGTAGGGAGGATGTTGCCCACATTATCCGTGTAAGGTGTGAGCCTCTGAAATCATATTGCTGCTGGTGGAGGCAAGGGGCAGTGTGACTCTTACCTTCATTCAAAAGTAATTTGCATGGTTGACTGTTGCTTCCAGATGACCTGGACACCAACTGCTCCCAGCAATCTGCCAGAACCACACCATCACTTATGATCCTATGTCCACCATCAGTGACTGAGTGAGTTGCTGTATGGGCTCATTGTTGCTCATCTTTCTTACTGCCTTAATAAACACTTGTTAGAAAGTCATTGTTAGACTCCATTACTATTCAGACAAATGAAACAAAGATGACAAACATTGAAACACCTCTTTCTTTTCCAGGCTCAGTTTCCCTACAAATTCCTCTTCTCACTGTTTTATTTTTCCATTTCAATATTGCATTTCAGTCACTTGTTGACCTGTCTTGTTATCACCACAGGTTACACTTGGTCCCTCCAGTGAGACAACAAATAGTGCAGGAGATCAGAATCAGTACACTGTGGTTTCTGTCTACTGCTCCTGGTTTCTCATCCTTTCCATATGCTCCAACACAGGTCATCCAGGACTATAGTCTCTTCAGATGTGTAGTTACTCTGCCATGGAGTACCTCGACTCACCTTATTCCCTCATTTCCTCTGCTATTCCCTCTTTTGTTCCCTCCTTTCTTTCCAATGTTTGTTTGTTTTTTTTTTTTTTTTTTTTTGCCTTTCTTAAATACCTTTTCACAGAGGCACAGCCATCTTTGCTCATGTACTCAGCTGTGTTCTGTGGTAAGTATGTTGGAGTCGAGTGTGACCAGTTGTGTTCAGCACAGGGCAGACCCTTTATTTTGCAGACGTCACCCCTGCAGTCCATTATTATCAAAAACTTGCCATTAATACCCAATACAAGGTTTCAAATTACAGGAGTAGACCATGATGACTATAATTAAAAATAGAATGAAAAGTCAAACTGGGCAACTACGGAACTGCTAACCTGAGCTCAATAGGAGGCCACATTCAGTGGAACAAAATATGAAAGAAGCAATAATTGCATAAATTAAGGTGAATGGAAAATGGATAAATTGAAACAGAGGATTAGCAAAGATTGGGTCATACTGGCACATTTTCTTTAACAAAATGACTGTGTTTATACACAAGAGAGTTGTGGTAGATCTAATCTATCTTGACTTCTTTACAACACTTGCTATGGTACCCCATGAGAAATTTTCGGTTAAGATAGTGGTTAATACAAGAATTGTAAGCGGAATAAAAATTATTGTGTGATATGGAGATTACTAGTAGAGTACTCAATGGATTCATTCTGTGGTTAATCTTTAATACCTTGTTTAATGAAAGTGATATAGTTGATGCTAATGGACTTTTATGATGGCAGAAAGTCATGAAATGTACAAAGTAACAGGAGTGTCTCCTGGCAAGAATGAGACAACACTAAAATACTTGAAAAACTTGAATACTTCCATAAATGGGGTAAATAAGGCGTGTTGACTGAGGAAAATGAGGATCAGTTATTACATTTGCTCAGGATTCTTGCAGGCAGTTTGGTTGTTATCAACAGCTTCCTCAAACTGGATCTTGAAAAGTAAAAGACATCAGTGTGAAAAGAAAATACTTTTATAATATCATATACTTGTTTTCCTACTCTCAAAATCATTACCACTAGAACAGTGTCTTTGTAAGACAAGGAGGGGAACAGCTTACTGACAAGTTGTGGGTAGTGGCAAGCATCTTGATAATATCACAGACAACAACAAATGCTTAGTTTGATAAAAAGCTTGAGATTCTATATAAATTTGAAAACTGGAGACAAGAGACTTGGTAGTTATGGAGTCGTCATCTTTACTATCTAGTTTCTGTTTTGACAATTCACTTCTTCCTAGCAGGAACAATTTTCTACTACTACCCTTTTTATGCAGAATAATGATCTTATTACTGTCTCTATTAAAGTCACCCTTCCTATAATCTATCAGATTCCTAGTAGGAATTCCTAGTTAAGACAATCACTAGAGATTTTTCAATTTTTTTACAACTGAAAATGTTGGAGAAGTATGAGCAAGATTAAAAAAAAAAATTAAAAAAATCACTTCCCATTCCTTTAAAAAACTCAGAGTAGGATCGGAATTTGGAACATCATCCACTTACCCAAAGATTAGTTCCTGTCAGTTAAGGCATGGCTGAAACTAAGAATATGTTTACTTAGTATGAAGACAGGAGGAGGAAAGAACTAGGTAACTTTTTTGAAAGAAATTTAATATGACCAGGCTGCTTTATGGTGTAATAATAGATGCCACATAAGAAGCAAACACTGTTTCACCTATTAAAACAAAAGCTAATGCAAAGATTTTGGAGTTGTAAGTAAGTGGATGGAAGCTGTGCATGAACATAACTTAAAATGTGTGAAAAAGAGGGAAATTCAAAGGGAAACAGCACAAACTTAGAAAACAAACAGAAGAATGAAGATTTATAACGGCAATGGCAATGTGAGCTTTCCTAATATGGAAACTTTATGGTTAAATCTTGACTCCAAAACAGGATATAGGAAATTGGAAAGAGAAACTATATGGTTAGATGACATTTTATTGAGGTAAAAGAAATCTGTATATTCCTCATAGGGAAAACTCATGGAAGACACCTCACAATTCCACCAGTTTCTCTTCACTTAAAGAGACAAACAAGGCCATGAATTTTTATTAATCAGAGAGGTAAAATATGCTTGCAAATCAGATGGTTGTTGATAAGGCAAGAAACTAGAGTGACCATTAGAAATCTTTCTTTTTTGTATTAGGGAAAGGAGAGCAATAATGTTAATGAAAACACTGTAATAGTATATATGTATTTGTGACAACCTTGAAACACTCCCCCCATGCTTAGCAGAACAAAGATCTTGTTGTGCCTTAAACATCTGGTTTTTGTTACTTTGGGAGGAAGAGATAGATGACACCTCATCTTATCTTTCGCAAAGTTTTATGGCCACTGAGGCAGACACCTTGGAATATAAGGACAATTAACAGTGTTGCTGTAAAAGGTCTCATGGCCTAATTGGGATGATAGAGATGAACCATCTGTCGGACAACCAACTACCAGAAGAAACCACAAACCAACAGCTACCCCTGATGGGCAAGACAACTCACTTCTGGTTAATACTATGAACTTTCCCCTAGTTTGAAGACCCCAGACCCATTTCCAGAAGTGTCTTCCTAATTAGCATGAAGAGCGAGCAGAGGGAGGAGATGAATAGCCTTCTCCTATCTCACATGTAAATGAACTGGGTTATAAAACAACCTCACGTATGATACAGGTTGGCGGTGTGTAAATCTTCAACACATCGCCACCTCCAGAGGTCGTCGCGGGACCGATGTACCTGTGGAGTGGTGATATCTTACTCTCCCTCTCTGTCTCTCTCTCTCTCTCTCCCTTTCTCTTTCTGATATCTTAGTTTTCCTCTTCTCTCTCTTCCTTCTTTCTTAAACATATAAAGTAATATCATTGTAAGTTCTGCTGCTAAAGTCTTGTTAAGTTTTGCATTACAGTTACTAATCATTGCAAATCCACCATTTTTAGAAGGGCTTTTGCTGTCAATGTATTGATAAGTTTTGTGGTACTATAACAAACTTTTGCCAAGTCACTGATTGCTGTAATTTGTATACCACTATGTGCTTTTAGTAAATTCATAATTGGACCCTCGGAGTGATTGTCTGTCATTCATTTCGCACTGCTGCACAGAATTACCCGGAGTTAGCTCACACCTGATCTCATCTGTTGAGTCAGGGCGCGTGTTGCGTTCAGTGTTAACTCATCCCTCATCCCATCTGTTGGGACAGGACGGTATTCCACATATGGGCAATGATTCCTCTTAGACACAGTAGATGACAACTAAAAATGGATCATATCTTAGGAACTTTGAATCTAAGTGTATGCTGGAGATATTAAAAGCTGCATTTACATGGTTAAATAACATCTATCTCAGTGAACAATCCATGGTTCTGAGATCAACTAGTTCAGATTTTTTTCTTTTTCCTCAGAAGACTGAACCAGACTTCTCATCTGAAAATGTACACAGATCAATGGATGACAGTAGTCTGTGTACTTATCTCTAGACACAAAGACGTACAAACAGCAGAAACACTCTTCAGTTTATTCCAGTATTCTATGAGCTGTTGTGCAGTTCATGACAGAGCTGCGCTTCTCCCTGTCTGACCCTAAAATGTGGTGGGAACAGGGCACCTGATCACACTCTTTGCAAAGAAAATGAGGGTGGTGAGAGCTGGGAGCAAGGCAGTTGTGGATGACATTGCTGCACGCAAACTGAGGGCCACTGGTACTCACCAACTGGGACAGCAAATTAAAGGAACAATTTTTGATCCATTCTCCAGCAGGTTCTTAAAGAAAGTATGAAAGGAAATTCCTTCAGTGAAAGCAATGAGGTATTTTGACTTACTACGCTACTTCACAGGACATACGTATTCAGATATTATGCCACCCATCACACAGCACATGGCCTAAAGGATACTTCAAATTAACTTGGTATTTACAATAAATACGCAGAACCATAATTCGGTGTGATTTGTCAGAGTGTACGAGGATACATAGGACAACGTGGGTTCCTGCTTTGTATGTAACTTCGTGGTGCTGTTGTGTCATGTTACATTGTATCTTTATGTTGATATAGATTTTTCTTCTGCTGCTTTATTTACCTTTCTCTTATACTTCTTAGTTGCATTTTATAGACATCTGAGTGCTATACAGAAAAAGTTTTTTGCATCCATAGTTCTCTTATGCCTCTCCTTATCAGTCACCCATCAGTTAACATTTTCTTTTAATTTCTAAAATATTCAAACCAACCTGATACAATCTGTGATATCACTGAGTTAGGTTGTAAGCAAGTATTGTATTCTCTGTTACAAGGCTGGCTATTTTGCAATTCCTTCCTAGGCAAACATCTGGCCAGGTAATTTTGGGATGTATTTCAATAATACTTCTCTCTGATTATTTAAAACAAACAAACAAACAAACAAACAAACAAACAAACCAAAACATTCAATGTTTAAGGTGCTGCAAAAACTTTTAGGACTCCCTATAATGCAGTTACATAATCATATGTTTTTTTAAATTGGCTAGTTTTTAGGTGACTATCATTAAGATATATGAAGAAAAGCTACAGTAGTTTCTTAAAGTTTACTATTTGCATGACTTCAGTAAACAGCTACTTAAGATTTAAGATGTTTTTTCTCTTAAAAGAAAGACCTTTGTTTACTGTTATGCTTACTTATTTCTATTTTGCTGCTATTGTTCTAATTTACATTTTTGAAAGTCATAGAAGCTTAGCCACCATGTATTGTACAACTTTTTGGATGAAGCTGTGTATCTTTCTCACTTTGTTTTTCTATAAAGCAAGGATAATGTAGTATAAACTACATTTATAAAGCCAGTACAGTGAAATGTGGTGTATATGCCAAATAATGTAACCTATATATACAGCAAATCTTCTGTTGATGAATTTATTATAGTCTATCATAAATTTTAAATTGGGCAAAACCATTCTTGGGTTCTTTTTACAGAAAAAGGAACAAATTTTGGCCAAGATTCATGTCTTCTAGTTTTAAACACTTAACAGTTTCTCTCATTCTTGTTACATGTTATGGAGCTACAGAACAAAATTTAAAGATAGAACAAGTGACATAAATGACCTGATATCCATGTTATACATGTTTCTCAAGTTTTACTTTAGTGTAGGTCTTGTCTGTTCTGAAGAAATAAATTCTTATTTTTAGATGAGGAGCATCAGGTAAACTCTTGCAGCATGTACTGCTTCTGACACGATTCCAGGCCATGGCTTTTCAAGAAAAATCTACAGTAGAAACCAAAACATGTCAAACAGAGATAATCAGATTTGCTTCAGAACAGTATTCTCGATCCACATTGAAAAAGTAATTTAGGTGCAGCTTTATATGTAAAAATGAGAAATTGTTTGCCTTACATATTTTCCAGTGTCAAAAGAAAGAAAAATCTAGAAATAATTTTAGCTTTATTAATCACCATTTAGAAATTACAATTTATCTACATGACTTAAGTGAGAGATTAATATAGTTGTGAACATAGAGACTTCAGTTAGTTAAACATAATCTGGAAACAATTAAGATACTATCACAGAATTCTTTGAAAATTAAAAGGTTATATATTATCTTTACATGTGCTTGTCATAGGTCATTTAATTTGGCCTTATGGTTTTGGAAGATGTTCATAAAAGTGCCTACTTCAAGGAGGCACAGAAGTATATTCTTGGAGACAAGAGCATGAACTCTTTCATACACCGAAGAAATATTATGAGAAAAGTCATGAAGAAATTGAAGAAAAGAAAACAAAGTAATTCCCTAACAAAATATATTAGAGAGCTTAGGTGCACAGATACATACAATATTCTTTTTCTTAATGTCACCTTGCAGTAAACCTTGACACTTGAAAGACAGGATTAGTAGAAAACTTCCAACTTGTGCCAAATGTATCAAGCTGATCGTATGAAAGCCAGTGAACTTTAAATTCCCAATCGTTTGTCTGATAAAAGACCTTAAGTGTCTCAATATTCACTACTGGGAAGTCTGATTTCTAGATACTGTCAATATTTACAGTGGAGATTCTCAAAGTAGAACTATTTTAATTTAGTGGCGAAGAAGAGAAATAAATTTTTAACCATATGTTTATTCTGAACATTTACCTTAGGATGCGATTAGTTTATTTCTAGGAATATCTTATTTTGTTAATGCTGAGAAAAAATCTACCAAGATCTTCCTTGAACATAAATGTTAACCTTGAGTACATCCACCTTTTTCTTGGGGAATCTATACTGGAAATTAGACATTCATGTTCCCATGAAAATGAGACATATCTTTCACAGAAGTATCCAAGAAAGAATTAAAAAGAAGCAACATTTTCTACCTGCTGCCATCTAAGGAAATATATGTCTACACTCCTAAAATTATAATTTAGTTTTATTTCATAACTCTAAAAAAATACTTAGTCACGGGGTCTATCTTATATTTTCACTCTCGAACTACAAGGGGAAAACAGACCACACCTTATTTTAGCCCATAGGACAGGACAGTGATTTTAACACTTATATATTTACTGGAACACTGTATTTAACAAAAGGGGTTAATTCAAAATATCCTGGTTTGAATATATTCAACTTCTTGACGTATCATTTTCTATAAGCAACTTCATGGTCGGAACAAACTTAGTAGTTTCTAGAACATGAAATCTTTAATACCAGATGGTTTCATTATGTTTGTGGAGTTTAGATCAAACTAGCTTTTGAGTGGAAAATAAGAGACTGAGCTGTAAGGTTGTAAGAATTAAATCTGAGGACAATTTTTCTGTACAATATATCTCTTGTGTTATAAATAAAGAGCATGTATTTGTGTATATAGATAATAGAAGAAATGTATTTATTAAGAAGTTCTAAAATTACACTATAAGTTAGATGCTCTATAAGACAATGTGGTGAAATTACAGTCTTAAATTAGTACTAATGGTCTCACAGAAATAAGCAATTACTAATACACGCATGCATACATGCATCTTCAGAAAAAAAGGTCTAATTTAGACTGGATATTTGCATATAAAATATAAAAAATTTAACAGAAGAAATTTCAAAGATGACAGTAGAAGTTTAGGTACCTCTTCCCACAGCCTGTCACTATATTAACAAGCAGATAAGTTCCAGTTAGTTTGAAACAAAGAATAAGACCAAAATATATTTTCTAGAATTGAAATTAATTGTCCAGAGAGTGTTTTCAATATTTGAGTTAGACAGTGATGTACATGATAATTTATGATATTTAATGTATATTTTTTATTTGAGAAATAAATTTAACATGTATTTTAGAGAGATAATCTCAGAAGGTTTTGAAGGACTTAGTAATTACCTTGATCTAAGTGTCCTAATATTGCAGGACTACAAAATTCAGACAAACATTCGAATACATCTTAATTTCAGTCTGCATTGTGAATTTTTTTAAAATTCAATAATAAGAAGGAGAATGAAAGGTGAGTTATGAAAAAAAAAAAAAAAAGAAAGACAAACATTGGTAGGAGGAGAAATGGCTATAATTAAGAGTCTGGCGTTGGTAGGAAATACAGGTGAAATGTCTATAATTAAGATTCCGACTGTCAGGCCTTCCCTGCTGTATCAGTTAAGCACTAATAAAATATTAATACAGCCAAGTGAACTACTCAGATGATGTATCTATGAAATGCTCTAAAAAGCTGAGAAAAGACTAAAAGTATATGTGAAAGAGATGAGACTTAAAGGGACAAAAAAAAAGACATAAACCATGTCTGAACAGAAGGTGTGAAACACAATAGCATGGGTAATAAAGAAATGTGAAAATGTTAGCTCATTTGTTTCATCTATTTTTCTTTTGGTGAATGAGCTATAAAACAAATGTAAATGAGTCCATGTAAGCTCTCTTCCTTTCAAATTAATAAATCAAATTATTTTTACATCCTTAACTGGTATGAAATTAAATCAGATGACAGTTTATAATCAGTATCTCGTGTGAGAATCAACCTATTTATGATACATTATTTGAAGACCTATTTTACAGCAGATGATAGACAATGAGGCAGGAAGAATTTTATTGAAAATAATCTAATTAGCCAATGAGAACTTTCTACAATCAATTAATTACACTGAGACTAAATAATTTTGTAGCACTCAAAGGTATCCATCCAATTATTAATTTGGTTTATAACTGGTGAGAAAAACAAAGAAACAAGCAAACATATTTTGCTTACTTTCTCTAAGGGTATCACAAAATATATTCAGTTATTTTGACTTAAACTTTAACTCCAGAACGTATTTATATAGACATAGTTATTAGATCTTTTTTATAATGGAACTTTTTTTCCCCTCTTCTTCTTTTCACATCTTCAGCCTTAAAACTTTTCTAAAAGACAAGTCATTTTCTTGAAGATAAATTAGAATCTACTGTATTTGTATAACAGGCTTTAAATCCTTTAATCAAACAAATAACATACTTGAAAATACTTGTTCAAGTAGTACATCTACCACATAAATGAAAGGATGCCTAACAGATAAATATATCATAAATTACTACAATAACACCTGTTTTTGTATGTAAAGCTTATTTTTAAACTGCAGTTCTAGCAAAACAAATAATTAAATTAAAACTTCAATTTTAGTCTAGCTTTTCATTTGCATTTTTGTGTGAGGCCATGATAGGAATTTTAATAAGTAAACATGCATGGGTTGCAATGCTTCAATAGCTTTGTATATATTTTAACTGGGAGTAATGTTACTGCTTTTATATGTCTGAACAATGTCTAATGACATGAAATTCCCCAGCATATCTGGCTCAGCCTCCAGCTGGCATTCCAGGAGATCTCTCTCTTTTGTAGGATTTGTGCCCTGTTGTCTGATCCCTTGCAGACGTCTAGGATATCCTATGACATCTCATATCAGAACAAGTCTTCATTGTTTACACAGTTGAATGCTATTCACGGTGTCTTTCAAGGCTTTTGTCTTTGTCTCAGACCTGTTTTGAGAGCAACCACAGTTCACAGTACAGAGCAAGGCTACACTGCATTGAGTTTAAATGAGATATCACTAGGCTAAATAACTAAGAAATAAGTCTTGTTGGGCATGCACACTGTGTGAGTATCAAATCTGAAGATTTTGGCTTATGAAAGCATACACTGAGTATGAATACCAGTTGTGGAGTCCCTTTCAAGCTGCACGCTCTAGACATGCATTATAGCAGTTTATGCTTAGGACCATCTCTTTACTCAAGAAAACACTTTAATTGTAGAGTAAACACTTCAGATGTCAAAGTCCTGCTGTTACATTTCCTAGAACTCTGAAATGTGAAATTACAAATTCTGCTTGGATTATAATGATTAATTCTGTGTGATTATTTTTTTTTCAGATCTATGCATATGACTGAGGTGGAAATATTGCAACTGAAATCCATAGTAAGGGTCTATGTGCATTTTTCCACTATGTTCTTCATTTGAATATCCTTTAGGCTTTCCAGAAAGGTGTGGGAAGGGGCGGGTTGGTCAGTTTGTTGTTGTTTTTTTTTTTTTTTTTTTTTTTTTTTGTGGGTTTTTTTGTTTGTGTGTGTGTGTGTGTTTTGGGGTTTTTTTTGACTGGTTTTTTTTTATGGTTGGTTGTGGTTTTTTGTGTGTGTTTTTTTGTTTTGTTTTGATTTGATTTGTGTTTTGTTTTTCATATATCTTTCATCTGGCTTGGTCATGATAAAAAAAAATCAAACCATCTCATTAAAATGTTACAATATTTGTTTTACCACTGTGGCACTGTGATATGCAGCCGATTATACTACATTGATTCCATCCTGTTCACAAAGTTTCTCTTCTTAATCTGGATTTTGGAACTGTAACTCCTCTACATTCAAAGGATGTATGTCTGTAGACACAAATCTTTAATACAAAGCTTAAATGACTTTTTGATGTGAATTTCTTCTGTTTGGCAGTCCTTCCTTTCATTTGGCCCAAGAGGATCTCACAAAAGAGCCTGATTAATGGCACCTTTATAAAACGTTGTGTCTGTATTAATTTCTTTTTTGTTGTTGTTTTTTTTTTTTAAAAAAAAAAATGGTAATTAATTATGAAAATATGTTCCCTAAAAAAGGACAGCAAATGAAAATAGCAAATCCCAAAATGACAGGCAGAGATATGAAACAATAGCAAACAAGAATTTACTCTTAATATGCAGCAACAATAATTAAAAGTAAAGTAGGTCTACACTGTAATACTATAGCTGTTCATTGACATGAAACATTTATTCAAACAGAAGTTTTATTAGAATAATAAATTATTTGCCAGAATCATTCTAATTTTGTTGCAAGAGAAAAAAAAATGAGCAGAGTGTCAACCAACAATTTTTCCAAGCTTACAAAGCACAAACCTGCCCTTGATAGATATCTATTCTAATGTGTCTTCCATCCATGTGTCCTTTATATTGCAGAGGAATGACTTTTTTGGTCTGTTTATCATATGTAGAAAATGAAACATATTGCTATGATAAATCAAAAACTAAATGAAAATAGTTTCATTTTTTTCTACAATTATTTTATAATTTGAATATCCTCTATCTTATAATACTATGGTAATATGGAATGATCACACATCACCAAGAAAAAATTGGTATTTTCTATTTTTTTCCCCTTTGGTCTATGTCCTTGAACAAAGAACAATAAAGCAGCAATGTCAAAGTAACACATCTGTAAGTGGATGCCTTGTGACAGAGCACTATTGGGAAATGTCTGATCAACACAAGTAGATGGTAAGGATGTCTTAGAATTTCCTATGCAGGTAACAGAAGAAGGGAGCTTTTGATTAGATGGGTGTATGGAGTAAGAAACTAATTTGACCTTTGATTAAATGATCTCACTTTTCTGGCACCATCACCTATATCTCAATTATATTCTGCTAAGAGAAAAAATAAATTTGGCCATTATTTTAACAGACATGAAAGGGCAGAATAGAAGGGTTGCAGCTTTCACTAGCTCCTGCAGACAGTGAAATGGGAAAATGAGTAGCCCCTAGAATTTACAGCCTCTTACTTATTACAGGCTGTGACTGCTGCAAGCACAGAGGGGATAATCAGCTTGTCAAGTGCCTGCTGCTGAGAATGCCAACATATAATCACTTCTATTGCATCAGAAGACTTCTTAGGAAACTGTGGCACTGCATTTGCATTTAAAAAGCCATGTTGTACAATTGTGAAGAGAGTTTATTTCAAAAAATACTGTAAAATAGTCCTTAAAATGATTAATTCATTCTTTCCCATGAATTACATATAAAGAAACATAAAAGTTGATGTTGCTGTAGTGAAATGTTAGGTCAAAGTCATTAGACTAGTAGATATTTGCAGGAGACAAAAATCCATTCATTGGTGTTGTTTCTTGCACAGAGGATGGTTGGTGCTATACTTACAGAATAATAACACTATGCTGAATCAAAGCTTGTGTATGTCCAGTTTTTCAGAACTTCAGAATGTTGTAGCAATTGTTAGTAGCTCAAAATTGTGCTTGGGCTTTCTGGTAGCAATGAAATTCCTTAACTCTTAGAAGGTTCTGCTTCACAAAACCAAATGCCAAACAACAGTTGCCTACAAAGTAGAAACTTTGTAAGCCATTTAAAAGAAAAATAAATGCAAAAGGATTTTTTTCAGATCCTGAGGTCTACAAAGAGATAGATGAAAGGTTTTAGAAAAAAAGGTCCAATAGCAACAATTTGAAAGGAAACAAAAAGAGAGGCATCTTTGAAAGTCACTGAAGCTCCACTGAATTGAACTCAGGACAATATTGAAATTCAATACAAATAAAAAGTCAGTTAAAACATTGTGGGCAAGTGAAAAATAGTGCCAGAGCTCAATTAAGCAGGAGCTGTATAAAAATTACAGAAATCTTCTAGCGCCATCTGGAAGGGGTACACATAATCAAAGAAGAACATAGAGGGGTTAAAAAAATATAAAAAGAGAATTAGATTTCTGAAATAGGATGCTAATCTGTTTTAGCTTCAGCTGCTATATCAAGATTAGAAAATGGTATTAAAATCCTTAAGAAGGAGAAATATTGCAAAAACCGAAGGGCACAATCAAATGTTAAACCATACACCACTAACGTGCCTGGTGTAAACCATTCAAATATGAAATCTAGTAGCAAGTGAATTATAAAAAATATATCAAAGGAAAGGCCAGATGTTGTCTTGAAGAAACCTATTGTACTAAAATATAAACTGACAAGCATTTAGTTCGTACTGGTATTATTTTTCAGTGATTAATTTTTTTTTTTTTTTTTTAAATAAAAAAGGAGTAATTTAGTATCGGAGAAACTGACACTTATTAAAAGAAGAGATTGAATCAGATACAGAGAAAAGCTTTATAGTAATAAGGGAAAAAATAACTGGGTCAATCTAGTCTCCTAATTTCAGGTATGGATTTTTTAGATTAATTTTGATTCAACATTGCAAGTTTTACAATAGGGAAAAGTCATACATGAAAGAGATATCAACAACAAATGACAATCCCTACAGGGGAGGCACTTTGAAATATATGTATTTAGAATTAGGCTGAAAAGGATACCATGATTTCATATGCTTAAATTCCAAGACAAAACCAAATTAGGTTTAAGAATACCTGAAGCCATTGTGATCTTGTCAAAGATGCTTTCTTTTCTAGCCATACAAATGTATGAGTCAAGTTCTGTTACATCTTGATTTTCTTAACTTCAGAACTATTTTAAACTTAGGGTAAATTTCAAAGTATCTAAATAGGTATCCTAAGAAGATGTGGCAGTGCAGAGAAACAGGTAACTAAGCAGAGCCAGAAGACGGCGAAGATTCAGGCAGACCACGTTTGCCATGCTCATATTCAGTCTGGCATAGAAAGGTAATCAAGAAATAGAAATAAAATAATAATAGAATAATAAAAAGAATAATAGAAATAAAAGAACATCATTATCATGGAAGTAAATACTGGAAGAAGAAAAGGTATCTGAAAAAAAGACGAAGCACCCTGGCTTGAGCGCTATGTCATGCAGCACAGCTATGTGGCTTTCAGACACAATTACCTTGTTTGCAAAGTCCTAGAATCATATGATGTCCCAAGTAGGAAGGGACCCACAGGGATCATTGAGTCCAGCTCCTGTCCCTGCAAAGAAAAGCCCAAAATTCACATCATGTGAGGGTATTGTCCTTCTTGAACACTGTCAGGCTTGGGGCTGTGACTACCTCCCTGGGGAGCCTGTTCCAGTGCTCCACCATCCTCTGGGTGAAAAACCTTTTCCTAATATCCAACCTAAATCTCCCCTGGCACGTCTTCCTGCCATTCCCTCAGGTCCTGTGGGTGTCTACAGTCACTTGTGGGGACGCAACACCTAGTACAGTGGAATGAATCATTTCCCACTGCTCTAAGGATCTCCAGCACTTGAACATAGGCTTTAAGTGTTTTCATCCTCTCAGAATCCAGGGTAGGGTCCTTTGTGAGGTTAAGGGTCCATTTAGGTAGGCCCGAGGATCTTTCACATAAGCTTAGAGGTAATTTTTGCATATGACAGGGTACTTCTAAAACTGATCTTCTACAGGGAGACACAAACAAGTGTTGATCCTCATCATTTAAATATATTCAAACTTCCGTTTCATTCAAGTTATCTTAGCATCTATCTGATTTCTTCTGTTTAACCTGAACTATTATGAATTCAGGAATGAAAGGCCAAAGAAAGCATGAGAAAGAAGAAACCTGTTTCCACCAGTCAATTAGAGCTCTCAGTTAGAAGCATTAATTGCTCTGATTTCAGTTTCTAGGACTGTTTCAAATCAAATAATCGTTGAATAATTGGACCATTGAACAAGGACCAGGGAATCAAATCCAGGTCTCTCTTTTCTGAGGTGAAGATGCCAGTCTTTGTTCAATATGTGCACTTTACTACTAGGTCACTGTTGCTTTAGTCCTGCTTTTGGTGCACAGAAACTCAATTCTAACAGTGTTTGCATTCCTACATACATGATTTCATTGTCTTGATTGAAAAGAATGTCTTGGTAGGAAGGAATCCTACACTTTTATTTACTGTAGAAGGGATAGAAATGAGCCTTCTAAATATTTGAGTAAGGTAAAAGGAAGAAAGAAAATAAAATCAAACTAATAATTTCCTAACAACAAAAGAAATCCCACAAACCACAGGAAAGGAAATGGTATGAAGGAAATAAAATGTAAATTAAAAAATAGCCTTTTCATTATTAAAAACATTTAGACACAATTATGTAATGAGTCTCGCATACCCATGTTAATACAAGACTGGCTTAGAACAAGTGAGATTCAGTTTCTTAGACATAGGCAGCTAATGCATCTATTGGCTTTTTTAACAGTTTCTAAGCCATCCCCATGAGGCTGGCTGCTATGACACTGGATCTACAGGAGATCTTCAACTTTCTGACCTGGCAGCTGGAAGCAAAATGGAATACCCAATTTATCTCAGATTACATCAAATGTCTATTTTTAAGCAACTCCATCCAGAGAGGCAATAGAAGAGAATCATGAAAGCAACCGATCATGCTAAACACCAGTGACTAAAATTTGTCACTTATAAAGAATTTGAGAAAAAGCTATGTAGCTAAAGAAAATGGTTTAGTAGTCATTAAAGAAAAAAGTCTTCCAAGAAGTTACAGTAGTGTCTAAATAAATAAACTAGAATGTTTGGCAGATCACAATACAACACATTAAGTCAGAAAGAGTTGTGGAACAGCTTGCAAGGTTATGAAAATAATACTTAATTTTTTTTCAAGGATATGGAATATAGTAAGCTGATAGGTGACCAAAGTAAAAATAAGAGTTCTCAAGTATGTTAGGCCATAGTTAGAATGGCTAAATATGTTTTTTTGCACCTCTACTAACCCTGCAGAGAATGGAAGAGTTTACCATGCTGTAGGTGTTTTGAGGGTTGTGTTTTAGGATCTGTTGCAAACAGACATTTCTGCAGAGCTTACAAAACAACAGAATGAAGAGTAATGAATCGTGCTAGAAGTCTAAGAAAATCAAGGAAGATGTAGCTGAGCTACCAGTTGTACAATATAACCTGTTATAAATCAGTTGTTGTAGCAGATGATTGGGAAGTGAAAGAAGAGACTCAATTTTTAAAAATTCAAAGAGACATGCAGTGAACAATAGAACACTAAATATTTACAGAAAGAAAGTTTGTGGAAATTATTCTGAAAAAAATCAGTTAGTGGATGCTATTGAGGTTCACTAAAGGAGTCAGTAAGCAAAGAAAAATACATAATTTCCTTTGCTTTTCAAAAGATATTCTGTAATTCCATCAACAGAGGATCTCAAACAGCCTCATAGTAAAAATGCAAAGAAATAAAATAAATGTAACAAGAGGCAAGCTTTTAAGAAGGTAAGCAGTTATTTAAAAAGAGTGAAAACAGAACAAAATTTCACTTCTGTCAGAAAGAGAGAGATCACCAGTAGAATTCCCACAGTAATCCATGCTCCGTGCTATCCAATATGCTTATAAATGACCTGAAAAAGGTATTTGGAATTATCTAATAAAGTCTGTGTACCCTACTGAGCTATTAAAAGTAATAAAGACAAAAATGACTGAAAAGAGCTACAAAACCACAATATTTTGCTGAATGTTGGGGGGAATAATATTGGAGAAGAAACAATCAAAATAAGTATAGTTGTGTATGCAGGTCTAAAATATTTCAAACATCTTGTTGGGTTCTGGGCTAGTACTACAAAGTTTCTTCCTTATGTGATATCATCTTTGCAGTGCTTTTGAATGGTAAAGAAAGTTCAAAGTCAAAATATTAAGAATTGCTTTGAAACATAAAGAGGAAAAAAAAAAAAAAAAAAACACCCAAACAAACAGAAAAAACAATATACTGCTGAACAAGCCCATAGCAAACTCAAAACTTTAATATTATATGGTGTTCTTATCCTACCATCTTTAGAAGTATAAATAAGGAAAAATACTACATTCCAGTAATTATGACTTTACTAGTAGAAGGACAAAGGCTTTGTACTGAGCCAGCCCTCCCAGAACTCAGGTTCTGTTGGGGTTTGGCTTGATCTGACCTGAATTTAGCTTGCTCTAACACTTACCCACTGGTCAAGTGAATATTGCCTGACATGCTGCAGCTGGAAGTACTGCATATAGTAAAGCCTGTCACCCCAAGGTAGTCACAGTAGCCCTTTATGTCATCTGCGGCACAGGAATGTGCTGTGCAACTTTCAAGCTCTAGCTTGACACGTGTAGAAAGGACTGAAACTTTGATAAGAAAACATACAAATAAATACATGCCCTTGAAAAACAAGAGGGGGAAGAGCACCCACATGCCAATATTATACTCCTTCTGGCAAAAGAAGTCAGGGTGATGACAACTGGTACCCTTCCTCTTGAAAGAGACTGAAAATCTCACCCTTAGAATCCTCAGGAACATTGGAAAGGTGCTGTTTTTGACCAGAGGAAAGTACTGATTCCAGGTAGGCACTTTTATATAATGATATTTGTTATTGAAGCTTTTTTTTTTTTTTTTTTTTCCCTGATTTAGTTGAGCAATTTGGATTATTAGGCTGTTAAAATATTAACTGAACTACCATTAAGTTCTGGGCTCCATACATATGTTGTGTTCTCTCTTACCACTAAGGAGATTTTGTGAGTAACAAGGATAAGAAAGGGAAAAGGCAAATGTCAGCTTCCTAATGAAGAACTGTTAAACAGTAGGTTCTTCTCGTGGAATAAAAATGAGTGAGGGACAATATAGTGAAAATGTACAAAGCAAAGAGTGATAATAGAAGTAAAGACCAATTATGTCTTCCCTTTCCTAATACTGGGAAGAGAATACAACAGATAAAAAATGTAGGTGTCAGCTTAAAAAATACAGTCATGTACTTAAGTAGTGAAGTATATATAGCCACGTGACTCTACGGTTGCTCGAAGTTCACACAGGTTCAAGAACAGACAAACTTAGTAACAAAACACTCTTTAGGGCTTTAAATAGAAATATACTATTTCCTCTACAGTAAGTCCAGAGCTACAAATTGTTGGAGACTGGAAGTATATTCCGGGGAATTCTGATGCTGCATTTTCTGTTTGAGTACTCTACCTTAAACTTGTGCTGACAAGCTGATACTCTTTGACACATTTGATCTGACAGTTCTCAGTGAATCTATAAAACAATATAATTCAGGATAATAATACCACTTGATTGTTTTTTTTTTTCTTTCTCCGTATTTGAGAGTAAGAAAATCCAGCATACACTGAAAATAGTTGTCATATTCTAATACTGAGTACAATTAAATGGCTTACTATTTTATATGTATAGGCTAATTTCACTTTGTGGCAGTTGCACACCCTCCTCTCTCCGCCCCCCCCACCTTCCTTCGATATGGAAGGTGCAGGCACATCCCCCTCTCCCTCAACACATCTCGCCCCCTCTCCTGCAATGGGAGTAACAGCTTCTTTTGTTTGACCCCAGAGGCCATTGGCCAGCATCGTTAAGAGGAGCGGGCACAGAGGCACCAAGTTTCTGGGTGCCCACAGTCAGAGTGGGGCTGCAGAGAAGCTTCTGGAATGCCCACAGTCAGATCTGACATGGCTATATAAACGGGACTCCCGCCAAGGCATGTGTTTGGTGTGGTCCTCTCGGAGTGCAGGCCAAATGCTGCCGCCGAGAGACCTCCAGGGACTGGGACGCCATTTAAGATAACCTCCTGAAAGAAAAATGGGACTGACTCATCTCCACGTGTGGGTGAGTGATATCCTTATTTCCTCACCAGATAAGCAAGCATATTAAATAATTCCTCACCACTTGGGCAGGTGCTTTCCCCACTAGACATGTGAGTGTATCCCATGCTTAAATATAAGCACGTGTATTTTCGTTAATAATCCAGATTCAGGCAAGTGTATATTTTTCCCGGAGTCAGGAACGGCTCTGGCATTGTTTTACATGAGCCACGTGTATGCACACTGTGGATCTCCATTGTTATTGTTTGCTGCAGCCCAATAATTTCCGTATTTACGTTACTGGAGTGCTGAAACCCCGTTCTTTATCGGTTAATTTGCTGCACCTTTTTGACCAGAATAAAAGTTTGTTTTGAAACTTGTTGTCCACCTAAAACTAACTTGAATGCAAACTAACTTGAGTGCAAAAATAATGCACTGCTCTCTTTACTGCTGCTAAATATACATGTGTAATCTAGAAGACGTTAGAAGGCTTGACAATATATGTGTTTTTAAGCATACTTTTACTAAATTTTCAATATTTCTGGAAAGTTCTGAATGGGGAATTGGAATTACTGAAATAGTTCTCAATAACTAAGGACACTTTTGGGATAGTACCATGGTCATACTAATGTTACACAGAAAGTATATTAAGTTTAAATATAAATTTGATGTAGTTATTTTTTTTACTCAGAAGATTTAAATAAGCAGAAGAATACTCAGGTTTCGTAATAATGTTTCAGATATGAAATTAAATAAAAAGAATAAATGTTTTCTTCCCTTATTTCCAACACCCATCAGAAATTATTCAGAATTTCAGCTGGGGTTATCTAATCTGATATGCCATGTGTGGGAAGGGAGAAGGCATGTGATCACCAGTCATCTTTTATAAAATTATGGAAATAAGTACCATCAAAAACATATGAGACTATTAATACACTAGTCTGGGTGTAATGGCAAGGAAAACATCATAGCAAATCTATGTAGGAAGTGTAAATTTCAGGAGTGTTAACTCTAATTATGAAAAATACTTTCTCAAAGGGCCTACTGTTTACATATTACAACTAACTTTAGCTGTTACATCTAGCAGATAAGGTTGCCTTTACAGAGATGTTATGGACCACCTTATGGGGCAATGTGTTTGGACATGTTTCACTGAGTAAAAACACACTCTACAAGTGGAATGTATATAATTTAAAAATATAAAGTGGTTATTTATTTATTACTACACAAAAAGGATAGTTGGGATTTAATGAGATATTAGGTTAAGCATTAGTGTGGTCACCACTCCTTATAATACATCTGAAGAGTCTCTACTGTCCAGGAAAGTATCGGTCAGGAGGCTCAGGGACCGCATGGGTCCTGGGTGCTGCTGATCTGTCCAGCTCTGTCATCGATGCTAACACTGATGTCTTGACTCTAAGATCATACACTTGCTGTTTATGCTCAGTAGTTTGTTTTCTTTTAGGATTTGATATCTTTCCATGTGGGAAATTCCTCTCTTGAATCACTGATGCACTAGGAACCACACTTCTCTCTGCAGTTTTTTCCTTCCTAATGTGTGGGGGTTTTTTTACCTACTCACTGTCAGTTTTTCTCAGCAGTCCAAACTAGAGCTATATAGCTGCATCATATCACAGCTGTCCTTGTAGGTAGTTACACCCTTGAAATGCCCAATGGCTTATAGGAAAGGTTAGTTGAAGGGGTTGCAGAGCAAATAACTAAAAGAAATGCTCTGCTGAAGCGACTGGAAAGACATTCTGAGAAAGTGTGCCTTTTTATTTTTTTTTAATTAAAGGAAGTGTTGCTATAAACCTCTTCACATTTATACATTTAGAGAGACAATCCTCAGAGTAATAGTAGTAAGAAAAATGATGCGTTTTAAGATGAAAACCTAATGTGATTGTTCTAGAACATAAACACCACATTCCCCTCCTCAGTTTAACTAATTATTTAAAACTAGAGGCTTAACTGATCTATGATCCCTATAAATTCTCTATAAAGCAATACATAGCTATCATTGATAGGTATATTTACCCACCTAAATAATCCTATGAACAGAACTATCTGTCCTAACCTATGTATGCTAAATGTCAGACATGCCTAAGAACTAATCATATCTTGCTCTCTCCAGTTATGCCCAACAAAAAGAACCAAGTACCTGCATGGCATAGTTAGCTTCACCTTTCTCAGATATTTCAAGATGACAAAAGTAATTCTCTTGTGACAAGTTATATCTCCATTGACTGTGAAGAGATGTGTGGGTGACTAATTCAGATGTAATAGTTTACATTTGTATCCCTACTTTAGATGAATTGAGTACACATCTATTTGTTCCTGTCTATGAGTAAGTTACATAGCAAATTCTTGTCCGAATTCAGAGTGAAAGAGAGCACAGCTTCCTTTTGCTAAGTGCAGGTCATGTTTTCTTCCTACAAAAAGCAGGAAAGCCAAAGTAGAAGATGTATCAAACTAGGTTTCATCCTGACGTGGATTCAGGTCATGGTCAGAGCATTTACTTATCAGAACTCTGGGAAGCGTTCATGGGTCTTATGATTTCCATAGAGCTTTTGTTGGCTGTAAAGACAGAACCTTAGATACCGTGGTTAGAAGCTAAAAGTTAGAAGTTGGAATGAATCTGAGACGTTTTTTCTTTACTTAGAAAGCAGTATAAACTAAACATTTTTTAGTAGGGGTAACATGCCCACATCCAATATGTGATACTCTTTAAGTCATCCATGTAGATAAAACCAGATCACATAGTAGATCTGGGTCTGACAATAAACTTCTGTTGCTGATACTGCACACAAAAAAAACCAACCAACCAACCAACCAACCAACAACAACAACAACAACAAAAGAAGCCATCGTACCTCTCACATATGTTGGCTATGCTGTGTCCATCAGAAAGTAAAATAAATAAATAAACAAATTTAATAGGATGTTTGTTTTGGTTTCTTTCATGTAAAAGAATACTCAACACATGTAATAATTAAAATAGTTATTAATGTTCTTTTTTGCAGATACTTTCAAGTAATTGTTGTTCAAGGAATAGTATTTTTTTAGTACGGGGTGGGAATGTTCTAACATTGATGGTATTTTTTTATATCTGACTAGTACATGTCAAAAGTAGGTCCACTGAAATCAATGCACATAAATCACTGAAAAAATGGAAAAAAAAACCCACCAAAAACACCAAACAAAAAACAACAACAAAACAAAAACAAAAACAAACAACAACTTCTCATTCACGTCTGAATTCTCCACATATTTTGGAAGAGTAAATGCTGTTATCTGTAATTCCATTATAATTTTATTGCAATAATTTTACAAAATTATTAGTTTCTAAATGTATTACTAAAACATAATTAACTTTTATTTTATTTTATTTTACTATGTGTTATTCAGGAACTGAAATCTATACCTGTCACAGTATCAAGGAATATAAAGTCAGAGAGCTCTGCTATTCTTTGTCAGAAGATTACACAACAAAATTTCAAACCAAAAGTAATACATTTCAAAGCAAAAGTAATGTGTTACATTTTGTTAATTTATTTCCTGAGTTTGAAATATTTTGATTATATTAATCCTTTCTATAATTTCAGTGGTCTTTTATGTTTCAGAACACATGAATTTATCTCTGTCTTGCTGTATGACATGCAGGTATCAGCACAGAGAAGCAACATGTACTCTCCCAAATAGTGCTGCCTTCATCCTGTGGTGTGGTGTCTGCACCTTTTCTCCATGACCATCATGACTACTTCAGCACTAAATAAGCAGACTTAAATGAAAGTGCTTTCTCTAATATTGTTCTTTCATTCTAGTTCAGAATGTCAAATAGCTTGAGAGAATAAAATAAGTGTACTACTTCACATCTTTATCACTGCCTAGTCGCTAAAAAATCTGATGTATAGCATTTTGGATGGACAAAGGTGTAGGTGAGGGAATATTTAGAGTTGATTGTTTAAAATTTGCTGACAGTACTTTCTCATCCTGAAATGCTAAACGTAAGAGGATGTGTTGATTCATTCTCAATTTTTCTTTTAGACCCATAATTCCTCAGCTCCCTACACTTCTCTCCCCTGTGATTATCTCCTGTATTTGGAGAACTGTTTACAGCTGGTTTAGTTCTTCATTGAAGTCCTTCACAAAACTTGTTACACAGATTTCTTAGATGTAAGCTGAATAAAGCAGACACACCTTATGGACAGCTAACTTTAAAAATTGTTAAAAAACAGACAGAAAGAGCAATTCCTTTATCTATCTGTCTGTCTATATATCTGATTGACTTTTTAAGTATTTTTTTATTTATTTCCAAAATATAAAAAAATATTTGGTGGGAAGAAAATCTAAATTTTCACCTTACTTTATGCTATAAAATGATTTTTGTAGAAATAAAAGTCTTGTATGGTAGCTTCTTTAGGAATAAGGAAGAGGGAATATTCCAACTCAAGATTGCTGAAAGGCAGTATCTTTTTAAAGGGTTTCACGTAGCATGAGGAATGTAATGAGCTACTTCAGCTTGCTTAATAATTCACAAATGTTTCATGAGAAAAAGAGACTCAGAGGAGAAAGAAACTAATTAGGATGTTTGTAAATAAATATATAATAATAATTATAGTACTGATTTTCAAAGTAAATACATGGCTTTAAGAAACTTCTCTGAAGGGTCATTTCTAGGAGTCTGAAACCTAGTCTCAATACTTCAATTATTTTAAAATTAACTGATGAAAAAATATTGAGATTATGAAAATTATAAGAAACAGTATAGAAAAACATTGATTTTAACATACTTGGTCTTTTTTTTTTTAGAAACCTCATGTTCGGAGTTGATTAAACTGAAATTTATAGGCAATGGAGGAAATTAAACTCCCTAGGGACCTGTGTCCAGAAGTCAGGAAACCATAGGCATTAAACAATATTTAAAATTAAAATTTTAGGCAAAGTTTATTAAATTAGGTCAACAAAAAATAATACTATAATATGAACTAAAATATCCTTAAATAATTCTTTCAACATCTTTTTCATGATGATGTTCATAAGAAAAAAATATTGATATTTTTCTAAAACACAATCACAATGAAAATTTTCAACAAATTCTGTGCATGAAATATGAATCTTCATTTAAAATTAACTGAATTAAACAAAAACAGATTTTTTTTTTTTAAATTTACTAATGTTATGTTTGGTCTTTTAAGTATTGGACAAATGATTAAAATAAATAAAAAATACATGCATGCATAAAAGGAGAAATGTAATTGAATAGTAAAAATATAATATTATAATAATGAACAAAAATAACATAATTTAATATCACTTTTCCAAGATTCAGCTGTATAGTAGCTTTGAAATTAACTCTGCAGGATATTTCAATCTAAAATATGTCAAACATGTTTGTTCTTGGACACAGATTTGGGCTAATTTTACTTTTTCTTTAAATCAATAATATTAAGTTATAAAACAGTTATTTTGGGGCAATAGTTAGGCATAGGACATGGATCCTTGGAAATGATGGATCATTGAACCTTTACAGCTTAATAACACCTCAGAAGGAGAATCATAGAACTTTTTGAACTTATGCAAGTCCTTGGTGTATCTTGCTGATTTGCATCTCTCAGGAGATTATGGTTATTACTAGACTTGTAACACACTTTTCCTCTGCAAACAGCAAGTGGGGGTGAAAGAGGAGCCTGAAGCTGCTTGAGACTGTTTTAATGAGTAAAACCTCCTTGAACTGACTTTCAGAAGAGATATTAATTGCAGAAAGGTCTCATAATAATTATAGTATCTTAAAACATGAAAGTTATCTTAGCTATAAAATGGGGCCTGCGCAATCAAATTATTACAGGCACAATATTAAACCGCCTCCTTTTTGTGGTTTGCTCCTACTATTAGCATGTTCTCATTAGACAAGTTAAAGTATTTCATTTCTACAGATTTTATAGTAGTTGGGTTTTATATTGTACTTCAGGGGCTACAGAACTAATAACACATCTCTTTAAAACGTACAGTGAAAGAGCAGTGTTTTAACTACCCCACGCATGCATTTTGAAAATATTCTAAAAGCAAACAGGTCTTTAAGGAAGTAATAAAGTTTCAGAGTTACCCAGGCCTAAAAGGAAAATTAATGTAGTGTTAGATGTGTGGGGTTTTTTTTGTTAGTTTGTGTTTGGTTTGGTTTGGTTTGTTTGTTTGTTTGTTTGTTTTCTTCTTAAAGAGAAAGGTATAAATTTGTGTGTTAACTAACAGAGGGGCATAAGTGGGTGATATGGATAGTGTGTAGTAGCATAGCACTGTCATGAACTTTCTGAGCAAAAGAACTCGAGGACTTGTCATGATAATGGCCAGGATAACATGGAGGAGGTTTATGCCCAAGTCAGACCACTAGTGTAAATTTATACTGATTATTTCCATGAGGGAATAGTTTGAAAACACATTTTTTTCACAAAATACCAGCTACACATAAAAAGCACTTTAAATTATTCTTTTTCTACCCAGAATGTAGTAGTGAAAGAAGAATAAGTTTTTAGCTAAGTGAAAATGTGAAACAATTTAGACAATTTTTCCATCAATTATTTATCAGTTTATTCCATTATTCCACTGTGTTTTTTCTCCTAGGATAGCTGCGTATGCTACATTGAGTTCTACTCTTTCACAGCTCTAAATCACTTATGCTTAATTGTTCTGCCTCTATCGGAACACTTAAAAGGTCCAAAAGATACGGAAGATAACTTTTTCCCTCAAGTTTGGTCTCAAAAATCAGGTTATTTTCTGTAACCACAAATAAATTTTGCTCATAAAAATCTCTTCTATTGTGGCAATGAGTTGCAAAACTACACAAATAAGAAATGTACATACATTCTTTGTTGCTGTCATGATTTCTTTAAAGGTTTATTTGATGCAAAATTTCAGAGAAAAAATACCTTTAAAATCAATTCTAAATTAAAATATAAATATTTTTGAAAAAAAAAAAAATCTGTCACTTGTTCAATCTCCTAGAAATTCTGATTTTGATTTACAGAGTTGTAAAATAAGTGAATCTGCTAAAAATGTCAATATTATGCCTAATATCATCTATATTATCACAATTTCATCTTATACAAAAGTTATTTCATTTCAGCTTTTCTCTTTCAAAATACTGAATAAAATTGTAATCTGGTTTTACTACTGAAATACAGAGCATACTTTTAAAGGCATTATTTCTGCTGAGTTCATTTTGGACATGAAGGAACTAAGAAAAAAAATATTTCAATTCAGTTGTAAGAATTGTGTTTAGTTGACTTCCCTCCAACTTCAATAATTCTATGATTTGTGGAGGAGAAAGTGAACCAAGTCATTCCTGTCTCTCAGCTTTTGTTGAGGCCAGCCATTTGGAGTCTGAGCTTCTCTTTTGTGATTGCAGTTCTACAGACACAAACCCTTAGAAAGGGACAGCAAATTCACAAGGCAGGTGCCCTATTCCCTATGTTAAAAGCCAGCTAACTGCTATAGTGGTTCTTTGCTGACAGAACTGCCATTCGAGAACTTGCTAACAGGTGAAAAAAATGCACCTCTAACACTCTCATTTTTGTGTAAATAATTCAATGGGAGTTTTGAGGCAAAGCACAAAAGCGGTTGTTATATACAAGGCAAATGGAGTCACAATTGAGGCAGAATTCTAGCAGAGGATATACACTAAGAAATTCACATCCATCCATGCAGAAATCACATTAAATAGTGCATTCAGTCTTTCCAAAGGACTAACTAATGTCTTATTAGAGTAAACTATTTTACCATAAAGGCAGAAATAGTATACCCTCCCTGTCTCCTGGCTTTTCAATTCAGATATCAAGCTTGTATTTGTTCAAAGTCAGCCAAATATTGAGGATGATCCCTACCAGAATGTGGATACAGAGATAATGTGGATTAAGTTCCTGTTTGATGTGCTGAGAAACTCTTCATTGTCATAAGATATTGTTTGGGCATACATGTTTTATGTATTTGAAAACACAAATTATTTGCAAATGAAAGGTTTAAATGATACAACAATAATACAGAAAATTATTTATTGTAGTAACAAACCAAAAGTTGTGCAAGTTGCAAGCCAAAAGTTGTGCATTACAGTTCAAGGAAATATTTCTTTTAATTTAGTGTGCTTTACAATGCTGAATGAACTCATGTCTGAACTAAGGCACAATCTGGAATCAGTTCATGCAAACTCTATTGGTTAGATTGCAGCTGCTAATGATGTGTAAAAAGAAAGCCAATTTACCCCTTGATAGAGATTACTGTACCAAATGTAGCAAAAAGCTATGTGAAATGTGAAACGTTTGCTGTTCAATGAGGAAAGATATTATTAGTGTGTCCAGTTTCTTTTTTGGTGTGAAGAAAATAGGTCCACCTTCTTCTGTTCAGTTTTAAATCACAGACACACAAAATAATTTGTAGGGTTTTTTTTTCCTACTGTTTACTAATGCAAATATTATTTTTTAGATTAAAATATTATTATATAATACAATTTCACAGTTCCTTTCAGCTGTATTTACCACCCCTTAGATCAATAAACTATTTAAGTTACGAAAAATTGTAGCTGCTATGGTTGGAATACTGTCAGGCTAAGTTATTTTTAAAGTGCCCTTGATATTCCCACACACCTTGATTGGTCTGTCGTATATTTGTAAATTTTCTCCACATCTGCTAAGTATACTGCAATTCTTAGCACTAGAGAGTCTTGAATTTTTCACTGAAGTTAATTAACGAAAATTATATTCCATGTTTCTCTCTTTTCACAGTATCTGCACACAGATTTTAATTTTATTTGTTGTTTTTATGAGGAAATCTTGTATGGTCAGAGTTGCAAGGCAGATGTGCTCACAATATTGGTTTCCAGACACCACCATCAAATATACAGAAAGAATGTTGAATGTTTAAAATTCAGTTTTGTTTCAACATAAGAAAGAAAAGCTAAGTTTTTAAAATAAATAAATTTAGAGTGAGTGGATAAAAATAGAGATTGTTTGGAAAGAGTTTCCTCTCTAGCTCACCATGTCAGTCTTGGAAGGATAGGCCATTTTCTTAGTCCTGTTCTCAGCCCAATAATTTTTAGTTGCTTCCTGGGTTGTAAAATCCACACAGTTCCTTTGTAGTGTGTAAGAAAATGGAGTTTATTTCTTTCTATATAATTTTCTCTCTATTATTTCTGTGTTTTGACTATTACTGTGTCAATATTTCCCCCCTTCATTACTGTTTTGTTCCCTCCTTCCCCAATTTGAACTTCAGAAGCTTTTTCCAGATCTGCATACTCATTTACTCTAAAGGAAGCTTCAATTTCCTTGTTCAGAGTGCAACAACCAACATAACTCTTCTCTCCACCTTCTTCGCTGTTGCTGACCCAATTTTTTATAAAATGCAACATATATTTCACAGTAAACTGTTGGCAAATAAATAGAACATTTGTTGTTTAATGCACCTGTAATTTCAGGAATATCTTTTTATTTGATATGAGGTGGAAAATGTGTTTGTTCATGCAGACAGTGTGGTAATGACACCGTCACTACTGTATGATTTAGTGCAACAGCTCAAAAAATACATAAAATTAATGGTTAATGAGGGTGATCAGACTACAATATGCAGAGGTTTGATGTTATCATGTATGAATGACACTAGAAAGTCCAAATTATTGCTTATCTCATTTGTGCTGTGCCATCTAACACGCTGAAGGAAACTGAAGTTAGGGTTCCAACCTGCTTTCTTTATACTTGAGCTTGAAATTTTATTTAATGGGGACAGTGACAAATGGACTCAGTGATACAAAGGAGCAAACTTTCTCACCAAGCCAGCCAGTGTTGAGGACCAGTATCTACTTGTGCCTGGGCACAGGTGGCTTTGAAATAGTCTGTAGATTGCAAGTTAAAATAATAATAATAATAATAATAATAATAATAATAATAATAATAATAATAATGTGTCGTTTAAAGGCTCCTTGTTTTTAGTTGGCCTTGGCTGGATACCAAACTGCTCTATCACTCCCCTTCCTCAACTGGACACAGGAGAGAAAACATGACGCAAGAGTCATGGGTTGAGATAAGGACAGGAGACCATTCAAATACCTTCAGAGGAAAACAGATTCAACCCAGGGGAATTAATTGAATTTATTGCCAATCAGAAGTCAGAGTAGGATACCAAGAAATAAGAACAATCTTTAAACACCTTCTCCTCATGTCTGCTATCTTCCCAAGCTCAACTCCACTTGCATTTTCTCTACTTCCTCCCACTGAGTGGTGCAGGGGGATGGGGGCTGGGGGTTGAAGTCAGTTATTACGTGTTATCTGACATTTCTCCCTCCTCACACTCTTCTCCTGCTCCAGCATGAAGTCCCTCCCATGTGACGCAGTCCTTCATTAACTTCTCCAATGTCAGTCATTCCTAAAGTGTGCGGTTTTTCATGAACTGCTCCACCAGGTGTCCTTTCTACAGAGTGCAGTCCTTCAGGAATGGACTGCTCCAGTCTGGGTCCCCCACAGTATCACAAGTCCTGCCAGAAGACCAGCTGCAGCAAGGGCTTCCTCTCTCTACAGGTCCTGCCAGGATCCTGTTCCAGTGAGGGCTTCCCACAAGGTCACAGACTCCTTTGGACATCCACCTGCTCTAGCATGGTGTCCTCCGTGGGCTGCAGCTGGATATGTGCTCCACCACGGTCTTCACTGGACTGCGGGGGGACAATGTGCTTCACCATGGCCTGTATCACAGGCTGCAGGGGAATATCTGCTCCCACACCTGGAGCACCTCATCCCTGTCTTTCTTTATTGACTCTGGTATCTTCATAGTGGTTTCTCTCATAGATTCTCACTCGTCTCTCATGGCTGCCTTTGCACAGCAGTTTTTTCCCCTTCTCAAGTATGTTATCACAGAGGTGTTACCACCATGTAAAATGGCTCAGTTTTGCCCAGCAGTGGGGCTGTTTTAGAGCTGCCTGGCATTGTCTCTGTTCAACATGAGGGAAGCTTCTGGTATCTTCTCAAAAAAGCCACCCGTGTAACCTCACTTTTATGAAAACCTTGCCATGTAAACCAAATAAATACTTTATTTTTATCTCTACTCCTCATGTCTTCAGGGAATAGTTGGCTACTACTATTTTTACAACAATTTATGTATCTGTATGATGGAGGATAACAATGTCATTTCCACACAGCAAAAGTATTTACTCACATATGTAAGTTCAATAAGTTTTTTTTACCTTGTGAAGGAAAACCTTTAGTAATTATATAATTGAGCTGTAAGAATTGTGTCTGTATGTGACATCCAGAGTGTTGTCAAAATATCTATGAGAAAATATGGTGAATTATGCAGGTTACATTGATGTATATTTGAAACATCTGTATTTTTCAGAAATGATAAAATTATAAATAAATTATGGAATTCTTCTTGAGTGACTGACAAAAAACATACACTACATTATTCTGAAATCTACCCAAGTCACCTAAAGCTTATTGCTAAATTGTTCAGATATTAAAAAATAATAATCAGGAACCTGATTTCCCTTGCTTTGTAAGATCAGTCATCCTGTAGGTGCCATTCCTGCTATACATTGCACATATGGGCATGCATTCCCTACTAAAAATGTTCTGGAGCAGCTTTTATAAGCATTAAATCATTACATCTAAAAAGTTTCTTATCTTCAACTTCTCCAACTCTAAAAATAAATGAACACATCTGAAATCAAAGCATTTGACATTTTATGGAATTAAGCTCATTTTCAAATTCTGTAGAAGCTTTTGAATGGAAAGATTTCCAAGCACTTCACACAAAAAAGAAAAACAGAAGAACTGGAAGAGAAAACTGATCTTGGAAGAGCAGAGTGAGGGCCAACTAGATAAGAAAAGGAGAAAGATGCAAAACAAGCTCTCAGACATGGCAAACAGAGAAAATCCATGCAGTTCAAGAACAAGGAGACCTCTATACCTCTCTGATTGATACTCAGGCAGTTCAACGGAAGCAAAAAAAAAAAAAACAGATCAGAATTAACCTTATTTCCTTGTTGAGCTTCTCTCATAAAGTTTTCATGAACAGTCCCTATTTTATAGCAAGATCTCTGAGGTATTTCTTCCCTAAAACAATTGCGTTCAAGATATTCCATTTTTGCCAAACTTCTTGAAATACTCTTCATATTGTACTCTAAGAGCCATTCTCTTTGTTACTTCTAAAAAAATGTTGCTCTCTCATTGTGTATTCTTAAAAACAACCAGTGTGACATTTTAAGGTAATGCCTAGAAACTATCTGGTATTCCGAACTCTAGCAACTAGTTCTGATATGACCATCTCTATGCAGGCAGTTCCATTTTATTCCTAAAGCCACTACATTGTTTTTTTTTTCTTCAGTCATGAAAAGGCTAGCTCATTTCTACATTAAAAAAAAAAAAAAAAAAGGAAACTCAAAATTATTTTTAGATATAAACCTGGGTTGTCTAAGGGTTTTTGGGTTAGTTGGTTGTGGATTAGTTTTTTAGCTCTTGTTTTTTCTGTTCTGGGCTTTTTTATAATCTTGTGACGATTATGATGAAAAACAGAAACAAAACCCAGAAAGAAAGAACTATAAGAAACTTGATTCTAAGAAGCCTGATTCTTTATTTGGTATCTGTGGTCGACTGTCCTCTTATCTGAGCTATCATACATTCTACTACATGAAATCATTCCATAGTGAATGTTACACAGCCCAAATGAAATAAATGTTTTGAATGAGGCATTTTTTTGGATGCCTGACAATGTCAGAACTCTAAAATCCTATCTTATTAGCTACTGTGACTCTATACTGCTATATTTATTATTTTTTTACTGCTATTACTATAGTTGTTTTATGTGTATTTCACAGTTAAATACTGCTTTGGCACAACTATATCTGCTTCACTACTTGAGTTACATGCTGCAGTCTGTGTAAATTATTAATCTATAGAAGCTACTCAAAGTCATTACAAATATATACCTCATGTAGTGTGTATTCTTGTTTGGTAACACCACTGTGCACTCCTAGCTAGCAGTTTTGCCTTGGAACAGGCTGATTCTTGATCTTTTTTTGAGTTGCTATATTCCTCTTTGCTTTTTCTCTTAGAGTTCCTGTATCTTCTTGTGTTCTTGACTATTTTGACACTTAGGAGTCTTCAGTTCTTTTTTTCTAATGGGTTTTAAGTACTAACCAATACGTAGCCTCATTATCCTTCCCCCTTCACTTTGTTGTATCTCTCTGTCTTCCTTTCACTTCTCTCTTTTGCTTATGAACAATAGTGAAAGCTATGGCTCATAATTAGCTTATTTGAGTAAAACTGATTCCTGAGTCATATTACAACACTTGAGAGAAAATATTACAAGATTCATAGACCCACACTTCATTGACCTCTGCACCTTAGTGATTACTCGGTAGCTGTGAGAGCCCTGAAATACCACATCAGATTTTGGAACAGTTTTGGCACTTTATATAACAAATATGTAATGTCAGCCTACTCTACATGAACAGAACTACTGCAAAATACTACTTTTTATGCATAATCTCATGAATAAAATTTGTATTTTTTATCTCCGATTCTTCTCTTTCAAAATAAATGAAATTCTGGATATGTTTCTCAGCTAATATGCTGTCAAAAAATAAAACTTTTCAGGGCTGTACATTCGAGGCAATCTTATTCTTTCTCAGCCTTCATTGCTATGTTCCTGCAATGGCTTTTCTTTTTTTTTCCTGACCTTCTACTGAAATAAAGTCAATGATAGACTATGAAATTTCAATTGCTTGAAAATTGCCTTGGTTTACTGACTCTAACTTTAGAATATCCTCAACATTATTTTAATGATCTATTTTTATTATTATTTGAAAAAATGTTGCTAATTCATGAGTATATAACTCCATGGCCATGAGTGAGTAGATAAATTTCTTCCCCAGTATGTCCCTGCTTTGACTGAAAACCTTATGCCACAAAAGTTGCACAGTGTTCACCAAATTATTCTCATTATTATTAAATTATTATGACTAAGATACCTTCATATGCATGGAATATGGGAAAAATCCAGGAACTGTTTCACCACGGCTAAAAATCTGAGTGTAATAGTAATGACTGTCTGAGGTAGTAGAAAATGCTTAGTCAAAGTTTTCATATCTGCTCTTTTTTTTTTTTTTTTTTTTTTTTAGAGATTTTAATAATCATAATGCAAAACTCCTCTTTCACATACAGTTGAATATTCAGTGTTGCATAGTTACTAAGTATGACATCCCCAGCTCCAGGAAGTCATAATTCTGAAAAGCCCAAAGTGCAATTCTGTAATAAAGCAAAGCCAACGTATTTCTTTGGGTACCAATCTGCAAAAGAAAGTGGAATACAGAGTGGGGATGGGGACAGGGTAGAGAAGAATTCAGCTACTCAGAATGCTTAGGCCAGGAGTGTCAAACTGATTTTCACCAGGGGCCACATCAGCCTGGAGGTTGTCTTCAGAGGGCCAAATGTAATTTTAGGACAGTATAAATGTAACTACTCCTACGTTTATATAGTCGTAAAATTACATTTGGCCCTTTGAAGGGAACTGCCAGGTTGATGTGGGCCCTGGTGAAAATGAGTTTGACACTCCTGGCCTAGGCTGAAAATTAGCATGTCAGGAAGCTTCAATGTAGGGGTGGAATGAAGCTGATAAAACATGGGCCTTTTATTTATATTCACCCACAAGAGCTTGGAAAAGAGTAAAAATTTGCCTCCTCCTGGGAGAGTCTTCAGATTAAAAATAAAACAACTCTCCACCCCTATTGCAGAATAAAACAGGACACAGCGAATGAATAAAGACTCTACAACCAGCAGAGTGAGTTAAGGAGTAGGCTGTTAAGTCATATGTCATTTTACTTTATTTTCTCTAGATCAAGTCCTGTGATAAATCTCAAATTGCTAGACAGTGATACTAGGAACACCATCTTCTCTAACTTTGTTCTGACAAATGCTTACAGTTTGAGGTGGTTTAAGATGCCTATCAAATTAAGCTTTTCAAAAGATGCAGACAGGAGGAACCTCAGAAAAAAATTGAACTTTCTTAACATTTTATGTGTAGGTTTTAGGCATCTCACTTAAGCTAGTCAATGCAAATAAATATTTCCAATGCATGATTCATGTGACCTATTTTATGGTGTTTTTTTGAGTAGACACCTAGCTGAGATTTTGGCATCTACCTTGTAGACCTCTAAAACTGCATAAGATGAATTACGTTCTGTTTCTATTTCTCAACAGCTGCAGTTGGAAATAGTTAAGTTGATTTAAACCTATGCTTCTGAACATGTATACCTATGAGACTACAGGCTTTTGTTTACATAGGCTTTGTAAGGACATTATTTCTTATACTGCTCTTTTGAACATAGACACCAAGTTTTGTTTTGGTAATCTGTGTGATTTTCTGTATTTCACCAACAGTTTCTTTATTCATCTTCTGGAAATAACTATGTAAACAACTATATAAACAAGCTACACTAAAAAGATTGTCTCATCCTTGTACCCTAGCTACAATATGATTGAGAAAACACTGGGAATAGTGAACTGTAAAAAAATGTATTGTTTTCTGAAATGTCTGAGGATTCCATTCCATTTTGAATAAAATAGTCATATATTCATTAGGACATTTCTCCTCACCAGCTGGGATCTCACTCTGGATCTATGTATATTTAATTACTGCATACAAAATGGAAATTCTTGGGAGAAAACTCTGTCCCAAATTAGTCAAAAGTCATGGGACTGCTAAGTCTTCCTGAAATGCAGAAATTGTGGACTGTATTCACCTCAGTATAGGTAAGATTTTTAACCCAGTTCTCCAGCATCTCATGGAATTATTCAAGTCATTTGTAAAATAGAACCACCACTGTCATGCCCCAGTTTTGTGTTCTCAAATAACTTGTTGAACATTATTTAATAACATGATCTAATAATTTGTGAGAATCAGCTTCTGAAGTTGTGTAGTAGGAAAACAGATTAAGTACATGGGAAAATACTTTGTGGCCTTTGCTCCTAAAAATATAAAGTTCCGCTTCAGGGGTAATGGATTCCTAATGTTTAAGTAGTCTTTTTCCTTATTTAATGTATCTGCTAGGTTGATAAAGCATACTCTCTCATATAAGAACTATCAGAATCTGGCCTCAGTACAGATATTTATTCTAGAATATGAAATGTAATGAAATGTTTGATACCTACCTGTTACTATTAAACTGTAATATTTAACATGGGTTAAATATTCCAACTTTAGAAATTGAGTTGGTGTGGGAGACTGAAATAACATCCTATAGAACCTTACGTGACTGGCAAATCATGAACTAGATAAGTAGCAATATTGTTTAATGGGTCAAATAAAAAGAATGTATCTAGGAAGAATATGTCTGCATGTTATCTTTTTTGTTTATTCCTTGAATTCTGATGAATGTAGATTTTACATTAAATTCTAACTGAACTAGCAGGATTCATCTGAAATAACATCACAAAACTAAATGCAAATTTACATCTTAACTTGTAAAATATGAAACAGAGGTTGCCTTCTGTATTATAGCTGGAGTGCAAAATACAAGACTTCTAGCCATGGGACAAATGATATCACTCTGCACTCATAACACCTAACACATCCTGGGAAGTTCCAAAGTAATAATAGATTCCTGGTTCTCCAGCTAAGATCTATGCAGAAAAATTAATAAGAAAATGCCTTCATTTCATCATGATGGCATTTGGGAGCTTTAGAACTCTCTAGTCCATTAGTCAGTTTTGTTAATGACTGTGGTCTTTCTTTTAATCATGTGAAACATATTGACTGAGCTTCATTTAGTTCAAAGTGCCTTTCAGAAGCCTGAACAGAATTAGAGTGGTGTGAAACTTTACTTTTTCTCACTGCAGTATATATTTAGCTAATTTCATCTGGGATTTATATGAAGATACAATACATTCATAGTTTGTAAGAAAAAAATGACCATTTTAAAGTATTAAAAAATTGAAATTTGAGTTCCTAACATGTTGCTAAATTGTCTCTTTTGCTCTGTAGTATTTCTAACCTATGTTCCTAAAGATAATTATTGAAAACTTAATGATACCTTCACTTTTTTGCATTATTCTTCCACAAATATTGTATTTACAAAATCATTTCAACTTCATGACCAATGATTTTTGCCTTCAAATCAAGAATTTCCAGTATCAGATTTCACCAACAGTCTTGAAGGACTGCTTTTTATTTCAGAATAACTGTTTTATAATCAGTCAAATCAGCAGGTTTTGAACTTGTCAGCATGACTTCAAATAACTAAGTTATAAGGATATCAAATCCTTGTACAAGACACAGAAGCGTTTCTACTGAACATAGAATATTGCTAATATCTCATATCTCCTTTTGTTGATTGTGCCTACACACTGTGATATGACAAGTTTAAATCCTGTATATGGAAAAACAAACAAACAAAACAAACCACAATAATATGCAGTATAAGCAGAATTATGGCATCTAACTTAAAAAAAAAAAAAAATCACAGAATCACAGAATCACAGAATCAACTGGGTTGGAAAAGACCTCAGAGATCATCGAGTCCAACCCTTGGTCCAACTCTAGTCCGTTTACTAGATCATGGCACTAAGTGCCATGTCCAATCTCAGTTTAAAAACCTCTAGGGACGGCGAGTCCACTACCTCCCTGGGCAGGCCATTCCAATGCCTGACCACTCTCTCTGTAAAGAATTTCTTTCTAATATCCAGCCTAAATTTCCCCTGGTAGAGTTTAAGCCCATGCCCCCTTGTCCTATTGCTAACTGCCTGGGAGAAGAGACCAATCCCCACCTGGCTATAACTTCCCTTCAGGTAGTTATAGAGAGTGATGAGGTCATGTCTAAGCCTCCTCTTCTGTAGACTAAGCAACCCCAGCTCCCTCAGCCTCTCCTCATAGGTCTTATGTTCAAGTCCCTTCACCAGTCGTGTTGCTCTTCTCTGGACCCGCTCCAGCACTTCAATGCCTTTCCTGAACTGAGGGGCCCAGAACTGAACACAATACTCCAGGTGTGGCCTCACCAATGCAGAGTACAGGGGAAGGATCACTTCCCTTGTCCTGCTGACCACGCTGTTTTTGATACAGGACAGGATACCGTTAGCCTTCTTGGCCACCTGGGCACACTGTTGGCTCATGTTGAGCTTCCTGTCAATTAGTACCCCCAGGTCCCTTTCTGTCTGACTGCTCTCCAGCCACTCTGCGCCCAGCCTGTAGAGCTGCAGGGGGTTGTTGTGACCAAAGTGCAGCACCCGGCATTTGGCCTTATTGAACTTCATCCCATTGGAATCAGCCCATTTTTCAAGTCTATCCAGATCCCTCTGCAGAGCCCTCCTGCCTTCCAGCAGGTCGACACTCCCTCCCAGCTTGGTGTCGTCAGCAAATTTGCTGATGATGGTCTCAATCCCCTCATCTAAATCATCAATAAAGATGTTAAACAGGACTGGACCCAACACTGACCCCTGGGGAACACCACTAGTGACTGGCCGCCAGCTGGATGCAGCCCCATTCACCAGCACTCTCTGGGCCCGGCCCTCCAGCCAGTTCTTAACCCAGCGTAGAGTACACTTGTCCAAGCCATGGGCTACCAGCTTTTGCAAGAGTATATTATGGGAGACAGTGTCAAAGGCCTTGCTGAAGTCCAGATAGACCACATCCACAGCTTTCCCCTCATCCACCAGGTGAGTCACCTGATCATAAAAGGAGATCAGGTTGGTCAGACAGGACCTGCCCCTCCTAAACCCATGCTGGCTGGGTCTGATCCCTTGTCCATCCTGAAGGTGCTGTGTGATTCCATTCAGGATGATCTGCTCCATCACCCTGCCAGGCACCGAGGTCAGGCTGACAGGCCTGTAGTTGCCAGGGTCAGCTCTGCAGCCCTTTTTGTGGACTGGGGTAACATTGGCCAATTTCCAATCATATGGGACCTCCCCAGTGAGCCAGGACTGTTGGAAGATGATGGAGAGCGGCTTGGCAAGTTCTTCTGCTAGCTCCCTCATCACCCTAGGATGGATCCCATCTGGTCCCATAGACTTGTGAGGATCCAGATGGCTCAGTAAATCACCAACTATTTCCTCCTGGAATACAAGGGGCCTATTTGGCTTCCTATCTCTGTCAACCATCTCCAGAGATGAGTTGTCCTGAGGGCCACCTGTCTTACTGGTAAAAACTGAGGCAAAGTAGGTATTAAGTACCTCAGCTTTCTCCTCATCTTTGTTAACTATATTTCCTTCAGAGTCCAACAGAGAATGGAGGTTTTCCTTAACCCTCCTTTTGTTATTAACATATTTGAAGAAGGACTTTTTATTATCCCTGACAGAATTGGCCAAGTTAACTTCAAATTGCACTTTTGTTTCCCTGATCTTTTTTCTGCATGATCTAGCTATTTCCATAAATTCTTCATAAGTAGCCAGCCCTTTTTTCCACAGTCGGTAAAGTCTCTTTTTATTTCTGATTTCATTCAAAATCTCCCTGTTTAGCCAAGCCGGTTGTCTTCCCCGCCGGCTAGCCTTTCGGCACACTGGTATAGCCTGTTCCTGTGCACTCAAAACCACCTGCTTGAAGCATGTCCAACCCTCCTGGGCCCCCTTGTTTTTAAGCATTGTTTCCCAGGGTATGCTCTGAACTAGACTTCTAAAAAAAATCCTGAAAAGCATTGTTTTGGCCTCATAGCGGAAATATTTAAGCTGTGTATTTTCATGAACTCCTACGTTGCATGAGATGTTTGCATTTCTAAATATCAATGGTCTTTTAAGAGTTTAGCCAAAATTCAGTGCTGTCTGGATTTTAAAAATCCTTCTTTTTTTGTCTAAATATTACAATGATAATGTGTTCAAAACAGGTCTGACACATACTAACGGTACTGGACTCCCTCATTAAGCAGTAATCAGTGATATTCCCATTTCTCTTTGAATTAAAAAAAAAAAAAAAAAGCTACCATCTTTCCATAAAATGCTTACAGAACTTACCCCAAGAGCAGAAGATCAGGAATCCATCCTTATTTCACCCTGAGCGTGTTTAAAATCAATACCTCTCACAAATACACTATCTGGCAAGCAAAGCAAGCTTTTTGGAGGTATATTAAAGTTCCCATCATTCCAGCATTTCTGTTATGGGTAAAACAAACAAAGAAAAGAGAATCCAAAATATTTTGGGGAGAGAAACAAAGTCCCAAACGGTTGCAGAATTCATCTATTTTTTTTTTTAATTTAATGCGATTTTTTTTTTCTTGCATGCATGTTTTATTTTTTAAGTCATTCTGAATGCATATACTTTCAATATGCTAGTATCATAAATAGGTTGGTAAGTTTTGGTATAAAAGGTTCTAAAAATGGTTTTACAGGTGTAGGTTTTATCTTTTGAACATTAAATTCTCAATATACTATCAAATTCAGTAAAAACTGAGGGTTTTAAGTGTCCTGTATTTGTTATATCTACAGAATGTCAATAGTCTCTGAAACACAGAAGTACAAACTTCATCTGCTTCTCTTCATTATACTTGTTTGAATTCTTGAAAATCAACCCATGTTGACAACAGAGAGAATAAATTTTTACCAAACATAAACTAGTTTGGGGCAAAACTACACAAAACTCTTTTCTCATCAGGCAGAAGTAGATCATAACTATTTTAATGCATTTTAAAAAAATAATAATATTTGGCTTCATGCCATGTCATTCCTGAAGGGGAAAAATAGGTAGTTATGACAATAACAAACAATAATGACTTAGCTTTTTGGCTTAAACTTCACAAACTTTTTTTAAATTTTAATAAGCTCTTTTGTAGCTACTAGATTAACTTTTCAGCATTTTAAATTCGCACATGGGAAAATTCCCATTTATTTTACCCTGGTGAGGATTTTCTTTTAAGGAGATTCTTCAATCATTAACTACTCCAAAATAGCCTACTTTGTGTTCATTGACTAATTAGTCCAGTTCCAATTCAGTCCACATTTAGGTAAATTACTTCAGAGAGAGCAGGGTCAAACTGTTAGGTTTTTTTTCAGTGATTGACGTGGTTGTTCTGACGCATTCACAGATACAGGTAACAATTGAAAGTCTTTCTCCTCTACTAGGAAATACACAATGAAAACTGTAATATAACTTTTCATATAAAATGATCAGCAGCTTCTCATTCAAACCAGACTGTCTTTGATTTTTTCTGAGGCCATTTTATAGTGATCACTTCAGCACATGCTTGCTTTCTTGAATTGCGATTCTATCATCTTCTCTCATCTTTTGTATACCAGAGCATTATCCAACTTTTAAAGAGCACATCAAATTACACATCTGCACACCAATGCACACAACTCTGGTGTTTGTTCATACCTTCTATAGACATGCACTTTTAAAAAATCTTACTAAATTTAAAATCTACTGCTCCCTCTGGTAGGTACCAGAAGTTTTATTTCTTTTGGCTAACCTAACACTTGAGAAATTGAGAAAATTACATTTTAGATAAAGCATGAATTATGCTGGGATTCAGTTGCATGATTATTAATATATGAAGCATTCTTAGAAGTGATGGATTCCAACTGCGCTTTTAAAAAGGAATGGCCCTCCTCCTCATTCCATGTTTCCCAGCCACATGCAGATATTTCAGAAATCTTAGGTCATATAAGGCACTATAAACCTACATTTATGCAACTGAATACCACACATGTAGTCTCTTTTTAGTCAATGAGAAAAAGATAGAGAGATTTGTGTAAGTTATTTTTCATTCTAGATATACCAAAAGAATGAGAAGATTCGTATTGCAGAAATGTTTGTTTCTCTGGGATACTCAGGGCAGTCTTCTCTCTACACTAGACATAGCTAACCTGCTCTAGAGGCAGTTAAGTCTTAGTGTAAATGCGAGCATGACAGTTGTCTTCCGGTCAGAATTCAAGGACCTTTTAACTCTCACTTACTGAATTACTTTTGGTTAGATATCTCTTCCCATTCTACAAGAAAGATATACACAACTCAGAGCCACACAATGATTGCTTGCTGGACAGTATGTACAGATGACATCTAGGACTAAGATGTTATGAGGCTAAGCACTAGCTAACCACCTTGAGTCTCTGTTGAGAAGCTCGTCATAACCCATGAGAAAGCATTACTTCCTCTTTACCTTGAATATGCCAATCATCAGTGTGGTTGAGATGCCATTTTCTGATTATCTACTTTTTTTTAAGGGGTTCATACCTTTTCTTGTCCATATTTTCTTTCCTGAGCTCTTGATCTGCAAACTATTACCATTTCAAGAATGTGTTTAAACTTTTCATATGCTGCATGACCTGAACTTTCTCACAGATCACCAAAAATTTCTCAAGCAAAACTGTTCCAGTCACACAGTGGTGTTACACTGAAACACTCCAGCTTATGAAACTAAGTTTAGTTCCAAATAGTTATAGGTACCTCCTACTATGCATACAGATGTCCACAACATGACTGAATTTCCAAGATACAGAGATTCAACTTCCACATGTAAAACTTCAAAACAGCCCCACAATATCATAGTTTGTTTACTTAAATGCATATGCATATAAATAATTCATTTTTATTACCTGTCAGATGGTTCAGTAACCAGAAGTAATAAATAAGTTTCTCCTGTTATATACCAAACTTATATATTTCTTAAATAATTCATAAACTTCTGAAGTTCTGTTTCATAGAATGTTTTGTAGCAAAGTTAGCTAATTAAATCAACTTCTTGTATAGTAGTACTATTTCTAAAGATATTTTATCTCTTTGGTGTTAGTAACCACAAAGAAACAATGTGGTTCACACATTGAACTTAGGAAGTTGAAACGTACTCTATGGCACTATACATATTGTTCTATTATTAATATATCAATGTCTCTGTAACTGGTAAGTGAAAATTAGAATAAGACATATTTTTTTCTAAAGGAATGGAAATAAGACTGTCATTTCACAACTTAATTTTGTCTGATATTTAATTATTAAATATTCTAATATTTTAGTTCTTCAGCCCTGATCAACTCAAATCTCCCTCAAGAAAGTATTTTAAGAGCCTTATATCCCAATATATAGTATAACTTCAAGGAACAGGCAGTAATGCACTGGAATATCAGTACTTCTATAAATGCTAGAATGTCCCACCGTGGAATGTACAGAAGCTACAAAAGAAAGTAACAGAGAGAAAATTACATGAGGGAATATTGCACCACATCTAATACTTTTCTTTTTTTTTTTTTTTCTTTTTTTTTTCTTTTTTCTTTTGTGTGTGTGTGTGTGTGTGTGTGTGAAATTACAAGGTCAATTTTCCAAGCACATGCTTTTATTGCAAGGAAGGCAGCAAGCTCTGATCTTTGCTGATTACAAGCTACCCAAAAGGAATTCACAAAGTGATTTTTAGGAAATTATAGTCATGAACTTTGGTTAATTTTCAAGGGAATGTTCTCCTTGAATGCTGTTGAAACACATTTTTCATCCTAAGTGTAAATTAAGCAAATGATGACAAGTTCAATCCATTTCTCATTTGTCTAGCAGAGACAAAGTCTAAGGCACTTCTTAAAGGAATCTGATTTTATTCACAGTCATAAAATACGAGAGATTTGGGTTCATATGGTCTCTCTTGCTCTTATTGCACTTGGTTAATTAATTAAATAATTATTTTTTAGCCTGAAATTAATCTGTAAAATACACCAAATATGACATTTAAGAAGTTCTTTCAGGCATTCCACTCCCTTTCCTACCATCACCAGGTTGATTTAGGTTTCCCTGTTTAGACTTGTGATGTATGTGTGTTTCAGTTTTCAAAGATATCTACAAGTACATTATGATGTGTGGCTTGTATTGACATGATAAGCAGATTGCTGTGGCTCAAAACCTGTAATAGGTCTACAACCCACAATGACAGAAGCTGCCACAGCAGTGATAAATACAGATGAATTTTCTGCTTTGAGAATCAAGCAGTAGTCTACATGACTGCAGTCTTAGGGGACAGATGACACAAGGAGTTTTCCAGTTCTGAGTCAAAATTCACATATATGTGTAAATGCAACTTCAAGTTAAGTGGCTTAATCTACCTAAGAGTGTCCATGAATACTTCTCTATGCCATTTTTATAATGTAACATTCAGTAGTCTGGTTCCTGTGAAACACTAAGTTTGCAAATGTTAACATTTCAACATTTAGAGAACTGAGGCAGAATGTACAGCAATAAGAACTATTCTACTGATGCTAAGATTTAGGTTTTAGGCTGTATATTGCTAAACTGATCAAAATCTGTTCACTGTATCTATCTATGAGTCATCTGTTTTAGGGAAAAGATTAGGTTGTTCCCATTTGTCTTCTTATGGTCTCTGAACACAGCAACTTAAATTTAGTGTAAAGCAACAGAGAAGACCTTATCTTTATGTAAACTTTATGTCACTGTAATTCTCATGACTATCATAGACTGTATTTTTTCAAAGAAGTCAGAGATTTCTGAGGGATAACAACTGAGTTGCAGGGAAATAGAACAACAAGAAGAAAACAGCAGTCTGCTCCCAAATCCTGTGTGGTCAACATATGATATGCCAGAAATGTGTGTTTGGAAAGGTACCGACACTAGCTTTAAGCAATCTGAAATTATTTTATGTATGATTATAAGATATATCATTAAAACATAAAAAAGAATTTAAAACTGTAATAAGGGAAAGAGCAGTGGAGAACATTCACTATTGATACTTAATCTCTTGAAATTCTGTAGATTTTCTTGCTTACTTTTTTTTCGCTCAGTGTTCTGTCTCTCTGAGCATTCCTTACTTGTGTCTTCTTCAGAGTCTATCCAAAGTACTTGTTTGTCTGTTCACATCTTTCTATTCTCCTGTTGAAATTACTCTCTGTTTTCTAAAACTATTAATATAATTGTTACTTGAATGATACTGAAAACTGGCAAAAGAGGAATGCTGGAGAGGAGAGGAGAGGAGAGGAGAGGAGAGGAGAGGAGAGGAGAGGAGAGGAGAGGAGAGGAGAGGAGAGGAGAGGAGAGGAGAGGAGAGGAGAGGAGAGGAGAGGAGAGGAGAGGAGAGGAGAGGAGAGGAGAGGAGAGGAGAGGAGAGGAGAGGAGAGGAGAGGAGAGGAGAGGAGAGGAGAGGAGAGGAGAGGAGAGGAGAGGAGAGGAGAAAATGTTATCTGAAAGGAGTGAACACACAAGCATTTTTCACAAAGATTTAAGAATCTTTGTCTTTAGTTTCTACAGTAGTAACTTAAGTTTTTTGTTTCTAGAGGAATATGTTGTTAGCTAGAATTATTTCTTGACATCACTATGGTGTTTTGTTAAGTAATAGATGGTTCTATGGGTTTATCATGTCTGTTCTTCATCTGGTATACCGGTTTACCCTAAATTAAAAATGAAACAAACAAGTTAAAAAAAACACACACACACACACACACAAAACAAACAAACAAACAACACAAACAAACAACAACAACAAAAATAACCTAAAAAACATTAAATAACAAATAGTTTCTTTTTCCTATTTTACAGGTATTAGACTAAAAGATTATTACGTTAGAATTAACCCTATAGGGGTGAAAGTATTCAACATGTGACCAGTTTTTTGCCTCTTTTTCTTTCTAAGTCTGTTGTGGTTTTCTATATTCATCTGGAAATAAAGCCTTTCTTCCTGTAAGTAAGACACACAATGACACTCAAACTTGCTTTCAAACGTTGTGTATAAGAAACAATAGTAAAGACATTATGAATATTTATGATATTCAGGTACAGTGTTTAGTTGACGAAGACTCCTCTCAGTCAGTCTAGTGTTATACACTCCAACCAACCCCTTTCCAAGTTTTGTTTTTGTTTTGTTTTTTTTTTAAAGTTGCTATCTTTATTATTTAATTGCCCATTGTACTACAGGTACTGCTAAAAGTCTCACTTTTTTGGCAGTGTTGTCAGGAATCTTTTGTATAACTGTTTCATTTTTTTGATTTATTGCAAAGGATGACAGAGAATTTCCATTTTCAAAACTCAACAATATGCTAATTGGTACATGCCATTAATAAATTAATACTTGTGATCATCTGAAAGGTATGTCAAATGGATGTTCATACAACAACATATAAGCTATTTTATTGCTTCTTTCTGATAAAAGCACTCTTTCTATATGGAGATTTATTTTTTTTTTTAGTTTTCTTTTTATGTACCTCCAAAAAGAAAGGGAAACAGCTAGTCACTCAAAACTACACTAATCTTTAATACCCAGAACAAAAATTCATATACCTAATAAGAGGAAATAAGTTGTTGGCAACCATTTCAGTTATGAAGAATTCAGTTATCAAGCATCAATCATATATTTGTAGATAGGAACTAGATAGATCAACAAGCTGCTAGCTAGCTAGCTAAAAGTATTTTGCTCTCTACTGCCATGTATATCTAAATCTTTAATTTTTCAAGTGCTTTATAAATAATGAAGTCTAATTACACTTTGTGACTCAAATCTACCTGCAAGAATCAAGATAATGTTCATAGAAAATGTGTGATTGTGTCTGAATAAGTATTTTATCAATCTAGCTGATCAAATTGGTTTTACTACATGTATTTCCATGTCAAGGAGACAAAACCATAATTTTATAACTCTTTTGAGAATACAGTTCTACAGGCAGCTCTGTGTACAGACTTCCACTCTGAGGACTACACAACAGGTACACAGCATGGCGAATGGGTATTTATTTAAGCTTTGTATCAAGAGCAGGTTTTCATAAATTGTATATGGAATAATTAATTAATATAACTCAACAATGTATAGGTTGCATATGATTGATTCTCCAGATGCCTTATTAAAGTAATATAGATATCCCACTGCAAGTAGTCCTGGTGAAAGACTTTTCTAAAAGGTGGGTTTGTGTGAGGGAGTTTGTTGTTGTTGGTTGATTGGTTTTGTTTATGCTTTTTAACTATTTTTTGTTAGTCTTTGTTTTCTTGATTGGTTTGGTTCCACGCCCATCCACACCCCTACTCTACAAGTAGTGGCAAGAGAGGCAGAACCATAATAACTGAAAACTTCATGTTACATATCTAGGGTATAAGGACACATGTTAGAAAAATGTGTATTTTTATGTGAAGAAACAATAACGTCATATATCCAAATCAAACCAATGTCAACTTAGCTGCGTTTCTTATTTGTTATTCTATTTCAGATAACCATTATCTCAGGTGTTTGTGTTCTTTGATAACTTTGCTGTTTGACAATTAAACAAATCATTATCTGCTATGATTACACATCCAAAACAGAAAAGGAAACAATACTTCCTTTAATCTTGCCTCTTGAGTAGAAATAGCCTTTACCACTAAAGGGATATTGATTACTCAACTGTTTTATACTGCTGTAGCAGATAGTATGTATGTGGCTACCTCAGGCTGACAGGTCCAACAGTTTCTTTTCAAGAGTGACTAATTTGTAATGCAGATAACTGAAAATCAGGAAAGGCTTGGAAAGCCATCACTCTCTGTCTGCTTTCCAAGACTTCTTAACTCTGAATGAACAAATAAATGAATGGATGTAGGTTTTCTTCATCTAAAAAATTCCAGTATGTTTAACTTCAGTTGTTCAAAAATATACCCTATATTGTCCAAGATAATTCCCAATAACATCAGCTGAAAGATGGATATTTAGACTTAGATTCTGCAGATATTCAGATATCCAATTTTTTCCACTGTATGCAGAATTCAGGTAATTATACTGGTCAGGTTTAAATGGAAGCTTTATTTTAGGACAATTGGATTCTAACCCACCAAATTCTTGCTTTGCTTTTCTTCTTATTTAGCCCTTTGTCAGATCCATCATCTCATATTAAAATCTTGTTTAGCTTTAAAATCATCAGGGTGTCCTTAGTGTTGTTTTGGATGTTTCCTGATTTCCAGCAAGTTTCAGGATACTTTTCTGAATCACTAAAATATATTCTCTAAGTCTTTTATATAGCTTGTGTGTTTTCTATTTATTTCCTAATGATAGGGATTGTTCTCTTCTTTGTGACTCCATAATGATTTAGGAACTACAAGTACAACCCATAAAGGGTCAGAATTTAAGCAGGAGTTTTAGGGTCATAGGTTTACACTTTAGAATAGTGTATCCTATTATTTTTATGCCATTCCAGGAATTAGAAAATAATTCACTAATGTTTCCTTGATAGACCATCAAAGAAAGTTTGGGAACATTTCTTCTCTAGATCCTGTAAAAAATGTTAGAGGGTTACAGTGATTTTGATAGATGTGGGATACAGCCAACCATATTACAGCTAGAGCTGTACCACTTATTATTTGTCTACATGTTCAAAATTTAAAGTAGATTCTAGGGTTTCTTAAAACTCTGTTTGTCTGAAAGACCAATGTTGACATATTTTGCTGTCTTTCAGATTATTCACAAAATGTCCGGTAATTTAATTTCAATATTTTTTAGAACTTGCTATGCAAGACACATCCTTCAAAGTATGAGCAATGAGTATGTTAGATCATTTAGTGTTTTTTCATGTATACCCTTATGAAAGACTTAATTAGATATGAGTAATTACTGTATGTTTTACTACATTTCAGAAAAATATAGGGAAATGTGATAATTAAAGATCACAGGATATGTTGCAATACTGGTGAACAAGTATGTGTGACACACTGTGTTAGTTGGTTTAAGGACGAGTGAGATCACTGGTTTAAATTCACATGTTTTTAGTATCCCATGAGGATGTTTGGACAAAGCATAGACATATTCTTTTTTAAATTTATTTATTTTAATTAGTATTTAGGTTTCTGGAACACATCTTTACACTAAAGATAACTTTTTCATTACTTATGTTTAGTGCTCTCTTGCTACAAATTGAACTGTATTTGATAAACTATTCACATCTCAGAAGTGATGCTAGTCAAGACAATGTTTTAATGAAAATCTATGTTGTTATGTTTTTGAAAAGATCCACTATAAAATCTTGTCAGGCTTCTGGCCAGCTGTAACAAGTGGCATGGGAGCAAACATACTCTTTTCTGTTTTAAAGGAAAAAAAAAGCTGTCAGGTCTCATTAGGCTTTTCACATCTTCCATTTCACCTATTATAATCCTTTATCAAGCTACTATTTATATTATTCCTGTTACCATATTTCCTAGTGCTTCATAAGGTAGTAGGGGTACAGAAGGGGGCAATTCAGCAAACAGTTATTCAAGTTTTACTCAGAAGTAAAATTCCTATAGATCTCCATAACTGAGGGTCATTTCTTCTTGAAAGCAGATGAACCACCAGATAACAGAAATTAATTAATATATCATGTTCTAAATTGTGGTTATTCTGTATGACAAAGCATTTTCCACTCCTCTGAATATTTTCTGGTTTCCTTGAATACTGGTTCACCCTGTTGATACTGAAATTGTGGGAGGAAAATAAGAGCATTAAAAAAAATAGGGAAACAAGATTTTGTCTCCAAACACCATTACAAGGAAATGGAATGAGATAATCAAGAGCAAATTGCATTTGCTAAAATATTGCTACGGAGATGAGTTCAGAGCACATTGTTTAACTCCTTTCCCAGAATACACTTATTGAATTATTTGATCAGTCAGTTACAAATGTCAAAAAAACAATGCTACTTCAGGTCTTGCCAATTTTTTTTATTTTTAATTCTTAGGGTGCATATTCAAATTAAAAAAGGGGAAAAATATTGTGTTTTGTTTGAATGTATTGCTGGTTTGCTACTTTAAGACAGGAAAAGCTAAGTTAGTTTTTGTAATACATTTTGAGACACAACAGTATCTTCCGTCTCACAGTCTTCTATCTCAGCAGTGCAGCATGGAAATTAATACATAAACAGCCACTTCTTCAACTGTTCGAGCAAACAGCTTTGGTGAAGACTCCTTCATCCGTATGCATACCTTCTATTATTAACCTGATGGTTACAAAATATAAAGAGATAAAAATGTTAATTCCAAAAAATGTTAATCTTTCACTGAGCTCACATTTCCTTTCTGTGCGTTCAGTGAGTGAGATGTGTAGCACGAAATGAGTGCCTTCTTAGCTAGATGCTTTCATTATAAATTTTGAAATATATTAATGACCTATGCCCTGTTGTTTCATGTTGAATATGCAGTTGTAACCACGCTTAGTGGCTTTGTGAGATTCTCTGCTAATTTATGGAATCATTCCCCGACTCTGTGGGGTGAATGCATATAGAAAAGGGACAAGATGATAAAAAAGAAACTAAATGACACAATATTTAGTGTTGAAAGCTTCTTTAGATTTAAACTTAGAAATTGTTATTTAGCAAGTTCTATACTTGTCTGAAAAACTTTAGGATGTGCTGCTAGCAAAGATTTAGTTACATAGTGAATTAGTAATATATGAATAGGGGTTTTTCAAATCTCAGTTTTAAGTGTAAGCACATTAAATAGAAACTGAAACATACAACCTAGGGAAGATCTAACCCTAAGTAATTTTTTTTATATGATCTCTTCTCATGTTATTATCATAATATATAATTATGTCTGCTAAATACCCATCTGGGATACAATGATGAACTATTTGCTTTGGAGAAATTTGTGGTTACAATTACATGTGAAGGGCAATTATTTTTTCCTTATGTGATTTATTGGCCCTTTGAATTAGTACGTTACTTGTATGTGAGTACTTACTGGTCATCATTATGATTGAAATTTTCTTTTAGAACATCTGATTTTTTTTTAATGACTTTTTCTCATTGCCACATAAATCTAAATGATTATAAGAGTGACAATATTTTTAATAGTAATAATGTATAAGAAGTCTGGTTTAATGTGTCTAACTTATTTAAACTTCAAAGTAACTTCTTAATACTTCAATCTTCTGCTTATTAGTGACTTTTCTTTGGAAAATAATAAAACTTCACTTTTATTTTTTCTTTATAAGAAGGTAGAGAAGAAAACAAAATAAAAGATGAGGTGAACAAATACCTTCAAAATAAAATGTTTTTTGGAAAACAAGAATATGGTGTTCATTATCACATGTTTCAAACCTCTTTTGTGTGTGTTTTTTTCAGCGTTATTTTTGTTGTTGTTGTTTGGTTTTTTTTGGTTTCTTTGTGTTTCTTTCTTTGTTTCTTTTTCAAATATGCAATGAAACCACTACTGAACAATGATAAACCACAACTCATCTCTGTCAAGTAAAAGAAACATCTCATCTCTACAGCTCTATTGGAGAGCCCTTTCTTTTGGTCAGATTATGAATTGATTAAATTCTAGGATCAAGTGGATGTGGATGACATCAAGCTGAGTGGTGCAGTTGACATGTTGGAGGGGAGGGATGACATCCAGAGGGACCTTGACAGGTTTGAGAGATGGGCCTGTGCAAATCTCATGAGATTTAACAAGGCCAAGTACAAGGTGGGTGCAATCTCAAGCACAAGTACAGGCTGGGCAGAGAATGGGTTGAGAGTGGCCCTGAGGATAAGGACTTGGGGGTGTTGTTTGATGAGAAGCTCAACATGAGCTGGCATTGTACATTTTCTATCTGTATCCTGGACTGCATCAAAAGAAGTGTGGCCAACAGGTTGAGGGAGGTGATTCTTCCCTTCTACTTCCCACACGTACAACTACATTCAGCTCTGGAACCCCCAACAAAAAAAGTACAGACTTGTTGGAAAGAGTCCAGGGGAGGGCTGGACCACCTCTCAAATGAAGACAGGTTGAGAGAGTTGGGATTGTTCAGCCTGGAGAAGAGAAGGCTGCAGGAAGACCTTTTTGCAGCCTTCCAGGACTTAAAGGGGGTCCTACAAGAAAGCTGGATATCGATTTTTTACAAGGGCACGCAGTGATACGACAAGGGGTAATGGCTTTTAACTGAAAGAGGGTGGGTTTAGATTATATATATGGAAGAAATTTTTCACTAGGAAAGTGGTGAAGCACCGAAACAGGCTGCCCAAAGAAGCTGTGGATGTTTCACCCCTAGAAGTGTTCCAGGCCAGGTTGGCTGGGTTTTTGAGCAGCATGGTCTATCGGAAGGTGTCACTGTTCATGGCAGGGGGTTTGGCACTAGATGATCTTTAAGGTCCCTTCCAACCTGAATCATTCTATGATTCTATGATCTAATGGAAGTTTTTTAAACAGATATGTATTGGAGAGGTATGAATTAACCTTTTTCCTGAATTTTGAACAAAGCCTTGTATTAGAAATCTAAAAATAAAATCTTTTAAAGAAGTCAGAGCTATACAACAAAATGCAGTTTGGTTGATTTGCCCCTATTTTTACAAGGTAATTTATATGATGGTACCACAATTTTGACAAACATTCTGGCAAGAACTGAAAGTTTCACAGTCTTACAGACTTTCCTGTCAGCACGCTTAGGTTTCAAAGCGTCATGTGCAGTTCATACATACATAGTAATTGAAAATGTTTAATATTAATTAAATTAGTAAAGTGACATTTATCTGCCAAGATGCTGTCTAAAACTTAGGCATATAATGCAAGCTATTTATCTAGATGTCCTCTATAGTCAACGGAAAGGAACATCTTGCAAAAGATAACATTTACTCTAAACACAAGTGATAAAGAGTGGAGGGTAGAATCACTTCCTGCAGTTGGTTCTATAGGTAGTTGAATGACTGGTATGCCTAGCAGTGTAACTTCTATATAGCTACATATAGGTAAAATTATTCCACTATTAATTACAGATTATTTCCTCATTATATACGTTAAAGTTGAATACTGCAAATGTTTGACTTAACAATACAAAGTAACCTTCCACAGCATTTTTTCAAAATTATGCTTTTTATAAATACTTCTGTTAATAAATCTGATTGTTGTCCAAAATATTGAAGGATATTATAGAAACAAGTGAAGCATCTGTACTCAAAGTGTAATAATATGCAAAATGCATATTGAAATGAAGGGTATCTCACTCCTTAAGAGAAGGCAAGACATTTATATAAATAAGGAGAATATATAGATTTTCTGTAAAGAAATTGAAAAAAGTAATGAACCATCTGCAAATCCTCTGGATTTAGGAATAAACTTTCCCAAATTTAGCCTTGCTTTTTTAATTATTATTTTTTTGCTCCTTTTTTTTTTTTTTTTTTTTTTAAATTTTCTGGTATATTGTGCCGTCTTTGCTCCCTACATATCACCTTCTATCTTCCTCTGTAACATCCACCACAGGTAATCAACACTCAAAAATAATTATGTGCTTTTCCTTTGTCTGTATTTTTTTTCTTATGTTTTGGGACACACACTGATCAATGACACATATTATTAAAAGGTCTCATGGATGTCATGTAACATTTACCAAAAAAAATTAACTGCATAAAAAACTGCATTAAAATATTAATATTTCATACTGAAATTATTTTGATTTTCATCTGGTAATATTTTGCATTTTATTTGCATTTTATTGGTTATTTTTTTAATTATTTATTTTCTTTTGAACAGATTCTTTGTCAGAATTGAACTCTGCTGCCTGGTTTTCATTGCCCAGATTCGTCAAATGTTGTCAAAAGTTAAAAAGATAAAAAGTTAAAAGTTAAAAAAAATACTTTCTGAAATACAATATGACTGTTAAATTGTCATTAAGAGAAATGATACAACTCTTAGAGTGGCCAAAATCTCTCGGCACTTAGCAGACGTTATCTAAGCCATTCTAGTAAAAGTAGCTTTGTTCAGATTTATTAATGAAACTGGACATAAAAGACATGATATTGTACCTTTATATTGCTAAGTTTCATCTACCACTTGGTCTTCACCTGGTAGTTATCCTCCCTGGCCGTAAATGTAGAATATTATAACCCTGGTCATCTTTCCCTGTGATCTTCCCCAGATTAATTATCTTCCCCCAGATGAGTAGGAAGCTCCTCTTTTGTTGCTTCAGCAATGTCTGCTAAAGGTTGAGATCAAGAAACATTTAACCAATGCTCAACACTGTTGTCAGGGAAGCCACTGAGAAAAGGCAACAAGGCAGCAATGTAGAGAAAAAGAGGAAATCATGACACGTCCCAGATTTCTCATGCAGGAGGCTCTGTATACCTAGGATGGATCATGTCACCAATGTAATGCATATGGAAGGAATAAAGTGCTACCTCTGAAGGTAGATTACCACCTGCTGCTTCTCTACAGGACAACAATAACTTGAGTTTTCATTGGTATTGTACACAAACTGGTTGGCTTTTTTTTTTTTTTTTCATAGCATTCTGAAAAAGTTTAATAGAAACTTTATGTGGGGCCATGCTCTGTCTTTATGAAGGAAGTACCAGGGGCTGTTGGAGGCTGGAGAGTTCTGACTCTGAAGATGGAAATGGATTGTTCTCTGAGGCTTGAAGAAATTTCCAAACTCTTCTTTTGAAGGAATGATCATTTTCGAATTTGGGAAATCTCAAACAAAAACGCTTTTCTTTATCCTTATCAGTGAAAACACCACAAAAAGAATTAAGTGCATGCAATCAGGAATGGATTCCGATGTCATCCTCAAGTTATAGAGAAGAGAGTCCCTATTCCATGCATCTACCTAGGAGGATTAATTTGGAGACAAATAATATCAATGTCACTAAGTGAGCTGAAAATGAAGGAAAGCTAATTCAGTTTCAGGTGTGCAACCTGTGTCATGCAGTATGCAGATAGTGTTCTGGTAAGGAACTGCAGAAGCTGTCCTTAAACTAGTGGTTTACTTGGATGCTTACCATTTTTTGCCACTGTTATCTCAAAAATAAATCTGAATAACCAAACTGAAGTTTTCAGATATTTGGGACTCCCTTTACAAATTTTCAGTCACATTAGGTTTTATAGTAGATAGGAGTTTTTTTTGTATATAGCTCAAAATGTTAACAGAAGGTGTTACATCTCCTAACAAACTCTGTCTCACATAGTACCTGATGCTAGTGATCCAAAGAGATAGCATACTCAGTTTCTAGATCTATTTCTTATACCAATGAAGTCACAGTGGGTTGTATTCTACATTTCCTTGTCTAACATACTACTAACATGTTAAACATATTCTCTTTTTTCCTCACCCCTCACTGCTTGTACAGCATTTTCACTTTTCCTTAATGACATTTTCCCCAAGGCACTATCATCCTGGCTGAGGGGCTTGGCTGTGCCCTGTGGTGCGTCTCTTGGGATGATGTTAGGTCCGTCCATGATGATAATGAGATTCTTGTGTTAAAGACTGCTTATAATTTTACAGAATAGATTTTTCTGTTTCAAGCCAAGTTTCCATCATATTAGTTGGAAAATTATTTATCAAGGCTCTGCTGTTTTCTAAGTTTATTTCACTTGGATTGGTTTCAGAATTCTCAAAAAATTTTACATCTTATTTGTTATCCTTTTTAGGCTGGAGTAAGCCATACTTTTAACCTTATAAATAATTATAGTAATGCATAGACTTTGAAAAGCAATATTGTAGTAATTGTCATTTGACATTTTTACAACTTCATCTCCAAACATGAATAAAACATTAAAATAAGTTATAGAAATGAATCCACCATTTCCCAGAAATTCTAAATGGGAAAACAACAGTTAAAATACCAACCTGGTTATGCTGTACAGCTATGATTGAAGCTGTTTAATGCTGAAAATTACTTTGAAATGTTACATTTTCAGACATTTATTTTGAAAATGCTGAAGTTCTGTTTAGGTAGGCATGCATGAAAATCAAACACCTTTGAAGACAATTTGCTGTGCACTTCAATTTCTGAGCAGGCATTCAATTTAGACTTGTGCACATATCCTCAAAGAATGTAATGACTTTAAAGATAGAGAAGAAAGTATATAAATATAATTGTACAGTTATTTTATATGATATTTTGAATATATAAAGCCATAACCTGGACAGCTAAATAACGTCCTAAAACATCCACATATGATTTATCTGAAAAACAACACCACAAATGTGTATGTAGAAAATAACTTATGAAGTATATCTGACAGACAACCAGAACAAGTTTAGGATACGTGAGTCTAGGAAAATGAAGAAACAATGAATTATTATATTTTGTTAACATCTTAGATTTCATTTACACTAATTAAAAGAAAAAATAGTAGTGAAAATAGATGCATATACTTTATGACTTACATTATTTAAACTTATTTCTGATTTTTCTATTACTTTAACAGGTGAATATATGAATATTCTCATTGGAGACTCTGGAAAACATCTAAAAGACAGATAATTAATCCTTGTATTCATGGTAATGTGTTTCTAATATCACATCAATCAATAAAACCATACTAATATAATCCCAAGTAAGATTAATTCTCATTTGTTATAAGAAAAAAAAAAAAAAAGGTTCATCTTTATGCTTTAAAATGCCATTTTACACCATGACAAAGGGAGGATAAGCATTAATAACCACTGTTCTTGATTCATACCTTTGAAGTACAGGAATTAAAGAGACCACAGAGGAGACAGATGACTTCTTTTCTCTTCGCTGACCCACAGAACAATATTTAAAATACATTTAAAATTAGACAAAAGATGTTATATTGTTTTGCATTAATAGACCTATCAATGAGGTAGGAAAGAAACTGATAAAAAGGCAGAAAAGAAGTAATAACTTTAGAACCTGGAAAGTCAAAAGTGGACTTAAAAACAAAAATTCTGTACAATCAGGTATACCTTATGCTGGTGTAAATTCTGTATTTCTCAGATTTCTGTATTACTCATTTGCATTTTTATAGAAAGAAAAATGGTATCACGTAAACTTCTTCAATTCTACAAAAAATACAAACTGTTGCTAGGAAATATCTAACGGTCTAATACATAAATCATTTTAATATATAAATTAACAAAACTTGGGTAGTTTAGACTTAAAAAATAAAATGTTTAACAAATGAATGTTGAAAACTTATTCAGAAATTAACATAAACTGATCAAACTAATACACATAGCTGAAAAGTGCATGTTTTAATGTAAGAGACATTTAATTGTAGCACTTTGTCATTGCTCAGAATAAACATTGTAGGTTGCGAATAGTATTTAAATTTGGCAGTTATAAAAGAAATTTTGGTTTAAACATAAACACTTTGCACAATAACTACTGACAGTCTAGTTGTACTTTAAAATAGGTTACTTTAGCCTACTTTGCTGCTGGGATGGAATTTAATCTGTGTGCTTGCCAGAGGTCATAATGAATAGATAAGTTTGTAGACTTTCTTAGAACAAGAACAAAGAGTTTCATTTAGCTGGGTAAAAAAGAATGTGTTTTTTTGTTTTTCTTTTTTCCTCTTGCTTACCTCAAAATGTCTGGTGCAACATTTTTAATCGGAACACAGCATGTTAGACACTGTAGATATCCATGTACACTCCATGTCACTGCCATATATACATAAAACATGGGTTTACAACTCTTATAGTCCATTGTTTTTAATTAATTTATCCAAACCTTGTATGTAATAGGGCAGAGTAAGGCCCAGTATTAAGAATGGATGAAAAATAAAACTAAAGAAAGTATAATTTTTATGAGTGCAAAGAGAAAATTAATAAGGAAACAGCAGCTGTATTAAACTAATGTTGATACAGAATCTGCGTTACACTCATGTATTGGAGGGTTTGGACTAGGCCTGTTTCATCATTGAAGCCAGGTAGCAAGAAAAAAATTCTGCATTTTCCCCCAGAACATACTGAAAAAGTTACTCAAATGAAACAAGTCATATCTGTGCAGCTATAAATAATGTATTTCCATTGGTGTCACAGAATGCATATTTTTTTTCCCGATTAATCTTTTTTATTATTTCTGCTAATTATCTCAGATTTTAATCTTTATTTTGTAAATGTTTTTTTTCTAATGTCTCCCAACTGCTACACTCAAAATCATGTAAGAAACAAACAAGAAACGCACCTTTTATGCAAAACCAGGAATTTTTTTTTTTTTTTTTGAAGTTTAATTGTACAATCAAAATGCAGCAAATAAGTGATACTATTAGTCTAAGTAAAATATGACTGGCAGTCCAAAATTACCTAATTTGATACTAACAAAACAAATTTACTAACAATGATGCAGATAAAATTTTATGCATGATAAGTCTTTGCTCTGGTGTTCTGCTAACCCCTTCATGATTCCTCTTAATCCTGAGGCTGATAGGTTTAAAATATCAGATTGACATAATCCTGAGCTCTTCCTCAAGAGGAGTGTAATGTTAATAATAAGGTTTTCTACATTCTGTTGTTGCTAGCAGAAGCACAACGTCAATGTTGTGGGTCTTGTTGGTTGGTTGTTTTTGTTGTTTATTTTGTTTTGTGTGTGTGTGTGTGTGTGTGTGTGTGCGTGTGTGTGTGTGGTTTGTTTGTTTGTTTGTTTGTTTGTTTACTCTTCAGGCTGAGTTTGCTGGGGGTAATTTCTGTGTCTTTTCTAAATTTCTTTACTCTTCCTTCATCAGTCTGCAACTTTGTTTCACATCTTACTTTACTGTATACAGTGCATGCTAGAAATCTTAGATATTTTATCTTTGCCCTTTCCATAATCCCTGAAATGAGTTTTCACTTAATTCCTAAATTTGTGTTGCTGCTACTAACTGAGCACTCTCGAGGTTTTGACAGCCCTCGGACTTCCAGTATTACACTATGCCCAAACGTTTGAAGCCTTTGCTATGATCCCCTACCTGTGCTCCTTTACTCAGCATCTTTATTCTGGGGTTGCAAACAAGTCATTCTACACAACCTGACTACTTGGGATTTTTTGCATTACTATCAACATTATTAATGAGAGGTGTTAGGGTAATCAATTATAGAAAGCTAAGTAAAAATTAGACAAATTTCATTTTAGCCACCTGGTCATTAGAAAGTTGTTACAACTATGCAAGCTAAAGCAAACCACAAACAAGGCAACACAAGTTCAAACAGACCTTGGCAAATCCAGAACTCTAGCTTATGTTAATAACAAACCTGTCAGTTGCTACTAGCAGTGACAGTATTATACTTATCAGACTGTAGGACTACACTCTGTACTCCTTCCTTGGGCTCTCTAGCAACTCTTCCATCACAGGCCTGATTCAGTTGCTTATGAATTAAAATTGCATTTAGCTGTACTTCTTTGGTTTATGCCATATGTTTTAGAGAAGAGGATGTTATATTTTTGCATGTCAACTTTAAGAGAAATTATGTAATTACTTTAAAGAAATGATTCATTATATTGGGCAGAATGTTAATTTTTGTTGCTGAAAGATCTACAGATATGTGGCACATTGAGATTAAAAACACAATGAAGATGCAGTACCTTAAAATGTCACTGGAATACTTTAAAACATGGCAGTTTCTTATGTGGCATAGTTTACCTTGGGAGACTTAATCTGCCTCAGTTTTTTAACATAACTGACCATAGTCCTTCCAACAATATGTCCATATTCTTTTCTAAGAAATATTACAAATTGCCAGCACTAACTAAACTAAACAACTGACAACTAAATTAAAGCAGAATGGATGTGCATCAGTGTTTTTTCTTGATAAATAAAAATACAATTACTAATAAGATTTGAGAACTGCCACATATATTGTAAAATTGTTTGTATCTGACACCACTAGATGTTTTTATATAAAAGAGGTTGGTACTAGCCTAGAACAACACCACTAGAACTTTAAGAGTTCTGAAAAACAATTGGTGAATCTCTAAATTTATCTAACCAGTTTTGGAAACTGACCCACATAGAAAGTCATTTTGAAAGTGGAAATGTATATCAGTGTAGGGATGAATCAGTTTTGAACTGTGCTGCTGTAAAAAGTACAAATCTAAGTATGTATGCAAAACCTAGTGATGAGATAAGATGCCGTCAGGAAAACACTCCTAGTGTACAGTGTGTCTGGCTTCCTTACACCTAAAAAGATTTTGAGCACTGAACTGATTGAGAAGTAACAAAAGGAAGATAACAGTCTTGATATATCAACTTCATCTAAATCTGAAAGTTACATGGGGTTTGCGCTTGTATTCTCATGACTACCCTGACCTTCAAAGTCTGAGTATTTCTATTCTCCAGTCTTCTCACCTAATATGCATGCGTATTGAAATATATAATGACAAAAGTAGAGACCTCTTTGAAAGCTGTAAAGCCTGTTCAAGAAGTTGTGTAAATACATGGATCATTAACCCATGCCAGCTCTATTTTTCTATAGTTATATTTATCAGTATCTCCTTCTCTGCCATCTCTCATCCCTTCTAGATTCAAGTCTGTCAAAAGAGGTGCAAGGGAGGGAGAGCTGTTCTAATAGCCTAATGGACATTTAGATTATTAATTAGATGCCTAAACTAATATTTACATATATATGCCTCCTAAAATATATGTATACCTATAAAAGATACATAGAAAAAAATAAAAGAGAAAGGCACAAAATGTAAGAAGTGGAGGAGGAAGAAAAAAAAACCACACGTTAGCATTAAATTCTGTATATGGTTTTCTCCTAAGGGTGGCTGAAATTCGCTTACCTAGTGGATATACTTTAATTGTTGTTACTGAATCTCTTCTTTCTGACCCAAGATGTCACATCACTGTGTGGCTGAAGCTATGCTTGCTAAGTTATTCTGACATTAATCACATTTATTGTTTGCAGGACCACAATTTTCTTATTTATGGGCACTACCCTTGGGAATGCAGGTCAGTGTTATCTAACAGCAGAATCCACAGCTGTTCTTGCTGACTTCAATTTGAGCCTTACTTCCTCGACAGAGGTCACATAGAAGCAATTGAAGTTAATTTTATGAGACATCTGTTATATTTGTAGTTATACTCCTTCTTCAAGATTGCCCTCTAAAGTAGCAGTTGCTAAAAGAAAATCAGGCACCTTACGATAGAAGAAAAACAAAAAAAATGAAAGAAAACATCAGACGTTATCTGATGATTATTGTTAACATGACAAATTAGGAAATTATTCTAAATGAAGAAATCCATAATTTGGAAGCTGAATTATATAGCAAAATGTGAAAGACACAACTCTGAAACATTTTACACTTGAAGAATTCTGAAAGAATTCACTGACTGTTAATGTGTTGCAATAACAAAATACAGGTATTGACAAAAACTCAAATGATATATGGTTACAGATTATGTTAGACAATTGTAAATTTATACCTGGAATATAAAAGAAATAAAATTCTGAATATTTAGGATATTTTTTTCCCCATGGTTTTTTAGTTAATAGGATGACTTTTCTTTCATAATAATTGCTACAAATAAAGAAATAACCAGGAAAAACATGGATATATTAATTGTAAAGAAAATAATCCTTCTGAATGTAAGCATCTAGATACAAGGTGTAGTATCTTTTTCTCCTAAAATGTGGGTGTCTTCTTTTTAGTAAGCCTAGAGAGCCCGCATAGTCAATGGACATTTCTTTACACAAATTTATTTCATCCTAAAGTACCATCTTTATTTATTAAAATAACCCACACACCAGAATTGCCTGCTTCCGTTCAGTGCAAATGCTGAAGATGAGAATACTAGCCAAATCTTTGTTAATCACATCCATGTACAAAAAAGCAATCTGACATTTTGATCATGGAGTTGTAGGAGCTGAAGAATAATGTGGTCCCAGAAGACAGATACAGACAATTGGATGTGGTGCAGTATTGTCTCAAGGATTTCAAGAATTAGTTCCCTTCATTTTTAAGATTTTTTTCCTTGGGGCTATTTACCCAGTACTTCTTAATCTGTGTAAATTTTGCTGTTTCTGTTTTTTTTTTTTTCTCTTATGTATGTTACTCCTATTAGATTTTTCTGTTTTAATGGAGTTGCACTCCAAGATTTTTTGATGTTTCTACTTCAAAACTTCTTATTTTCTCCTTCCCAACATATTTTTTTTCCATGTATTCCACACATACATGTGTCTATACACTGAAATGTTGCTGTTTTTTTCTTTGTTTGTTTGTTTTAAATTTTCCTATGGAATGTTTTGGAGGCTGCACAAAACCCATATGACTGTCTGAAGAAACTGTATCTTAGGAGATATAAGGATTTTTTTTTTTTTTTTCTGAATGTACCTGTAAAAATACCATTAAACTTAAGAAACTTGATTTACTATTTCTACAGAGGTTTTTAAATAGTAAATAGTGCAAGATATTGATATTTATATATAAATATATATATAATTATTTCAGTTTCTTGATAAACAAAGAGTCTTATAGTTTTTCCTCAAACTCCCAACTGGAAAATGAGCCCATCTAGCCCCTTCCTTCAGCCTTATTTATCACACCACCAGAATTTCCATGCAAGCAAAATTAAAAAAAAAACCCAAACTGTATTAAACCAGAACTTAATTCAATGTCACATCCCTACTGTGACTCAGATTGGTTTTGCAACTCTTAGTCCTTTCAGGCATCACTTCTTTCCCACTTGCAAGTACAATGCCCTTGTCAATACATTAAGACCATATTGTGCTTTTAATTCTGTTGGGTGTCGTTTTTAAAAATCTTATATTTTTCACAATACGTTGATCTGATTTGAGATATATCCATACATTTATTCAAGATACAGTGTTGTAAACTTATATAATCATGAGTTCACTTTTATGGCTTCTTTTGATAACATCCTTATTTACAGAATGACAGAAAGCACTCATATCCTACCTAAAACTATTTCATACCTTATTTTCTTTCAGGAAGGTTGTCCAAATATTTTAGGACATTTTAGCTATGTGTTTTATGGAGAAATCATCTGAGGCAGAGAATCTACCTTAGTGTCCTTCTGCTGCTATTATTTGTAGTTTTTGATGCTCATGCAGTGATGTGATGTTACATTTCTTGCAACTTTTTCTGTATGATGCACATTGTGTCATACTCTGATGATGTTTTTGGGTTGGTTTGGTCTGGCTGTATTACATAGCACGTACACCTCTGTGATCGTTTTCACTGGACTCTGACTGTGACATTTCGATGCATTTCTGCTACATTTGTCTATCATTATGGGTTCTCTGTGATACCTAAAGGGCCAAAATATTCTCATGCTCTCATAAATGTCAACCTGTACCAGGCTGCTTAATATCTGCCTGGCAGATAATTTCCTTTTTAGATTTTTATCAAAGACTCTTATTACAAATTTATGCTCTTATAAAGGTTTTAATCAATTTCCAAAAATTGCTGTACTGGATTTTAAGGCTTTGATCAGTTGCACAATTTATAGTTTTACCTGTCCTGTATCTAACACTTTAAACAAAATAATATAAAAAAATCCAACACTTATTCCTGTTCCATGCAGTGTAATATTCTCGAAGTATAATATGTTTGCATAATTAGACTAACTGTACCCTGTCAAAATTAGAAGCAACTCCAGAGTAGTTATTTCCAACAGCAGTGTGTCAGAAATAACAGAAACAGCTAAACTTTCTTCACAGGTATTCATTGGTTTGAGCCAGAGACCAACGTATTGGTTTGGTCCAGATCTACTTGTCATGTTCTAGTTCTACTTCACATTTATTTTAACTTTTAATATTAGCTGAGCTTCCAATGGTTCTTTTTTCCTATGGTGAATTTCCTAAATAACATTACTTCTGTTCGGACGTCTTCCTGAGACATCATTCTAAGTTCCATATTTGCAAAGCAATGTGGCTAACAAGGAACATTTTAAACTAACAAACGTGAGATTTGTTCTCCAGAGCCACATGTGGGGTGTTTTTTGCTTCTTTGCTTGGGTTTTTTTGTTTGGCTGGTTGGTTTGTTGAGGTTTCTTTTTTGTTGTTGTGTTTGGTTGGTTGGTTTTGGGTTTTGGATTTTGGTTTTTGGCTTTTGGTTTTGTTTTTTTTGTTTGTTTTTGGTTTGGTTTGTTTTTTTACGTGTTAATTTGGTTAATTTGGTTTGGGTTTTTTTTGTTTGTTTTGGTTTGGTTTGTTTTAAATTCAGTCTTCTGAAATTCTAAATAGAGCTGCTCCAGATTGAACCTAGCAGCTAAAGTGCACTGCTTAATTATCCAGTTACCTCATCAACACCTATATTTAGGACAATCTTAAGTTTTAGACTCTGCCTATACAAAGAAAGACATGTTTTAAGTATACAGTAACTGCATTTCATATCTCATTTGTATATTTATCTAGCATTACAACTGGAACAGTTCTGGCTGAAGTGTTTCCACATCCTGAGGATGCACCTGCATGTCCCACTTGCATCCACAGCTCCTATTTTCTGAGAAAGTACTTTAATTCCCAGGTGAGTTAGTGTTCCCAATTAAATGTTTTTGCATTATTCATACAGTTACGTTTATATCACACTTCTTATTGGTACCAAAAGACATTTAGTAATATGTGTATTGCACAAACAGAAGATGATAATGTATGAACTATGATTATGACTATGTTGCTAGGACTTCCCACACAAAGGAAAAGTTATGTCCACTTAATCTACGTGGTTTGGAGTTTAAATTTACACTATGATACATTTCTTGGCTACTGTGATGGAGAACAGAAGACTCTGTCCTTAGTCAACCAATGGTCCACCTAGACCAGTACACTACAGGTTATCTTGGGAAGGATGTAAGAAAGAGGAAAGCGTGGAAGATACTTCCTCAAAGCATTTATGGAAATTGTGTTAAAGTGAAACAGTTACTGTTTAATTACTGCATAATTACTCAACTAACTGTGCTTATGATGACATATCCCAACTCCTTGTTTCACAGGAAGAATAATCAATGAGTACCACACATATTCAAATCTGAGTCTCATACGTATCTAGGAAGAGGAAGATAGGTGTGCCTTAAATACATGATGCTCTGAATTTTAGAGGGGAAATTACAGTTGCAGTGTTTTCCATTAAAGTTTCGTGCAGACTCCTTCACACAGGTTCTCCTAGTTCACCACTGCCAGTACTAAGCATGTCTAAAAACTGTATAGTATGTATGTTTTCCTTTTGTATTTTATGTTATAGGTAAATCCCTAAACTACCACAGGCTCATCATTTTGTCTACTCTTTATTATCATCTCCTCTTCCCATGACTTTCTAAATTGATCAAACTTCTAATATAAAGACATGGAGACAACTATTCCCTCTTTTCTTCCACAAATAAGGAACAGTAATCACAGTCATCTTCATGAAAATATCATTGTTGTTCCTGCATTCAATCCAGCTTATCTCTACTTTATCTCACTTACAATCTATTACCAGTGTTTTAAAAATCTCTATCAGGCTTCTCCAATGTGTGCTTTTTGCCCTTCTCATTTTTCCTTCACTAGCAATCTACTCTGCTTACATTCTCCCATTTGCACTGACCATTACAGGTATTAGAAGCTTTGTAGCTACTGCCATTTGGAACAACTTTTCTTTGCCTCTCCGCTTTGTCAGCTTGCCATCTCATTTGACACATCAAAAACATCTTTTCTCCCTTGACTGTTCTTAGCTTTTATCTTCCTCTAACATTACTCTTCAGATTTATTAACTTACTCTGAAAAACTGGATATTGTGTATATGAAAAGAGAGTCATGATGTTATAACACAGTAAATGCTCAGAAGGATTTGTAACACTATCACAGGTTTTGTTTGTTCTAATTACATACATAGTTTCAATGTGCTAAAAGAAAAGGCAATTGTAGCAAAACAACACAGATATTATGGTCTCAGTTCAGTTGCCCACCTATTTCCTACCAAATGTGATTTGAGATGTCCTGAAGTATTTCACTTGGCTTCCATCTGCCACTTCAGAAAAGTTCCTGTCTCCCACAGATGTATCTGACAACTGTCTATGAACCTTTCAGATAACTTCAGATGTCCTAAAAATGTTGTGTTCAGGCAGCTGAACTGATTTCTAACTGCCTAATAAGACTGAACTTAATTGCTCCACAGATATCCTTGACTGTACCGAATAGATCCACAGTGGCTAAAATGAGAGTTAAGACCCCTACTTCTTACCCCTAGCTTCTAACTAGAGGTGAAACTAAAACGGAGTCAGACCCATAACATAATTTGTATGCTCAAGAATTATTTATGATTTTGAGAAAGGAAATTCGGAGAAATAAAATAACTACATTAATCATCTGTATAGCTACAAGAAGACCTTGATTCATTTTCCCATACGTAGTTATCTTATGACTTTTCCAATAGTGTTGTTATGGTCTGACCTCCAGCTGGTGGTGTGTCATGACACAGGTCTCTACTTAATGTTCTCATCTATCTGACATAGATATCTTAGGCTAGGGATCTTCAAATGACTTCCAGATGCCTATCTCTGTTTATAAACCAATTGTGACTGCCTCTAAGCACCTCATTTATATGTCGATGGCTGCGGGATAACTTCCTTTGGCCCCATCTTAAGCAGTAGAGAGATGTGCTTATATGCTAGTCAAGTTTCTGTTTGAACCGTGAACCGTTGGAACTTAGGAGAGTGCTGGGGTAGAATAGTAACTGAAAATACATCCTGTTCAGTAGTTTTAAAAAGAGAAATTTAATGTGGCTAGCAGGAAAGTAACCTTTGCATTTTCAAATTCAGACATTCAACAGTAGAGAGAGATAGTGGAATGGCTGGTAGAGTGAAAGACTGTAGGAAGTCAAAAATATCTTTGTGTCAGACTATTGGAATTTCTATTGTTAGATCTTTACCTAAAATGCAAAATGGACAACAATTAAGATTATAGTGACTCCATTTTTCCTTTAGTGAAATAAATAAACATTTCATTGTTTATCTTTCTAATACATATTTATATAATTTCTCAGGTTTGGAACCGTTTATTTTCTGCAGAAAACTTATAATAAAAAAGAGTCCAAAATGATATATTTCTTACAGAAAGCTCACATATTAATACATAACTTACTAAGAGCAACTACTTCACTTTACTTATATTAGAAATAGTGTCTTTCTTGATTTAAACAGGAATAATTGTGGATAAATCTGTATCTTCAATTTGTTTCACTTATTTTTGTTGTTTTTGTTTTTTACACTTTACTCTCACATTGGTACTAATTTTCATTCACAGTGTCTCTTGGTTTCACTATTGTAAGGCTTTTTCTTTTTATGCTTTCTCTGTTTTGAAGCTTAATGTCCTTACTAGATCACACTCTAGAACTGGGTTCCTTTTGTTAAGGATTTTTTTTTTTTTTTTCCAAAGTGCCTATTTTTGATAGCTTTTTTATCATGAGTTCATCCTGTTCTGCTTTTCATTGATTGTATGAGCTGGCACAGGAAGGATACAAGAACAACCACAAAACCATGGTTGAAATGCAAAGAGTGAATTTATTTCATTACTTTGCAAACTAGGTAATCCCTGAAGCAGTATCCAGGCAGAGACACACAAGTGGGGATGCAGGCACTGCAGAGCTCAGTCCATGCTAGAGGACCACAAGACCTAGTGCTTTTGTTTGTATTTCAAAGATTCGCATAGATGTAGCTTTCCACTGATATTTGATCTTTCCCACAGCAGGGCAGAAATCACAAGCATGTTTGACAGGGTTCCACTAAAATCTATCTATCTGTCACGGGACTCTGTTATTTAAACACAGATGTTTCACTTGTCCAACACACAAAGCTAAACAACAATTATTATATGTGTTTTTCTAGAGCCCAGATGCAAGTCACTTGAGAGTGTTTACAATCCTCCTCATCAATCTTCCATTATTTTCCCACTCTAATGCATCCTTAATGTTGACATTCCATCTAAAAATATCATTTTAGGCTTCCTCTATAACCAGTAGAGTAAAACAGGGTATGTCTATAGTTAATATTAGCCAACTATACACTTTTATATATGTGAGGTGAATAGAATCCTTGAAGTACTAATTTTTCTCCAAGTACTATTGTTTTTTCTTTCAAATTGTTAAAAGTGTCCCATTTGTATTTTGACTGTGATAAACCAAAAAAATAATATTGTGCTCAAATTCAATTTTTCTTTCATGCCTGTCTATTCTCCAAGAAAAGATGATATTAAAATCTGGCTACAGAAAGAAGGCGTTGCAGCCCTAGGAATTTAACAGATTTCTTTGAGGTATCAGGCATGCATTGACCTGAGAGATATTTTCAAGGAAAAGAGACAAAACCCTCTTCATTCCTTATTTGTAAATTCAGGTATGTTTTGTTGTGTGGGGGGCCCCAACTGTGTTTTATAAAATACTGTCATTTCTTTCTTAGGAAAAGTGTCAGATATTTATACATAAAGCACTGTTCTTCTTTAAGCTTTAAAAATAGCTTAAAAACAAGGATATATACCTTACTTATGAAAAAACATACTCTTATGCTACAGCTTCTGTTACAGCACAGTAATATTCTAAACATTTTACACGTTAGCTCTTAATTCCTTTGTCAGTATTTCTTCTCTTATTCCTTCTTTAGGTAAACTGTACATTTAGCAGTAAACAGAGGAGAAAATATGATACTGACGCAAAAGCTGTTGCTAATGACATGATTTGCTCTCAGTCTCATTATTTTCTGAATAATAACGACAGCTAATTTAAACTTAATGTACAAGCAATTTCTTAGTATATCCATGCCAACAGCTTCAGAAAGACAATGATGCCAAGGCTGAGTTAAAAAAGTGAAGCACAATTTAGCAGATTTTCAGCCCGCTGAGCAAAGATAAAAGTTCTTCCATAAGATGTTGCAGTGCTGCAAATGAAAAATCATTCATTATTTGCCAAACATAAAAGCACTCAACGACTCACAGTAATTCTAGAATCTCATCCTATTAGAAGTACTTATGCATAGATATCTACAACATTGGTAAAACAGTGGGTTTTTCTGTATTTGAAATTGCAACAATTGTGTAAGATATATACTTGGATAAAACCACTATAGCATGCAGACTATCTTGAAAGCAAAAATCAATTATTAAATGATCACACACTACTCTAAATTGAGTTTGTCATAAAAAATAAAATAGTATTTTAAAATTTTGCTTTGTGATATTCTAATTTCTTATTGAGTCAATAGTAAACTCATATCACAGTATGTTTGGGATTGGAAGGGACCTCAGAAGATCATCTAGTCCAATCCCCCTGCCAGAGCAGGAACGCCTAGATGAGGTCACACAGGAACATGTCCAGGCGGGTTTTGAATGTCTCCAGGGAAGAAGACTCCGCAACGTCCCTGAGCAGCCTGTTCCAGTGCTCTGTCACCCTCACTGAGAAGAAGTTTCTTCTCAAATTTAAGTGAAACCTCTTGTGTTCCAGCTTGATCCCATTACCCCTTGTCCTATCATTGCTTGCCACCGAGAAGAGCCTGGCTCCATCTTTATGGCACTCACCTTTTATATACTTATAGGCATTAATAAGGTCCCCCCTTAGTCTCCTCTTCTCCAAACTAAAGAGACACAGCTCCCTCAGCCTTTCTTCATAAGGGAGATGCTCCACTCCCTTAATCATCTTTGTTGCCCTACGCTGGACTCTCTCTTGTCTTCCTTAAGTCCAGAGCAGTGTTGTTGAATGCAATAAAACTAAAATTTCAAAATAAGTGTAACTGAGAAGCATATCTAGGAAATCAAAACATGGAACCACCTTTTTTTTACATCAACTTTTCTCAAGTTTATCTAAAAAAAGTATGATTATAAAAACTGAGTCAAATATACTGTCCAGTTTCATTTGCAGTTGTCCATGTTTTGCTCATGAGAACCACAGTAAACAGGGCCAGCAAGCAGGGACATAACAGCTAGAAGGAAGAAATTTATTATGAGAGTGCTGAGACACTGGAAAAAAATTACCCAGCAAAGTTGTGGATATGTCATCCCTGGAGACATTCAAAATCTGGTTGGACTAGGCTTTGAGCAATCTAATTTAGTGGAAGATATCCCTGCCTCCCATAGGGGTGTTGGAACTAGATGATTCTTAAAAGTTCCTCCCAACCCAAAACCATTATACTATTCCATGATTCAATGAAAGTTATTCATTATTTGCAAACAAAGCCAGGTTTGTGCCTCTGTTGTTTCCTGATAAAGGTGTGCCTAGACCTTCAGCTTCACTTGCTAATTGATTAGGCAATGCCAGACTCTTATTTAACAACTGTTCAGGAGTGTCGGTTTAGCTCTAGTTGTGGACTGAAAATAAACGTGGCAGCCAAGATGAGCTTTGACAATAAATGCATGACAAGTCATGAAAGAGATCCTAGAGGAGCTGCTCAGCATGGGTCTTCTAGAGACAGCACAACCAAAGAAATAACTTGCAGCAGAGTACAGTTCCTAGAACCTGTTGGACACTAGGTGCCTGCAGATTAAAGGCCTCAACTCAAGTGAGGGTGCTGACGGAGGACTTAATCTGTTCAGGTCTCTGACTGCAGGAAATGCCTCATGCTTCTCTTTGTGTCTGAGGATATCAGCTCCCAAACAGAAGCAGACGTACTTCAGAGATGAACAGACACAGGATAAAGAATAAAGAACAAATTATCATGAAGGAAATTCTGATTAGATACTAGGGGGAAAAAAAAAAATCACTAAGGCTCACCAAACTTTGGAAAAGTTGACTATAGAGTCTACAGAATCTCCATCTATTAAGGGGAGATTTAGCACCTCCTTTGCATTATTAACTTTTATTTTCTTCTGGGTTACTTCTGATCATATGATCATGATCAGAGATATATGAATAATATATTAATTTTGAGTATATAAAATGAATAATATAATCTCAAAATATGATACCTGCTTATGTGATAGGATACCACCAAGTTCAAAACACTTTTAGGGAGGCATTTGTGCACTTTGCAAAGGAAGAAATTGTCCCTGTCAAAATGCTGGATACAAAACACAATACTGATAAAATTATCAAAATTACACTATATTTCCATATGTGTATTAGAAAATGAGTTTGTTTTTATAGGTCTTATAAAGTTCTACAGAAACACTAATATTCGAAATACTTTGAGTAATGTTTTATATAAAAATCTAATTAATATAAAAATATTATATTCTCATTTTACAGATATGTTAGTTCAGGGAGATGGAGGGCAATTACTGAAATATTTTTAATTATTATTTTAATATTATTAATGTGTGAAGTAACTTTTTTGCTAAACATAATTTGATTCAATAGCTGTATGAGTAACCAATATGAACAAGAATACTGAAGAATAACGTTTCTGCAACTGCTGTAGTTGTGATAGGAAAGTTTTAAATCTAAACAGACTGGAAATGTCAGTTCTGGAAACATTCCACTACATGAGGTCTGTGTATGTGTGTGTGTTTGTGTTCATTTATAACTTTTTATTGCTGATTTGAAAAGAAATGGTCTGTGCTCACTTCTTGTCAATAACTGCAGCAACTGAACCAGATACAAATTTTTAAAAAACCCTTCTTACTTGTTGTTCTGGTCCTTCAGATCTTGTAACCATTCATGAATAGGTGTTTCTTGCTAAGGGACTCCCATAACAAGACTTTCTTTCAAATACCTACTGCAATACCTGAGACAGATTTCTGGAATTGGAGGTTAGGAGTATTTGTTAGTGATCCAAGCTCCTGCAATGTATGTATGCTTGGCATTACAGATTCATCACATGAGGATGTTCCCATACGGGAACTCCTGCCTGGATGTAGTCCAGATGAACAGTTGTGCTGTGGTGAAACAAACACACTGTGGTACGAAAATATAAAACTAAATCCAGATGTGCCTAAGGCTGAGGAGAAAGAAATTATTACCATGAGCCCAGCAAAGTACTCAGAGTGGTGACAACTCAATGTAGTCCTGCTCCCTTCTTCTAGAAGTAACCTGCAATGGTCACTCTTAGGTCAGACCCAGAGGAATAACTGAGTGAGTGAATGTAACTACAGGGAAGACGAATTGATAACGAAAAGACACTTTGGGGGGCTGAGGGGATCGGACCAACAACCAAACAACCAAACAAACAAAAGAGCAAGGAAAAGCCTCCCAAACCTGTTTAACTTATTTGAATGAGACTTTTCTGAATTAAGGAATGTGGATTATTACACTATTAAATCATGAACTAGACAAACAACTACTTTGAGGTTTCAAGTACATGGAATGTTCTGCTTTGCCATGAGATTTGTGAATGGAACAGTAGCAATGTCAAGAAGAAGTTAAAACTCCAAATTTAGCATTCCATGTTATTCCTCACAAAGCAGATGAACTTTTATAGAATATTATTTAGTTGATAGAATGGATGTATTTTTTTTATAAAGCTGAACTAGAAGGCATTCAGGTCTGTGCCTTATTTCTAGCTCATCCTTTTCTTTCTGGAGAGAGAAGAGAAAAAAAAAAAGGGGGGGGGGGGCAAAAAACACACCCATCAAAATCAAACCAAATGAAACTAAACTAAAACAAACAAACAAACAAAAAAATACACACACACACACACAAAACCCCCACAATCCCAGATTTATCTGCTTTTGGTGTATGCATGGTATTTGTCTTCTTGCTATATAAATGTTGAATAATTTAATAAACATTATTACTCTTAGCATGCTTGAAATCCTTTTTAAGTTTAATAGTAAGGAAATAATGAACACTAACAATCATACAGATGAGGAAGGAGTAGTATTTGAACTTGAGTATTCGAATAATATGACTCTGAATACTAGGATTAGAATTGTTTTCACAACTTTACAAATTTCAGTACCTGCAACTAAAATGTCATTCCTAATTAACTTATATGAAATAATCATTATTTTGCATTACAATATTTAAAACCTTAATTACAAGTGGTAAATGGTAGTACTCTACTTTCATTGTAATTAAACAGGAATTAATTTGTGGTGTTCTAATGAACTCTGGCAAAGCAATCATTATTTTGTCACATTCGTAATTATCCAGTTAAAGCCATAAGCACTAGATTTTTTATTTTAATTGTTGTTGTTCGTTATTATTGTTACTGCTGCTACTTTTACTATATTTTATCTTTGAGATATTGTTGATTTCAGTGTAATTTATTCATAAATATTTCTAAAAATCCCACAATAAATTGTGTTCCATCTGTGTACTGTGGCACGTAAACAGATTTCTGAGAGTCTGGACATAAGCAATACTGAGTTATGATCTGTTTTTCTTGTATCATACGTAAATTTGTCATTAGAAATTCATTAGAGAAAATGCCTGCTTAGTAATACCAATGATGATAAGAAGCACATATGCACATCTTACCCTGTTTTTCACAGTAATGAACTCATTGGTGTAATAGAAAATCGCATCACAATGTGTTTTTCCTCTTTGTGATCTTAGATTCATTTCTGTGAGAAGGAGAGCACTTAGACCATGACTCAAAGCATCATACGAGTTGATGACTTGTATATTGCTCTGGAACATTCGCATAACAAGTTTAAACCTTATACGTGTAGGTACATCATAAGACATGAATTGTATTTCTTGGACAAGTACATAAAACATTTGGAAATCATGTAAAGAAGAGTTTTGCAAGTGTCACTTCTGAGTGCATCAGGTAAAGAGCTTAAATTCAGCAGGCTACCTGTTTTATCAGAGCATACTACCCGACATTTCCTACAAGTTCTCTGCAGGTGGCACCCTGAGCAGAATGTGAGAGTATCAAATAATTCTTCTAAGTTATCTGGAAATTTTTAAAGTGTGGTATCTGCTTTGTTTAAGTGTTCTACCATGCTTTGAATACCTTGGGAACTCTCAGCATAGCCACGTGAACCATTGTATAAGAAAACCAGATAGAGAAAGAAAAAATTGAGAAATGAAGAACACTCGCTTATATAGTATAATATGCAATATGGCACACAAACACCACATATATTATTTAGCTCTGACACATAAAATAGTTCAGCAGCTGATGCTGTCATGAGATATGATGGTAGGTGTCCTGGTTTCAGCTGGGATAGAATGAATTTTCTTTCTAGTAGCTGGTATAGTGCTGTGTTTTGTATTTGTTATGAGAAGAATGTTGATAATACACTAATGTTTTTTTTTTTTTTGTCAATTGGTAATCAGGGATTTTTCAGCTTCCCATGGTCTACCAGCTACACAAGAAGCTGAGAGGGAGAAAAGCCAGATCAGCTGACTCAAGCTGTGCAAAAACATATTCCTTATGATATGACATCGTGCCCAGTATACAAAACTGGAGTTGGGCACTGAGGGGGAATTTAACTGTTTGGGAGCAAACAGTCTATGGGTGTTGTAGGTAGTGAGCTATTGCATTGTATATCGTGTGTATATTCTACTCCTTCTCCTTCTTCTTCTTCTTCTGACTTTTAAATTAAACCAAATTTTTAGTCTACGTCAGGTTAAAATGAGCTGTTTTGGTTAAATATTCAAAGGTCATGATGTTTTCATTATCTGGTAGAGTTAGCACATCATCAAAAGAATAGAGGTAGACTTCTGATGTTCACATATCAAATTATATAGTAATATTAAACTCTTTCTGCCATACTTATGTGTGCAGGAATGTTACTATCATAGTTAAGGACCAAGAAATTAGTTACTTGGTTCTTAGGTACGTAATCGTCTTTACAAGTGAGTACTAAAAAGTTGTTTTAATGTAGTAGTTTGAATGTATGTGTCTCTGTGGAAACACCTTCCCTCGAATGTTTGCATAAAAATCACTGCTAGATTTTTTTTTTCTTTTTAGCCTATATTTTGTTCATAGAAATGATAGAGAGGAAAAGTATTAGCCTTAAAGGAGTGAAAAAGAGCAACCAGCAAATCTAAGATGATAATATCTAGAAGTGAGGTGCCAAGACACATTGTTGCATGGAGGTTTGACACCACAGAGGAATCCTTGATCTAAGTTGGATAGGCTTAATTAGCTGCATAGGCTTTTATATTATAAAAGATGCATAGGAGATCTTACACACTTCAAGAAGAAGCAGATTAACTTCATTATACTCTTTATTTTCAGAGTCTTGTCCTGAGGAAAGTATCATGCTAATAAAGCTACAAGATGCCAGACTAGATTAGATCACATCTGACCAACATGGGACAAGAGCTGAGTGAAAGTGTCCGTGTGTTCTCTAAAATGCTATCCAAAGCATCTGCAATTCATAAAACATGTCTGTCTGCCTTGTGTCTTCATACTAAATATGAGGAAACACACTAAGGATTGTTCCCAAAGATGAAGATTTTCCTGGATTATTAAAAAACATTTGTTTCTGGACCAGAAAGAGAAGGGGAAGTTTGGAATGAAAGTAAGGATAGATGGTTATTCATACCTATTCATACCTATTCATACCTAATATGTAAGACGAATAAATAGGAAGATATAGCAGGAGGTGCCTGCAAACCAGGACTGCCTTACACCAGGTGAATTCCCTATTAAATAGACTATAGAATAACACACTCTTCCTGTTTCTTTCTGGGCCTTAAAGATTTCTGGACAATGCCATAGTCTCAGTAAAATTGTTTAATAGATCTGAATATAGGTTAGCATTAAGATCCTTAGCTCTGTTTAAAGTACACAAATGTCAAATAACAGTAAGCAGACAGATGTTGAGTAGTTTAACCCCAGACAGCAATCAAGCACCAGAAAGCTGTTTTGTCACTCCCCTCCGTCCTCTCCGACCCACCTCCAAGCAGGATGAGGCAGAGAATAGAAAGGGAAGGGCTGAGATAAGAACAGTTTAATAGGACAGAAATATATATACATAAAAATAATACAAATATTATTATTAATAATAATAATAATAATGATGATAATAATAACAACAAACACCGTATATATAATAAGTTATATACAAGGACATTTCTCTTGAATACAGGTCCTATACAGCCAATCCTAGAAGAGCAGAGATCTGGACAGCAGTTTGCACTCAACATGATAATGCCAAACAGCCAGTCCTGGAAAAGAGAGTGCCCCAGTCCTGAACAGCCAATCCTGAAAAGAAGAATAAATGGGAAAAAACGGAACAGCAAAAGAGCAAACTAACTAGGTGGAAAAGCCAGGTGCATCTATATGCAGAGCGCGACACTAATGGTAGAACATATCTCATTGACTGGTTTGGATGTAAATGTAGGAGCTGTCCTGTCTGTGACACCTCCCAGCTGCTATTTGCACCTCTGTAGCTGGAAAGCTGAAAAAGTCCTTGGTCTCCTTGGCAGTAGCCAAAACATTAGTGAGTTCTCATGTTATTTTCAAACAAACTCCAAAACACAGCTTAGCTACTGTAAAGAAAATGTTAATTCTGTTTTGAGGAAGGTTAATACTTTCCCATAGGAAGCTCAGTGTGCTATCACATTTTTCTCATACCAAATCCAAAACAAAAGACCATGCTGACTACTAAAAAGAAAAACATTATAACTACTGTGAAGAAAATTAACCAGATCCCAGTTAACAGCAAAACCAGCAAAACCAGGAAAATGGAGAATTGAAGTTCGAGATATACAAATAAATGTTGCTTAAGTCCTACTTCATGTATCTCTGTTCTCACCAGATGCTGCACCAAGGCATATATCTTTACCTGTTCACTGATGTCAAAGTTTCCATTCATATTTCTGCAGTTCTACTTTCCATTTGCTTTAACTGCTTTACATGTGGCAAAACTACTTTAGGGATGAAAGTAAAATAATGCACATGAAATCAGTTGGCATAACACATGGAAGTGATGACACATTTCTCAGAGGGACTGAAGGCTAAGAGCTAAATTAAACTTTTTTTTTTTTTTTTTCTCTTGTTGTGGTAATAGGGGGGAGAGAAGGCAGTGCCAACAACTGGATCAAAATCAATAGCAGCATCTGTTACTGAGCTAGCTAGAATCTTCCCTAGATTTTTTGATTCAAAAAGGGGAGCAAACTTTTATCCCGTAAGCTGAGAGAGAATCAAGGCATTCTCAGTACTCTGATATAAAATCATAAATGTGATTGACAATGAATTCCTTGTCTATGAAAAATAAAATCTTACTGAACTAGAATCAGACAAGGAAAGATACTATTATTTATTACAACAATCTGGAAGAAGACCCTTACTTGTGCTTTCTCTGCATTCCAGTTTGTGTTCCTGTACTGTTTTGGCTGGGATAGAGTTAATTTTCTTCATAGAAGCTCATATGGTGCTATGCGTTGTATTTGTGACCACAACAGTGTTGATAACACACCATTGTTTTAGCTATTGCAGAGCAGTGCTTAGATAGCATCAAGGCCGTTTTTGTTTCTCACATTGTCCCAACAGTGAGCAGACTGGGAGTACACAAGAGTTGGGAAGGGACACAAACAGGGAAGCTGACCCCAACTGACCAAAAGAATACTCCATACCATGTGACATCATGCTCAGCAATAAAATCTGGGGGAACAAGGAGGTGGTGGAGGATGTTCAGAATTACAGTGTTTGTAATGCCAAGTAACCATTATGTATGATGGAGCCCTGCTTTCCTGGAGATAGTTGAACACCAGCCAGCTGTTGGGAAGTAGTGAATTAATTCCTTGTTTTGCTTTGCTTGCATGCATGACTTTTGCTTTACCTATTAAAATATCTTTAACTCAATCCATGTTTTTTCTCACTTTTACTCTTCCAATTCTCTTCCTCATTCCACCAGAGGAGAACGAGTGACTGGCTATGTGGTGATGAGCTCCTTGTCAGGGTTAAACCACAACAGAACCTCAATGTTTACAATGTCTGCAGTACAGCAATGTCTGTCAAACACAGCAGCGAACCAATAACCTGTTCCAGGCAGGTAACAAGGTTGAAACATTGTCTTCAGCTAGCACAGAACACCTGCATGTTCTAAAATTTGGAAATAGCAAATACTATTTATTAATTTATTTTAAAAACAAATAAAATAACTTTTTAAAAAAGAAATTTCAAATTGTTCTGGTTCAGAATATTTAATCTGTGAAAATACTTTTATACTTATTTACTGGGAAATTGGATAAAGCTCTTAAATGAAACATATTTTATAAACTGTAAGTGCAAGAAGAATAAGTTAAAATAATTATATGTGGTTTTGTTGTAGCTGAAGCAGAATCCTGTGAACTCTGTAAATTAAAAGTTCATGTGTTTCATGGTTCTATTCACTGCCAGTATTATGCATTTGCAGTGATGACAGCTAACTGCAAATTGGGTCACTTTTGAAAGGATATAATATAGACAGCATATCACAGGAAGGGGTTTTTCCCTTTGTCCTGGTACTTCTGAGGCTGGAATACTGCAATGCAGCTGGAAAACTGCATACCATTTTTGATGCCCCAGTATAAGACAGACACTGACAAACTAGAAACAGTGTGATGAAAGGCCTAAGGGAACTGTGTCTGATTGAACTGAAGAAGAAAAAGATAAAAGAGGGGACTGACCTATAGACTTCAGTTACACAAATCAGGGCTATAAGATAAAAGAGTTTACCCTGTGAGGTACAAAACAGAAGGACAATACGCAACAAAACGCAATAAAGGAAATTGTGGCTGACCCTGAGGAGAAAATTATTCACCGTAAAAAGGGCTGAACATTGGAGGAGATTTCCCAAAAGGGCTGTGAAATCTCCACCTTTGGAATTTTTCATAACTCAACTAGACAAGACACTGGCTAATCTGATCAAACTTTGAAATTAGCCCTGCTTTGAGCAAGAGGTTGGATTAGATAACTTCAGATACCCCTTCCAATTTTAATCTGTTAACAACTCTCTGATTCTAAACAAAATTTACTTCATTACTTGATGACAGTCTTCTCTTTATAGGTTCTGTAGGCAACTAAGCTTCCTACATGTTTTCTGTAGGAAAATCATGCTTTCAGTTGCTTGTAATTTTAAGCCAATTAAACTTAAAATTCCAACCCTAGTTATTTGTCTTATGATATATCAGTGGGTGTGACTTTTTCTTAGAGTGGAGTTTGAGGAAAAGAGCTTGTCCTGCATATGTGAAATATAGTCATGCTTGATGTTTTTTAAGAGCTAGTTTAATCTTTAAGACAAAGACAAAAAATATGTCCTAAATTTGGTCTCTAAAAATTTGTAATTCATTTGTGGTCAGTAAGAATCTTTTTAAAATTTGCTTGATCACTGAAAAATAGATTGATAAAGAGAAAAGATTCTTACTATGTTATAGAGATTTATGAGCAGGAGTTGGAGGGTAACTATAAAAAAAACAAAGAGGGACAGGAACAGAGAGGTGGAATGACAGTTTAGTAGAGGGAGAAGCTGATTGTTGAAGAGGATGCTCAAATACAGGAGCGAAGGAGACATGCAAGTACCAAATTAGGCATAGACAGGAAACAGCAAATTTGCAATAGAACACAGGAATGGATGGACAAATGGATGAGACTGTGGGAAGAGCAAAGAAAAAGAAAACCAGGAATGAGCACTGAAACTGAAAGGTAGCATCAGAAGAAAGGCAGATGACAGTAGTAAGGAGATGCAGTGGTTACAAGCCCTCCCCCACCTCCAGGGCCACTCTGATACCCAGCTACCAGTCATGATTCAGGGAAAAGAATTCCCACTGTGGGAGAGTGGAGAGACAGAGCACTGAGGCTCTTCTTCCTGTTCTATAGCTCTGCCAAGAACAATTGCTTGTTTTGTAAGAGCAGTGAATTTGGAGAAAACTGAGACACAAGTGCAGTAAGTCAAGACATGAAGGCACACCCTTTGTACTCTCGAAACTCCTGCATATGGGAATAGAACCCCTTTCTGCCTGGGAAAAGCAGCGAGCATTAGTCACTTTTGACAGTTTGGTACCCCTGCTACCTGAGACTTAGCCTGAGCGAAATAATACCAGAACTATATGATCTGGAGAATTCTGAATGCTGATGGAATATTACTTCATCCTAAAAGGGGCTACAGTAGAAAAAATACTGACTAAAGTCAACTACCTTCCAACACCATAAAAAGCAATCCTAAAGTGAGGCTCTTTGATCTCTCCTGGATCACAGTGGGCTGTGACTCCGAATCTCCGTCTGAGTTGGGAACACAGTTTTCTCAAGTTTAAACAAATTGCCTGTTGAGAAATGTCAATGCATGGACTAATGCACATGAGTGTGTGTTTACAGGCTTGTATATAAGCTTTTACTCGTACCCCTCTGTGTGTGTCTATATGTAAGTCATATAACTTTCTCTTTTGTAAGTGATGAGACCCGTGACATCATCTAATCTGTAATAGTTGCTGTTTTAATTATAACGAATCCCATTGAATTGTTTAATTCATTTTATTAATCAGCTGTTGACTAAGCATTATTAGAAATAATATATAGTAAACTCATGATCTACCTTAATAAATCCTAAATTGCTGCTAGATCAAAGCCGTCTAACATTCCATTCTGCAAGAGGGAGGTGGCAGTCTACCATATCAGACAAACTTCTTTCCAGAAGTTTCTTTTCAGTTGGAAAATATTATTCCTGGATTCCATATTCCAATTCTAAAAAAAAAATACCTGTATCTGTGACACCAGCTTATAACTTTAAGTGTCTCCATCCTTCTGTAATGTTATGCTAACAGAGAAGTCAACAACTGCCTAACTGCTATATTTTACTCAATTAGTTCATATGATAAAGCAGGAGAAATTCTTGTAAAAATCTCAAGCCTATTGATGACTTGAGGGGGATACTACTATTTTCTATTATATGATTTTTCCTTTTATTTTTTATGCATAAAAATTATACATTACTAAATATTAAAGTTAAAAATCAAAAAGTAAGGAAAAACAGAATTAAAGGCTACCTGTCCAATAGGAAAAAAAATAGCTTCTAATGGTGTTATTATGCCACATTCCATGATGTTTATCTGACTAGAGGTTGAATTCTATTTGCAAACAAACCTTTATTCTCACATTTTTTAGACATCTTAATGATTCATTTTTCAACTCTCATATTCTTTTAGCTATATACCTACACAGACATACCATTATATAAAATAATAATTAATTCAGCTTTAGGCTATTTCCCATTTGCCATTACAATTACTCATCAGTACACTGATTTGTTAAGGTCTAGAATATTGTTGTAATCACGGAAAGTAGTACTAGCACATCTTGAGTATAGGTAAATAATTATACAGTTATAGCTTATCAGAACGTTTCACAAGGACACTTAAAAATTGTTCCATATTCTTGGAAAGTCTCTATTTTTAACTATGCTATGTTTCTTTAATATATAGTTTTGGTTTTGATTTTATTTAGGCGTATTTTATTATTTTATTACAGATAATGGCAATTGCCATTGTTTAATAGCATGCATAAATGTTTTCTGTGACAAAAAACAATATCTCAAAATGTTATAGGTATTTTTCATCACAATAAAAGTGAACACTGCATGGCAGCTAGTGAACAAAGGAACAAGGCAATTATGTATAGCAATCTTTTGTGACTATACTTTTTTTTTTTTTTTTTAGTTGGAAAGTCTCTATTATTTTAGAACTTTTTACCTCATTCTTGGGGAAATGTTATAGTTTAGTAGGAAAAGGCTTCAAATTACATTTTGTTCTCCAAACATGTGATAAAGCTGAGAAAGTTTGTATCACTTCTACTTGACAGTCTTAAAATGGAACAGTCTATTTTCTGCATAAATAATGTTTTTTTTATCTAAAACATGACCTTACACAATTCATCTTACTGAGGAAATTATAAACTTTTCATTTATACTAACTGTAAAGATTTGAGGGGAAATGACATCAGAGAGAACTAGATGTATTTTCTAACATAAAAGAGAAAGTTGCAAATAGGAAACATATAGCAGCTTAATACTGGCAGCTACTGAAATCACACATAGTTGTAAATTATATATGATGTTGCTTGAAGATTGATTTTGGTCTTCATCAATAATGAGTAATTGTCTGTTAAGGCTCTCACTTCAAATGAACACATTTTATAAAATAAAAAGGACAAATGTCCATCTAAAAATGTCTTCAATATAGTTTACTATCATACAGTTAGATGCAAATGAAGGAAATAATTATTTTCCTGGGATTTTCTCCACCTCCAAGTTATCAGATTTTATGATGCCCTGTTGCTATTTGTCAAGGAGAGATATCTAATTATAAATGTATTTACACTGTTGACGCTTTCATTTTTTGTAAAACCATACAGAATATAATCCACATTTATTGAAACCAGTACATTTTTTTTCTTTCACTAGTTTACTTGTTTCTCAAATGACAAGAAAGTCAGTATTACAAAGGAAAACTTTCCTTATTCAAACGGTTGGTCTTTCAGAGCTTTGGGACAGAGGAACATGTACGTAGGTTTTTCATTCTGGGAAAATTATAACATATTAAATTTGCCAGGCAACTGTAAAACTTTGATAACTGTAATGCGGGGATTTAAACCTTTTTATTGAACCTGTGCCTAGCTAATTTATTGCTAATCATAAATGAATATTTTACTTGTAGGAGCTCATAACATGTTCAATAATAAAGCTATCTTTATTTCACTAGCCATACTTTTGTTATTAAAATTATGCTTAGGAGATCCTCATCTGAGGACCTGGTTCAGGTTCTGTTTAGGAGGAATGTATACAGTATTCTTAAATGACATAGTGACCAAAGGAACGGGTATAAAGGGACAGAGAAGAAAGACAAGAGAGGATTAATTTCTATTTATTTTGGGGAAACTGAGATAGTATCACTGTGTTGGTGATGTTAAAAAATGTTCATAACTCCATATATTGCTAATATTTCCATTTACCATTACAAATTCTTAGCAGTTATTTGCCTACTTTGGGGCACACTTTTTGAATTACTTCTCAAACAACACTGTGTGTGTATGCAAACCAGATTTGTTTTGCTGCATCTGGTCTCTATAGACTTCTCCATCACTGGAGAGAGAAGACAACTCATTTGATTGTTTCATTCAAGCGCTATTCAAGAGTTTACTTTTAGATATTCTGGATCCCTCTCTAGAATAACTGATTTCTTTTCATTAACCGTAGAGGGATTTTAAGTCACCAAGCCTCTCTAGTCAACTTCTGTAAATATCTTTCTTGTCTCCTCAAAATACAAGGACGTAAGGCTAGATATGAAAGGGATTTCAGCATTTCAGTATTATCTATTGTAGTGCTCAAATTTCAATCACCTTTCTACCAAGTTCCACAGTATCAAGGCTGACATCTCGATTGGTCATAAAATTACCTGTAAATTTTTTCTGATGGGTAATGTGAGTCCTCTAACTTGACTCTATTAATGTACTTTGCCTGTTGAAAGTGATCCAGCTTCAGTCCAATGTGTTGTCTTCATGTAGAACTTTACTAAGAATGCAATCTTCTCTGAAAGTCTGTAATAGGTGAGACATAATGTTGTGTTTGTATGAACTGGAACTAGTTCATAGCTGATTCACTGAGGAATCCATCCAACCTCATGTCTGTATGCCATGTCAACAGGCAGATTTATTACTAATGCTATATATGTATACTTTATTTTTGAGAATTTTTTTTCATGTAGAACTCATGTCACAAACAAAAAAAAATATTTGTTGATAAGTGACTTTTTTTTTCTTCAAGTAGCACTAAGGTATGTAAACAAACAGACAACCCAAAGTTAAACTAATGGGACTAGTTTAATGGCATGAGAAACAAAAGTGGAAAGTATTGAATAACTTGAAACTAGACTTAATAAAGCAACAACAGAATAAATGAATGTGCATTACAGTTATGGAAAGGGAGGAAGGGAGGTACTGGGAATTCCTTTTTTGTGAAGGACATCAAAAGATAGTGAAAAGATAATGCTGTATTATTGGATATGCTAACAGTAGCCAAAATGACCAATTTTAGAGATAGATAGAGTAATATTAATTTTGTCCTAATTTGTTTATGGTTCACTACTTTGCCTACAAGCCCTTGCAAAATTCTTTCACTGTGTTTGCCAATGCTTTGGGTTCTATGATGTCTTATAAAGTGTAAGCAGGATACCATATCCAAGTTCAAAAAGTCCTTGATCTCCTTGGCAATAGCCAAAGCATCAGTAAGTTCTCACATTCTTAGTCTCTAGATGTACTGTTCCTCTACTTATCTCCAGGGATGCAGCTTCTGATGATCATGGTAACTCCCTTATCTTCTGGCCTGAATTGGCCCTGGGGACCCTCTGCTTAACTAGATAAAAAGTCTGACATACTTAGGTGAATGTTCACAGTTTGAAGCCTAAGGCTACACCATGTTTAGTTACTTATGCTAAGCAAGTTCTATGTAAGCAGTTTCTATGCAAGTTCAGTGAGAAACAGTGCGCCAACTCACCCAATAGTCCTGCCCTACCATGCTTACGCAAACCTTTCGATTGTACAAGCACGATAGTTCAATAAGCTAAGGCCTGGACATAGACTAAGGCAGTTAATATATCCTAGCAACATCATGATTTATCCAACAAAGACTTCTCAACGCCCTGTGCATAAAGTAGAATAAGACTGTGCAGGAGACCTGCTGCAAAAAGCTTAGCTGGAATTTGATACTGTCTTCGAGTACCTAGGACAGGTTAAGTACAGAGCCACCAGAATGTGTCAAATTCCTCAGATCCGCAAAGGTAGTTTAACAATATCTGAAATGTGTTCACAGTTACATGTTAGACTGGATGTAACATCCCAAGATGGTAGAGATACTATTTCCATCCTGTCTTTTTCTTGAATCTTAGACACTATCTTATACTCTGGATTTATGATATAGGAGGATAGGTAGTCACAGAAAGTAGTCATGGCTCCAAGCCTGACAGTATTCAAGAAGAGATTGGACAACGCCCTCAGACACATGGTGTGAACTGTGGGGTTGTCATATGCAGGGACAAGAGTTGGACTTGATGATCCTTGTGGGTCCCTTCCAACTCAGGACATTCCATTATTCTATGATTCTAGTGTGAAAATAGATTATTTCTATGCATTTATTTTCTTGTGATGCTAATAATCCCTTGTTGTCACAAGCCTGGAGTTTTTTTTGTCATGTTAAACCTTGAAAAATAAATTATTTTTGTTTTCTGTGATCTTTTACTCTAAATTCCTTTAAAACATAAAACATTCCTTCCCCTAATTTCCTCATTCTTATTTTATTTATTTCTACTTTTTATTCCAACAACTAGGTCCATTTCTATTCAGGGTTTGAGGGAAGAAATTGTTGGTTTTGAGGAGCATTGTTCCGGTTTGGTTCGGTTGGCTGTTTTTCCATGCTGCATTGGGTTCATAACCTCTTTTAAGCACATAGATAATTGGCAAACCAGATAATCCAGGCAAAACGTTTTGGAAACTGATTGTGATATATTTTTTTTTTCTTCTAAGAATACTCAAATACACAGGATATGATCCCTTTCAAATAGCAAGAAAGACACTGAGAAAAAATTTATGGTGAAGACCCTACACAGTTTCTAAATCCAGCTGGCACAGGCAGCAGGTACTTCCTCAGATTTCTAGGCAGCCAGATTTTTTTTTCTATAGTTTGACAACATCTTTCTGCTAATTTTGTTTTCCTCCTTCACAGTTTTTTAACACTTATGTGACAAACTTGATTTACTTCAATTTTACCCTTCAATTTCCTTTATCCCTTATTTTTTCTAATAAGTGAGCTCATCTTGCTTAATCTTCAGTCTTCACATCTATAATTTAATTAATGAAAGTTACATATTGATAATACCTTTCCTCCTATTTCATCTGTCCAATAGAGCATATGCACGACCAGTTGCTCAGTTATAAGGCTCCCAATCCAATCACTTCACCTTTGGAATCTCTCTCTCCTACCCCGCTAGCTTTGCTTCAGTGATTCCTTTCATGTATAGATCTGGAACATGTCACAGTTTGGATTCAGCCTTCCTGGAAACAACCTGATAAACTGAAAGGAGTTCAGACAAGTGTAATAAAAATATCATTAGGGGTGATTTACAAGGAAAGATCAAAAAAGATAAATATCTACTTATTGACTAAGTGAACACTAAGTCAAGTTCTGATAGGACTAATTATATTTGAAGGCCAGAATAGAAAGAAATCATTGTACATGTAGCACATTTAGTTATATACACATTATCTGGTAACCTTTTAAATTCTCTTCAAAACCAGTAATATCTCTCATTGTGATCTTCAGTACATTGTTTAAGCCTCTTTTCTGTTTATATGTTTTTGTGAACATTTAAAATTGCTGCTTAAAATCTCAGTCACTGGTTTCCCAGTGATAGTTCTTATTTCTCCCTAGCTGACCTTTTGTCCTGCCTGGGCTTCTAAAAGTGTCTTGTAAAACCTTTCATGTTTATAAGAGCATTAATGCATCTTATTCTCCTGACAACATGTAATTACTTTTGTTTAACATTAAATCTTTTGGAGAAATTTGTTTAAACTTTCATTAGAACAGAATATAACATTTTTTTATTTCTTCCCTGAGAATCTTTGGACATTTCTGCACTGTACTTTGTGTAGTATATATCCTCATTGGAGCTGTAACTAAAGCTCAGGTCTCACTTTAGCAGGTAAGTGCCATGAAGAACAGACTGAAGAACTGGACTTAAATTTCCACCCCATTAATAGCTGCCTACAAGACACAACATTTTCAGAAGATAAAGAGACCAATCGTATGTGAAGTATATCTCTCAGATGGAGAACTCTGAGAACAAGCATATTGAAATCCTGGCCTGAGGTGTCTATCCACTGAACTAAAACATGAAAGGTGTAGGAAAGTGAATATATATATTTTGTTAAGGATTGTCAAGTGGTCTTGAGGATTTACTGGTGGAGTCTAGAGTCCCCAAACATCTTCAAATTTATATGAGTGCTGAACAGTTATTTAAAGATATAAATTTGTTGTGCACAATAAGGAGGTACTATCTATATCAATTATTTTATTGTTGTACTGTGCTGGTAAAAAACATGTACTTCTCTTTTCACAAACAATCCATGCTAATCTCTTTGATAAGAGATTATTCCGAAACTAAAAGCTCAAGAACTTTTATGAATGTAGAACAAACAGTACAAAATTAACTGGTGTTCTGTCTCTTCATTTGGTGAAGGAAAACTTTGAAAGTATTTATTTATGTACATTTATATTTATAATTAATTAGTCTAATAACATATGTTGCTCAAAGCAGGAGGAATAAAACTCTACCTCCCTGAGTTAAGCCCTGTGGTCTACAGAAAAATATAAACTTTCATAGTTACTCCATTGTGTTTGACTGCATTGAAGTACAGCACAACACTGAAGTTACCAAAGCTATTCACAGTGAAACAGTTTCCAAAGATCATTCTACATGGGTTACAGCTGAATGCGTTTGATTTTGTTGGCACTGTGAGGAAAGATGAGGAAATATAGAGATGCAGAACTATAAGGTGATAGGAACTTGATTTATTTTGTGAGCTAGTACAATTTTTTATTAGGAAAATTTACAGTTTCTCCACATTAAAGCAAATATGTGTTGTATGTGTAAGAAAGTTACAAAATGCCAGCAAAACACCTTTTATGTTGTCTTTCCCTCTCAATGGTCAGAGGTTCTACAATGTAATAGGCAGTCTACAGACCACAGAGATGGCTTTGGACCAGATAGGTTCTAGATTTGGAAATCATGGCTCCTGAACCAGATCATTTCCAAATCTAGGAATGTTCCCCCAAGGTCATCCTTTGGGAGTTACCTTTTGTTCTATTCCTTTGTGCATATTCTTTTTATTCTCAGTTTTAACTTTACTGCCCACATCCCTTGAGAGCTTTTGCTTGAAGATATGCATGAAGAAATTTCATCTAAAATCTATCTTTGGCAGTTATGGATTGTTCCTTCACTTTCAAGAAGGCACCATCCATAAGCATGGAGTATTGGTTGATTATTAGCTATCTTTCAGTCTCAATATTTGGTCTATTGTCTTCTCGTAGTTGGGTTGCTTCTCTGTTTTATCTCTCCTGGTTCCTTTGAAGACCTCTGGTTGTGATAAAACTATCAGACTTTACTTATTAGGCTAATAAAGCTCAATCTGATTACTTCCCTAGAGCAGATGTACATTCCTCCCACCAGCTTTAGATGCCACAGGTTCAAGTGTCAACATCTTAAGTTTTCTGTATGGAGACAGATGACTAATAAGATATTGAGGTCATATGTGGTCTGTGTCACCTACTGATAATATTGGAGTATTTAACTGACAAGAAACACAGAATCACAGAATGATCGAGGTTGAAAGGGACTTCTGAAGGTCATCTGGTCCAACCAGCCTGCTCAGGCAGGGACATCTAGAGCTGATTGTCCAGGACAACATCCAAACAGCTTTTAAATATCTCCATGAAATGAGACTGCACAATCTCTATGGGCAATCTGTGCCAGTGCTAAGACACCTTCACAGTGAAAAAAAAATGTTTGCTGGTATTCAGATGGAACATAGTGTGTTTCAGTTTGTGCCCATTGCCTTTTATCCTGTCAATGGGCATCACTGAAAAGAACCTGGTTCCACCCTTTTTACACTCTCCCTTCAGATATTTACATATATTCACTATATTTCCCTCCACCACCACGTCAAGCCTTCTCTGCCCCAGACTGAACAGTCCCAGCTCTCTCAGCCTTTCCTCATATGAGGGATGCTCCAGGCTCTTAATCATCTTTGTGACAATTTGCTGGAGTCTCTCCAGTATGTTGATGTCTCTCATGTACTGAGGAGCCTATAGACCTGGACTCTGTACTCCAGCTATGGCCTCACCAGGGCTGAGTAGAAGTGAAAAGTACAATAGAAGAGAATTAAAAAACACCGCCATCTTTTAGGAGATAACTGAGCAACCTGAAGTTACTCTGTAATATTTTAGATTTGGAACCTAAAAGCCTTGCTGTCTCCATTCCTAATGCTGAATATGGATCTTTGATGTCTAATATTTATCTAAAGCAGAATTCAGATGTTAAACTAAGTAAATCAATCTGAAGGTTTTTACTTCAGCTTTAGAAGTCAAAAAGTCATACCTAAGCTAATATTTTCACTTGCTAAATTCTTCAGCTGCCTAAAGATAACTTACTAGAATGATCAAAATTGTTTCTGCCTTGTCAGAAAATTAAAAACAAAACAAAACAAAACAAAGAAATGAGCACAGATTTATCAGTGAAGAAAATGCAGAATACTCAGACAAAATATCCTATTGCTAAAATTCCTGGAGCACACAAACTCTGTAGATGGCCTCGTATGTGTATACCACACAACAGCAGCATTTACTTTAGCAGAATGAAAAAGATACGAGAATAAAGCGTAATCTACTCCCTTCCTCTATAATTAGATAGCACATTCAGATAGATTGGGTGTCTTCTAAGTATACAGAGATTCAAAGTCATGGGGTTATTTTCCCCTATAAATTGTCTGAAACATGAGTGAGAATCTCTCTTACTGCCCACCGAAATTCTGTCTCATCCAGAAATAAAAGATTAAACTATGTGAGATGAACAATGTCACAACAGTACCCGTTTCCATAGCCTTCCACTTTTTCATCTCATAGATATTGGCTTTTATATTATGACCAATTAATTTGCTTTTACTGGTACTTTTGGCTGATAACTTTTGCTGTTCCAGTCTACCATTGTTTGTTTATTTCTGAAAACGCTGGTGTATATATATATATATGTATGTATATATAACTATATATATACACACACATATATATACATATATACACATAAATAAATAATAGGCTGAGCAGCACCACAGAAGATGAAGAAAAGATTAAGAGGAGCTTCACCAAGACCTTGCAGAGATTAGGTCCTGAACCCCTAACTGTTTATGAAAGGGAAGACCAGATCAAGTAGCGGATAGAAATTCCTGAAATGGAGGAAATCTGGAAGATTATGACCTCTGTGAACAGGAAAAAAACCATTTTCCTCTCCCACAGATATTCAGCTCCATAGTTTCACTGACCTGGTAGCAGAGGAGGGGGAGGAAACTGCATATGATCTGGTATAAGAGCCAGATGAGATCTGGTAATTGAAATTAGTCGGAGAAAAACCCATTTGCCGACCTGACTTACGTCCTTACAGGTTGGTTGCATTTCTCATGAGCTCAGAATGGGGATGTTGTGGAGAAGCTGCTATGGTTTATCTGGTCTTCATATTATCAGCCACTGCATCTTATCCAAGTACACACCAACAACTATGCCACGAACAACTTCTGCTGTAACAAATGCAACTATTTAGCTCTGGGAATAAAGTTGAAAGAGGGCATGGTAGACCAGATGTTTGCTTGTTTTTTTTTTTCATCCTGCTGATGAAAGGAAAAGACCTGGGGAGGAGCAGGTGAATCCTACAGGTCTATGACTGGCTGCAGTACTCATATTGTCAATGAGTATTTAGTGTTTGTGATCCTGGAACCCTCTTTGAAGATGAAGGCATGCTAGGGAAAGACAGGATCCACTTGATCCACATGCCTGAAACAGCAGTTCAAATTATGGAGCTCTTTTTTGTCATCGTGTCCTGTAATTGGAATGCACCTCACTCAATAGAGAGAAGTAGCAGTATGTTTTATTGTGGTAAAATTATGGTTTGACAGAATTCAATTGATTTTATGGAATTTTAAAGAGTTAACCACGGTTTGACAAGGTTCAAAAAGTTTGATGGCATGGTTCAGCTTATTAATTACTGCATGGAGAAAATATACAGAGGAAAATTCAGTTATCCCTGAGTTAGAATGATTTACACAGATATCAAAGATACAGAGAGTAAGGAAAACCCTTCAGTTGACTAGTGTTTCATTAGTATCAATTCAGAATGTCATCAAAGTTGCCAAGGTAAAATCAAAGTTACTAATACTACAAAGCTATATGTTGTATCAGTCACTTACCAAAGAGCTACTATTAGCAAAAGGTCTCTCTTCCTCCATGTGTAGTCCTGAGAGGCATCTCAGAGCAAGGGGAGATCAGCACCATACAGCCATGTTACTTAGCAGAGAGAGGTCAAAGAAGGCTCACCTTCCATATTTATGGAATAAAGTGGTTGCTTTGTAGTCAAATCATATGTGGCAGGAATGGTATGCATGAGACACCTTGTACCTTACATCTTTCTTTGTTCCTTGATAAATGAGTTTTGGAAGAGACACCCATTATTCACACACCTCTTGCATGATTGGTGTTCCAAGCTCATATGCATCGGTGCTTACTGTACCGCTCCTCTCCTTTTGAGCTGGAAGAGTGAATGTTTGGACCATGGTGAAGACCTGCACCTCCTCAGAGAGTGCCCATCACACTTGATAAATGAGTCTTGGTAGAGCCATCTGCTATTCATCTGCTATTCACGTGTTTATTGCGTGATCAGTGTTCCAAGCTGATTGATGTTCCAAGCTCATATGCATCAATGCTCACTGTACTTTTCTGCTCCTTTGTGGGTAAACTAGAGGAGTTCTTGGCACAGTGTTGAGGGTTAAGATTGCGGGGTGACAATAAAACCCTGGCAGATGTATTGTTAACCCCCTCTCCCCCCTCACTTCCCCCTTTTTGCCCCTCCCTCTCCCCCCTTCCCACAGGTGATCAGGAGGGAAAAGAAGGACAGAGAGAAGAGAGTTGGAAAAATTAAAAATGTTTTACTAATGCTACTAATAAGAATAGAGAAAATAATACAAAATATACAAAACTAATCTTGAAAGTCTCAGCAACTGCAGAGCTGGCAACCAAAGTCCTGGATTAGACTCTGCGGCCAATCGGAGCTGGATTCAGTCTCTCAATAGGCCTCAGTTTGCAGGGACAACTAGCAAGGTCCTCTCCTAATGTCGGCCATAAGGAAAAAGGGAATAAGGGAAAAGGGACGAGATCCTCGTGATCTCCCACTTTTATATGAAGTATTCATGTGAATGGAATGTTATACACAGTTGGTCAGTTTCTTGGTCACTTGTTTCTCGTCGCCCCTCTCGCGAGATGTCCATCCGTGCTTATCAATAAGTTTGCATTCCATTGCTAGGTTTACCAAAACATGTGTCTGGTTCTCCAGGAAAATGCAGTTAATATGAAGGCTTTAGCTGACAAGCAAATTCACTAAAAGAGAAACTTGTTTTTAGCAAAACCAGGACACACAGCTATAGTGAAGGGTTTCACCTCCTCTGGAGCCTGTGTCAAAGCACTGCCAGTGTGGTCAAGGGTGTAGAGTGCATCCATCACAAATTGACAACCAGCTGGTTGACAGTTTGTGGATCTGAGAATCAGAAGAGAGAACTGTTTTCCTGTGGTTGCTTGTAGTTTTACATACAGTTTATACTGATTGCATTGTTCTACCAATTATTTCAACAGTAAATTTCAGAAGGGATCATAGTCTGGAAATTACTTTTTTTTTTTGTTGACCATACTGAAGAGCATTTAAGAAAAAACACTATACCATTAAAACTAAGAGGCTTCAGTTACAAATCCTATCACTAGGAGACACAAAGCTCCACAAAATAACTACTAACCAACTTTCAATAAATGTTCTTTTCAGAGTTTCTTTTCAAATCACTTTGTAAACTGATCTCAGATTACGTGAGAATTAATTAAGCAAGATCTGCTTTGTAGAAACACCATGTAAAAGGCAGTATGTTGTTTCCAACAGTGCTGATTAAGACCGAGGCTACTTTTCTTATCACAGTTATTGCAATAAAAGTACTAATATGTTGAGGCCTCTTCTGGGAATTCAAGTATGAATTTTACCCTGTTGAAGCTTATTGACAGCATGGAGTCTGTTCATTCTGATGTCACCATAATATATTGTTTCTTCTCTCCTTCTCTTCCCTCCTCAACTCCCTCTTCTCCTTCTCAACTCTTCCCCTCACCTCTTCCACTGAGTGATATCTGTCTTTCACAGTGAAAAAAAAAAAATATAAGATGGAAGATATGCAAACCTGATGGTAAAGACTCCTGACATAGTAAACTAAATACTTTATTTCATTGATTAAGAGCCTTTGCTTTTTCCTGCCCCTCAGTTAGGCATTTGACATCTTAACATAGAAACAGCACATGTATATAACCAAAGCCTTAAAGAGTGAATCCCAACCAGATGCAAGGGCAAAGAAAACAATGCTGTTAAATAATTACTTAGTATTTCTTCAAGCACAAAATGCAGCATTAAAAAAAAAAAACAACAATAACAATAACAAATGGATAATAAATTATTGAATCACAATCTTTAAATCAAATATTATTACTCTCTCTCTCTTTTTTTTTTTCTGAAAGTCAAAAACCTGAATTCTTTAGAACTACTGGTGTAGTTCTCTGATATGAGCCTTTTTTAGAAGTCCTACCAGTTCCTGAAAGCTCAGCAACCTTGTTTTCTTGTCTACCCATGTGGAAACCTCTACAGTAAGGGTTTTTTTTCTGCCTTTCAGTCTTCCTGCAGGAACAATTTAACTAACACAGTCATACAGTTTCATTTAAGGTGTCTGATGGCATGTGAGATATTCACATGGGAGTAGCAGAAATGATGCAGAGTACATTTGTATTCCCCTAGAAAGGTAACAGATGGTCATGTGGGAATCTGAAACAGTACTGGCTGGTTATATTAGCCAATTGTCTCACACTCCGTATTTATTAATGTTTTTATTTCTGTTCATAAATTTCAGATATATTGCTTCCTTTTTTCAGAATATAATTACATATTGATTAATGACTTCCTTGATCCACTGTACCCCTTAGCTTTTTTTTTTTTTTTTTTTTTTTTTTTTTCAATTTGCATGGATTATTTTCCTATCCTCCAAAAGAGAACCAAGCCTTCCTCAGATTTCTGTCTAAAATTACAATGGCTTCATGGGGCATTACAATTCATAAGCCACTGCATTAATAGGTGCAAATAATGATTTTCTAACACAAAACACATATAGGAACACAACACCTGTGTGAAGGTATATATACAAGCAAAGAGAGATATGGGGAGTGTGAGCATGACACCAGGGAAAATAGGTAGGTGCTAGGAAAGTATTTTGCATATAGTTTAAAGTTATTATTATGGTGATTTTCTGAATTATTTAGATTATTTCAATTATTAGACTGTTAAAATGTTAATAGGATTAACGGTAATTTTTTTCTCCAAACAAGAAATGTGTTCCTTCTTGATCACAAGATTTTGAGTGCAACAACTTCTTACCATGAAATGGTATCATACAAGAAATTATATTTAGAGCTCCATATATTAAAATAAAATATTTTTTCATGAGTTTCAAAAAAAATTCTAAATTTTGATTTCTGCAGTTCATAAAAAGCCATCTGTAGCAATTCGTTATTGTTAAAGTTTTTATATTTGTTTGTTTGTTTTTAAAGACACATTCATGTCATTTTTATAGGAACTATTTTTCTCTTGTTAAGTGTCCAGCTGACAATTCATTACTAACTCATTGGTACAGAAGAAAGAAGTAATTATCAAACATTAATTTGTAATGTTTGGATGCCTCTGTTAACAGATGCCTTTAGATTTCAGGTAAAATATACACCCAGAATTAAATGTGTAAATGTATTTATGTATTATTTATGTATTTTTTAATATATTGCCTGTGCACTTCACAGATCTAAAAAATTAAAAATAAAACAAACCAAACAATTTTGTTTTACCAAATACAGAGTTTAAGAAATTGATACAAAAATAGGCAACACTTAAGGAATGGGGGAAAAAAAATAAATATATTTCACGTGTAACTTGGCTTTGCAAATATGACGCTAAAGGCCAGTACTGCAGGAAGAGTTAGATTCTATGTCAGGTTCTCTAACTATGAAAACACATAATGCTATGTGGCTATTGTGGCTATTCAGAGCTGACTGTATGCGATGGTAATAGACTGTATGATGTATGAACAATTCTGTTTACAACATAGATAAAGACTATTTATCCTAAGCAATGTCCCAAAAATCTCTATGACCCTAAAACACTACTAGTTTAAAATAATCTTAAAGGAATTCTATGTAATTTGGCATCTGACATAGAAATATATATCCACTAGCACTTACCAGTGAAATGTTTAGATTATCATAGCTTTTATCATAACTAAGATATGATGTAGAAAAGTAGACTTCATTCTAAAGAGAGTATAGATTTATTTCACAAGATATTCAGTACCCCCAGTTTCCACTGGTTTCTATGGAGTTAATGGTGTGTATCTTTACTTCGCAGAAAGTCATCAAATCACAAGGATTCTCTGCTTTTTGTTATTTTCTTTTTTCCTCTTATATCAGAGTGTCAGTTATTGTATTACTTCACTCAGAATTCCCTCCACTTTGTTGTCTGAGAAGTAAATATGTAGTTATTGTGACCCTCACAATGTGGGCAACTTATATGAATTGCACATTACTTTTTGCGTATTGGCCTTTGGAATGTTTCGATTTGAAAAAATCTTGCCTATAAATCTTCCAAAAGGAGCAACTTATTTTGATTATTTAATTGTAGAAAACAGTGTCAATAGTTGATATGTAAAAATATGTTAACCTTGATGATAAAATTTTCAATATCTAACCTATTTCCTCAAAAAAATAGGAAAGGTGAAATTATTTTATTTTACATTGTTCTCAATCTCATTTGCAGTAAGCTTGTAGCCTAGTTTCTTGGATGGAGTACTTAGTATCATAGCTTTATTTTATCTGCTGTCATTCATACAGCAGAAATAGAAGTAACTTCCTTATCCTAATCAATTTGCATGAATAATCCATTTTGCATGAACAATCAGATTTACTGATTCAGTAGATAGCTCATTAGTGTTCCTTTAGAGTAAAGATGCTCACTGGGGATGCTAGAGACCCACAGATCTGTTCTCATGTATGCACAGGAAATAAATGCTATTGAAGAAATATATATAATAAGAACTGTGCATAGTTGAATACACACAAAGGAATTATAAATCTATAATCTTGCCTCACAGCAGTTCTTTTTTTCAAAATACCATTTATTATAGAAATGGCAGAATACATTGCCAACCTATAATTACCAAAACATTCTCCTCAAATTTAACAATTTTGTTAATGATTTAAATTTAGTTAACATCAATATCTTATAATGGATGTTCTTTTTGAAATTTCATTAGGAAAGATCCTCTGTTCTTCTTTGCCTTATAGAAGCTTTTGTTTCCATTGATCTCTGTTGTTTTTGACTGAATAATAGATGTGCATGTTAGAAGTTTCCAGCTATAAATCCTGCTTCTGTGTAGGTCCTATTGAAATGAGCTGCAAAATCTCCCACTGTTTTTCAGTAAGAGAAGAAATATCCTCTTTAGTGTCACAGGTAGCAACAACATGATGGATCAAATATCAGGGAAGTCTATTTTGTTACTATTCAGAAAAGAGCAGGAAACCTTATTTTATCTGCCTAGGAATCAGCTCTAGCAGATAAAAGATAATGTCAATGCATATATTTATAAGACAGGCTTACTTTCTCGCCACTTAATATTTCAAGCCAAAAATATTAATGACATTCGCTGAATTTCCACATATAAACAGTTATAAACAGAAGAATTTTCACTCAAAATATACATTTAAGGAATGTCTTCACTTAATGATCTAATCTGCTAGAAAATACATTATAAAACATTCCATAAATAAGAAATACATATGAAATATAATAGATTTCTGACTTCATAACCTCAATCAATCCACCACCTAGAGTAGAATAAGTTATCCTCTAAAAATCTATAGAGTAGAAGTATAGGGAGGCATAGGAAGTCCTAATCTGAAATATTCTTGAGCAAAAATTTTGTTTTGGGTAAATTTTTATATATATATATATATATATATGTATATATTTCCTCTAACATTGAATTAATTAGAAAAGAAAAAAAGGAACTATAATTGTATTGAAAAACAAACTTTTATATTATTGTCTTTTACAAAAAGCGGTTGTGAAGTGATTAATAATCAGTTAAGAAAAGTGTTTTCTAAGTTATTGTTATGGCTTTACTTTGAAGGACAGTAGGGAAAAATAGATATTGAAAGGAACATGGGTAAAGAGTTTCCCATAACTAATTTGCCTAATTCTTATCCAGACTAACATATCCTCTTAATGTTGTCTGGGGTGATGACACAAAAACAAACAACCAAACCAAACCAAACCAAATCAAAACAACAACCACCAAAAAAAAAAACAAAAAAAAACAAAAAAAAACACACATTGCTTTCACATTATTTTATTATCTCTTCATGAATCTGCATCTTAGCACTCATTTAATCTTTTAACTTTTGTCAATTAGTGATATCATTCATGTAAGAATAAAGAATAGCTATGAAAAAGCTCTAGATATCCCAGCATTTAATTGTCTGAGTTTATTTTCCTGCTCTGAGCTCTGATTGAGATAGGAACTAGGGGCAGAAGGAATGCATTACTGGAGTAAGAACATACAGCCTCTCTTTCTGGTGCCTGAGGAATCATTTCTGAAGTATCAATGCACAGTTCCGAATATTTTATTTTTATTTTATTTTCATTTTATTTTTTTTTTTTTAAGGGGAGGTTGAAAGAATACCTGTCACAGTGGTCCAGAAGAAAAGATCAGTAGAAAGAACATGTGTTAAGAAACCGAGAAAGCTTCATCTATTTAGATCATCAAAGAAAAAAAGAAGGGGTAATTAGATCATAATCTACAGTTAGCTAGATAAATAATTTATTTTTTCATAATACATACCTCTTCAGTTTAACAGATACAACAGTACATGTAAGTTATTAAAGGTGTATAAAGTGAGACTCAGAGTAGAAATAAGAACATTTTTCATTATAAGATAAATTAATCTCATTATTTACCAGATTTAAAGTCTGGAATTAAAGTTATCAGCTCAAATTTTTATGTTCTAAGAGCCCTGTCATAGTTAAAACTGGAATTAATACAAGGAAATCATATGACTTAATATTTCAAGCCAAAAATATGACATCAAGACATTTTTGCAATGCTTCTCTCCAGCAGTTAATCACCAAAAATGTCATTATAGCACTGACAAAACTTTCCATTTAACACAATATATGTGTTACTACTCAGCATTGTCTTCATAATTCCTCCTTCTGAATACTGAGCTCTTACATTCAGGAATAATCAGTTTAGATCAATCTGAATTAGAAAAATAAGTTAATTAACTCTTCCCCTTGTTTCTTTCTGAAAAATACACTTTTCCTTGTCACTAATTAACTGTATAATTTGAGACAATATTTTATCTATAATGGTACCAGGTATGATCTATCACTGAGCTTAAAACAAGTAATAACAAAAAAAACTCACAAAAAAGGCCTCTACTTTTGAGAGGAAACTACAGGTAGTACTGCACAGCTGTGTACACAATTACATACTTATTTCAAGTCTCAATTTTCAGTGCTCATAACACACTGGGATTGCTGTGTCTAAGGTGGTAATTACCTTCCTTGCCACAGACTGTCAGTATTGCTAGTAACCGGGACGATGTATCCTTGAAAACAAGGATATAACGAAAAATTATAGAAAATGTCAGTATTTTAGCAACAACCATGATACATATTTGCCAGGAATTGTAGCTCCAAAGTAAATTCAGGACTCACTCGAGCTGAGATGAATATGTAAATATTCTGTGCAAATGTTCTGTGTGTACTGCAAGTCCAAAGGACCTGAGACTGTGTATTCAGAAAACAACTTTGTGTTCACTACACAATTTGACTGGAACTTCTGACTATCTATTAGATACATCTATGTGCCAGGTAGATTAATACTAAAAGTGACTGTCTCTTTCCTTTAATAAAGCTGAATGTGGCCAGGACTATGATGTTCTTTTCTGAAGACTCCTAGAGAATATTAAGACCCTCCTGTTTGTTTGATTTTTACATTGTCATATACTGCCAGTTGCATTTTTGCACGTGTGTGCACATGTGCAAAGGCTTTCCTTCCACTATCAATTAGTGCAAAAGGAAGATAGAATGGTAAAGTAATCAAAACCAAAATCTTTATCCCTGCCTGAGGAAAATGAGTGAGCAGTAAAAAAACATAGCCTTATATAGATTAGGAAGGATAAAAAAATGTATAAATTCATATCAGGGCCAGAGGTGATAGGCACAACCCCAAACACAGGAGGTTGCATCTGAACACCAGGAAGCACTTTTTCATTGTAAAGGTTAACAAGCACCAGCACAGTTTGCCCAGGGAGGTTGAGCAGTCTCGTTCCATGGAGATATTTACAAGCTTTCTGGATGTTGACCTAGAAAACTGGCCCTAGATATCCCTGCTTAAGCACGCTCATTGAACCAGATGACCTTCAGAGGTTTCTTTCAACCTCAAATATTTTGTGATTCTGTGGTTCCTGAGATGCTACTCTTCCTACATTTAAGAGAGGACAGCAAAGTAACAAAGAGAAATGAAAGTCATTGTGCGATCATATTTGGGTTTGTTGGGGTTATTTTTTGGTTTAGTTTGGTTTGTTTTTTTTGAGTAGTGTGTGTTTGTTTTAATAATGGCAAGATTAAAGACATCAAAGAATTAAAGTAGTGCATCAAGTATCTTAAATTTTCTACTTTTCAGTATGTAACTGTCTTATTACAGATTTTGTCAGTGATTTTTGCTACTTGTAAAAATGTTGGCCTTGCTGGTGGAAACTAAGTTTTCTATTATTTTAATACCTAATAATTAAATGTGAAAAAAAATCCACTTTTTAGAATAATGTTTTTTTATTTTTTGGTCATTCTGTATCATGTTACAAAAGGCACTCAGGAACATCTGGCACTTGTCTCTCAGCCCTAGAGGCAGAGGCAGGGAAAAGATCACTGGAAGAACCACATGAAGCTTAAAAAGAGGAAAAAAATGCACACATGAAATAATTTGTCTATGTTTAGACTGATGGTCATGAGATGAGATAAAAAAATATTGGTGGTAGAGATTGATATAAAAAATAATATCATCTGGGCTCATACATTCATTGTCTGCTGAAAAGCATAACAGCGCATGAAAGTGAATATAAAGAAACATCTGCACAATACATGAGCAAGGGCAGGACACAATGATTATTCCCTGGTTTTCCTTTTCATATATGCATGGATCTTTCTTCCATCCATTTCCCTTTTTTGAGTCTTTGGGGAGTGTACCATCATGAAGGTCTGAACAGTAGAACAATAGATTTTTTTTCTTCAAGAAATTAACAGAGGGTACAGCTCTGGTCTACCATTGCTATATGGAGGAACACATGCATTCTTTCCTCTACCACCACAACTGGAAAATGCTGCTGACATTCTCATTGGCAAGAACAAAGATGCTCCCAGGCCAAGCAAGAGTGCCCTCACAGTAGTACATGGTATCGTCTTAGTTCAAATGCACATTGCAGGTTCTGAAGGGAAAAAAAAAAAAAACAACACAGTTTCTGGGGAGTTTAGGAAAGGATGAAGAAATAAATGTTCTAAAAGATACTGTAACAATGCTAGACTTCATTTCAGTTACCAATGGACTAATGGCTTGGGAGACTCAGATTTTGCAGATCAGGTGCGAGCAGTAACCTCAACATCATACGTCCTAAACATCGTGACAGAAGGTGGCTCTGGGTTCACCGAATGAATCTCAGATTGCATGGAGTGTTTTGCTGCTTGGTGTCTTTGATGCAACTGAAATATGGGTACTTCACCCTTATTAAAACAGGCAGCAGCCCTCATAGAATCATAGAATGGTTTGTGCTGGAAGGGACCTTTTAAGGTCATCTAGTCCAATCCACTTGCAATGAGCAGGAACATACTCAACTAGATCAGGTTGCTCAGAGCACCATCCAGCCTGATCTTGAATGTTGCCATGGACGGGGCACCTACCACCTCTCTGGGCAACCCGTTCCCCTGCTTTACCACCCTCATAATAAAATATTTCTTCCTTATATCTGGTCTGAACCTCCCCTCTTTTAGTTTAAAACCTTTACCACTTGTCTCATCATAACAGGCTCTACTAAAAGTCTGTGCCCATCTTTCTTATAAGCCCCTTTTAAGGGGGGCTATAGTAAGGTGTGCCTGGTGCCTTCTCTTCTGCAGGCTGAACAACCCCAATTGTCTCAGCCTTTCCTCATAGGAGAGGTATTCCAGCCCTCTGATCATTTCCATGGCCCTCCTCTGGACCCCCTTCAGCAGGTTCATGTCTTTCCTGTACTGTGGGCTAAGAGTTCAACACAGTATTCAAAGTGGGGTCTCACCAGAGCAGAGGGGAAGAATCACCTCCCTTGACCTGCTGGCCACACAGGTGGCTTTTTATGCAACCCAGGATACAGTTGGCTTTCTGGACTGCAAGTCCGTATTTATGGCTTATGTCCACCAGTACCCCCAGTCCTTCTCAGCAGTGTTGTTCTCAATCTCTCATCTCCCAGCCTGTATTGATACCAGGGGTTGCCCCAACCCAGGTGCAGGACCTTGCACTTGGCCTTGTTAAACCTCAGGAGGCTGACATGGGCCCACTTCTTGAGCCTGTCCATGTCCCTCTGGATGGTATCCCATCCCTCAAGTGTGTCAACTGCACCACTCAGCTTGGTATTGTCCGCAAATTTGCTGAGTGTACACTCAATCCCACTGTCTATATCACTGATCAAAATATCAAATAACAGTGGTCACAGTATGGACTGTTGAAAGACACCACTTGTCACTGATCTCCGTCTGGACATTGAACAATTGAACCTGATCTTCTCTTATAGTGGGAGCAATTTTGTTCCCCCTATCCCTGTCTTACAATTCATCCACTGGAGAAGTGTGACAAGTGAGGTAGCCAGTGAAGACTAAGGCAAAATAGTGTTGAGTATATCAGCCTTCTCTTTATCTGTTGTTACTAGCTTGACAGTCCCATTCATCAGTAGGTTATACTTTTTTTGATCTTCCTGTTCTGTCTGACACACTTATAGAAGACTTTCTTATTATTCTTTGTGTCCCTTGCCAAGTTCAACTCCAGTCACATCTTGGCCTTCCCGATCCCTTTCCTACAAAACTGAGCAGAGTCCATATACTCCCCCCAGGATACCTGTGCCTTCTTCCACTGTCTGCGAATTTCCTTTTTGCCCTTCAGTTTGACCAGCAGATCTGAGCTCAGCCATGCCGGCCTTTTGCCCTCCTTTCTCAGTTTCTTACACCTGGGGATCGAGAGTTCTCACGCTTGATGGAAAGCATCTTTAAAGATTTGTTAGCTCTGTTCTTCTCCTTTGTCCCTGATGGTAGTTTTCCAGGGGATCCTAATGACTAACACCCTGAAGATCTGGAAGTTTGCTTACCTAAAATTCAGGGTCCTGACTTCACTCTTCACCTGACCTGTATTCCTCAGCATATGACTGCTGCAACCCAGGCTGCCTTCAGTCTTGACATCACTGATTACCTCACTTGTGTTGGTGACCATCAGTTCTGGTATCACACCCCCTCTGATAGTAAACACTACCAACAAGGTTCTGTTTGTTGCCTCAGTCTCTTGATTATTACCCGTAAAGCTTTCAACCTTCTTGTGGCTATTCTTCAGACACCTCTTTACAATCTATCCTTTTCTTGATATAGAGGGGAACCCCTTCTCCCCTTTCCTCTCCTGTCTCCTCTGAACAGCCCATAGCCACCTATAGCTACATTCCAGTCATCAAGATACAGTAATGGTAACTAGGCTGTAGCTTTCTAGTAGCATAGTGGCTTCCAGCTCCTCATGTTCTTTGTCCATGCTGCATGCATTAGTGTAAAGGCTCTTCAGCTGGGCTTTTGGCCGTTTCACCTTTTTAGAGGAGCAATCTTAATTCCTTTGAGTTATTTCTCTGGTGTTTCCTTTTGGCTCCTCAGAAGCCTCTGGCTCTTCTCTGTAAGGCTTCAAATGCATTCCAGTGTACCCAGTACATCTCAGAGCAACAGGGGAGGGCCCTTGCTAGCACCCTATCTCTCTATGCTTGATGTGTTATCCCATAGCTTGTCACAAGCAAGCCTCATATTATTCCCCTCCCTCTTCAAGTCTAGTCTAAAAATCTGCAAATGAGCCCCACTACCTCTTGGGTAAAGACCCTCTTCCCCATTTGGGAAAGACAAATCCCACCCAATGCCAAAGGGCTGATCACTCCTTTGATCTTTCAACTGTAACACTAGGCCATCAGATTGATGGGGACTCTCTTTCCCCCTTCTTGAGGGGGGAAATAAGAAAGCCCATTGATTCCTACCTCACTCTGCATCAGTACTACTATATCTGATCTTGCTAATATTTTTGCCATTCTCATTACTAAAAAAAAAAATATATAATAATAATAATAATAATAATAATAATAATAATAATAATAATAATAATAATGTTAGTTTCTTCTCAAGTGCTTAGATTGATTTTCTATTTTTCTGTCCTGCCTCATGCTTGTCCATGCATTAACAAGCTCTATGATCTATCTCTAGATTGTGCCAAATGTTTCTTGCCTAAATATGTGCACACGTTTCAAGAGATAACATGGGCCAGAGAAAACTTTTTCTTGCACTCTTCTGAGGGTTAATATAGTTCAGGTCTTTGAACAGGGTCAACATTGTGACACCTGACCTCAGGGCAAGAGAATGTTCTCTGGCCTGTGTTGTTTATCAGCATTAATGTAACTAATGAATCTAAATCTCTCCATTCACATGTCATTTTTAAAATCCAGATATCAAGTATAACATCCAAAGGGTAGCATCTTCTTTGTCTCTGTTCTCATCTGTTCTGACAAATTCTTCAGTTGGTAGAGAGACAAATTAGAAACAAACCTTTAAATGCTTTAAGAAGACCAAGATGCTTAAGCAAGGACAGACAACTGTAGCTCAAGTGCCTAACATTCAAATTGAAAATTCAGAACGTTTTTTGATTATAATACCAAAAGACCCAGACCATCATCATAATCAGATTTCTTTTGTCTTCATTAATACGATACGCAAAAGGCAAACACTGAATATTACTTTTTCTCCTTTTTCCAACATATTTTAATAGGGCTTTACTTTCTGTTTTTCTGTATAGGCACTTAGGCATTTTCAGCTTCAGACTTTTATATATTGCACTCCATGTGTAATCTCTTTTAACTTTCCATTTGAACTTTCAGTTCTAAGCATTCATGGACAAAATCATCAGTACTTTACTCTGATCTTACCTCCATAGCTTTGATAGGTAAAAACACTCTCTCCAGCAGTGTGACTAAAATCTGCTGCCTCAGAGGTGTAGTACCCACATACAGTCAAGCAGCACCCTTGGGGAATGGGTAGTTACCATGAGCAAATCATGTCCTTTAAGATACTCCTACTGATTGAGAGTAGTTCTCACTGATCTTTCCTACTGAGATATTTCTAGATTTTATATTTTTCCTTAGCAGTCTAGTGTTGCACTGTATAGGTAGTAAAAGGAGACAGAAAATAAAAGTCCCTGTCAAAGGAACAAAAACATTTGTAGTCCTGCTGTGGTGAGAGGATAAAAGATCTTCAAGTACAAAGAGGCGAGTGGTGAACTCCCTTCACTCATCCAGCTACTGTGTCATTTTACTCTCCCCCAGACACTTTTCAAAAATACTTCTTGGGTATTCAGTTGTAAACCAGAATTTATCTTGTGGAACAATGTGTCCATATGTTTTATTAAATAGCAAAAGCAAGACAACTCAGAATGTGAAAATTCAGTCAACCGGCATTTCAAAGGGGGCTGAAAGCCAGCCTCCGGTGTTTGTATGTGCAATTTTGTGTAGAGAAGCCACTTGAGCACAGAGGATCCCTAATTTGATGCACTTATATTAAAGCTTCATGAATTTACAATTGGGTAGAAGAACAGCTACATTTTTAATATTTCAGCCAATTTATAGATACAATATTTTTACAGCATTTCATAAGCATTTTTCTCAACTAAACACATAGAATACTTTAGTTTGCTCAAGTTAGGAATTCTGTGCATGAAATCCAGGATAAACTCACGATCTTAGCAACCCTCTCTTGTGTCAATAGCCTACTAAGACTGCATCGGCTAGTTCACACTAATCCATACTAACTCTCATTAACACATCACCGTCATTAGCATGTTAATTTTACCTTTTACCATATAATAACCTGATGTAAAAGATACTATGAAAGGGAAATAAATGAGTAAACCTAAGATGCAAACTTATCTGGAAGAGTGGGATTTTAAGTAGGAATACGACCATCATGGAGAACCAAATTAGGCTCCAGACTGCAGACAGGTAAAATTAAAACTAATACAGGCTTAACAGGCAAGCCAAGTGCCTAAGGCTCCACTACACACAGTGTATATATAAACTGGGATTCAATTGCCTAAACCTAACTACCAAGTGCTCTTTCAGCTTTTTAAGTGCTTGAGATACCCACAAAAGCCTGACAGATATGATACAGGATTAACAGCAGACATGCACTCTTTTGGACAAGCACCGAAGGTCAAGAAGGGATACACTAAGTCATACTACATTTCACCAATGTCTATGCCTAAGCAAGTGAATGTACACCCAGATCTTCATTGAATATAATGGAAATTTAGAACCCTGTCTTACATACTGATTTTTAAATGTAGATGCATGTCTACAGTCTGGATCTGAATCCAGACTGGATCTTGGTTGCACAAACATTAGTGTCTAGAATCATTTGAAGTGATTGGTGGTATTCCACCCAGCTTTTACAGAAGGGGTAGAATTTCCTTTAAATCTTCATTCATATCTATCATTTCTATGTGCCTGAATTGAATACACTAGAATCTCCCGAGAAACTAGGAAGCTATGTTCTGGTAACTGCATTTTATGGTGTACCCCAATGGTCAATACCGAGTCCAATCTTGTTTAACATCTTCATTAATGATCTGGATGATGAGGCAGAGTGTGTCTTAGCGAATTTGTTGTTACACAAAATTGGGAGGAGTTGCTGATACTGCTACCCAGACGGACCTTAACATGCTGGAGAAACGGGCTGACAGGAATCTCATCAACTTCAACAAGGACAAGTGCAAAGTCCTGCATCTGGGGAGGAGGAACTTGAACACCAGTGTATGCTGAGGACCATCCAGCTGGAGAGTAGCTTGACAGAAAAGACATGGCAGTACTGGTGGACAAGCTGAACATATGCCAGTCAGGTGCCCTTGCTACAAAGAAGGTTAATGGGCTGGATTAGAAGGAGTATAAGCAGCAGGTTGAGGGAGGTGATACTCCTCTTCTACTCAGCCCTGGAGAGACCACACCTGGAGTGCTGTGTCCAGTTCTAGGCTCCTCAATACAAGAGAAACATAGACATACTAGAGAGTCCAGCAAAGGGCCACAAAGATGATTAAGGGACTGAAGCATCTCTCCTACGAGGAAAGGCTGAGAGAGCTGGGACTCTTCAGCCTAGAGAAGAGAGTGCTCAGGGGGAATATTATCAATCTATATAAATACCTAAAGAAAGGATTCATAAAGAAGAAAGCCAATCTCTTTACAGTGCTGTCATGTGTTAGGATAAGATGCAATGGGCACAAACCTGAAAAACAAAAGGTTCCTCCTGAATATGGGGAAACACTTCACTGTGAGGGTGTCTGAGCATAGGTTGCCTAGGGAAGTTGTGGAGTTTCATTCTACAGAGATATTTAAATGTTGTCTGGGTATGGTCCTGGGCAACCAGTTCTAATTGGTCCTGATTGAACAGGTTAGTTGGACCAGGTGATCTCCAGAGGTGCCCTCTGACCACAGCCATTCTGTGATTTTGAGAATTGTGTCTAAAATGTATTTTCAATTTTGTATTGTGTATCCATTTGCTAACCTAAAATGTAAATAAAACTTAAGTTTGAGCATAAAAACTGATTCCTGAAAGTGCATGTGATATTTCATGCTAAATTTATAACTTTTTTTTTTTTTCTGTGAAAACACTGTCATTCACCTTAAAGCAAAAATAGATTAAGAATTAGGAAAAAAAAAAAAAAAAGAATTTATAGTTAGTTATAGTTAGTTTTTTGTTGTTGTTTGTTTTTTTTTTTTTTTTTTTTTTTTTTAAGAATGAGTCTTTACATTATATATGTAATACTGATGAAAATAAATAATTTTACTTTACAGGAGGAAGTTAAACATCATATTCTATGATCAGTATCCAAATTTTACAGTGAATGTTTTTCTGACCTTGAGAAATAACATCGTTTGTTACTATTAAACTGCTGGTAGAAATATTTACATGGCAGGTTGTATTTTGCAGTTCCAGAAGAATTATTTGGAGCTCAGTATATATGTTATTTTTCTACTTCACTGACAATTAATAGGCTAAAGAAGCTCTAACCTTATTTGGAAACCTAATTTATTAAATGCTACCACAGTAATATTGCAGCCATATTCAGGGCAAAATGTGTTTGAAGTTCTGTTTAGATTTTCCCGTGAAACAGCATATTAGAAGATTCCCTTTTATATACAACAAATGAAATCATTCATCTAATAACAACATCAATTCATGCACACTATTGATATAGTAAGCTAAATATTGTTCTACTAATGGTAACATAACCTCTTTGAAAGGCGTCTCTTTTTTTCTTTGATGTTTTATGAATTCTTAAGTATTTAATTTATTATTTCAGAAGTACCTCACTAATTATCTCTGCTTCTGGTGAAAGTCTTTAAGAATGACTGTATTTGGTTTTTCTCTTTTTTTTTGAGATGAATTTAACTTGTGAATATGGGTTCATGTGATAGAATTCATGACTGCAACTAGGACTAGGCCTGGGAGGAACACCTACACTAATTACAAAATCAAACCAACTTAATGATTCTTGAAATGTACTTTCTTTTAATATTTTGAGAGTGTGAGTTAACTTTTAATTAATGCATAACATCTCTTTACATTTTATTCCTATGTTTGCCAAAGATAATTCACAGTTAACATGACTTCCGCTACTTCATTAGCAGTATTTATCTATTTTTCTATGTAAGTTTAAGTTGTATGTGTTGATTATTCATATGTATGCTAGTTAGTGCCTTAATTGTGAGGTACTTTAAATATCAAGTCTAAACACGATTATATTATAAACTGAAAAGTAAGTGCTACATTAATGATTAGTTTTACATTCTTATCTATAATTTATCATAACCATTTATCTTTTATTTTCCTATTTATTTCTAGTATGTGATTAATTTTAGGGACCTAGAAATGTCATGACAAATCTCATCTTATCTTTCATATGAAAACAAGCTGAACATACAGAGTAACACCACTGTTCAAAATCTCTCCACAATAAAGACCAGATATCGTTTGCACTTCCCTCTTGTCTTGATCTGTTTCTCAGGGTCTAAGAAAAAACTAGCAAAGTTTGATTTGTTTTTTGGAGGTCCCCCAGATCAGTTCATAGATTTTGGAGGAAATGTTGTTAGGGCTGAAACTGATAACTCTAGTGTTACAGCCAAGTCGAACTGAGCTCTGTGCCTTTCTGAGAAGAGTTACTGGTTTCTAAAGAACGCATTAACAACATGATTTATTAGAGTACACAAAGCAAATTTCTGTACTCAAGCAACATCTCTGGTGCTCTGTCCTTTATTGCTAAGTCATTAACTTTTCTCTCTTAGTTTCCTGTGAAGCTGAGATAAAATATTAAGTACTTGGCATCTGTGAAGTACAATATAAATGAAAACAGGCACCCAAATGACATGTTGCCCTACAGTGTAAGCTGGTAGCCTGAGGTTTGATTCAGCCCTCTCTCTCTCTTAGAAAGCTATTTATTTCATTGTCTTGGAAATTTTAGGAAGTGCAAGCCAGGTTCATGCATGTGCCTCATTGCCCTGGTTCACATGGAATCTAGAAGAACAGATTCCTTTTGTAAAATAAATGCAAAATTCTAGTTAGACTTGCAGGGTCTGAACAAATCAATTAATCCCTTCCAATGTCAGGCTAGCAGACTGAACACCAGTGTGACTGTAAAGAGAGAAATTTGACAGTGGCAGTGAACAATTATTGTCTGGTCTTTTACGGTGCATTCTAGCAAACTGATATAATAGTATACTTAACTAATTGAGCCCTGTGTTTGTAGTAGAATATTTTATGAGGGTTCTAATATGTTTCAGCTTCAGCTCTGATAGTGGTAGGACCTTTGATCTTAATGGAGTTACTCCTGGTCTTTATATAGGTAAATCAGAAGAAGTGCCAAGATACACTGACCTTTTGTGACAAACCACTACAATGCTATATATTATCTAAGGGAAAAAAAAAAAAAAAAAAAAGTGTCAATATTTAAACTTGCTGTGTTGGGGTTTTTTGGTTTTGATTTTGTTTTAGTTTTGGAAAGCCAGCATTAACACTTACGAGCTGCTTTTAATATCCTCTGACATACTTTTCCCTTGGGATTTGATTTCAAATAGCCTTAAATCTATGTCCTTAGAGGAATATATGTTCAAAATATCAGTGTTATAAACCTCAGTCTGTTCATTGTTATACCCATGAGAGTCAACCAATAAAATAACACAGAAAACATACTTTCTTTTATTTTTTTTATTTTCTTTTGCCTTCCAAAGAAAACAGTTGTGCTCATAAAGAAAAAACAAAACAAAACAAAACAAAAAAATAAAAAGGTTGTTCTTTGTCTTCTAGCTATAACACTGTTAAGATTCAGACTCAACATATCACATCTCCAAAAAAATGAAGTGATGAGATTCTGTATTTAAATTATTGAAGAAAAGTCAGTTTAAAAACCTTGAGAATCCTGGTGCAATGCAGAGAAAGGGGAACATTTGCTCTCTTACATGGAGCTTTTTACCATAAATAAAATATGATGATCTCTTCTACAGAAGGACCATTCTACAGAAATTGACATACAAAAAAATGTCAGGAGTTTTCTTGAATACCCAATATGGTGTGAATTTGCCCCCGTCTGCATCTCAGGTTTTAAGTTTAGTTGTTTGGTAAAATTTGTCAAACTGTAAATGGTAAATATGAAAATAGTTCAGTTTAAAATAATTGTAATGGTATTGTGAAGAATTTGCTGAACATATATCTTCAATAGATTAAATAAAATAAGATTTTTAAAAAATATAGAAAACAGCAAGGTTGAGTAGCAGGGAAAGAATATCATAAATCCACAGCTGCTTTGGAAGCTGCGTCAGGATGTTAATTCTGAGAAGAGGTGAACAGGAAAGAATTGTTATATGGTCACTTTCTATATGAACTTTTCAAAGAAAGTGCAAGTTAGATTTCTTTGCGATTTATGTCTTACATGTGGGGTAGGTGGTGAATGTACGATGTAACTGTGGAAAGAGAAAAAATGTTGTACAATGTAAAGTCAAGTAGATGCTATGGGTGAAATCCTGGCTTTTTTGAAGTCAGTGGAGCCAGGATTTTACCTCATAAATCTGTTTAGATTACTTTGAAAATGAACTTCCATGGACCTTCTTATGAGACTAGGTTGTGAAAATGAAAGTACAAATGCCATTCTTAAAAGTCTTGTAACAATTAAGCAGTTTTATTTGTGCAGACAATTCTGAAAATGTACCCATAAAAACAGTATCTGATGAATACCTGGTCTGATGATTGCCAAGATGCTTGTTAACTTCCCAATGTAGAGTATACTTTAATATTATTCAAGTGCCCCAAAATTAAACAAAATCCTCACCAAGTATTGTAAAATACAATCAACTTTTTATGATATTAAATACATATATATAAACATTGAGTCATGTATGGTGTTTAAATATTTCACAGTCATAAGGCTGTTGTAAAAGTTTTAGGCTTTTCTAATTGATGTTAGAGATAATAGTAATAAATAAAAACAATTTAAAAACTTTTTTTTTTCCTAGAAAATAGTTGGGTCTTTATTATATTCATCTTTAAAATCTATAAGTAATGTTAAAAAATATAATATTAAAACATTTCTTTTTGAAATCTGTAGTGTCAGTATTTAACTAATTTCCATTGCATAAGGAGATGATTAAGCCACATACTAAATGTTGAAATTATAATGTAATCTGCTATTCTGGTATGGTTTTAAAATTTCTTGTTTATAATTTATCTCATTGTTTTCAGATTCTATTCTTTATTAGGAAACTATTTTTGTTTTCAGAAACTTTCTGTGCTATTTCTCCTGAAATAGGTAACATTTTTCACTTTATCTTTTCAGAATGTCAATAAAAAAGATATGATGATAGAATAATATTCTTTTTGAAAGAAAACTACCATTCCTTTCCACAATATATTTTTTTTCATCTGAAAAGTTCACCAGGTGTATCAATACAAAGCAAAACTAAAAAAACTATACTAAAATTAAAAGAAGGCAAGTCTGACAAGCTTTCTGTGAAAGAAGTTTGCTGGAGACAGGATGGATTCCATGGTTTTATTTTTTTCCTGTTTGTTTCTGTTGCCTAATTGCCCATCTAATGGTGTTCTTCATGTGTTGCATTATCAGACCATGTGGTGAGCTGACCACAGGTAGAAGCTAAGTCCTGCACAGCTGCTCACTTGCATATACACCATGTGGAAATGGACAAGGACAAGAAGAAAAAAAGTGAGGAAACTTGGGGCTGAAGATAAAGATAGTTTAATAAGTGAAGGAAAGACAAGTTGAGGCAAAAGACAAGGAAAGGCAAAGTGAGGCAACGCAAAAGATTAAAACAAGGCAAGGCAGTGCCAGTGCAAAAAGGCAAGGCAGGGCAAGACAAGGCAAAGCAAGGAAGCAACGCAAAGGCACGCATCACTTCCCACAAGCAAACTGGTGCTTAGGCTTTCTACTAGCAATAGCTCACCTCCTAGATTTCTGCACGCCTACTCACTGTGGGTGGTGGGGTGCAGTGATCAGAGTGAGAAACAGAGAACTCCTTCACATTGTGCGAACACTGTTCAGCAATAGCTAAAATGTTATGTTATCAACACAACTTTTGTCATAAATCCAAAACATAGCACCATACATGCTGCTATGAAAAAATTAACTCCAGTGCAGCCAGACACAGTAGAGACCAAAATTTGTCTTATTTTTTCATTATTTATATAGCAAAATTTACAAACTCAGGGTGCGTTTTTCCACTTTCAGCAACCTATTTTAACTTTGCAGATGTTTTAGAGAAAAAGTAAAAAAATTCTTACACAAGACTCCAAAGTGATTGTGATTTGTAAATTCCATATTCACAAAAATAAATCTTAACTGAAAAAATTTGGACATTGTAGAAATCTTTAATACAAGCAATGCTTCCTTTGAGACAATAATTTGCTAGGCTTTCCTAGATGACTATAAAAAAGATAAAATGTACCAATACATTCTTCCTTGCTTTTTTCTTCAGTTCTGCTAAGTGTTCTTCATGATATTTTTACAGATCTATAGTTTGTCCCGTGCTTTCTGCAGCTTCATATTGTGAGTTTCCAAACATGAATGGTCTTTTCCCTTGCTTACTACCTGTTGAGAGCTTATGTCCTCACTAATCTTTCTGGCAAATTTATTTTTAAACAACAAATAGTATTTGTCCCTTTCTTTTAGCCGTATCAACTAATACCAGCTTAAAAATATGACATGCATTCTGGATATTTTTTTCATATGCATTACATTTTTGCATGAATGTAATAATATTTTTTTCTCAATACATGTTGGAGTTTCAAAAGTTAGTCCATAATCAGCAGATATTGGTATTCATTCTTTTCTTTGTTAACCATTTAACAGATGTGACAGCTTATTTTAACCCTCTATTTGATCATGACAAAGTAAGATGAGAATTATTTGTGAGTGACACAAATGAATAGCATTTAAATTTTTCATAAAATATGAACTGATCACCAAGACTAAGTATCTTTTTCTGTCTTTCACACAGGGCATTCTTAGGTCAATTCAAACTGGTATTTTTTAAACATGTTTAGAATGTCTCATTAAAAAAAAAAAAAAAAAAAAGTCATCACCGTGGACTAGAATAATATACTTATTTTCAAGTGTCATTTTTTTCTTATTGCATCTAAGCATTCACAGAATAGCTAGCACAGACTGTGATCATTTTCTTCCTTGATGAGTCAGAAATTTCAGTCACTTTTTCCTTGATATCTGCCACCTTGTTCTTTCCAAATCCACTACAGAAAATTATAAATGCTTAATGCAATTTTATTATCATTTTCCAGACTAAAGGTTTAAAGGGCTTGACATGAATATTTGGGAAATATTTGGCTGTGAAAATGTAAATGAGCATTTACAAAAGGTCTATAGGAATATCTGCATGCAGTGCACTAAATGGAGATATTAGAGACAGTTGTCACTGAAGAAAGGAATAAAACAGCAAAAAATTGCATTTCCACAGTTATATTTCACACAGTATCTGAACTAGCATATAATGAATTCCTTTGAACATCTCTATGGTTCACAGGCTATGCTGATGTACTTAGAAATTTATGTCTTATTTATTAATACTTCTAACAGATCTGAGGTATTATTGATCTTTAAGAAGTCATGTAGGAAGATTCCTAAATGTTCTAGGCTCTTTAAAACAGTTTAGTGGTAGGTTCTTTTTTTACTTTTATTTTCTGGATTAATATGAGTGTTAAGGCTTTCAAACAGATTCTTCTGTGTACTTTGGGAAGAAATCTTGTACTATTTCAAGAAGATCAACAGTCTTAGTTTGGAAGTCAAAGGTCTGAGGCATATGTATGGGAAATAAAATCTTGCACTAACAATAAAAAAGTTGACTAAGTACTCTTGACTTCTAAATACAGAGAGCAGGTCAAAAGAAAGAGTAAGGTTCTACAACAGTGAACAAACTTCTTACAGATTTTTTTTTCTATAAAAAGCATGTTTCTGACATTGAAAGCTAGCTAACAGGTTCTACATATATATATGTATGTATGTATTATTATATTGCTGTATGAAATCCATTTACATAGCTTTTCGAACAGGATTGACCACAGTAGCTGGAAGTAGAAATTACGTACTCAACATTAAAAAAGAGAAAGCATTTACCAAATGTGTTGCCATTATGATCCACAGGTTCATCACTTATATAGCTGAAAGTTACAGAAAAATTCAAATAGCTACACTATGGGGAAAAAATAGTGATAGTACAATTAGCATGTATAAGCAGCAGCCCTGGATTATTTCTACTATTCAAATGGCCTTAAGCACAGACATTGTTTGTCAATACGTCCATTATTCAGATTTAAGAACATTAGATTTACTACTTTTTAAATTTCATTTTTCTTTTTCTGGGATAAAACTGAAATACCATTTTGTGATTATTTTATAAGAGATAGTGAATTATTTAAAACGTACTTAAGTGAAAAACAAAACAAAACAAAACAAAACAACCAACCAAACAAACAATAAAAAACAGTTGGTGAAAAGAATATGTCTGTATTGCCTCTTCTGTTGATACGCACCTAAAAAATTAGGAATTTTGCATTTTTGAAGGTTGATTTCCATTTATTAGGGAAATACTTGATTTTATTAGCATCCTTATTTGCTATTTCTTCCTTTTAATCTTTAGAGTAGCACAGATATGAAGTCTCATTTATTAAACTATTCTATAATACAAACAACTCACTTTCTCTTGGACACTACCTATCTATTTAATAGACTTTTGACTGTTTGTACATTTACAGGATCATATGTCTAAGCTTTTACATTTTAGACCTCTCCAAACTTGCAATTCTAATATGGCAGCCTTTACATTTTTCTAATGTACAAAGTCCATGATACTTCATTTAACCTACCACAACTAATTTCATACAATATCTAGCTTCATAGCAAAAGTCTGAAACTTATAAAGCTGTTCTATTATTTTCCCTTGTTATGATTTCCTTAGCTATATATTCACATATTCCTTCTGTAAATCTAGGATCATGTAAAAAGACAAAAGTATTCTCAACATGCCTGTTTTTCTCTTTCTTGATGTGTACTTTTTTGTCACAGGAAGGTAGAAATTCTATATTTCATGACATAAAGTTCTTCATATCACATTCTACTGATCTTCATTACTGAAGTCAGATGTATTTTTCAGTTGTGTTCACTTGTTTAATTTACTTTCTTGAAAGTCCCATTTATTTTTCTCAGTATTTTTTCTGTGTTAAAATGACAATACTAAATTGTCATGTCATATTTCTAGGGTCATAGACTGTTTCTGTCCATTCTTCCTATGTATATTATGACATGAAGTATAATTAATGTATTATACCTTCAAAAAATATTGTTACACTGCATATCATAATATGATTCCCTTCAACATTTCTGTTTTCTTTTTAGTATGTGTCACCACAAAGTCTCCTTTTTTTTTAAATTTGAAATTTTGTTCCTTCGGGTAGCTTCCAGTTCCACCCTATACCTTTTTTTTTTTTTTTTTTTCTTTTCCTAAAAAAGGGCAGCCTGCTGAAGGGAAACAGGGAATAGATGTTTTTCCAAATGTCACAGAAGTGTCTTCATAAAAAATTCTCACGAGTATGCACAACTGAAACTTGAGCAATTTTTATTTCATTCTTCGTTTCAAACTTTAGCCCGAAGTCTAAAACTATGTGTCCATGTAACTGTATGATCTCAACTTCCAACCATCCCTATGTTAGGTAAGTTTACCTTAAAATAACATTTAACATTTAACATTTTGACATTTCAGTGTTACTGATGACACCAGTGGTTACTTCCCAGATCTTGCTTTTGTACAATCTTGGAATTTTATGTCCTGTTGTCTTCCTTTTCAATGATCTTTTTCCCCCTGTATTTCATGTCAAGGAGTTAGATGACAACTTCATCTTTACCTTCATATATGAAGATTTATTTAGTATTTGTTAAAGGGGGGTGAGGGGACAGGGGGTGTGGGCTGTGGTTTCTTTATCCATTTTTTGTTTTTTTCTTTCATATAGAAGTTTACAAGTTATATGTTGTGACTCATAATCCAAGGGCAATTAAAAAAGACTTCAGGGCCTTGGGATGGTTGGTGAGAGAATCAGGTGCACAGGTTATTTTCTCTTCTCTTCTTCCAGCCATGGGCATGGACATTAGAAGAAACAGACGGGTGCACTCAATTAACACATGACTCTGTGGCTGGTGTCACCGCCACAATTTTGACTTTTTTGATAATGGGGTGGCTTACACAACACCTGGTTTACTGTCATCAGATGGAATTCACCTTATACATAAGGGGAAGAGAGTGTCTACTCACAAATTAGCAGGGCTCATTGACAGGGCTTTAAACTAAATATGATGGAGGAGTGGGATAAAATCGGGCTCACCTGTGACATGCTGTGGTACGAGACAGCAAGTATAGAGGGGCGTGGTGAAGCAGGCTCTAAACTGGTGAGCCTGGGGGTTGGAATCTAAAGTGGTGATGCTCACGCAATCATGTCCAACTGGGGAACACGTCAGACCAACCAGACCAGCAACAAATATTGCTTAGCTGCCTCCCAAGAGGAAAACAAGAAGGCCAACCACCCCAAAGGTACACATGCCTGCGGTGGATTCTTCTGCACCTCTCATGAGAAATCGGCATACTTGAGTACTTCCCTGAAGCGTCTGTACACCAACACGTGTAGCATGGCAAATAAACAGGAAGAATTAGAGATCTATGTGCATTCAAAAGGCCATGATCTCATTGTTATTACAGAGACGTGGTGGGACAGCTCACATGACTGTAATGTTGTCATGGAAGGCTATGTACTTTTTAGGAAAGACAGGCCAGAAAGGTAAGGTGGAGGAGTTGCACTTTATGTGAGAGAGCAACTCCAATGTCTTGAACTCTGCCTAGAGGGGGATGATGAATGAACTGAGTCCTTATGGGTAAAAATTAAGGGACAAGCTAACATAGGCGACACTGTTGTGGGTGTTTACTAGAGGCCACCTGATCAGGAAGAGGAAATTGATGAGGCTTTCTACAGACAGCTGGAAGTAGCCTCACAATAACGTGCCTTAGTTCTCATGGGAGACTTCAATCACCCTGATATCTGCTGGGTGGGCAACACAGCTAAGCACACACAGTCCAGTAGGTTCCTACAGATTATTGGTGAAAACTTTTTGACACAGGTAGTGGAGGACTCAACAAGGAGAGGTGTGCAGCTGGATCTTGTCCTAACAAACCAAGAAGAACTGGTTGGAGATGTCATGGTTGCAGGCAGCCTTGGCTGTAGCCTTCATGAGATGGTGGAGTTCAGGATCCTGAGTGGAGGAAGCAGGACATTAAGTAGGACCAAAATCATGGACTTCAGTAGGGCAAACTTTGACCTCTTCAAGGTCCTGCTCAGAAGAATCTAATGGGATAGGGCTCTAGGAGGTAGGGGGTTTGAAGAGAGCTGGCTAATGTTCAAACATCACTTCCTCCAAGCTCAAGATCGACACATCCCTATGAGCAACAAGACAAGTAAAGGGAGTAAAAGGCCAATCAAATCTCAGGTGGAAAAAGGATGTTTATGTAATGTGGAAAAAGGGACAGACCGCCTGGGGGGAACATAAGGAGGCGGTTGGAGTATACAGGGATGCAGTGAGGAAGACTAAGCTCTACTTGGAAGCAAATCTTGCCAGGTATGTCAAGGACAAGTATATCAGCAGCAGAAGGAAGGTGAGGGAAAATGAAGGCCTGCTGCTGAGTGAGGAGGGTACCCTGGTGATGGATGATACACAGAAGGCAGAGTTACTGAATGCCTTCTTTGCTTCCATTTTTACTGCTAAAACTGGCTCTCAGATATCCCAGACCCCAGAGGTAGGAGAGAAAGTCTGGCCAAAGGAAAACTTTCACTTGGTTGAGGAGGATCAAGTTAGACATCATTTAGACAACCTGGACATCCACAAATCCATGTGCCCTGATGGGATGCACCCATGAGTGTCGAGAAAGTTAACAGATGTTATTTCTTTGTCGCTCTCCATCATCTTTGAAAGGTCTTGGAGAACAGAATAGGTGCCTGAGGACTGGAAGAAAGCCAACGTCACTCCAGTCTTCAAGGAGGGCAAGAAGGATGGCCCCAGGACATTACAGACCAGTCAGCCTCACTTCCATCCCTGCAAAAGTGATGGAAAAACTTATTCTGGACGTCATCTCCAACTATGTGGAGGAAAAGAAGGTGGTCATTAGTAGTCAACATGGGTTCACCAAATGGAAATTATGTTTGACCAACCTGATAGCCTTCTATGATGGTATGACAGGCTGGATAGATGAGGGAAGAGCAGCGGATGTTGTTTACCTTGACTTCAGCAAGGCTTTTGACACTGTCTCTCACAACATCCTCATAGGCAAGCGTGGCAGGATGCAAACCCCCTCCTCTCTCCCCCTCCCTTCTTCAGTATGGAAGGAGTAGGCATATCTCCCTCTCTCTCTGCTAGTTGAAGCTAACAGCTTCTTTTGTTTGGCCGTAGAGCACCCTGGCCAGGGCCATTAGGAGAAGGGAGTGCCGAGGCGCCACTGAGCTGCTGGGCACCTGCGGCCAGTGTGGGAGATGTTTGGAGGCTTCAGGGGCACCCCAGAGCCAGGGTGGGGGTGCAGAAAAGCTTCTAGAATGCCTACAGTCAGATCTGATCAGCCAATATAAAAACGGGATTCTCACTGAGACTCCGCCCATTGTCCCGGGTCTCTCGGAGCACGAGCAAGATGCTGCCACCGAGAGACCCCTCCCCGGGACGGAGACTCCGCTTTCCTTGCCGCCACGGGTGTAAGTAAAATTTCTCGCATGTGTAACTTTCCATGCACAATATGAGCACGTGTAAAATTAATCCTCACATAATCGCGGGTGTATTTTCCTCCCGTGCTTCCACATAAGCATGTGTAACTTTCTGTGCACATTTGCACGCGTACTTTTCGTGCTTAATACAAGCACGTGTACTTTCCGTGCACATTTGCATGTGTAACTTTCCATGCTCAATATGAGCACGTGTATAAATTATTTCCTCGCACAATCACGAGTGTATTTTACTTCCCGTGCTTCCACATAAGCATGTGTAATATTCTGTGCACATTTGCACGTGTATTATAAATTTACCCTCGCAGAATTGCGAGTGTCCTAACTTTCTGTACTCACTACAAGTACGTGTATCTCTTTTAAAGTAATCCCACACCGTGTTCAGGCAAGTGTGTACTTCTCTGGGACTCAGGGATGGCACTGCCATTGTTTTGAGTGAAGCCATGTGCATGCACTCTGTGGACTGCCTGTTGTATTAGTTGCTGCCCCTTAATAATTTTCCTCAACTGATATCCAAACCTGTATTTAAGTCACTTTTGGAGTGCTAAAACCCTGTTTCTCACTGATTTAATAAAAGTTGTTTCGGACCCTGTTGTCCCTTAAACTAACCTCGGGGTGCCTCCGTGACAGCAAGCTCAGGAATTGTGGGCTGGATGAATGCATAGTGAGATGGATGAAGAAGTGGCTGGATGGCAGAGCTCAGAGGGCTGTGATCAATGGTGAGGAGTCCGGTTGGAGGCCTCTAGTTAGTGGGGTTCCCCGATGTCACAGTTTACTACAGGGTGACAGTAAATCATGGCAGATGCTCTCTGTAGGTGCAGATACATGTCAGATAACATTTTACATTGAATGCACTCTAATTTTTATTGTTAAGCCAGCTATGTTGTGTCTGACTCAGTAGTTCTAAAACTGCTGTCATTTTTGTGATTATTACAGAGTTCTCCTTCACTATTCTCATTATCAGCCACCTTTTCAGAAATCAGCATGTTTTCTCACAGAATGACATTGTGATTAATGAAGGACTGTCTACGTAAGTTTTCTGATCATTCTTATTCTTTTGTCAAAATAGATAGTTTTAGAATTATATTGCAATATATACACTAATTTCAATTATTTGCTGTTATGATCCAGAAACTTCCACATAAAATGGTAACAGACTCAAAAACTTAAATGTTCTTTGAAATTTTATATATATGCACATATACACACACACATCTACGTAAATATGTGTATATGCCTATATACCTATGTATATAAAACCAAGAATGTATACTTTTTTTCAGAAACAACATGTAATTAAAGACTTTTAAAGACTTTTCTTGAAGGTGTATTTTTAGATTTCTGTTCAAGATACCTTGAATAATATTAAATTTTAAAGACATTATGTGTTTGGTACTGTTATCAGTGAAATAAATACCATTGAATTCAATAGATATATAAGACAAAACATATGGATATGTGATGATCAATGAATAAAGACCATAATTAAAAATACAATGGGATAAATGTATCATAAATGAAACTAAAGCTAGGTAAATATTTTATAATAAGATAATGAATTATTTAAACCGCTCCCATTTCTTATGGTCAGATAACCTTAACAGAAGAACAATATAAAAAGCACCTTACTGGTTCTTTCAACAAAGAGGCAATGCTTTGGTCAAATCCATTTTTTTTATTCCTGAAATAGTCTTCATGACCTGTTTTAATGCTTATTGTGGTCTGGGTTCACATAGTCTATAACACCCTTGCTGGGATCTTCAGACATTCTCAGAACCACTGTTGCTCTCTTCTCTTTGAAGTCAACAGAAAAAAAAGAAAAAACAAACAAACTGCAGTGAAGGTTTCAGGAATAGACTTGGGCTATGTTAAATAGTTTTGAGTGCCATTATGACATCTTTCTCTGACTCAATAGTCAAAAAATAATTTCAGATTTGATGAAAAGGAAGCATCTCTGTGTTGGACTTCATGGACTGTCCTGTTCAGGAAGACAGAGAAAGAAAGAGAGACATAGAGGGAAGGAAGGAAGGAAGGAAGGAAGGAAGGAACGAACGAACGAACGAACGAACGAATGAACGAACGAACGAAGGAAAGCAAAAGAAAAGAAATATTACTTTCTATAAAGTAATGAACTTAGGATACTGTCACCATTAGCAGTAGCATTGATCCATCTTACTATAAACCCTGATAGTCTTATTTGTATGTCCAACTTTATGTGTAGTTGGTGGATTCTTTTCTGTCATGCAAATATTCCGTAATGCTCATAGATAATTTTGTTTTAAATTTCCAGCTTTATTATCCAAGTAAGTATGAAGTTTTCCCACTTAGTCCTATTACCTTTCTAAACATGACAGTGACAAAAGTTTTGTCTCTCCTTGGAATGCTTGAAAATTCTATTCTTTCAACAGGGAAGTGAAAACCTTCAGAAACCACAACATAAGTATATTTCTCTGTTTCATATTTAGAAATAGGCACAGTTTTATTCCATATATATTTACATACAAATAGAAGGGAAAAGGCACCATAGAGTCCAGCCAGGAGAAATACATGCTGAGAAAGCTAGCATACAGAATGGCACAATAAGGAAGAATAACTTAAATGGAGTCCAAATCCAACCACTGCCTTCACTTTACACAGTAATAGAAAACAGTGAATAGGAGATATTCATCCATCCATCCATCCATCCTTTCTCTACACAAATAGATGTCATATTTTCTGTCTCCTGCCTGGTAAGAAAATATATGAGCAGATCAGAAATTCCAGTAGCTAAGAGTAAGTGCAGAGGAACATAAGGATATTAAGAAGGTCCAATATAGACTGGTTTTGCTCTATGATGGGTTCACTGTATAAATGTTTCAATCTCCTCCTTTCTCTACCCTTCACTGCTTTCCCGTGTGGCATCTGCTTCTCAAAGTTAATTCACCACCGGAATTCAAGTACACTTCAGACATCAAAAGTGTTCCAGAGTTAATTTTCCTATAGTTTCTATTCTGTCCCCAGGACAAGCCAGGTTTTTTAAAATTGTTTCCATGTTGATCATAATTCTTTCTTAAAAGAGATTTTTTTTTACTTCTTCTATTATAAAATGGTTTTTAACTGTTTGTTTGTTAAATCAAATAATATTCAGAGTTTCCTCCACTTAAAGTCTGACAAAAGTATGATTGTTTTGTTGTTGTTGTTGTTGTTTGTTTGTTTGTTTGTTGGGTTTTGGTTTGTTTGTTTGTTTGTTTGTTTGCTTGTCTGTTTGTTTGTTTCAAAATTCTGTGGTCTGCATTGTAGTTTAGTAAAATAACCCTCAGAAGTAGTTCCAATCTGTGAGCAATATTTGCCTATTTCCACTCTGTTCTGATCCTTCTGTATTCTCTCCCAAGCGATCAAGTTTAGCAGCCAGATACAGACACACAGTCATCAGCTTTTGTATAAATATTGAAGCAACTGAATGAATGTAGCTTTCAATTTAATTATACCATTTATATCTGTTTCTACCATTCTTGTTCCTAAAGAGACATAAATTGGTATAGTTGAAGATGAAAAGTTTTTATGCAACTTACAAAATATAGAAGAAACAATGATGACAGTCTTACAAGAAAAAAATCTATTCTCTTGCGCTATTGCCATCCTGTAATACAATATCTCATAAATAAAATGTTATTTTTGGGACGTGTTGCAGTGTAACTTTTATTGTTGAACACTTATGTATAACATTTACTTATAGTTTTACTTTGTTTTGTTTTGTTTTTAAAAAAACGGTAGCTTTACTTTTAGGTTTTTTTCATGTTGACCCTCCTGGTTTGTTTCTTTATTTTAATCATTTACCAGTTGCTTGAGAGGTCATTTATCCTAGTTTCCTTGTTATTACAAAGAACAATATTCCTGATACAGAGTCAGAATGAAAGGGTGAAAAACCTTCAGCAAAATGAGGAGAGATATGACATAAGCAAAATTATTCCATTTTTTGTCTGTTGTATAACACTTGAATACTTTCACTCAAAGCTCATAAATAGTTTTTATGCCTCCTGTCTGTAAGTCTGAGTAAAGCCTGGAATATAGCATGAAAAATATATGTAAACTATGTACCTGTCTCATCTGAAACAAATGGTTATGGCTACAGTTTGTTTACCAAGTGAAGTCTCATTCTGGTGCCATGCAATTAGTACACTAGTGTAGAGAGCATCTGAGATTTATTGCTAATTAATTGTTAATAACCTGCTGGGAACATAACCAAAACAGACATTAAATTGCAAAGCTAGTTAGCAGGAGAGGTAGAGGAAATTATTTAAAGATTTTAATCAGAATTCTGCATACGGCTTTCTTCCTCTCTGTGTAAATTATATGTGTATCATACAATATCAATAAATTAGTTTCCATAATGTGAATTACATCTGAAAAGTTTTGTATTACAAGTTCTGTGAAGCTCAGAAGACTACACTGAAGACTATAATTAGTAACCAAAATAGACAATAATGTATACATGTAGATAATTAACAATACACTTCAAGTAGATTTCAGTCAGACAGTCAAAAAGTCTGTTGGAAGGACACTGATAAGTGAGATCTCCATATTTTGTACAGACAAATATTGAGTTGATAATGATAAAGACAAAGAATCACAATAACTTTGCAATAATTTATAACTGCGTTTTGAAGTTTAAGGATATGATCAATGTAAGAAAATTCTTCTCATACATTTAAAGCTACCACTAACACTTCAGCTTTTGCTGTGGAATCATATTCTTATAATTGTAATGCTTTTAATAGAAGAATAAAGTGTCTTTAAAAGGAACCAGATATTCATGACTGGAAGTAGATAATAATTATTGCCTATCTACAGAAGTTCTTTTTATGTAATAAGGTGATTATAGCCCTTTGAACACGCTGATTTTCAAAAATGGAAGAACCAGCTTCAGGGAGGTGAAGAAATAATGAAACTGGTTGGAGATATTTGGGATTTTTTTTTTTTTTTTTTTTTTTTTTTTTGTGGTCCTGCTAGGTATAATAACATAAAAATGGGGAAAGAGAGGGGCAGAGAGAAAGTAAAAGGGCAGCAGACTGAGAGAAGGTTCTTTTGTAAGACACACCCACGCTGCATACAGAATATTTGAAGAAATATGGAAAACCATAATATCTGTTTTGAAAATGGAAATTTCAACTAATCTGGCATTGCACATAGAGGGACATCCACTTCGAATGCCTTTTATTCTAAGTAATTTATATGGGGGAATCTTATTGAGTCAGACAACTCCAGAAACAATCAGTTGAGAAGTGCATGACACTAACTAGCCAAGAAATGGCCTAAGCAAGAAATCAGAAAACTCAGAAATCATGAATCTAAGACCTCTTCAGGAAATATGAAAAATGTTTGTTTAATAAACTGGAGAGCAATGGAAGCTGGGCAGTCTGAAAATTAAACTATTAAACATTTAATTCTCTCCAGTCATTACAGACTGATTCAATTAGCATTATCTGTTACAAAACTTATCTTTCATAACATTTATGCTCCATCTAAATGTCTATGTTTGAAAAGTCTGCTTTTCTATGACAACACTTTCTGATTCTATGCTGAAGAAAAATGTTTACATTTTAGATTCCATTAAAAATATCAGTTTTTTTTAATCTCTTTTTTTGTTTTTTCCCCTCTAATTCCTCATTTTAATCACAGAAGTTGTGGTAGATTTCTGTTGAAACAAATACACATACCCTCAGGGTAACAAAGGAATGGAAAGTAAGGGCTCCTGCTTCTAAGCAAGACGCTTCAGTTGAAAAAGAAAGATGTGAGTTATTGTTCATGCTGCATAGTTAATCTGTCCTATTTATACTGGACATTTATAAATACTGTTTTTAAAGAAACAACCACGTCACAAAGAAAGGGTAGGAATTCCTCTTTCCAAATTTGGGCATTTTGTTCCCCTAACTTTGTGTCACCTACACTGTGAAAGCCTTTTCCTCTTGCCTCCTTGTCCACTGTTTGGTATTTCTGGAATTTAGTGGTCCAGGTTCCATAGGAAAAGAAAACCTTTTCCTTCTTGGACAAAACCATGACCTGGAAAATATGGTATTTTGGAGAGATCTGGATGTACCAGTTTTCCACTTCAGCCTAAGAACAATACACTAGGCTTAGAGCTCTAATACATTAGGAATTGCATAAAAGACATTTATTAATACAGAAATATTTTTGAATGGATGAGGACTATCCATCTAACCACCTGTGAGCACATGGAATCAGATATCACAGGGAAACACAGAGTAGCGACAAGAAAGACCCATACCTCTTACTGGCATATAATCTAAAATTTATTGAGTGAGATGGGTGTGGCAGGTAGATGATCAATTTCTGTTTCAAGGTTGTTATTCTGTAACACTTGCACCCTTCACACGTATACCAAAGACTCAGTCCCTCCAGTTCAGATGTGACGAGCAACATGGACCCAGAGAAGAGGACACTCTCTAGTTATTATTCAACCTGTCAGGTGGTATGGGAGTTCTACCATGGCACCAAACATCTAAAGAGTGTTGGATGCCTGTATTGGATCTTCCTCACAATCAGGCTTTTCTTTACTACTTTTTGCTTTCCTGACTTTGATGGCTGGATGTAGATGACCTCATTCATCACATCACTACAGGCCAACTTATTTGATTTTATTTTATTTTTTCCATATCTTTAGAAATGCTGCTGGAGTACCTATTAACCACTGTTTTCACTCCACAATTATGTCACAAGGAAGTAAAGCTGCTAACAGGTTATCTGTGCTTTTTTTTCCCCCTCCACATAGTACAGATATAGTCCATATATCACTGGCAGGGCTCTGAAGTGGGCCTCCTCATAATGAGTATTTGTGTTCAGTTTGTTTTTCCAGTGCATACTAGATTCATCTAATGACTTCAAGCTAGGCAGATGTCTACAAGGTCTCACTTTTTCGATCATTGTAGGCTTTAACCTGTGACAATCTGGGATCTGAATTGTTCTCTGGATGCCTATCTGTTTCTGTTGTCTGCAGAAAGTGTATGATGTCAGTGGACAGGTTCAGCTAAATGTCTATAATTCATCAGTATAAATGTAAGTACTTATGTGTAGCCTTGAATCAAACATCTAAAATCCTAGGAAATATTGTGCTCTCCAACAAAGAAGTTTTCTGAATTGTTTTTGAAAAGATTCAGTTTCCTCTTTCTTGTGCCCTGTATGACTGTGCCTACTTTCCAAAGACCAGTGAAGGTCGGCCAGTGTTCCCACATCTTATGATAATGCAGTACTGCACTTTACTTTAGACTTTGTATGTACATTGCTATGGGGAACCTAATTTAGGCTATCTATCCGGGCTACTTTCTTCAACCCCAGTTTTCAAATTTCTTGCAACCCCTATGATTGGTATTTAAAATTGGTGGTCTGGACCTGGTGTTTTAATTTTTAGAAATACTTATTATCTTTAAATGAGTGATAACAGTAACTCAAATCCAAACTGATTTAATGTCAGAATATAACAGAGTTCTGAGAAGACATTTTTCAACCCCTTAAGCTATTTTCTCAACCCCTTTAGCTATTTGTTACAATAGCCCAAGGGAAGTGAAACAGTCCTAAATCATTTAGTTCTAAACAATCCAGAGAGATTGGTGGCTAGAGTGGCAGTAACTGAAGTTAAAGCATTAAATAGTAGTAATCATTGTAGAATGTTATCTAGCAGTGTCTTGGAAATAATAATACTAAAAATCATACTATGACTCTTTATGTAGATTTAAAAAATAGACAAGAAAATTTAAAAAACCCCAAACATTTCCAGTCTTTTTGCTAAAAAAGAGATTACTATTTATAATAAATAATGATAATCAGTATTCAGTACATAGAGAAAATAAACCTCCATATACTTGAGATCTAAAGTAGGAAGATAAAGGAAAAAGTGTTACTCAGGACTGAAACTTTCTTGCAGCATCTTCATTGTCTTTAAGAAAAAGTAACTTGACTTCCGAACTGTGGTTCAGAAAAAGGACATTACACTTGATAACTATCAGCAGTATATCACTTTCAGGTTTGACTAAGCTAAAAAAGATCTTTAATGAAATAAATTGAAGAGCAGAAGGTGTAAAAATAAAACTCACAAAAAGCATGCTGAATAATAGCATACCTAATCTAAACAATAGGAAACACCAAAGCTTTTCTATTTTTACTTTTAGGTCGGCTGCTTAACTTCAGGCTAGATTACAGCCTGAAATCACATCCTAAGCTTAGATTTCTTTTACCACAATATTTTTTTTTAAGTATTATTTAAATTGAATAAGCATACTTTGCATGATGTGCAACAGATGACACCAACTCTTTTAAACTTATTTTTTCCAGATGAACTGATAAATACTAATGAAGTCTGACGTTTTAGCATGCATGGGACCATCCAGAGGCATTTAAGAGCAGCAAAATGCAAGCTCTAGCCAGTGTTTCAAAATTTACAGTTATATACCTAAAAATCCATCCATTCTCTCATGCATACATTTTGCATCCTGATTTTAATATTGAGTTATTTGAGAAACCTTCAAAATCATTTTTTGTATAGGATCTCAAGGCATATCAAGGATAAGAGGGTTAATAGGGGCAGTCAGCATGGCTTTACCAAAGGTAAGTCATGCTTGACCAACCTCATAGCCTTTTATGAGAATGTAACAAGGTGGATGGATGATGGCAGAGCGGTGGATGTGGTCTACCTTGACTTCAGTAAAGCCGCTGACACAGTCTCCCACAGCATCCTCACAGCTCAGTTGAAGAGGTGTGGTCTAGACAATAGAGTAGTGAGATGGGTCGCAAACTGGCTTAAGGAGAGAAGCCAGAGAGTGGTAGTCAATGGTGCGGAGTCTAGTTGGAGGCCAGTATCTAGTGGAGTGCCTCAGGGGTCAGTACTGAGGCCAATATTATCCAATATATTCATTAACTATTTGGACGAGGGAATAGAGTGTACGATCAGCAAGTTTGCTGATGACACTAAGCTGGGAGGAGTGGCTGACACGCCAGAAGGCTGTGCTGCCATCCAGCGGGACCTGGACAGGCTGGAGAGTTGGGTGGGGAATAACCTAATGAAATTTAACAAGGGAAAGTGTAGAGTCCTGCATCTGGGCAGGAACAACTCCAGGTTCCAGTATAGGTTGGGAAATTACATATTAGAGAGCAGTGTAGAGGAAAGGGACCTGGGGGTCCTGGTGGACAACAGGATGACCATGAGCCAGCACTGTGCCCTTGTGGCCAGGAAGGCCAATGGCATCCTGGGGTGTATTAGAAGGGGGGTGGCTAGTAGATCGAGAGAGGTCCTCCTTCCCCTCTACTCCGCCCTGGTGAGACCACATCTGGAATATTGTGTCCAGTTCTGGGCCACTCAGTTCAAGAAGGACAGGGAACTGCTGGAGAGGGTGCAGCGTAGGGCAACAAAGATGATTAAGGGAGTGGAGCACCTCCCTTATGAAGAAAGGCTGAGGGAGCTGGGTCTCTTTAGTTTGGAGAAGAGGAGACTAAGCGGGGACCTCATTAATGTTTATAAATATATAAAGGGTGAGTGCCATGAGGATGGAACCAGGCTCTTCTTGGTGGCAAACAATGATAGGACAAGGGGTAATGGGATCAAGCTGGAACACAAGAGGTTCCACTTAAATTTGAGAAAGCACTTCTTCTCAGTAAGGGTGACAGAGCACTGGAACAGGCTGCCCAGGGAGGTTGTGGAGTCTCCTTCTCTGGAGACATTCAAAACCCGCCTGGACATGTTCCTGTGCGACCTCACCTAGGCGTTCCTGCTCCAGCAGGGGGATTGGGCTAGATGATCTTTTGAGGTCCCTTCCAATCCCAAACATACTGTGATACTGTGATACTGTGATCTGATTTTCAACGGGCAGTGACATTAATAGAATCTTTGGGTACCTGAATAATATAGAACAGCTTCCAAATTACTTATATTTGAGTTAATATTGCCAATGGTGAACAGAAATGTGATATTGAAAATTCTCCTGCTAAATATGAAGGTGGGATCATGCTGGCAAACAAAAATTCATCAGTACAAACAGTAAAAAATAAAGAGATTCTTGGCTTTCTTCCACTGCATGGTAAATTGTGCATTTTTTCATTACAATGAATACAACAAAACTTCAATAAAATCAATGAGAATGGAGAGTACTCAGATGAACATGAAACACATCTTTTCATACTGAGTTTTTTTCTTCATTTCTTTTGTTCTCCCTAAGTAATCTTTCTGTGCGTGTTTGTCTCTCTCATACTACATTGAAAAAGAACTGATTTTTAAGTATGACATTGAAGATTTCACTTCCAAGTACTGAACTTCTTAGACAGAGTTTGAGTGGGTTGAGAAACCTCTGCTGTTAGACTAAGCCAGCTGGAATCAGCACTGTAAAATAGAGTTTTTTTAAATCATTCAAGCAATAAATGATTACTGAAAATCCAGATAAGATCACAGCTTCATAAAATGGACTCCACTCCCATAGAAAGTGAAATTTTCTCTTCCAGAATGTAGAGGTAAATAGAAAGATATTATTTTCTTCTAAATTTCCATTTCTGATTTCATTGAAAGAGGCATTTTTTTTTTTTTTTTCATAAATTAGGAAGGGAAGAAAATTATTGGTTTTTTTTCATTCCTTTCACGGACTTGCCTGCTTTCATCTATTAGCAGACAACTTAATGAAACTTGAGTCTCTGACCTATCCATTTCATTATTTACTGTTTATATCAACAGATTTTCAGCAAAACGACAGTTGTAATGACTGTTTCTTGTATTTTCTGAAGCTGGGCCCTTTCATTGGTTATGGCTAATATTTCAATGTTACAGTGAAGTGGAATGAAAAAAAATATTTGTTTTTTTTAGTTTGATCCTGTAAGTCAAAAGAAGTTAACAGCAAGCTAACATACACCTATTGTCTACAAGAAAAAATATTGAAAGATAAATCTGTCCAAGCATTTCAAAGTTGTTTTTGTTTTGTTTTGTTTTGTTTTTTTGTCTCAAGAGCTTAGATTTGTCTTGATTACCAACAGCTGTACTGCTGAATTGGGTAGCAAAATCACCAAATCATATATATGATTTTGGTACCTTTTTTTTCTGTTACCAGAACAAGCCATCTAGTTCATGGAGTAGGGTATAGGGAATTATAGATGAATAAAAATATACCTGAAGGTCATGCTAGAAAGTCACCCACTTTAGTTTCTGTCATAGAAAACATTAACTTTCTTTATTTCTCTTCCAGTGACAGTAGATTCCATTTTTCACAGGCGTTCTCTTGCACCGTTATTCTAGCCTGAAGATTGCATGCTTTTTGTTCTACAATTTATCCAGTCCCTTCTTTCCTGCAATTTAAACACATTATCAATTCATTTCATCTAATCTTACCTAGTTTTGTCTTGTTTTATCCTACCCTATCGTACCCTACATCTTTGCAAAACTGAATTGCATAACTGGAAAACTATTCTCATAGAGCCATCCCCTCCTCATGCTCTGTAGACTAACCAAATCATTCAGTCACAGCTAAAAGATGTTGATAATGGTCATTAATTTCTTTTGACCTACTTACAGCTGACTCATACCTTTCCTGAGAGAGAGGTTGAACCAAAAGAAGATAGAGGTTGTATACGCAGACCTTTCTGTACCTTTTTGAAAGCATCTCTGTACTTCTGAGAGATAAATTTCATGACTGTCAGTACAACTATTTCCAGTAATCTCAGTTTTTTCCAAAATATTGAGGTTTCTCCTTACCAGCCATTTGTTCATTCTTCTGTGCAAACAGAAGAGAGAATACTTTCCTGAATGTTAGTTAATCAAAAATATATTTTTTATTTCATTCATTGTTTGGTTTTTATTTATTTCAGAGGTTTCCTGATTGTTCTTCTGCCTGTGAAGCATTCAATCTACCTGCTGATGATTGAAGAACCCTTATGATTTATGCACACCATATATAAATTCCAGCATACAAGGCTACCAGTACAGAGCATTAATATTTTTAGGCCTTTTCCTGAAGGGTGTTGAACATTCAAAGTTATGATTTGTTTCTCTTTCTGTAAGTATTGATGATACTTAAAACTCTGAAGAAGTTACTAAGTTTTTCAGTAATGTATTAATTTGATTTTCCTTGAGGAGGACACAGTTGGTCAGACCTGGAGGGCACTCACTAGTGTGAAATTGTAAAATAATATTTTTTTAGTCCAGTAAGAATCAATAATATCACAAAAGCCGAAGAAATAAAGTTCATAGAACAGTCAAGTGCACTGAATATTATTTTTGTTCTTATAATTTTGTTTCGCTAAGCTTTTTATTTTCCGTCTGATATTCAAGTTCTTTTTAATTGCTTCTTCTCCGGCTCGGCCAGAGCCGGGAGCGAAATCTCGAAGCTACAGAGGTAAGAGAGGGTAAAGAGAGGGGTTTCTGGTCACGTTTTCGATTCTGCTACCCGGGAGTCCCCGGCAGCCCTTGCGGAACCGGCTGACGTAACGCGGCCGTTACCACGGTGACGGGGGTCACACCCCTCCCCCTTGCTTTGAAAAAGCCTCCGGTATGCGCTGGGAGGTGAGCGTGATTGTGGGGCGGGTGATCACTACCCACACGGTGCTGCAGCAGCGACTGGGGCTGCTCGTGCAGTAGGGTTCAGAGGTTCTGTCACTCCTCGCTGTTAGACCTCTCACTTGTTGCTGGTGACACAGACTGGGGTGTGGCAGGGCAAGTAGACTGGACACAACTAGCTCTTGTAGGTGAGTTTGCCCAGGGTTTCATTTTGTTTTCTTGTCCCCAATTTAACTAAGGGTAGTAATGGTTTCTAGAAAAAGGAAAGCTGTTGCTGCCATTAAAACAAAGAGTGTGTCTACACAGACACTACCTGCCAAGAAGGATGCAGCCACCCAGGCTTCTGGCTGCGCAGAGTGTCTGTGCCTGGCATTAGTACCAGAGAATGGTATGGGAGGCACCTGTGTACGATGTGACCAGGTCAATGACTTACTGTGCCTAGTGGCAGAGCTTAAAGAAGAGGTGGAGAGACTAAGGAGCATTAGGGAGAGTGAAGAAGAAATAGACTGGTGGGGTCAGGCTCTTTTGACTCCTAAGGGTGTGCAACAGGAGATGACAAAGCCTTGTCCCTCCTGCCATAAGGCAGATAGAGCAGATCTAATTGATAGGGGGGAATGGAAACAGGTCCCTGATCGGAGAGGTAAAAGAACCCTCTCTCGAACCCCATCACCACCCTTGGTGCCCTTAACAAATAGATATGAGGCCCTGGACCCTGAAAACCAGGCAGAGGACAGCCAAGAAGATCCACCTGGAGAGCCCTCTGGAGGGACCTCATCTACAAAAAGAATTACAACTGCAGCTGTAAGAAGAAAATAAAAAGAAGAGTGGTAGTAGTCGGCGACTCCCTTCTGAGGGGAACAGAGGGCCCTATATGTCGCCCAGACCCATCCCACAGGGAGGTCTGCTGCCTTCCTGGGGCTAGGGTGAGGGACATTAATAGAAGACTTCTGGAGCTAATTCAGCCCTCAGACTACTATCCCCTGTTAGTAGTCCAAGCTGGCAGCGAGGACATCAACAGAAGAAGTACCAAGATAATTAAAAAAGACTTTAAAGCACTGGGTTGGTCAGTTCATGGGATGGGAGCACAAGTGATATTTGCCTCAGTTCCTGTGCTATCTGGGATGGATGAGGAGCTAAATAAAGAGAGGAGTAGAAAAGCCCATCTCGTCAACAGGTGGCTTAAGGATTGGTGTCACCGTCAAAATTTTGGGTTTTTTGACCATGGGGCAAACTCCGTGGTACCCAGTCTCCTCAAATCAGATGGGCTTCATCCTTCTAGGGAGAGCAAGAGGACTATAGCCCATAAGTTGGCAGGACTGATCATGAGGGATTTAAACTAGGTTTGAAGGGGGAAGGGATTGAAACTGGGCTCTCCAAAGATCAGCCTAAGGGTGGAAAGCCCGAATTAATAGTGAAATCAGCAGCCCAGTTGAAGTGCATGTACACGAATGCACGCAGTATGGGCAACAAACAAGAGGAGCTGGAAGCCATCGTGCAGCAGGAAAGCTATGACATAGTTGCCATCACAGAAACATGGTGGGGTGACTCATATGACTGGAGTGCTGCTATGTGTGGCTACAAGCTCTTCAGAAAAGATAGGCAGGGTAGGAGAGGTGGAGGGGTGGCTTTGTATGTTAGAGAGTCACTCGACTCTGTTAAACTTGAGGTCAGCAGTGACAAGGTTGAGTGCCTGTGGACCAGAATCGGAGGGAAGTTCAACAAGGCTGACATCCTCGTGGGTGTCTGTTATAGACCACCCAACCAGGACGATGAAGGAGATGAATTACTCTACAAGCAGCTGGCAGATGTCTCAAAATCGACGGCCCTTGTTCTTGTGGGTGACTTCAACCTGCCAGATATCTGCTGGGAGCTCAATACTGCACAGAAGAGGCAGTCTAGGAAGTTCCTAGAGTGTATAGAGGACAATTTCCTTCATCAGCTGGTAAATGAGCCTACCAGGGGCAAGAACCTACTAGACCTACTGTTTACAAACAGAGAAGGGCTGATGGGAGATGTAGTGATTGGAGGCCGCCTGGGGCATAGCGACCATGAAATAATAGAATTTTCAATACTCAGAGATGCAGGGAGAACCATTAACAAAACCTCTACGCTGGACTTCCGGAGGGCAGATGTTTGCCTATTCAGAAGTCTAGTTCAGAGCATACCCTGGGAAACAATGTTTAAAAACAAGGGGGCCCAGGAGGGTTGGACATGCTTCAAGCAGGTGGTTTTGAGTGCACAGGAACAGGCTATACCAGTGTGCCGAAAGGCTAGCCGGCAGAGAAGACAACTGGCTTGGCTAAACAGGGAGATTCTGAATGAAATCAGAAATAAAAAGAGACTTTACCGACTGTGGAAAAAAGGGCTGGCTACTTAGGAAGAATATATGGAAATAGCTAGATCATGCAGAAAAAAAATCAGGGAAACAAAAGTGCAATTTGAAGTTAATTTGGCCAATTCTGTCAGGGATAATAAAAAGTCCTTTTTCAAATATGTTAATAACAAAAGGAGGGCCAAGGAAAACCTCCATTCTCTGTTGGACTTTGAGGGAAATATAGTTAACAAAGATGAGGAGAAAGCTGAGGTACTTAATACCTACTTTGCCTCAGTTTTTACCAGTAAGACAGGTGGCCCTCAGGACAATTCATCTCTGGAGGTGGTTGACAGAGATAGGAAGCCAAATAGGCCCCTTGTATTCCAGGAGGAAATAGTTGGTGATTTACTGAGCCATATGGATCTTCACAAGTGTATGGGACCAGATGGGATCCATCTTAGGGTGATGAGGGAGCTAGCAGAAGAACTTGCCAAGCCACTCTCCATCATCTCCCAACAGTCCTGGCTCACTGGGGGGGTCCCATATGATTGGAAATTGGCCAATGTTACCCCAGTCCACAAAAAGGGCTGCAGAGCTGACCCTGGCAACTACAGGCCTGTCAGCCTGACCTCGGTGCCTGGCTGGGTTATGGAGCAGATCATCCTGAATGGAATCACACAGCACCTTCAGGATGGACAAGGGATCAGACCCAGCCAGCATGGGTTTAGGAGGGGCAGGTCCTGTCTGACCAACCTGATCTCCTTTTATGATCAGGTGACTCACCTGGTGGATGAGGGGAAAGCCGTGGATGTGGTCTATCTGGACCTCAGCAAGGCCTTTGACACTGTCTCCCATAATACACTCCTGCAAAAGCTGGTAGCCCATGGCTTGGGCAAGCGTACTCTACGCTGGGTTAAGAACTGGCTGGAGGGCCGGGCCCAGAGAGTGCTGGTGAATGGGGCTGCATCTAGCTGGCGGCCAGTCACTAGTGGTGTTCCCCAGGGGTCAGTGTTGGGTCCAGTCCTGTTTAACATCTTTATTGATGATTTAGATGAGGGGATTGAGACCATCATCAGCAAATTTGCTGATGACACCAAGTTGGGAGGGAGTGTCGACCTGCTGGAAGGCAGGAGGGCTCTGCAGAAGGATCTGGATAGACTGGAAAAATGGGCTGATTCCAATGGGATGAAGTTCAATAAGGCCAGGTGCCGGGTGCTGCACTTTGGTCACAACAACCCCCTGCAGCGCTACAGGCTGGGTGGGCACAGAGTGGCTGGAGAGCAGTCAGACAGAAAGGGACCTGGGGGTACTAATTGACAGGAAGCTCAACATGAGCCATCAGTGTGCCCAGGTGGTCAGGAAGGCCAACCATATCCTGTCCTGCATCAAAAATAGCGTGGTCAGCAGGACAAGTGAAGTGATCCTTCCCCTGTACTCTGCATTGGTGAGGCCACACCTGGAGTATTGTGTTCAGTTCTGGGCCCCTCAGTTCAGGAAAGACATTGAAGTGCTGGAGCGGGTCCAGAGAAGAGCAACACGACTGGTGAAGGAACTTGAACATAAGACCTATGGGGAGAGGCTGAGGGAGCTGGGGTTGTTTAGTTTGGAGAAGAGGAGGCTTAGACGTGACCTCATCACTCTCTAGAACTACCTGAAGGGAAGTTATAGCCAGGTGGGGATTGGTCTCTTCTCCCAGGCAGTTAGCAATAGGACAAGGAGGCACGGGCTTAAACTCTGCCAGGGAAAATTTAGACTGGATATTAGAAAGAAATTCTTTACAGTGAGAGTGGTCAGGCATTGGAATGGCCTGCCCAGGGAGGTAGTGGACTCACCGTCCCTAGAAGTTTTTAAACTTAGATTGGACATGGCACTTAGTGCCATGATCTAGTAAAGGGACTAGAGTTGGACCAAGGGTTGGACTCAATGATCTCTGAGGTCTTTTCCAACCCAGTCGATTCTGTGATTCTGTGATTCTGTTACTGGTACAGGTTTTTAATTGCAACTAACATTTCTGGCAGTAATTTATGACTTTCATCTAACATCTAGCTATCAACTATCCACCAAAACTTAAATTTTCTCATTTTCTGAACTTTATATATCTCACGCATAGCTGGCATAGTCCTAAATTCAGTATTGTTGGAAGTATAATGCATCATAGATGAGAATGTATTTCTAAAACAACCCTGAAAATTTTGCCTTTTATCTCTCATATTCACCTTTCTACTTCCTCTTTTTTCTCCTCAGGTTTTAGTTTTACTTCTTCATTTATAGTGGTATGTAGGACACCATATTTTCTTGCAAACTTCAACTTCATTTCTTCAAAGAAATTTCCAGACATCTATAAAAATACCATTTTCATAAGATTTGAATTACTTACTAATAAATCACATAATTCATTCTATTGTAGCTTTTAAATACAATCTATCACTAAAATAATGCATGATCTTTAGCACTTTAAGGCTTCATGTTGAAGTATTACTCTGACACAGAAAAAGATGCATATGTGAAGAACAAGCATACCTCTATTTTGTAAGAGACACTTCAGGACTTTGTTTGCAAAGGGTTTTGTACACCTCACCAAAAATGAAAGCCAAAGCTTAAGAAAGCCTTTTGAACAACTAAGTCATTTTGCTGAACATTGTGGTTAAGCAATCTTTATAGTTGAGAGTATGACAATTAAATACACAAATTATTTGAAAAATAGTATTTCCTGCATTATTCAACCACGTACAATTCCAGACTCCGTGGCCACATGCTGAAACAGCATTTTTTTTAATTGCTGTATCTTCCCTAAAACACAACATAAATTACAATCTTGGATAGTAGATGAAGTGGCAGCTGCATGAACTCAGTTTCTTATTTTTTGCTCAAGGTTACCAGAACAAGGACAGCCATCCATCTACTTACTTCACTTATAGAATAGCAAATAGCATAGATTTGTCAGTGCATTCTGGGTACCAGAGGTCCACCCCACTTCACTTTTGTGAGATGAAAGAGCTGCAGACATTTCTAGAAAATAATTCTCTGCTTCTGGCAGAAGTCTTTGATAAGTGCTTTGATATTGGACTGACAAGTAATATGCCACTTTTAGCAGAAAAAACAGTCAGGTCTTTTTGTTTCATTGTTTGTTTGAAGAAGCCATGAGAAGTTCAACAAAGAAACTTATAACTTGTCTTACTCATGTGAAAGGAGGTCAACCTGACATGTCCTTTCTGAAGAGCTGCGGAATTTTGACCCTGCTATATTACTTTTTGCACTCAAAGGTGCAGTTGATTGTAGATCTGTTCCCAATCTTATTCCTAAACTGGAGCTGCTCTACAGTCATCAGCTTGCCCCAGGTGTTATTTTTTTTATCAGTACTCAAATGAAAGAGTTCAGACTGGTTTTATTAAGAGTGGTAGTGGGAAAGCATCTGCTGTAGTGAGTGAGCATTGCAAGACAATGTAAAGTCATTCTGAACAACTGAATAAATCAATTCCCTTAGAGCATGGGCAACATAACCAACAATGACATCTGCCAGAAAATTAATATAAGGCATTGATCTACTTTCATTACAATTTGCTACTGAAAAGACAAAAAAAAAAAAAAATAGAATTAGTGGCAATACAACCACTAAATGTTTTATCTACCTCCTAGTCAAATACTGAAATCCTCCTTTCAAAGAATTAAAATATTATTGTCACAAAACTACTTTCCAGTTGTGAAATAATATTAAAAAAATTGCAACAGTGTCACCAATACTTTTTATCTTGAGAATTACTTAGGGACAAATTTCTCAGTAAAATTTAAAAGCACTATCTGTAAATATATAGATACATAGACTGTACATTAGCACCCGATAAAAGGGGTGGTAGTACAGAAAATAGCGTACTGCTGGAGAACACTTAGTAAGCAAGCTTGAAGTGGCACATCTGCAATGGAATAAAACACAAAAATGCTTTTCAGCTGCAAGAAATAAGACCCTTCTTCCTTTCTGACAATCCATGTCTATAATATGATTTGAAACAAAAAAGTAATGAAAGAAATAAATTATTTCTGTAGAATTTAATCAATCTTTAAAAAAGATTTTTCACTACTTTTGATAAAAAATGAAATTGAAAACAGAACATATTCAATTTTATTTTTTTTTTAATAAAAAAAACCCCTTGCAATAATGTCTTTATGCCCAAGAAAGTACAAACGGTTTCAGGAATTAAAATAATGCAGTAGCAAACCAAAAATAACAACAACAAACTGATTTTTTTTCCTTAATGGGAAATACTATAGTTACTTTCTTTTTGTTGATGCTTAGAAAACCGTTTTCTTTACAAAAGAGTAGTTAGTCTTTTCTCTTAAAAACAAACACAATGAAACAAACAAAAAAACCCAACAAATAAAGCAAACAAACAAACAAACAAAAACTTTTAGCCATTGTATATTTATGTTCCTATGTTTGTGAGTATTTTCCTTTGCCATGTTCAGTAAAATTTCTGAAATGAATGCATATTCCAAAATACTTATGTTCCTACAAGTTCTGGAAAAACTTGTAAATCTTATCTCAACAGACAGGAAGGCTTGATTTCTCCCAAGAATACTGCTAATTATTTTATTTGTCTTAACAGTGAAACAGTCCATATATTGCACTTTTGCAATGACACAATGGTAATGAAACTAAAAGGAGAAGCAGCACAGTAATCTAGTATAGTATTCAAGTTTCTTGACTAAGATTGGCTAATATTTGGTTGTTTACATGATATATTTTTAAATGAGATTTGTTAAAAACAAAAAACCCTCAAGACACTAGCAAAATCTTTCCTTTTGCGAGAATAATGATTAGGTTTATATTTAACAAGTGGATCTGTTATAGAAAGGAAAAGAACTGATTTTAACAATTACTGAACAATCTGAACAATTTCAAATAAAGCCTGTAATGTGGAAAAATGAGGAAATAGTAAAGCTAAGTTGGGAACATGGCAATTCAGAGAGGCTAACAATGTACAAATAAGGAGACTAACAAGTGATGAGAAGAAATTAACAATAAAGTTAGAAGAAAAAATAAAGTGAGAAAATGAAAAATAATGATAAATATGAAGCTTCTGTGAAAGAATTCTCATCTAAAATGTGCCTCTTTTCAATTAAAAAAATCATGAGTAGCAATATTACTAAGTATTCATAACATTCTACTGAAAAATAAACAAACAGGTGAAATATATTTAGAGAAAAGCAGATATCTTTATCTCCCATGTTAGTTTTGATTCTTCTGATTAGTTTTGTTTCTTAAAAAAAAAAACATTATCCTTCTAAAATATTTTTTAAAAAATCATTTTGCACAGTTTGTTTTTAAACATATGTAGTATTCTTAGATAAAGTAACTCTCACTGTCTTCTTTAGCATGACTTTATGATGGTACAGTTACAGCTCTACAGCTAATGTTGGCTGAAAGAGATGCTGCTCTTGGAAAGTGAAAATGAATATAGGCTGAGAAAACACTGCCTCATTTAAAAATTCAGAATTGAAGTTCTTACCTCTACAGAGAACTTGTTATGTGAAGCTGGTATTCTAAGCAACAATTTCATGTTGAAGAAATGTTTAGGTTGACTTTTTAGTCTTGCTTTTCAAAATAATGCATGGAATTACTGAAAGATGTTGCAGTTGACACATTTATCCAGCATATCTCCACTGTGTCACTTAAGACTAAACCCCATTTCTGCATTTTATTTGCAATTTCCTACAGTTCTTTTCCTAGGGTGATATATTTTCATATAATTTGTAGAATAAATTAATAAACTTTCCTAGAAATAAGCTTTATTTTTTTTAGAATTAAGAGCTGAATGCATTTTACTCTCAGAAGCATATGTTTGGGCTGGGCTTCTGGTGAGCCAAGGAAAGATCATAAACACTGTCAAGGAAGGTGTTTAGATGTCAGAGAGGTCTCTCAATCAGTTTTACAATGTATGATTAGGATTTAGGCACTATGTCCTAGAAAACAAGTGATCACAACTCTTAGAAATGACAAATCGCAACTGTTACTTGAATGTGGTTATCCCTTTCTCCCTACCTAAGGATCCGTTTTATTCATGTTCTAAGTGTGTCTTGTGTTTTGTGGACCTTTCTGTACCATGATTTTTCAAGGGAACGGTGTATGCTAACCAGGAGAGAGATCTGTGTTCCTTGGTAAGGTGACGTTCTGCATCTCAGAAAGTGTTTGAACTTTTTAGCCTGAACCTGTACTGAGCATATGTCTGTAGGGTGACATGTTATGGGAACTCTCTCCTGTATAACAGGGTCAAAAAGAAGATAACTTATTCTCTTTTGGTAATTCTCATGTTGATTTTCATGCTTTCAGTGGTACATTGTTATTCTGCACACACACAAAAATGACTTCTGATAATGACAGGGGTTCCACAAAGCACTGTTTCTGATAAACAATCTAATATGAGCTATTCCCTGCAAGCACACACATAACCAAACTTACATAAACAGTCCTATGCATGTGCCTTAGCCAGGCCAATTTAGCACAAACAAAAACTTGTTAAGTGAGACGCATTAGCATTGACATTGATATGTGTATTTAATGTAATAAAATAGTTCCACATGTACATACAGGTAAGCATGTTGCTTATTCACACTCAAACCTTAGTAAGATTTCTTGGTCCTGAACTTTAGGAAGAAAGAATGTGATTGAACCACACCTTGCTGTGGTTTCTTGTAGCCTGTTTAGATTTGTTGAATCAATGCTTCTTACTTTTTACATTTTTGTTTTGTCAGTTAAAACATGTTCACATTAATATCATGTTAGTAGTATTGTTAAAGGCTGGATAAATTCAGAACTGTTGTCTCAGCTGGAAGGTTATGCTGCCATACATATGTATTTTACTAAGGTAAAATTGGTTAAACAAAGGTCTATGTCCTTCAATTTCTTTAATAGTCATGGTCACTGTCTTCTTTTTTTACTTAAGGGCAGCTTGAATGTCTGCAAGAGCAGTGCAAATTTTAAAACTTACCTAACATTAGACTAAAAAATCCAAATAAGAGAAGCAAGTCTATATCTAGAAATAATAGTAATTTAGCAATGTGATAGAACAGGAATTTGTAAAAGCTCGCTAAAGAATGAAAATTGATATTTTACTCATTTTTTTAAAGTCAAGAATGTTGAACAACTGTGACATAAACTTTAATTAGCAACTGCAAAATAGCTGCTGAAAATCGGAGAATTGGTCCACATTCTTTGCTGATAGTAAATGTCACTGACTCCTCTATCGTAGTATAATTTCTATGATTTATAGCAATGTTTTCAAATAAATTTGGTATGTAGGAAGAAAACATTTCATAGTCTTGTAAGATACTGATTTAATAAATTCTTTTCTTGGGTTGGTGATCTCACTTCTGAATGTGTTTAAGAATTCTCTACCTGTAACACTGTGAAGATAATGGCAAGACGCTTCCTTTCTGAAAACATGTCTTGAAGTGGAACTTTGGGTTTAGCTTATTCTTGAACTTCCAGCTCCTGATCTTGACCATTAAAGAAAAATCACTGCAAATCTGCAACCTGCTGTGCTATAAATTATCTTGGTTCTTTAGATAGCTGTAGTTCTTAAAGATTGCTAGCTTTTTTTTATCAGTTTTAATAGCTCCAGTCATATTTTTCTTCAAAACTTATTTGCAGCATTTCTCTCTCAGAATGGATAATGAAAATACTTACATAATCATAAATTAATTTGAAAGAAATTTGAAAGCAGATATTAAATCTATTGTTGCCAAAGTAGGTTTAATATTAATTGCATTTACAGCATAAGACAAAGTAGACTACCATTTTACAGTGAATGTACTCAAACATTTGACTATATTTAATGCATTAAGTAATAGTATGCATATGTGGGAGTATTCAAAACTGGTCATCTTCCTAAATAGCACCCCAGAGTAGATTTCAAATTATTGAGCATGAATGACATACAGAAATTATAAGATTCCAACATATAAGAAGACTATGACAACAACTGCCCCTGCTAGTCATAAAATGCAAGAGAGGACTCCTACAAATAAACTATTTCCATAACAAATATCTATAATATTACAACAAAGACAGGAAAAAAATAAACAACCTTATCAAACACCAACAGGATTTGTCAAACTGTAATGATGAAGAATTAAGTATTCAAAGTCCTCTATCAAATGTTTTCAGCTTTATTTCAGATATTAATTTATTATACTACTTCTTTCACTATAAACATCTTGCATATTTATGCAAAGGGAATATTTTCTATTTATATGGTTTTCTGCAGTCTTCAAAAGTGACATGGCTTTAAGTATGTTTCCATGTACTGCAAAAATTTTAACTGTCATCGTCCCCTCATGATATAGCCTTTGGAAACTTAATAAGTACCTACATGTGTACTTGAAGAGTGTCTTGAAATTGCCTAGGTCATTTAGATTTTGAAAACCTACTGATTTCTGGTTTGTCCTCTACATGTCTCCACTTTGAAAAAAAAATGTATGCTTATTATAGACAGGGAACAGGACACTGCAAGGTAGGCATAGAATGACTTTGTCTTCTGTTGTTAGTGTTGGTACTGAAATTAATGGATGCTTTGAGAATGACTTTCAAAATAATAGGAAGAAGTGGGGGGCAGAAGATAGAGGGGAAAAAAATTAAAAAAAAAAAAAAAAGGAGGGGGAATCTAGATATACCATATGCCCATTATTTTTATGTTTTATTCTCTAGTCTTATGATTTCCCCAAAATTGCAGTTAAATCTCACAGACTAAAACAATTGAAAGCAACCTTGAGGAGACCTTAACTCAGACTAAAATATCCCATTGATGGTGCAGATTTCAAAAGCCGCTTATGTGCTAGCAAAGTATTTCTGTGTGGCTAACCACCACCATTCATATCATTGCTGACTTCTGTTAGTATAATAAGAATGAAATAGGAATAAACATCTCTTACTTTTCCAAAGGTAAGTGATTTTCAGATGATGAACAGGTGTTCATAGTCTATACCAGTCACAGATCAGACACTAACTTAAGTTTAGGGTATGAGGAAATGGATTGAAGCCACATTAGGTTCAGATTGGACATGAGGAAAAACATTCTTAAATTAGAGGATGTTCTCTCACTGGAACAGACTCCCCAGGGAAGTGCTCATGACATCAAGCCTGTCAGAGTTCAAGGAAAGTCTAGATGGCACTCTTAGTCATGATTTAATTTTAGGCAGTCCTGCAAGGAGAAGTGATTAGGATGTGATGATCCTTATGAGTCCCTTTCAACTGCAGACGTTCTGTGGTTCTATGAAAAAACAAAATCAAGTGTATACATATTAATCTGAACATGTATATTGAGGATTGGCTTATTCTGGTTATTTTCCCACAGGTAAAGCTGTCATTGCAACACCTAATTCTTAGGATATTTTGTCACTGTGAAAGTGTAAGTCTCTTGCAATATGGTTTGCAGAAACCAGCACAGTAAAGAAAGTAACAGTGAAGTGACAACAGTATGAAAGTTGAGGACAACATATATAGAGGTACACCTTAAATATATTTTACATTTGGAATTCCAAATGTTAATCTTTTCCTAGAGTAAAGCACCTAAAATAGATTAGGTCTTTCTTTCTCACTGAAGACATTACACAATGCCTTTTAAATTCCAGAACATGAATCATTTTTCTGAGACAAGATGAGCTTTTTGATCTGATTGATTTGATTTCATTTCCTATCATTCAGTATTAAAATAATAAGCTATGAGGTATTCTGAGTGAAGAAACTGCTCTAGTTTATAGCTGACTAATATTCAAACATCACTTCTTCCATGCTCAAGACTGATGCATCCCTATGAGCAAGAAATGAAGTCAAGGGATTAAGAGGTCAGCACGGATGAGGAAGGAGCTCCAGCCAAAATTCAAGTAAAAGAAGGATGTGTATGTAATATGGAAAAAGGGACAGACCACCAGGGGGAGGAATATAAGGAGGCTGCTAGGGTGTGCAGGGATGTGGTGAGGAAGGCCAAGCTCCACTTGGAAGTAAATGTGGCCAGGGATGTCAGGGAAAACAAGAAGGGCTTCTTCAAGTGTATCGGCAGCAAAAGGAAGGTTAGGGAAAATGAAGGTCTGCTGCTGAATGAGTGGGGTGCCCTGATGACAGATCATATAAAGAAGGCAGAGTTCCTGAATGCCACCTTTACTTCCACCTTTACTGCCAAAACCAGCCCCTAGGTATCCAAGATAGGAGAGAAAGTCTGGACAAAGCAAGACTTTCACTTGGTTGAGGAGAATCAAGTTAGCGATTGTTTAGACAAACTGGCCATCCACAAATCCATGGGCCCTGATGGGATGCACCCATGAATGCTTAAAGAGTTGGCAGATGTTATTACTAAGCCACTCTCCACCATCTTTGAAAGGTCTTGGAGAACAGAATAGGTCCCTGAGGACTGGAAGAAAGCCAGCGCCACTCCAGTCTTCAAGGCGGGCAAGAAGAACGACCCATGACATTATAGACCAGTCAGCCTTACATGCATCTCTGGAAGGGTGACGGAAAAACTTATTCTGGACATCATCTCCAACCATGTGGAGGAAAAGAAGGTCATCAGGAGTAGTCAGCATGGGTTCACCAAAGGGAAATCATGTCTCACCAACCTGATAGCCTTCTATGGTGGTATGACTGTCTGGGTAGATGAGGGAAGAGCAGTGAATGCTGTCTACCTTGACTTCAGCAAGGCTTTTGACACTGTCTCTCATAACATCCTCATAGGCAAGCTCAGGAATTGTGGGCTGGACGAATGCATGGTGAGATGGATGAAGAAGTGGCTGGATGGCAGAGCTCAGAGGGCTGTGATCAATGGTGCAGAGTCTGCTTGGAGGCCTGTAGTTAGTGGGGTTTCCCAGGGGTCAGTATTAAGTCCAGTATTGTTCAACCCATTCACCGATGACCCGGATGAAGAGACTGAGTGCGTCCTCAGCAAGTTTACTGATGATATCAAACTGGGAGGAAGGGTTGACACACCAGAAGGCTGTGCTGCCATTCAGTGAGACCTGCACAGGTGGGAGGACTGGGCAGAGAAGAACCTGATGAAGCTCAACAAGGGCAAGTGTAGGGTCCTGCACCTGGGGAGGAATAACCCCAGGAACCCGTACAGGTTAGAGATAAACCTGCTGGAAAACACCATTGTGAAGAAGAACCTGGAATTTCTGGTTGACAACAGGTTGACCATGAGTCAACAATGTACTCTTGTGGCCAAGAAGGCAGATGGTACCCTGGCATGCATTAAGAAAGGTGTGAACAGCAGGTCAAGGGAGGTTATCCTTCCCCTCTACTCCCTTCTGGTGAGGCTGCATCTGGAGTACTGCATCCAGTTCTGGGCTCCCCAGTTTAAGAAAGATAAGGAATTACTGGAGGGAGTCCAGTGGCAAGCTATGAAGATGATTAGGGACCTAGAGCACCTTTCTTATGAGGAGAGACTGAGAATGCTGTGTCTGTTCAGCCTGGAGAAGAGAAGGCTGAGAAGGAATCTTATCAGTGCTTGCAAATATCTGAAGGGCCTATGCCAAGAGGATGGTACAAGACTCTCTTTAGTGGTGCCTAATGGTAGGATGAGGGGCAACAAGCACAGGCTAAAGTATAGGACGTTCCATCTGAATTTGAGGAGAAATGTCTTTACTTTGAGTGTGACAGAACACTGGAACAGGCTGCCCAGATAGGTTGTGGAGTCTCCTTCTCTGGAGACATTCAAAACCCACCTAGACGCATTCCTGTGTGATCTACTCTAGGTGTACCTGCTTTAGCAGGTGGGTCGGACTAGGTGATCTCCAGAGGTGTCTTCCAACCCCAATGATCCTGCGATTCTGTAATTATTCCAGCAATAACTGAAGTTTAAACATCCCAAACATGCTTTCAACTTTGTTAGTTAGAACTTCCCTGATTAAAAAGAAAAGCCAAAAAAGAAACAAAGAACCAAACAAAATAAAACAAACAAACAAACAAACAAGATAGTCCTTAGATAATACATAAACTGTTCTTGAAACAATAAATTCCATAACTGAAGAGATAGACTGTTTTTTTCTGCTTTTTTTGAAATCCAAGTTCAAATATGCCTAGAATTGGGTAATACAGGTAAGGCTGCCTCACATGCAACTGTGCAGTTCCAAAGCATTAGGAAGCATTAGAAAGATACACACACACTACTTTTATGGTCTCTTGGCTGAGGTTATTCAGAGAATACGTAGCATGCCTAATGTCCTGCAGGTTGGATAGTAACCCAGCTTACTCAATATTTACACTTTTTTATGCATTCTCACTTTCAGACACCTAGTTGTCCAGAAATGTTAAACTGCTATATAACTCAGTGAAAACAGATAAGAGTTTCATGAATAGTAGAAACTCCTGAATTCTGTATATATGCCATTCAGTGGGTATGTATATACTTAATTCTACATTTATCAAATTGCAATATAACTATGAGAATACCACTAACTGCATACTGTGTTTTATAACTTCTTCCATGACTTTCTTTCTTCCTCCAACCCCAATATAATTTGTCTCTACCTTTCAAAGTTTATTTCCTTCTACATCTTAAATATTAATAAAAAGTGCTGATGAGATGTCAGTTCTTTACCTTGCTTTCCAGGCAGATGAATTACCTCTTCCTTTTGGGCAGTCTATAATACAAAATACAGTTTTAAAAATGTCACCACATAGCTTAATTGGAAAGACTTGTGATGCATCTAAAGAAATATAGAAAAGTCAAGTAAAATTCTAACTATTCTTTCAGAGAAGTATACTTTAAAAGTAGCTCAATTACTAACAAAAAATTAAGTTATATGGAACACCATCCACTGGGTAAGCAGTGGCTATCATTAAGAACTTGGGAAACTGCCATTTTCAGACAAACTAAATATTCTATAATCATTATGATACCTCTAGAATTACAATGCATTTAGACCATTGACAAAAATACAGAACACTGAGTTTATGGTACTATCAATACTCCAGTAAATGTAAATTTAGAACAATGATCCTTGTGAAAGAAATGTATAAATGTGTCCAGAGACCCATTTATACTGTTGGTAACCCAATATATAGCAAGAGGTAATATAGTAAAAATTAAAATCAGTTACAATAAGTCACCAATTAGCTATATTATATACTATATACTTGCAAAATAATACTAATTAATTCACAACTGATACATGCCTTAGAATATACACTGAAGTAGAAAGTGGCCAACCATAACTTGTAGACCAGAATTTCTCAGAAAGTTTTGACATACTATTCTTATGAATTAGGATCTGTAGCTCATTTTGGCCAGACTGCAGCTTCTTTTCAAACCAAAGCAAGGATTCACATTTATTTGAAGTGGATTGGGACATAAGATGCAAATATTTTTTTCCTCCACCCACTTCCCCCCTCCCCGGGCCCCTTTTTTTGGTGTGCTTTTATACCTTGAAAAACTTTTTTTTTTTTTTAATAATTAGTCAAATAGAATATGCATTCATGCATGTAATCAAACACACTGGGCGTTTTTTTTTATTTCAATATTCTCAATTAAAAAATCCCCCAAACTTTGAGATTAATAGGTTTACTACCTTTCAAAATTTTAGTAGAAAAAAAATAAGTAGTAAGTTTGCATATATCATGTGACAGCATTTTGATGCCAACTAATGGTTACTAGTTTCCTAGTAACCTCATCACTTGTCGTAATTTTATGGTAAGGCATCAACACATCCAGTAATTCCAGTAGCACATGCACCTATGGAGCAATTATTTACTATGGGGTCCTATTACTCTGTAATATTTTTTGCCTCTGTATATTTTCATTGGCGTTTTGCTTTATGTTTTATAACCAAAAACACTGTACACATGCTTTTAATAATCCAGATAACTAAAGACTTCTTTATCTATTTAAGGTTGGATTTTCTTTTAAAAAAAGGCTTTAGACAATTAACTGCCGAAAGCTCTCATTTCCCGGTTTTAAGCATATCTTGGCCAATAGACTATTTTAAATGAATTAGTAAAAAACCCTGTATGATTCTATTAGTACCACTACAGAATACACATAGTTCAGTTCCTGAATGACTATATTGCAGAACACAATATTTCACTTCCTGAATTATTGTCTTTCTACAGTTTATTATGCCAAAGGAAGACCTGCTTATTGTCCTTAAAGGAGATGTCTGCTGGAGAATAAGAGTTGCAGAAGTAGTAAATGAGTGTTTAGTTGCAAGTTCTTGAGTCCATCCTTCCTTCCTTTCTTCCTTCCTTCTCTTTTTCTTTCTTTAGGTTTTGTTTTTCCCAGAAGAACACTGAAAATTCAGTAATTCTTATAAAATGGAACTTCCATCTTACACACATCTCCAGATATAAGCTTGCAGCAGAAATTTGTGGGTGGTGGCCTATGCCGATCTGTTCAATAGATGAGGCCAAATTAAGTAATCATAATCAGTATTTCTGGACTTTGACTCTACAAATCACTTAACAAATAATATTCTGTAAAGAATGCAGTTCTTCATAAGTTATTTGTATATTATACTTTATATTAGCTAGTAATTAAAATACACAAATACATATATTAACAGCATGCATCCAGAGTATCAAAAAATTCCTTCAAGAAGAAAAAAAAAACAAACTGTTTGTTATATGCCTGTTTTTTTCACCTGTTCTTAACTTAGAATACTTTAAGTAGCAAGTGTGAATAAAATGCCTATGTTTGGATTCAAACCACTACAGAACTTAATATTGATTATTATTGACAAAGTGGATGTCAGAAAAGAACAAAACAAAACAAAACAAAACAAAAAAAAAAACAACCAACCAACCAAACAAAAAAAAACACAACAAAAAAACCTGACTGAACGTCTTTTGTTCAAGTCCCAGTTCCACTAAATCTTCCAGACAGAACTTCCTTTGTGGAAAATGTATAGTTCCCACTTTCCCATTTAGAACAGTAGGTGTCCCTTGCATGAGCTATAACTCTTGCATAATTGGGCAGCCTAGGACTCTTTCCAAATGTTCTATGACAGGCATAATTTTTCATGAACACATCTGCCGTAAGTTTGCAAAAATCTTGGAACGATTATCCAAAAGAAGTAGATAATGATTTCTGCAGTGCCTGTAAGATGTGTTAGTGAAAACTTTGTCTTCTTATTTTCTTCCACAAAATATTTATTCTGTCTATTTGCACTTTAAAGATCTCCTAATAATATATAAAATAGGGATCTTTCTGTTGTTTGTTTCCTCGTGCACTACTGGTTTAATGATAAAAATGTGTAGTTTCGGGATGTGTAGATACGGAAAACATATAACTGTCTGGAAAAGAGCACTCTATATTGCTCCAAATAAAAGTTTATTCTCTAAATAAACTGTTTTTTCCTGTTCTGATTTGGAAAGACAAAAGGTAGAAAGAGATTTTGATAGCTGCTTTGTTGTTCATAGGTTTACATCAAAAATCCAATATGACCAACATGAACACTCCTGTTGATTTGAGCTGACAAAGAAGCTGGATTTGTTTTCATGGTGACATCACAGTTCAGTTTTCAGAAAGCAAATAGGTATTATAAAGTCGTATTCTTGTGTTACCTGTATTACCTCAAAGAAACTTCACTTTATACTTTGGCTTTTTGATCTCCAGAAAGCAGCTGAGCAAGAAGTTAACTAGGTGTAACTGAGATGCAAATGAAAACAGGATTTTGAACACTGAGACAATTAGTCAGAGAAAGACTGACTTGCCTGTATTTGAGATTATGAATATTTTCCTCCTGTTAGGTCCCTGGTTTTATATAAGAAAATGAAGGTTAGTGGTTCTTTCTATACTGTGAAGACAATTTTTTCTCTGTCATTCTGTTCAGCCCTATTTCCAGGCTCATGTACTGGTCATTTATTAATTAAGAAAGTATAATCTGTATACTTTTTAATTGTATAAAAAGTATAAACTTTTTAATTGAGTCGTGTATATATGTGTGTTAGCATTTGCATTTATATGTTGAAACAGAATATAGGCTGAGGATCTACATGCGATCAGCAAGGACCAAGTTTTGTTATGATTTATTTAACAGTGTGTATTATTTAGGAAGGGTAACCAAATTCCCACTGAAATATCCAGCATTTGTGACTCCTCAGGAGTACTCTCTGGCTGTGAATACTGCAGTTAACTTCTCTTGGTCTTGATGGCCTGCCAGTTAAAAAGGAATGTATAAAGCCTTAAAAAGAGATATAATAAATTAAGCAATATGTATCAATATGTTTAATCAATTCTGTGACCCTGGAATGAGGGAATTATAGCCATCCAGAACACAGATAAAGGAATAAGAAAGTTTATTGTTGTTTGTTTGTTTGTTTTTTCCAGGATTTTTTTTTTCTTAACTTTGCAGACAAACCACTTCTGTCCTAGTTGGAGTTAACTGTAATTTTTAAATTAAGTCTCATCATGATTATATTTTACTGTTCAGAGAGTTCTCAGCAGACTGGCTGCAAGTTGTTCACCATTCGGTAGAGCCAATTTACATCAGTTCTAAATTCTATAACAGCAAACATATCATTTAAACCACTCTTGATGAGGGTAACCTAAAGTATCTTCAAACCTGAATGCATTCAGTGGTCTAGTATATTATTCTAAGATTGTATTCTGATACCTATAAAGTTAATTTTAAAATAACCAACTAAATAAAAATGACTGGACTACCTTAATTTTTCCTAGAGCTTAGGAAAAGCTCTAGGGTAAAATAATATGAAAAAATGCATGAAAAATAGAGTGAACAAACTGCTTTCAATATATTGTATGTCTGTGTGCCCTGTTCTTTCTTTCTTTTTATTTTCCTTTTCTTTTCTTTTTTTTTTTTTTTTTTCCTGGGGCACTGCACAAAAATAATCTTTCCAAATTACGTGCCAGTTAATATATGCATTTTTTTATAGTATCATAAATGAGATAATTTTAGTTCAGATTAATTTTCCATTAGTTCTAACACACAAGTGAAAAAAGTCTGGTGTAAAAAGATGTTTAACAGATGTAAAACTGTCATATATAATCTATAAAACATTTTATCAGTGACAGGGCCCTTGTTGATAAAATGAACAGTGTTTGCTTGGGCTTCAGCTGACTGTCCCAGTTCTGCCAATTACAGGGTGACAAAGTTAATTCCCTTAAAGTCAGTGCTCTGAAATACATTACCGTAATACCATTAAAAACCATTCAAGTCCATATTCCCTGGGAAGGAGAAGAACTACGAAGATTTGAATTCTATGTTAATGACTGGATTTTGGAGTGAATTTAAAATGCCTTATGGGAATTTTAAAACTTAAGAGACTAAGTGTGACATGTCCCATTATTAGGAAATTTCACCCCTTCTTGATTCTTTTAAAGTCAAGTGATAGAACAGCATATATTGACTCACAAGCTGAAGTGGTTTTCTGCTATCAGTATGGAAGACTAGGATTCTTAAAGATATAGATCTTTAAGAAATCATTTAGAAAAAGAAAATCAATTGAAACAGCTGAATCTTCAGTTTCTGTGTAAGTACTCATAAACCTACTCATTCATGTTTCTGCAAATCGGTGAATGAAATTTCTAGCACCAGCCTTAGTTGTCCTAGATGTCTTAGTTACCACCATGCTGATACATGGTACTTTGAACTCTAAAGAAAAGGGAGGTTATTAAGGTTTTGAAGGACTAGGCTGAATTTATTTAAAGATTCACTTCTGTATAGAATTTATTTTTCTTGGGTGCTATAGATCCTTTGGTCAAGCTTTAGACTAAAATAGAACTGAAGTAAAGGGGAAGAAGTGATTGCTAGGGTCAGGGTGAATAAAGAACAGCAAGAAATCTAATGCAGTCAGGAAAGTCATAAGATGTCGGGAATGAGGACACAATTGTGGTGAAGCAAACAGGAAAATACAAACTTTTAATCTGTTTGGCTATGATGACATAATGGCAAAAGACAAAATTGATTTGTGTAGATTTTTTTGTTAACAGATCAGAGAAGTGAATGTTAAGAAGCACAGAGAGTGGGGAAGAAATGTTGAAACATGAGAAATGATCCAGCTGAATATGAGAAAATTGGGCCTTTACCACAAACTAAAGCTTTTTTCTATAGATGTTGAAGAATGTGGGAAACTGCTGTGATTACTTGTAAAGTATTCATTTTAGCAAGGATGAAGAAATAAATTTAGTCCCTGATGACTTCAGTGTAACAAAAATTATAATGGTTTGAACTGGTGAAAAAAAAAATTCATTTCCTCCTATAACTATTTAAATTTAAGAGTGAGATTTTTCATTTGTACAGATACTCACATAAGTGTGAATGCGGGTAATCAACAGATACATTGATGCTTTGCAGAAGTAGCACAAATTTTTCACTATGTATGTGCTTTCATATACATTATACAAAATGTCAAAAGTCTACTTCATTCAGAGAACTTAAATTAACATTTGAATGTGACCAACCATAGAACATACCTAGAGGCACTGAGAAACTACAGACAAGATGTGCCAAGAAACCAGATGCTGCCTTTGGAATAATATTTTTTCAGGCCTTGGCATTAGCTATTAAAAAAAAAAAAAAAAAGGCTTAAGATATAAGAAATCTCTTAATACTTGAACTAATATTACATGAAAGAAAATCTGACACACTTTTAATGACTGAGACTCCTCTTTTAAAATGACACTTAAGTAGAAGCCAAGAGAATGCATATATCTAAGTTAAAAGACAGTTATTTTTCTATGTGCTCAATAAATCGTTTTCTCTTTCTAATACAGTGCCATGAATTTCACTCTGTGTAATGTTAATAGTAAATAAGATTGAAGACAGCAATCACGAATAACTCTTACGAAGCCAAGCTACTTACATAGGAACATTGGTTTGTATTATTTCTGTGATGAAACATCTGCTTTTTGCTACAGGAATTTGTGGTCTACTGATTAGCTAGCCACTAGGGTAATGTGGGTTTTGCTCTTCAAGAGACCTGTGATTAGTCCAGTTGAATTTCTCATGGACTATAAGTGCAAAAGAGACAATTATCTCATGTTACCAGAATTCTCCATTTTCAGCTTGAGTTCTCCTACTCTTTTGACGTGTTCTGACTAGAAGTGGTCTGGGTCCATCTCCTCTAAACTTTTCCATCTATAGTTGAAAACAGCAGGAAGATCCTCTCTTAAATGTATTTTCTAGGACTGATCACACCCAGATTGCACTTGTACAACATGTGCTCCCGTGTTCTGACTGTCTCAGTGGCCTCTGCTGGTCACACTCTAGTATATCAGTATCTGTCTTCTGGGGAGTCCAAACACTGTGACGTCATGAGTGCTGCACATAGGGTAAGGCTTTCCATGAACCTCCTTGGATCTGTTGGCTCTTTCTAATACAATCCAGTATGTGGTTTGGTTTCTTCTCTGAAAATCACATATTGCCTATAGATATATTACTTAGTTTCTTGTTGTGTGACTTGGGAGCTCAAGGGCATGATTCACAGAACAGATGAGCCTACAGTTCAAAACCAAATAGTTCAAAGGCATTTCACACAGAAAGCTAAAATGGAAAACTTTTGTTTTAATTTCTCTATGTCTCTGTTCATCACCTGTAAAATAATACCACTCTATCTCCCAGAGATGCTAAAAGAAAAAAAAAAAAAAAAAGTTTATGATACACTCACATTCAACAGAGGAAAAGCTCACAAGAAGATAAATAATTCTGTCTTTGGAGCAACATTTGGTTAGTGTAGAAAAGAAAAAGTTTGAATAGATATAAAATATATTGCAAAAACTGCTTGGTAACGGAACTCCTTACATGCTAGATATTGAATGAGGGACCTCTGGGAGGAAAGAAAAGTACATGTTTGTATTACATAGGCTGTGTCATAATACATATGAAGGACTCAAGCTATTACTTGTGAAGAAACATTTTTAATTACTTAAATTTGAATTGTATTTTCTGAAATGTTACATATAAGGATGTAGGTGCTCTTAAAAGTATAAAGAAAATCTATTACATAGGTGTCAATTTCAGTATATCAACTTGTTAATATGGCACTGAATTAATTGAATTTTTCTATTGCAATGAACTTCATACACACATACCTTTATGCACAAACATACACAACAGTGATAATTAAGGTTTTGTGCTTCTGCCAACTTAGAGTTAGAAAGTAGTATCTGAATAATCATCCTGTGTTGCAAATTGCTATATTGAAATGCTGACATGCTAGTTTGCTTGAATATAATAAAAGTTTTCATTAACTTAGACCTTAAATGTTATCAGGAGTAAATACTCTGCTGCACAATAAGTGAATTAGAACTAAAGAAAATATGAATATATCTGCCTTAAACGTCTTACACTCTGAGACCCTTAATATAAAATCTCTAAATTACATTACTCACAGTACAATAGAAAAAGTTGTCATTAACATAGTTCTGAACTAGAATATTTATATAAAGTTTCAGTTTACATTTTTTAAAGGACATTAAAATACGCCTAGTGCAAAATATAAATTTGTACCTTTCTGTCTTTGTTTTTTTTATTTTGTTGTTGTTGTTGTTGTTGTTTGTTTAGTATTGCTTTTGTTACTGAGAACTTGTCTAGGAACAAAGGCCAGGAAATGTTGATCTAGTCTGCCCCTCAAGTCAACTCCACTGCTGGCTGCAGCATCTCTGTAGCTTGCCATCATACTGTGCAAATTCTTATAAAGGGTTGCTTGTTTTTGTCCATGTGAGCATGCTGTGGAGGTAGGTGAGATACTATCCGTATTTGTGGCTGAGCAGACTGTGCCAAAACATTTGGCCAAAACATTTCCTTCCCCTCCACAGTTCGCCTAAAATACAGTATCTGCCCATAACTTGGAATCTTGTCATGAAAATGTAAGATAAATCTGAGCTTGAACAAGACCTGAGGTTCACATGTATGGTGCAGTCATATCCGTGATTGTTCTTCTTCAACGTTTTTGCTTAAAGATTCATAAGCTGATGATTAGCAAGAGTTTGGATTCTAGCACTTTATTCCTGACTCTCTTAATAATATTTGTGTCCAGTTCTAATGATGGAAATGTGGAAATGGATCTCAAAATACAGCTCCATTCTAAAGGGTACAATACAAGGCTCATTTAGTTGGTGTAATATATCACAACATCAATAATAAAAATAAGCAGGGAGGATTGTTTTTTCTTTTAAACGCCAAATCTTCTACTGACATGATGCTGCTTGACCTTAGTCATATTTGTCAAATGGAGATGGTGATCTTTATTATCTCTCCTAAATTCCAATAAAACATATTATTAAAAGACAACAAAAGAGATAAAGATTGATATTAAAATTTTTACAATTTCTGAAATATTTTCTCCATTTCGTTTGTTTTTTTTTTTTTTTTTTTTAAAAAAAACATAGTTCTATTCCTATTGGCATTTTGCTAGGGTTTTTGACTTGTTATTTGGTTTTACAGAGATGCATCATCAATATATCAATGTCTTTTCTTCCTCCTATTCTTCCCAAAAGGAAAGATTTGGCTTGTCTTAAGCAATTAAGTCTGGAATATGACTGTCATTCTGAACAAAGCATTATTTCTCTCTAATCCTGTTTGAAACACCTAACATTTTGGAAGGGCTCTGTCACGGAGGCAGCCCGAAGTTAGTTTAGATGGACAACAGGATCCAAAACAAACTTTTATTCAGTAAAGGAAGTGCAGCAGATTAACCAGTGTAAAATGGGTTTTTAGCTCTCCAATAGTGACATAAATACAGGTTCGAGTATCAGTCGAGGTAAATATTGAGGTGCAGCAAATAATAACAATGGAGATCCACAGTGTGCATACGCGTTGCTCACCAAAAACAATGCCGGAGCCATCCCTGACCCCGGGAAAAGTATACACTTGCCTGAATCTGGCAAGGAATTATTAAAGAAAATACACGTGCTTATATTTAAGCACGAAATAAGCACCCGCCCAAGTGGTGAGGAATTATTTCACTCACCTGCACGTGGAGATGAGGCAAACAGTGTCCCAGTGCCGGAAGGGCTCTCGGCAGCACTTGACTCGCGCTGCGAGAGGTCCACACAACGGGCGGAAAAAACCTCGGTGGGAGAGGTCCGGTTTTTAATGCCTTGTCAGATCTGACTGTGAGCATTTCAGAATCTTCTCTGCGCCCCCACTCTGGCTGTGGGGTGCCCTGAAGCTTCTAAGCACCCCCACTCTGGCTGTGGGCACCCAGTGGCTCCTTGGCGCCTATGGGCCCCCCACTCCTTCTCTCTCTTAACGACCCTGATCAACGGGTTCTGGGGTCACACAAAAGAAGCTGTTACCCCCTTTGTAGGAAAGGGTGGGGATATGTCTGCCCCTTCCATATCGAAGGAAGTGGTGGGGAAGAGAGAGGGGGGTGTGCATCTGCCACAGGGTCCAAAACAGCCACTCCACATCTGCAGTGTTTGCAAGTGGTAACTATGTAGCAGCTACTTGGCTGCTGTCATTGACATCTATGAATCTTGTTCTCTGATGAATCAATCTTTCCTTGCATTTAACAGATAATATCAGCTTTTCTCTCAGGTATCAAATCTAGGTGAGAGGACACCTAAGAGTTATATGGCTCAATCATGAGTCAACCTGATCTTTGTGTCTGTCGTTAGATATGTCAGACATCTAACATTAGATATTCAGATCTGCCCTTTTTTGCGTGTGTGTTCTTTCCCTCCACATGTCTTTTTTGTTTTGTTCTTGGTTTTGTTTGGTTTTGTTCTTGTTTGGTTTTGTGTGTGTGTGTGTGTGTGTGTGTGTGTGGTTTTTGGTTTTGTTGTTTTTATTTTTTTCCAGTTTAAAATAACCCAAATGAAGTTACTGAGTTTATTCCTTATTATTATTTCTCCTCTGTGGAAGAAACTGTACTCTGAGGAAAACTGATACCATGCTTGCCCAATTTCACAGAAAATTATAGCTCTGCAAAGATTGTTGTTTCATTCTGTTTACAATAGCTTGAGTCTTTCAGTCATACACCCTTTTCTTAGCCACTCCATTGACCTCCTCCGTATGCCCTAATATTCCCTGTTGGCATGTGTACTATATTTGCAGGCATTTTATACCACCGAAATGCATAAAGAAACCCAAGGGAATTGAACAATCAGGCCCTGAGGGCTTGCTGTATTTCTGTGCATAAAGTGAGCAGGATTTCTCCTAGGCAAAGAGCATCACCCTGTCTTTACTATTCATCTTCAAGAATGCATTTGAAAAGTAAGTCTGCAGAAACTGAATATTAGTATTTTGGCTAAAATTCAGTTGAATAGTCATTACGAGCCCATGGCAAAGCCAGAGAGTCTGAGTAACTACAGGCAGAGAATGCAAGAATGTTCACAGGACACTTAAGTTTAAATACATGCAAACGTCCTTTTGGGCTTATGATTTATTTAAGGAATTGTTGTATTAAAACGAGAAACACAAGCTTTCACTTTTACCAATGAAGAGTTATCTGCTCTGCCTTCTGGTAAGCCAACTACCCATTTAGAAAGCCGTTCTCTAGGGGACAACCTTAAGCATTTTAGGAAAGGTTGAGGTGATCAGCAAGTTAAAATGGGAGACTGCACCCATTGCAACTACATTAGATCTGTTGTACAAAAAAAGAAGGGGAAACAAACAAACAAACAAAGACGTAAAATATGAAGCTTCTTGAGCAATTCTGAGACATTTAACAGCACTGTGTTGTTTTGTTTTTTTTTTTTCTTTTTTAAAAAAAAAAAAGAAAACAGAAAACCCCACATTTTTCTCTATGTTCTGTAACATAATGAACACTTCGTTTCTGAAATTCATAACATACTAAAGTGAATGATGATTCCACAGTCTGTGCTCTCCAGAATTTTTTGTTTTCTGACATCTTTAGTATTTCTAGTGGCTTGAGGAGACATTATATCTAAAAAGAATGTGACTTTACAGCAGACTGCAAAATATTCTTTTGGCAGCATCAATTGGCCTTGCAAACACTGAGCTTGTATTTGTTCAGGGGGCCCTCCTCTCAAATAAAGAACAGACTCTTCCAGCCGCAGGTCTGAGCTAAAAAAAGATCCCAGGGACAAGGGAAGCCAGCAAGTTTATCAGAAGTTTAATTCCCCAAGAGGGCACCAGCGGCCGTTACATGGCCATTAACATAGCCGGCACTGGAGTCACAGACAGAGCAGAAGCAGCCAAACAGCCAGCCAAGAAATCAGCCAAGTACTTCACAACAGACACAGATGTTGCTGCTAAAAAATTTATTCTGAACCTTGGCGCCTGAGTCCTTTATCTGCTAATTGTGTGTCCTATATGAGGCCCCAGCTGTTAAGTTTGCTGATAAAAGGAGAAGCAGAGCAAAATCTGAGCTGCATTTAGATGACCAGTGATATGATTCCTTCTAAGCAACTGTTTGCTATTATCTCAAAGAGTTGATGTCTCCTTTAATAGAAGTCTTCTACTATTTTCTGGCAAAGTTTTAAAAAAATTCATGGAAGTTTGTTGTAATGGTCTCACACTTTTTACTGAGAAAACTGGGTCTAGTAGTAGTCAGTGGCAAACTGTGTTCTCTCACACAGGGGAAGGATTAGTCCTATAGGGAAGAGAACCCACAGTAGAATGGGCATCATGGATTAGCCACCTTTGAACTTGGTTGCCTGACCAATGGTATGAGAATATTTCGGCCTTCAAGGAAGAGAGTAGCTGAATAACTTCCACTACTTATTTCATGCCCTTCAAAGATTCCACACTTGGATAAATGGTCCAGTTTCCTCAAGAAGTTTGCCAGTTGTTTGACTTCTCACTACTTGTCTTGCTGTTCCCAAAGATGATAATATTTGAGCTAGAGTCCCAAGATCTGTTTACGATTTGATTCTTGCCTTAGTTTTTCTTCCCTACAACACTTAAGTCAGTGAACACCATTCCTCTTCCATAACGTGAAATGTTGAATATTTCTTTTGAAAAATACATTAGACTATATTGCTAATTTCTACTTTATCATTTTAAAAGCAGCTATAGTACGGATTCCTTAAAATTATTATTTAACATTATCATACAATACTACAGGCAGATAGCAGCAGATATAATTGTGTGTTAATTTATATTATCATGGACAACTCAGGTAATACACTTTGGTTTTAGTGAAAACATATACATTTGTATCCAGATACTTAAAAATACATGTTTTGTTCTAGAATTTTACTTACTTCTGAGTGGATGACAATACTTTTTTTTTTTTTTCCTTTCTTCCATCTACTTCTGCTTTGCAAAATATAATAAGACTTTCTAATTTAAACTCTTTTTACCTGAACCATCATTTTCAGTTAAAACTTTTTTTTTATTTTCCCTTTTTCCTTTCTTAGCTGTGATGTTAGTGCAGTGGGTAAAATTTCTTCCCTTTCTGTAACAAATGACTTGGTGCACTCTGACCCTTTTAATGCTGTATCCAGCTGCTCTTTCTTATCTTTTAGAGATAACCCCTGAGGGCTTCAGGGCAACTGTTCCATTCTGCTCTGGTTAACGATGTTGTCATAAATTGCTGCACTGTTTTGTCATCTAGCCTGCTTTTAATCAAACTACTTGAGAGTATAGTGGGCACCAAGAAGATGTGTTACAGAATATAACACAACAAACCTTTAGGCAGTTATAATGATTTCAAAGAGCAAATTCAAGAACAGAATGCAGTTTCTTTTCAATCCGTCAAAGAAAACCTCTGATTTTTCTGATAAATTAAGTGACTACACTCCTCTTCCTTTGACAACACAGCAAGGACTTAGTTATAATTCCTCACTTAAACCCATAGGAACATTTTTTTCAGGTGAATGCCCTTCTCATCAGCCTAAAATATCAGAATCTTTCTTTTCTTCCTTCCTTCTCTCCCCTCTCTCATGGCCCAATGACTCTTGAGCTACTTTTTGTACTATAACGTGGTGCCAAAGGAAAGAGAGGGAAAAAAATAACAGGAAATAATTCAGTTATTAAAACAGTCTCCTAGAAAAAGGCAAATTTGATCATCTCAACTTAAAATAATGCAATAATTTAATCAATGTAATCCATTTCCCAAACAGTTGTTCTAACTGGTATGTTATTGGATAAGGAGTGAGAAACAGTATAATTAATGATTTCTTTTTCTAGCTGTGCTTTTTGAAGATAAATAATTAGTCAGTTCTTTTCAAAAACAATTTTACATAGCTAGTCTGAGAAGGATATGGTAATCTGAAGTAAGGCATTGCATGTCTATTCTGAAACCTTTAGTAAATCAACAAACCCAGAGAAGGACTCTTTTCTTTGAAGTTCTCTTTTTTCCACATTTTTTCTTGTTTTTGTCTAAGTAGTGGCCCATGATGAATGTACTTTTGAGGATTCTGCTATTCATAGAAGCACTGTGTGCTCTTCATCTAGTCAAAAAATCCTAAATCTCCTTATTCACTTTTACACAAGTGGGACTCAAAAGCAACTTTCCTGAATTTCACTCAGAAACAACATCAACAACAAAAGTCTCTTGATTTTTTAAGCAACTGTTTCCTTTTTACCATTGTGTTACATTTTATAATTGCCATGTTACATTCCAATTCTGATATTTAGGCACTGACTACCTGTGCTTACACTGCAGTATGTTCGCTCACTCATCTTGTTGTCTGAGAACACAGCTGTGCCCCAAGTGTGGGACAGGTGTGTGCCACGTTTTTGCCTGCAGTGTTGTTCTTCAGACATTCAGAGATAAATTTACTAGAGTGATGACTTCTTATAAACCAGGATTTCTTCATTTTCTCCTCAGAGAATCAGGACATCTGAGGAGCATCAAGAAGCAGCTGGATCCAGACACAGTTCAGATGTGAGTTCATCCACACCCAGGGATGAGGATACAAACATGAAAAGCATCTGTCAATGGTACAAACACAGGCAAAGGACAAACTCAGAGTTTTCACTTGACTCCAACTTGTCCAGAAGAAAATCTAACCAATATGAAAATCAGAGGCCTAGATAAATAAGCTAGTGAAACACTGAAGGATAAGAACCTGAATTCTTATTGTACCAGCCTTAAATTTAGACCTTGCATTCCTGAGTAATTTGTCCCTGTGAAAAAGAGGAAATAGAACCATCTGGATTAATTATGCACTCTGTTTAGAAAACTATTCTGCTTTGTTTTACTAATGTCAGAAAGCAAAAGTGGGAGAGTCAAAATGACTCCTTAACTATGTGAGCAATACATTCATTTGGAATATCTCTCCTATGAATTTTAAATTTTTTTATGAGACAGGGATCAGATTTGATAAGGAGATTCTGAGATCAATTCTGTAATATGGCCAACTACAAGACAATGTGGATGGAAATCCTTTTTAAAATTTTGACTCCCAGAGAAGGAAATTTACATTGTTTAAGTAGAGAAATGAAGGCAAGACAATTGTTTGCCAGTGTGAACAGGCCATCCTCATACAAAAAGGACTAAGATAAATCACTTTAAAGACTATTCAGATTTAAATATTTCAAAGCTATTTATTTTCTTACCTGAACTAGGCTGAATACAGGGTAATGAAACCTCAAGCTATAAACTCCAGCAAGAAGAGCAGGGACAAAATTGGCATTTGAATAACACTTTTAAAAACGAAGATAAAAAAGTGCTGAATACTTCAATGAGTGCTGCTGATGAGTCAGCAAATTGTACTGACCCCTTTTCAGACTTGATTCAATGCACTTGAGTATCTTCTTAGTTTTAAAAATGTGTACAAACTTATTCATACTTAGAAAATATCTTAATGTTTGTCATCATTCCTTATTCAAGTCAATTACATGCTTGAGTGCTTCACATAGTTAAGCTTCATATGAATATGTGTATGGGTATGAACCAATGAATCTGTATATTGCTACTATGCTGCTGGAAGTAACAACTCTTCAGTTAAAAAAAGGTGCAGCCATAAATACTGTGCTTTACGTAAGTGTAGGCATACAGTCCCTTATAACCTGGAACCTAAGAACTGCATACTTAATTATAGTTTGAAAGTCATACTAATTCTATGAGAAATAGACATTTACATCTATTGCTGATTCTAAATTTTTACTTATTGCATTTCTGCCATGCCTTGTATTCAAACAATTTTTTGAGAGTAATTAATGTAGTAAAATCACTTGCAATGTGGAAATGTAACATCTGAAGAAAATAATTCTGAAATTAAATTTCCCCAGTATTTTCATTTCACAGATGATTTTGACAAATAATCTATGTCAAATTATTTATTTTTGAAGCATAAGAAATAGATTTCCTTTTTTTTTTTTTTTCTCACCTCTGTTCTTTTGTGAACACACTTTAATCTAGAAGCATTTTACCCTATATCTTGATGTATTAGTTGAGCTGTAACTGTGTTAAAATTTGTAAAATTCTTTACAGTTTCAGAAGTGGTGGAGTCAACTTGATAGGAGGGAGTGTAAATTGCCATATATTTGAGTTATTCTGTGTTGGTTTACTTACATTTATTCTAAAAAAAAAAAGAGGTTTAATACTTCTATTTAAGGCTCTTCAGATTAAAACACATGAGAAATTACTTAATTAACATATATTTTATAATTAAAACCATGCATAAATCAGAGTTGTTTTCTGGATCAAGTTCAAACAGGGAAGTAAATGTAGTCTAAGAACATAACTGGATCTTTTCCTTACTCTCTGTGCCTTAGTTTTCTGTCATTGAAAAATACTAAGTATAAATACACTTCTCTACCATGCATAGATGATTGAAAGGTGTTCGCTAGTTACAATGGGTCAATATTTAAGTATGTAATGAAGGAAATATGTAAGTATTTAAGCAAATCAAATGTTCAGGCTAAATCTATATTGCCACTTCCCATTCACTAGAAATTAATTTCTCTATAACATTTAACTATAAGAACAGTCCCTGGCATAGTTTTGCCTGAGCCAAGTAAGACTTTTCACAGTTATTCCCAAGAATATTCTGGGAGATACCATACAAGAAGGAGGATTCTTAATTAGGATATGTCCATACTGTTTGGAGAGTAAGAGAATTTAATAATTTGAATGCAAGCTGTTCTACGCCAGCTGGGCTCACCACCAAACAACAGTCCTTGACATGTTTAATTTACTAGCCTAAATGTAGCTTTGCACTCTTTCACAGTACTCACACAGTAGCAGATTCCAAAACAAAGGGTAGGTTCCTTAGCAAAGGAGAAAAAGCACAATCTTTAATAGGAAAAATAAAATATTAATAACAATTATACATATGGTAGATAAAAGGAATTACAATATACCCTTTCTCAAGCAAGTTGATCCAACAACCATGAAAATTAATACCAACTCCAAGACAACCTAAGCAGAGACTGGGTTTTTTTGGGATTTAGGCAATGTCATATTTATTGGAACACCTATGCTTAATTTTTTTCTATGGGCATAGGGAATAATAACTCTTATATGGTCCATAATTTGTTATTAATCTAATTGAAGTCTTAACAGTCTAATTAAAACACAGCAAACAATTATCATTTGTCTAATTACAATGACAGTAGCAATCACAAATCATTGACACAGTGAAGACATGGGCTTTCTGGTACCAACTGCTTTTCCCTGGGGATTAGGCTCACTCTCAGTACACCTCTTGAGTTGCAAGACCTGCAGGTTCACTCCTCCCAAAGGATGGGGTGAGGGAGACAAAGACAAGTCATCAGCTTTGTTAGGTCTTTGCCAGGAAGAATAGGATGTGCACAATGCAAGTTTGTCTCAGTCTTGGGTCCACTTGGAGCTGTTTTTATGGATTTTCTTAACACAGTCTGCTTACCTGCTCCTTTTTTTCCCTTGATTGCCATCAAATATTTGGCTGTTTGCACGACTTAGCAATATATTATAACAGTAAAATAGTTTCCAAAAAACACTATAAAGGGCTAATGTTTGGGGTTTGTTGTTGTTGTCGTTTGATTGGTTTTGTTGTTGCTGGTGGTGTTGGGTTTTTTTTATTAGTGACCACATAGGATTGTCAAACCTTTACCATAGAGGTAATCAAAGAGCTAAGACAAGTTGGCTGATACTTCCCAGATAATTACTATAACAGTTAAAACTATCAGCTCAGACTCAGACAGGCCAGATAAGTCCTGAGGGCCTTCTTTGTCAGGCCAATAAAATGACTGCACTGAGAATAACAACATCATATTTTCTAGCCCCCCAAATAAACAGTCTTTTACTTTGAGGTCATGAGTTCAAATCGCAGACCAGAAGATAAAAGAAAATATCCTATGGGCTCCAAGGGGAAAAAGAATACGTACAAAAATATTATTTCTTTGATTATTTCAGTTTGTTATTTTGTCAGTGTCTATAATGTATAAAGAGTAAAAATAAATTATGTACAAATACAACTAAAGATTCTGATCTCAAACCCAGTGAAATCAATAGCTAATTTTTCATTTACTTTCATATGTTTTGAATAAAGATCCATATTATCAAAAAAAAAGATTGACATTTTGATATATTGTTTAATTGTGTGATTAATTGTAATTCCATAATTAAGATTGTATTTTGAAACCTCAGAATGATGAACCTTATATGACTTCATAAGCCATGTGTGAGTACATGCTTTCTTTCTGTTCATACTTTATTTTAAACATTCTTGCTTCTAAACTCTTTTTCCCTTTCCAGGACATCTGGTGCCTAAAAATCACAGCAGAACAGCTCCAGACTTTTTCATTTTGTAATTAAAGAAGGCTTGGATTTTTAGGTCTTGCTGTGAAAATCACAGTATGTGTATTTATGAGTCTGGCATACCTCTCACTGACTAGCCTGGTTACAATTTTTTTATCTCCTCATAAACTCAGAGCTGATAATTCACAGTGCATTTATGATGCTGTGAAGGGACCGAGTTCCTTAAAAAGCTGACCTTGGAATAAGTTTTCTGAGACAGAATCTAAGACAGAGGGATGACAGGTTGTAGTTCTCAGTGAGCTATGGCAAGTGGATTCATTTAAACAATCCACATTTGGATCTGAAGCATGCACATCTCTGACATTTGAGCTAGCCACCATACAGCCAATAGAGAGAATTATACTTTGTATACCAACTTAAGATGCAATACATATCAGCTTATATGTTTTATACTAGCTTACATCTACTGTGGAATCATAGAAACATAGAATGGTTTGGCATGGAAGAGACCTTTAAGGTCATTTAGTTCTAACTCCTCTGCTATGGTCAGTGACACCTTCCACTAGACCAGGTTGCTCAAAGCCAGCCTTGAACATTTCCAGGAATGAGACACTCAAAACTTACCTAGGAAACCTGTTCCAGTGCCTCACTATCCTCCTAGCGAACAGTTTCTTCCTTCGAATTTAGATCTACCCTCGTTCAGTTTAAAGCTACTACCCCTTGTCCTGCCACTACATGCTCTTATAAAAAGTCCCTCTCCAGCTTTCTTTTAGGTCTCCTTTAGGTACTGCAAGGCTGCTATAAGGTCCCTCTTCTCCAGGCTGAAAAACCCCACTGTCTCAACCTGTCTTCATTGGAGAGGTGTTTTAGCCCTCTGACCATCTTTGTCGCCCTCTTCTGGACTCACTCTAACAGGTCTGCGTCTTTCTTCTGTTGGTGGGCTCCAGAACAGAGTGCAGTACCCTAAGTGGGGTCTCATGAGAGCAGAGCAGAGGGCCAGAATTGCCTCCCTCAACCTGTTGTCACACTTCTTTTGATGCAGCCCAGGATATGGTTTGCTTTCTGGGCTGCAAGAGCATGTTGGCTGCTCATGTTGAGCTTTTCATCAACCAACACACCCAAGTCCTTCTGCTCAGGGCTGCCCTCAATCCATTCTCCACCCAACCTGTATTTGTACTTGGGATTGCCCCAACGCATGTGCAGGACGTTGTTGAACTTCATGAAGTTTGCAGAGGCCAAACTATTAAGCCTGTCAAAGTTCCTTTGGATGGCATCCCTTCCCTCAGTGTGTCAACCACACCACACAACTCAGTGTCATCAGAAAACCTACTGAGGGTACACTTACATACCACTTTCAGTGTCACCGACAAAGATGTGAAACAGCACCAGTTCAAAGAGCAACACCTGACAAATATCACTCATAGACATCTAAAACAGGTTGCAAGAATAATGACTGAAAAAAATTATTTATCTTCTTTTAATATTAAGGCCACCTAAAGTAATCAACTGAGATGTAAATGTTTCTTCTATAGACCTCTAGGTTCCTGATAAATTCTGGTATATTCAGGGATCCCTGCATGCCTATTTTATATAAGTAAGGCATTGCTAGATGACTTGAGCAGAAGGAACTGCATTAGATGATAATTTCCCATATATCTCAAAGAAGGTAATGTGGTTTTCTGTCCAGTTTGACCCTATTTCCAGTTCCTCAGTAATTTTCTCTTTTGTAAAAGACTGTCAAGGTTTGATTGCAGGGCAACAATAAACCGTGGCAGATGTTTTCTGTTAACCCTCTCTCCCTCACAGTCCCCCCACCTTCCCACTAAGGAGAGGCAACAGGAGGAAAAGAGAGACAGACTTGCAAGTTGGAAGAAAAAGTTAAAAATGTTTTACTAATAATGCTAATAAAATAGAGAAAATAATACAAGATATACAAAACCAATCTTGAATTACCCAGCAAAGCTCAGAACTGCTCTAGTAACTGCAGGGCAGGCAGCCAGAAGTCATGGGTTGGACTCTGCAGCAAACTGGAACTGGATTCAAGGATGCAGGGTCTGTCACTAGGCCTCAGATTTGCAGGGACGGCAGGCAGGGTCCTTCCCAGATGTCAGCCATAGTCGAAGAAGAAGGAGACCCTCATGATCACCCACTTCTATATGGCGAAATGATGTGGATGGGCTGGAATACGTCATTGGTCAGTTTTAGTCACCTGTTCAGTTCACTCCTCCTTGCTTATGGGATGTGCATTCTTATCAGCAACCTTGCATACCATTGTTATGTCTACCAAAATATGTATCCAACTTCAGAAAAGTGGAGTTACTTAGAAGAACTTAGCTGAAAAGAAAATTCACTGAAGAGAAACCGGTCTTGTTTTTAACAAAACCAGGACAAAGACAAATTGAGTTTTTGTCTGCAAAAATGTCAGAGAAAATCAAGATATTTTAAATATTTCTATTCATTGCCTATTACTCAGAAATTTAGAGCACTTAAGAATTATTGTTTCACACACTCTTTTAAATGTTCCTCTCAATTTATTTAAATAAATACATTGTATCATACATTAATTCAAGGGCTAAGAATACTTGTTAATAAAAAAGGAATTTGAATATCATCTTTTTACTTTATCTTTACTTAATCAACATCTAAAGAGCTTCTTTAAAAAGCCAATTTAATTCTATTCCCTATGGGATCATTTTAAGAACAGGAAATCTTCACCATTAACATTCAAAGAAATGTTTGATTTGTGTTGTCAAAACAATGACAGATATCACAAAATTTTCAATTTAGCTTTCATAAAACTTTTTTTTCTTAAGTAGCCTCTGGAGATTCATGTATATATTGAGAAACACAAAGGATGATGGGATTTACCAAGAATTATTAATGTTAGTTTTCTAAGTGAATCTTCTCAGCTACTGACAGGTATACCACCTGTACATAAGTATTCCAGGTTTAGAGGTAGGGATCCTGCTCATCCTGTAGATACAGGTGATAACATAATAATATCTATATATGATCTGCTGTGCTCAAGTAACGATCCCCACAAAGTTAACTCTTAATAAAACCTTTCCAGCAAAGCACTAGGGTTGGACTCGATGATCTCTGAGGTCTTTTCCAACCCAGTCGATTCTGTGATTCTGTGATTCTGTGATTTTTTGGTGTAAATTACTAAACTCAAATGGAGAAATTATTTACTTCATTCCAAGTAAAGTTTCTTCAACAGAACTACTTTTAAGTCACTAAACAACAGCAAGAAAATATGCCCTGCTCCCTACTAAGACTGACAAAAAAATAAATTTACTATAGGAAATAAATTTCTTAATAATATGTTAGAATATTTTAAAGAGGGTAAGGGGTTGACTTTTAAAGGTTTTTATTTATTTATTTATTTATTTATTTATTTATTTATTATTAATTTTTTTAAGGTTCAGTTTTATTCAGGCACCTGTTTTGTGTATGATGATACTGAGAAAAAAAAAAAAAAGTTTTTTCCCAATATATTAGAAGATATTTTCAATATAGTTCTCACTTAAATAAATTACTCTATTTTAAAAAACGTTTTGTAGAAGACTAAAATGGGGGCAGCATTTAAATTGACATTTATGAATAAAGAGTTCAGAGTGCTAGATAATCTCAACATTTTAATTTTATAGCCAAATATATATATATATATTTATTTTTGAAGTAAAATTTAATTCAAAGGGAATTTACATAAAAATTCCTTGATGAAATTTGCATAAACTCATGGCAAACAAAAGAACAAAATCTAAAAGTAGACAAAGTTCCCCTGTAACCTAAGGGAACTACAGATGTTTGTTTTAATATCATCTGGCTACTGCCACCTGTGTTTTATTAAATGACATGTAAATGCAGAAAGTCTTTGTCATATGAAATTCATTCTAGTTTTGTGAAACTAACAGATACCATCATTACAGGGTTAATCATCATTGCAATAACTTTGAAGAAACTTAAGACCACTTAAAAGTGCCAGGAAAACAAACCAACAAATAAAACTGTAGACATATTTTGTTTTTGTTTTTGTTTTGTTTTGTTTTATGTTTTGTTTTGTTTTGTTTTGTTTTGTTTTGTTTTGTTTCACATGGAGTGGAAGTTGCTTCCTCTCTGTTTTGGAGGGCTAAGGACTACATAAAATAAGCCAAGTCTATGGTTTAAAAAATCTTCTAAGCCATATTAAAATAAAGATCTGACAGTTCTGTGCCATGTGGGGTCTCCCTTCATTGTCCTATTAAATAGTAAGAGAAAAAAAATGTATTTCTAACTGCTTTTGGTATATTCAATATTTCTTTCTATCAGCATGATTTGTCTGTCTTCTGTCAGCATCCCTTTTCTGTCTATTTTTTCCTACTTTATATTAAGGGATAGGAAGACAAACAGTCTTCTATGATCCCTAGAATTTACCAAGAATACAGCTGACCTCAAGTCCCACTGTGTTTTTTTTCTGTTTTTTAAAGAAATGCAATTACAGAAAGAGCTACTTTTTAATTACCTTCAAAATGCGTGTGTGGGACAGGGAATCTAGCAGCATCATTGCAACCAAAGTCATGTAAATTATTTCCTCTTAGTCTTGTGAAAGAAGTACTGTTCAGGATTAGGTATTAAACCTTAGGGGCTTTATGGAATTGTAAGACATTTCATAACACAATTACAGCAATACAAGAAATCTTTTCTGTAACTGAACCAAATTTTATTATCATACATTGTCATGATAGTTGTTGCAAAATTCTTTCCACATATTTTAAACTTCTCTTAGGATTTAATCTCTTCTTCCCTGAAAGAAACAAATTGTCCTCTGAGCACAGAAAAAGACTAGAAAACTGAATTAAACCAGACATCTAACTAGCATTTGAAGCCAGGAGAAATAAATGGTATCCAAAATGAATATAGTGTACAGTTTTATGTAAATATAGACATAATGAGAATAATTGATCATTAATTCTGATACATTATCATTCAGATTACTGATCAGGGTGTTGTCCTGGGTAAGACAGGCATATATTGGTTTATATGTAGGTAGGACAATAGCAAAAAAAAAGTCTGTTTTTAAAGATAAACAACCAAAAGTATTTTAGAGGTTTACTGGTTTGCAGACATGGCACTTAGGGAGATGGTTTAGTGGTGGACTTGGTAGTTTCAGGTTTACAGTGGGACTCAATGATCTTGAGGGTCTTTTCCAACTTAAACAGTTCTATGATTCTAAAAACCAGATATGATTTATTCCATCATTCATCATCCATCATGCTCATTCATCAGGATAAACTTTCTTCATCTTGGAAAACTTATAGTAACTTTGAGGAGGTAAATACATATAGAGATTTCCAAATTATAAGATGGTACCTTTCTGACTGATCTTTTCTAGCTGTGCATTTTCTGTTATCTCCTTTCCTTTGTACAAGGAGAATGGACTATACCATAAATATGCAGTAGGAAACAGAATAATAAACTGGAGGGATTTTAGATGTGTAGCTATTAATGAACAGTGCATTTCTGGTAGTGCACTGATGAATACCGAACAAATGAGCTGAACTACCATAACTGGCCATGCATGTATGTTAAATCCTCCTCAACAGTAATGTTTAATGCAATAATTTAAATCTTGGTTAAGCTTACTAAGCCATTATATATACACTTGTCCATCACTGGTGAGTACAAATGGGAAGAGCAGGGTGAAATTGCCTTCAACGTATTACAGTTTATCTTCCATTTGAGATATGCAAAACAATTGTATCAAGTAAATCATGAGAGCCTTGGGAAGAGAAACTTTAGAAGGAGAGACAAAATAAAAGAAACACAAAATAGACAGAAACATCTTCACAAATGAGGATGTCAAGATGACCGTTTGTATCACTTTATCTTTTTTTTTGTATATTCTGCTTCTGTGTTCCAGTGGGAAGCTGCTGGAAACAGTAAATATATATGAGTTATTTTAGTGCTATTGTTTCCATGTAACATCCATCAATGCTTCTGGGCATTGGAAAAACAGTAATAATAAAAATGCATGAGTTTGTGGGAAGAAAAAGCTCCATGGGACATGTTTCTGAAATTATTCTAGAGAAATTATAATTTTCAAGTTTATTGCTCCTTGACGGACCTGACTGTTGAAAGTTTTGAACAAAATATAACAGTAACCTCATATTTGAAGTAGAATGGCTATGTCTGTTATCAGTCCAGAAAATGATCAAAAACTAAAAAAGAAGTCTAGGAAATAAGTGTGCCAACAGTTCAGACATTATTATATAATTTAATAAAGTGCAGGAAGATATCTTATACCATATAGCAGACAGACATGATATATGATGCACTAAATCCCTGGTAAGTCAACATGGACTATACAATTGCCATTTTTTCTATATATGTAACAAAGAGACAAAACAGCTATCCATCTACTTATCAGTATGTATTGGTGTAATTTAAACTTTTACTTTGTTTTTCTTTTTCTGCTTTTTATGTGAATTTATTTATTTATTTATTTATTATGTGCATCTTGGATCTCAAAAGATCACAAAATATGTCAGAAGCTTTTTATCGCTGACTTCTGGGTCATTTTTACTTGAAAATTCATGCTAACATGAAAAAATCAAATGCAGTGTTGCATCTCTATTCCCTCAGCTTTTCCCTCTTAAGCCTTCCTTTAAAATGACATATAAAGACTTCTATATTCAGAGCCACTTTCAGTATATATAATTTCAGTAAATTTTATTGAATCTTCAAATCTTAAAGAACTGTGCCATATATCTGTATGGTTGAATAACAATTTTCAAATACACTCTTATCTTCCATTTTAACTTTAATCTTAAAACAGCTGACTATTCCTTATTATCCTGAATGTATTTTCTACAAGGTATATATCACTATATAGGAATCTTGACAGTTTGCCTTAGTCTGCAAAAACCCACACTTCAAGACAGCACTTAATTTGAAACACTACCTAATTTAAAATATTTCAGTAATAGCAAAGCTCTCTGCCTGCAGCCTTTTGCATTATTTGTTTTCTATTCTTTGGGTAAGGAATCTTGAGGTTGGGTTTTTTTTTTGGGGGGGGAGGGATCTTTTTTTTTTTTCTTTTTTTTTTTTCTGAAGTAGGCTAATCTATTAAACTTTTTAAAATTAAATCCCAAATTTAGTTTTTTTTTTTTTGTAATCTTGTTCTGACATGTGTTTTGAAAATGAGAAACGTCGTTTCAGAAGCTTGTGCTTGACAGACTTTATGTTAAAGAACTTGCCCTACAATTAAGTACAACTATTTTGTCTGAGCAGAATTATTATGAACAAATAGTTCATAAAAGCTAGTGTAAGAAAAGATAAAATCTTTTTTGTATCTTGTGTGCTTAAAAAAGATTTACATGTGTTTCAGTGACCCAGTCACTACTTTTCTATCTTTTATATACACTTGAATCTTGAGACTATTCTCAAGGTGTAAGGAGCATTACCAGAATTAAGACGTCAAACAATCTGACATAGAACAGGTGAGATAGTTATTTTGACTGTTTAACTATTCCTTTGGCACTTTTGATACTTCTGCAATACACTACCATCCTAAAATGCCTGATACTCAGGTCACAGTTGTTTCTTGGGGGTTGTGGTGTGCTTTTTTTTTTTTGTCTATTTGTGGTTTTGGAGGAGAGTGTTTGGTGTTTTTAGTTGTTTGGCTGTTAGTTTGCTTGATGTTACTGTGGATTCAGTAGTAAAATCCCTGTAGCCAATGTGTAAGAGACCTCTGTAAGGGCAAGTGGAAGGAGAGAGCAATATAAATATCAATATCAATATCAGTACTTTTTAAGGAATATATATATATCTCCTTTAAGGTTATCTGATCCAGCAGCTTTTTCAGTGCAAAAAATGGGATAATAAGAAAAGGAGTAATAAATAAGAACACACTGGGACACTAACCTGAGGGACAAACTATAAAAGACATAATAAAGGGCATAGACCTGCATGGAGACAGGATACCAACTTTGCCATTCACACTCATTGATGGGCTATCAAGAAACTACAAATGCTAATTCCAGGAAGGTCAGCCTGGACTTCGCAACTGGTAAAACTGTAAACCAGGGGACACCTGGGCTGAGAGTGGTATCATAAGAGCTGTATAGACCCATGAGAGAATATACAGGAGAAGGAGAAGCAGAGAGGAACAAAGGAGGGTAGATAGAAAATGGTATAAAAGAGGTCAGCCACATGCAAAATTAGACTGGTCATTATGTTTGTCTGGTTGAGCCCTATGTTTGATCATTGCAAATACTATCTTATGAAATCTTCTTGTAGTGATCTGTCAGTGTAATCTTGCTCCCTACCCTGTGTGTGTGCAAGGGCTTAGTACCAGCTACCAGGGGAACTGGTGCGAGGGGACCGGCTGCCAGCTCCTGGGCTCAGACTGGGGCTGGTGGCTCACCTCTGGCCTGTGGTGTCATCTACTAGAACCAGTGAAGTCTCAGTGTCAGGTAGAGCCAGTGGGGTCTTTAATCTCTGGCCACTGGGGTGGGAGCTGTGTGTGTGTGTCTCAGAAAACAGCTCTTGGGGGGACATGCCTGAGTGAGGGGCTCAGCACCAGAAGCTGGACTTGGAGCATAGGTCATAGCCCGTGTGCTGGGTGCCAGCTGCTAGGGGTGAGTGTCTGCACCTGCCCCAAACCGGGTTTGCGTGGGGTGTGCAGGCAAATTCCCAAGCTGGACCAGCCAGTGAGATGGAGGCCCCAGGTCCACCTAGGGGTGTCAAGTGAGCAGAGGGTCTGTACTGGTACTTGCGGGGCCCACAATTGTGGGGTGGCTGCGGGACATGTGTGAGTGCTGCGTGTGTGCAGTGAGCACCCAGTTGGACCTGTGGGGCAGGTAAGGAGGGGCTGGGATCCAGGCAGGGCTTCTGGGCAGGCAGAGGGACCACAACAGTGCTTGGAGGATCCACAAATGCGCATGTGCTTATGAACCTGGAGAGTGTGGTGTGTGTGCTGCACTAGTGACCCTCTGCCTCTGCCAACCCAAGAGGAGAAGGGAACATAGCTATCTGTACCTGTGTCTGGTGTGAGTCCTGAATGTGGGGGCTGCTGGAGGCAGCACCTTCTCTGTAGCTGTCTGTGTGACAGACCATGTCTTGTGTATGCGTGTGTGTATGTACACACCAGGCTGGGCATCAGTCACTGGGCAGGAGGGATCTTGGGATGGAGCAGCTGGAGAAGGTGACTGCTCTTAACATCACTTAACTGTTTTCTCATCTTCATTTCTGAATTTTCTAAGCGAAAGATCTAGCAAAAGAGGGAAGCTATTTGTTGTACTGTAAAGCCAAATAGAATCAGAGATATTTAAAATAATGAAGGAAAAAAGTCCTATCAGAGTGAGATTGGGTATACTTTACTTCAGCACCTAGGTTAAGCCTGAAGCCAAGATTTACTTAGCTGGTTCAAGGAAGTGATGAGATTTAACACACCTGTTTTCAGCTGTTGAAAAATACAGTCCTGAAGTCTCGTCATCAACATTCCCTCTACAATTCTGCAAGAAGTATTCTATTTTTAAAATAGAAACAAGTTAAATCTTTGTTTAAGTTGTCTGCACACAACTAATCAACCACAATTCTTTCTCCAGTCGATACACCACTGGTGAAATTTTTTCCCTATTTTAATGTAGGTGTCTTATTTAGGTAGAATGAGGTGCCCCCTGAGCTGCCTGTGTCTCTCCAGACAATAAAGGGAGTTAGAAAAAGACAGCAAGTTAGGTATCTATGCAGTCAACTAAGCTGTGGTACAATGTAGTTGCACAAGAAAGGCAGATTGGCTCCTCTCTTCAAGTTTTTTTATTTTTATATCACTACAAGTAGAAGAGATCCAAAGAATATTAATGTATTCCAAAAGCCTCATCCAGTTGTAATATCTTTTCTTAGTTTCTACCCAGCATTTAGCTTACTGCTAGTTCTAGCAGAGCTGTGAGGCTGTGAGAAATTCACAGCCCGAAAGGGAAATTGCTATACATTTTGAAGACATCGATTACCCCTTTAACTACCACCTACTTTTGTCTTCTTTTTGCTACATTTGCTCTTTAGTTTTCTAACAGTGATTAATTCCAGTTTAATTACACAAACAAACAAACAAGCAAACAAATAAATCATCTTGGCATGGAAAAGTTAAAAAAAAAAAAAAAAGAAGAGAAGCTTGCGCAAGTCAGGCCTCCCTGTTAAAAAAAAAAAAAAAAAGTTAAAATATGCTTTGAATTCTCATTTAAAGATTAGAGCAACATATTATGAACACAGTTCCATCAGGGAATGAGGAAATTTTGTCAACAGAACGATGAATTTTCATACGTTCATGGTTTCCTTGTCTTCTCTAAATGCTGTGTAATTTTTTCAGTTGCAAAGCAGAAAACATGGATTGTATTGCAATGTTCTATTAAACTGCCTTTATTCTTCATTACACAAAATGACTTATAGTTGTACTAACTTGTTTTAAGTCCTTGTATTCATGTCAAAGTTACTCATCACTGTAGCTGAATATTGGATCTGCAGTTGGTTTATAAAAGTCAATCTGTTGTATACCAGATTATTTTACTGTGAAAACTAAAGTTTTCTTATGATTCACTTAATTAATGTTTGCTATTGCTATAGTTCTCTGATTGTAAGGACTACTGGTTCTGGTAGAAAATCTAGGGAAAAGCTGAGAGCAGTTACTACCAAATCTTCAAATCCGTATTTTTTCTTTCTTGTTTTGTTACTCATGCATTAATGAATTTTACAGTGTCCTAGGTAAGGACCTGAGAGATAACAATGGAAACTTTTAAAGCTTTATGGTTTTCAGATTTGTTTTATTTTGTTTTGTTTTCAAAAACCAGGAAAACATAGTCTTTTTGGACAGCTGAAAATACCTTTTCTGTTAAATTAATGTTCCTGATGAAAAATTTTGACAAGCTCTATTTAATAACATTTCAGATAATGGCTTTAAATCCAGAGGAATATGAGATCTTAAAGCCAAAAAGAGATTCATACAATGAAGAAACATAACAGTATAGAAAAGCAATATACAAAACAGGCTGGATTATGCCTAATATCACTGTCCTATGAAAGTTTTGTGTGACAATCACAATATGTAACATCTATGAGTGATACCCTGATCTGAGAAAGAACTAATATGTGATTAGTTCCTTAACACATCGGTGACAGACAAGACAGAAATAAAGTTCTGCATTTTTCTACCAGGAAGACCTTCTCCTTTTCTAAGAAGGTTAGTATCAATCATACAATCATAAAATCATTTAGATTGGAAAAGACCTTTAAGATCATAGTATCACAGTATCACAGTATGTTAGGGATTGGAAGGGACCTCAAAAGATCATCTAGTCCAATCCCCCTGCTGGAGCAGGAATGCCTAGGTGAGGTCGCACAGGAACATGTCCAGGCGGGTTTTGAATGTCTCCAGAGAAGGAGACTCCACAACCTCCCTGGGCAGCCTGTTCCAGTGCTCTGTCACCCTCACTGAGAAGAAGTTTTTTCTCAAATTTAAGCGGAACCTCTTGTGTTCCAGCTTGATCCCATTACCCCTTGTCCTATCATTGTTTGCCACCGAGAAGAGCCTGGCTCCATCCTCATGGCACTCACCCATTATATATTTATAAACATTAATGAGGTCCCCCCTTAGTCTCCTCTTCTCCAAACTAAAGAGACCCAGCTCCCTCAGCCTTTCTTCATAAGGGAGGTGCTCCACTCCCTTAATCATCTTGGTTGCACTACGCTGGACCCTCTCCAGCAGTTCCCTGTCCAACAGTTAACCTAACGCTCCCAAATCCATCACTAAACCATGTCCTTAGGTGTCCACGTGTGCACATCTTTCAAATACCTTCAGGAAGTGTGACTCACCTGTGTCTCTGGGCAATCTGTTCCAATGCTTGACAATCCTTTCAGTGATGAAATAATTCCTAAGCCTCCTTTTCTCTGAACTAAGCACTCCACTTCCCTCAGCCATTCAGTATACCACTTGTGCTCTGGACCCTTCACCAGCCTCATTGTCCTTCTTTGGACATGATCCAGCACCTCAATGTCTTTCATGTAGTGGGGGCGCCCAAAACTGAACACAGTATTGAAGGTGCAGCCTCAGCAGTGCCGAGTACAGGGGGATGATGACTTCTCTGGTCCTGTTGCCACACTATTTTTGATACGAGCCAGGATGCTGTCAGCTCTTTTGGCCATCTGGCCACACTGCTGGTTCATGTTCAGCCAGCTGTTGATCAATATCCCCAAGTCCTTTTCTGCCAGGCAGCTTTCCAGTCCATCTTGCCCAAGCATGGGGTTGTTGTGACCCAAGTGCAGGACCCAAGCTTTGTTGAACCTCATACAGTTGGCTTCAGCATATTGATCCAGCCTGTCCAGATCCCTCTGTAGAGCCTTCCTACCCTCACGCAGATAAATGCTTCTGTCCAAACTGATGTTGTCTACAAACTTATAATGTTTACCTGTTATAATCTTGCATCTAAATACAGAAGTTTTAAATTTTGTATTTAGTCTACAAATTAAGGAGTGATTCAGGGGAAGCATTCTCCTTTACATCTTCCTTCGCAATATTTGCTGGTCTTCAATCCAGTCAGAAACATAGTAATATCAAAGTATTTTCCAGCACTGTAATAATACTAATTGCATAACCAGCAACAAATATTTTGCAACACAGTTAATTATAAATGTATAAATACTATGTAACTGAAATGGAGCAAAGGAAAACTTGTGGTATAGATGAATGAATGGCATACAAGAAAAGAAGTGTAAATAGTAAAATCTGCAAGATATCACAAGACTGTGACAATAAACAGGAAAGCTGTTTGATGAAACCCCAACAAACCTGCTGAATAAGCAAGACAAATGCCTAATGAAACTCAGATAAGATTCAATTGTAAAAATAAGACAAACTGTGTCAGGGGCTGATGAGATGAACCCCTCTTCTTTAGGGGAGTGCAGATGTTATAAATACCAAAGAGGAGAGAGGAAAGATGAAGACAGAAGACCATATCAGTTCCAGCTCTCTTCCTCAAAGAACTCTTGATCCTTATTCTCTGCATCTGTGGGCAAGAACAATCCAGTACCATAGTATTAATGGTAGATGTATGGCCTCTACTCAGTGGTATTGTACAACCAGAGCTTATTCAATATAAGTTTGTTAAGGATTAGTTGTTTTATATTTATAATGATAGTGACTGATAATGCTTAAGGAATTACCATGTGAAAGATGTATTAATGAATGTCAATATAGTCAATTCAGCTTTGAAATTTGAAACTAGTCTGACTGACCAGTTTTCTAAATGCTCTTAGTAAGTCATTTCCTTACCATCTTAGAAATCTGTTAATTTTTGTTGTCTTTGTCAAGTGCATTTGATGAGTGACTCTGACACTCTGGGTCAAGACATCAGAACTTGCATGGCTTTGACCAAGTCCAGAATACTTCACAAAAAGGTAAGCTACTCTGTTTTTGATTTTTCTTTTTCTCTGTAGGTGTACTTTTTGGTCCACAGGTAATTTCTTTCAATTTCCTCATCTTTTGCCTCCTATACTGGGTGGAGGTTTCATTTAATTTACTAATGGACAAAACCGATTACTTATATTTTTCTTTAGAAGCAGAGGAAGCATAATAGAAAGGAAAAGGTAGCTAAAATTAGTCTGTCTCAGTGAAATTTCCCAAAGTATCCATGCTGAATTCACAGATTAGTTTCCAAGATCCACTTATTTCCCTTTTCCTCCTTGTTCCTAGCTGCATAGTCAAGCATACAATGTCCTCTCTTTTGTATACTCCATCACTCCTTAGACTTTGATGAAGCACTACATCTTTCTGCACAGCAAAATATCTACCTGTTTGTGGTTGAATGAGCTGAACCAGTTCATTGAGGAATTAGATGAGCTGTTGGCTGATACAAGAGAGACATTATGAATAAGTTGAACATAGAGGAGGAAAAAAGCTGGAGGGAGAGATGGGATAACTTCTTGCTTTAGATACGTAATAGACTCATAGCTGGACTGGCTTACCTGTTTTGTTAAGCTTCATCCTGAAACAGGAGTGGCTTTAAAAAACAGAAATGGTAGAATAGTAAGATTTCCTGTCCTTCCTCCTCTTCTTCTACTGTATCATCAAACTGACATATACAATCATCTGAAAGTCTCAGAGAAAATGTTCAGGGAAATGTTCAGGGAAAGATTTCCTGTCAAATGACAGGTAGGAGCAAGGGGATATGGATAGCTTTAAAGTAGAACTTCTGAAAACTTTGCAGTTCTTACTTTCTTCAGTCAGACTTCAGTGAGAGTTTGGTTATATAGGCCCAGGGATATGAATCTTTGTAAAGTTCATGGATAGCTAATCTCAATGGTGACCTCATAAAAACTGAACATAAAAAAGATACCTTAGTCTCTCTGTAAATACTTATTTCAAAAGAATTAATATCTATGCACAGAAATATGTATTAGCTGCAGAGCCTACTACTTGTATAAGTGGAAGTGTGTCAAATTCAGTATGACAAAGTAAAAGACAAAAGGTTTCCTACACTCAAGAGTATCACAGCTGTTACCATGAAGTTTTCATGTTTGTTTTTTTTCTTTTTTTTTTTTATTTTTATGAAGGTTTTTTTTTCTTTTAAGGAAAAAAAAAAAATAAAGTCCTAGATAACTGCTGACAGGTCAGTTATTTTGCTTTTGCTTTCATATCACTGCTTTTCATTTATCTATACCATGCTAAGGGAAAAGGAGGACAAATGTATACAAGTAACTTCAAAGAGCAATGACAGAAAAAAAATTGTAGGTTGCTCAAAAAGAGGTCAATATTGATCTTCATCTCAGATACACTTTGCCTTATTATTTGTTTTATTTGCTGTGTTCAGAAAAGTTTAGTCATTTATTTTCCTTTTAATCCCCTGACATCATTGTGAATACACAGACACATAGAGCTTTTGAAAATGAAGCTTCTAGGTCTTCTCAGTTCTTGATCCAAAAGTTATTGTTGTTAATGGTAAGACTTCCAGTAATTTCAAAAGATTTCCAGCCATTTCAACATACTTGAGTTCAAGCACTCTTTTGGATTTAGGAAACTAAAGTTAGGTATTATTTAACCACAGGTAAAATGTATTTTTCAGATTGGAAAAATATATTAGTTGGTTTTGTGTCTGTCCTTCAGACACTAATAAAAGAAACCTGTCAGAAATGACACTTTAAAACCAAGTACAAGAATTTAATTTTTTTAAAAAAGTCGAGAGATTAGAAATAGCTTCAAGATCCTTAATTGGACCACACACCCGGTACAGCTGTAAATTTCATAAAAATAGGAAGTTTTTAAGGAGTGTGGGTATAACTCAGGTATGTATCATAGCTTTGACATTAATTTGAGGTCTAAATAATAGAAAGAAAAATATAATTATAGCTGCTGCATGTAGGTGGCTGGAGAAATATCTTCTTATTTATTTGTTCACAAATCGGAAACAGTTTTTCAGAATTTCCATCTTTGTACATGTTCAGGTAGTTTAATAAATGTGGAGGATAACACAAGAGCAGCTTATTTCATTTTTTCTTTGTTTCTTATACATACTAATATCAGGAGTTATTTTTAAAGCATTTCAATTAAAAGAAATCATTCAGTCCTGCAGAATCTCACTAGAGACTTTGATGTATTGTTCCAGTTGTAAATCACAGTCTTTATTCAAGATCACAAAGAAAGAAAATGGAGCAAAACTTATGTTTCTTCCTTGCATAATGTACTTTTTTTCCAGTTTAAGTTCAATGCATTCAGAACTACCTGGTTTATACTAGATGTCCAAGTCTATGAGAGTCACTGTTTTAAGTTACTCACTTGTAGGCTTTTAAATGAAGAGAGAAAAATGAAAATCTCTGGAGTAAACTCTTTTATTCCTCAATAATTCTTTCACATTCAGATGAATTTCCATCTGCACATAGGTGGTTTACAACATCTACTGTTATCAGTACACTGGAGTGGCTAGTTCAGATTTAGAAGGTTTAATTATATATATCTAAAGTAAAGAGAAATAAACTAAGTCTTCAGTTTTGCTATTGTTATACAGATGAAGAGTATTCTATTATAATTTTTTCCATACTTGGAATTTATGCTGCACACGGTCTGAGGAAAACCACGAATGCTAATAGACTGAATACATGTTTTTGCTTTGTTAACCAGTTGCTTTGCTTACCAACTAAAGGCTGTGAACAAAGAAAACTCTATACTATACTATCTATACTATCCCAGGCTCACCAGAACACCTCAAACTGCCTATAGAGCAACACTCCATGATAACTGTCATGTAGTGCTTGGCCTTTCTATCAGCAACCACAGGAACTCAGTATTTACTGGAACTGAGAGAATTGGCTTTGTTCATCCCTACAAACAGAAGTTTAAGGGGACATCTTGTAGCTATGTAACTACTTTTTGAGAGAGGACTAGAGGAACAGAGTAAAAGGGTGTGAACACAGAAATTTCTGAGTGGTAGATTTTTTTGTTGTTGTTGTTTATTTTTATAGTATTACTGTGAGGGCGGTGATGTAGTGGAAGAGGTTGCTCAGAGGGTTTGTGAAATCTTCATTCCTGAAGCCTTTTAGAGTCCAGCTAGCTAAGTCCCTGAGCAACCTGATCTTAACTGAATGTTTTCCCACCTAAATTATGCAATGATTCTCTATACAAATAAATGAAGGTGTGTGTATATATGCATATACACATACAGACAGCCCTTATATATTTGTGTATACATATCATATATATATATATATATGAGAGATTTGATAAAAGCTTATATGTTGCTGTAGAGATATCTGAGTCCCTTGAATTGTTTCTTGGACTCTTATCAACCTCCTATGACTTTGAGGAGCCATGCATGATGTATTTCTCTGATTTAGTCAGAGTTTTTATTATATCTACTACAAACAGTTGAGCATGACTTTGTTTTATGATTGGCAGCTGTCTAGCCAGGTTATTCTGAAATTGTTTGTGGGTGGCTGTATCTATCTGAGCTGTCTTCACCTTCCAAATAAAAACACATCCAGATGCTAATGCTCACTGAAAATTGTGAAATGGATGAAAAAAAAAAAATAAAAGGAATCGTTATTTACATTTAAGGCTCAGTTCAGCTGTCTAAACACAGGGCATGTAGAACCACTTAAGATACCTTAGGGTATTTAAGATATCCACACAGGCTTGTCAGCTATAACACAAGATTTATGGAAGATCTACATTATTCTGGAACACCAGCTGGAATTCAGGTAGGAGATACTATGACTTTTGTAAAGGTACTTGACAATTTTGTCTTGATAATTGAATTCAGTCTTTTTTAAGGAAGAATTAACCTTACCTAAGTTTAAAACATCTACCACTTTTCTGGTGGTCCTAGGGCCCCAGATGGCGTCCTCTTTCCAGTTAGGAAAAAGCATAAGTAAGACCAAACAAAATTCTTCTCCCAAACCCAGACAATCATTCAAGCCCATTAAAAGAAAAAAGAAAAAAAAAAAAAAAAAAGCCTTTAAATCTTTTGAGGTTGAGATTATGAGGCTACACTATTGCTAGCATGCTATTACTTAATTAGTGGGAATTTTAGTATTAGGTTGCTGAATAAGTCCTTCTCCTGGAATCTGGGGTCACAACTACAGTCTGCAGTTAATTATTTCAATATACTGGAATTCATTAAGATAATGTTTCTGCCCCATTTATTTCAACAGAGCCAGACTATGGTTTAGAACATTTATTTAAGTTTCCCTTTAAAACTTTTCAGCTGAGGAATTGCATGTACTTGGAGCAGTTAAATACTCCTTGTTTGCATAATTAAGACTGTTCAATTACCTTGCCAGGTATATGATATCTACAATGTAAAATCTGAAACGTGTTATCAGATAAGTTTTGAAACAAAATGGAAAACTATTGTCTTATTTTCATTACATTATACCTTTCTTTCTTATAAATCAGATTCAAAGCATATGTTTTAGATTACACAATGTCATATATGATCTTCAATAAGCAAAGTAATACACTGTAAATGAGACCTTCTCACTTTAGGAACATGCAAAAAATAATTAAACACAACTTTGGAGAAGTGAATATCCTGTATGTTTCTGGTTTGGCAAACTGGCACATAACTTTGATTTATTTTATTGAGTGTTATGAAGTGTGTGAGTGAATGCAGGGATGAATTCTAAGAAAGAAAACTGCTTACAATGCAGTCACACTACCTAAACAGAAGATACTAACCCTGGGTTTCACTTTGATAATATAGTCCTAGAGAAAAAAACTTTATTTTTTTCCCCAAGCTATTTTTGGTGTACATTATTTTTCCTATTTGCTGTTATGTTAAAGAAGAAGGTTTTCCTCTGTATTTATTGAAAACAGTGCTGACACAATTGAATCAAATTCACAAATACTCAATTTGTGTTATTGAAATTTAATTAGAAGTGACAGTTGTGCCTGGTTGTCTTTGGATAAAAAAATATGCATAGAATTTTGAGTAAGAATTAGAAAAGAGGGGGTGAGAGAAAACTGAATTATTGTCCTTCAAAACAAGGGTTTGGGCCCAACTGTGTCTTTTTAACTCGACAAAATTCTCCAGACTCTCTTTCCCCATTCCTATATTCATATATTTGGAGTAAAACCTTAAACTTAAGTAATACGTTTATAGGATACATACCAGTTTCCTCCAAGTTATAAAGCATCAAGGCACCACATCAAATCTTCGTAAGATATAGAATTGGTATATATATTTTTTTATTATTATTAACTTAGATAAACACAATGTATACTGTAAGTGACCTTTGTTATTTCTCTGGATATTTGTTACATTATCAAAAATTAAATTTGATCTCCTGTGTCTTAAGCAATTAACATGGGCCATATTCATGTCAGCTTGATACTGAATCAAAATTGTGTTTCTGGGAGTATAGAATGTGAGTACTTTTGATAAGGTTTCAGTCACAGAATGATAAATTCAATGTGACAAAAGGCACATGCTAGCCTGTGGTGAAAATAATAATGTCATGCATTTTATGAATGGATGTAGTGCAAGAAATCTAAAGATAATAAGCAGTCAGCTTCTCTAGATTTTCTCTAGATTTCCTTTGAGAAGGTAGTTAAAATATAGTTTCCTGGTGGTGAAGTCACTTTTCCTAAGAAAATACCTATGTGTGCATTTAATAAAAATGATCAGCTAAATTTCTGAGTAGGCAAAACCTAATTGCCAGTGTATATATAGCCAGACTTCTTAGTTATTTATACAGTTCTCTTTTAAGGTTTTAAAGGGACAGTCCTTATCAAATATCCAATTGTCTATCACATAGACATTTCCCTTTTGAAATCAGCCAGGCACAGCAGTCATTTAGCAGGCTTGAGACTGAGGGAACTGTGACCATCATTACTGGGAAAGCACCTCTTGGGACTCTGTCACACTCACCTTCTGAGATTCTTCCACATACTCTTTCTGGACTACATTTTACTTTGTCTTTTGCATACACAGCAGATTCTTTTTATTAATTGGATGGTCTACCCAATCACTTCATGTATTTTTCTCATTTTTTGATGGGATGTACGTACACATGGTACAGCTTGCTTGCTTCTTGCTCCCATTCAGAGAGGAAGACTATCTTCCTTTCCTCTGAAGAGGTGGCTTTCATGTCTTGTCACTCCTGGTGGAAGCTCACAGATGGGACTGTGTAGGAAGGGTAACCATCTTTCAGTCTTCCAACATAATATCTCAAAATCTCTCTGAAGCACCTACATCTACCTCTTTTCCTTCCTCCGTCTCTAGGCACAATAGGAATAGAATCATGGAATCATAGAATGGCTTGGGTCAGAAGGGACCTTCAAAAATCATCGAGTTAAAACCACCTGCCATGGGCAAGGACATTTTTCAGTAGATGAGGTTGCTCAAAGCCCTCATTCAGCCTTATTTGGAACATTTCCAATGATGGGGCATGCACTCTGGGTAACAGAGTCTCACCACCCTTTCAACTGAATTTCGCACCTCTCTCACAGCAATTATCAGTGTGTAAGAAGCTGATGGAACAGGCAAGAGCTACAATATAAATCATGATTCTTTCAGAGTGACAGTTAAAGGTATCATTCCTCTTGCCCATGTGGTTTCTTGCTTGAGGCACCACATAGTTCTAGTGACACAGTTGGACCACTAAGTGGAGATGGCTTTTACAATTTCGCTATCTGTTCATCACTTAATGTTAGAAGAACTCATAAATGGATGTTGAGGCATGGTATAGTGTCATAAGCCTGAGGCTTAGCTTTTAATACTAAGTTGCAGAGTACTTAAGGTCATACTTACACAGCCCCTGTACTACATATAGCCCCTGTACTATACATTGCAAAGCACTGCGGGTCACTGATTTTCAAACCTGCTTGCAGCAGATGTCTACACCATGGCAACGGTCTGCAATCTACCTGTAATGCTGTGGGAGTTAATGGCACTGTTGTTGAGCAGTATAGACATAGACACTATTTCTACACTTTCCTGTGAGTTTTGGGTAGAATATCCTGTAACTCTTAGTACGGAAACTTTCTGGAGTCCTTTCTTGCTAAGTCAAAGTTTGAATGAGTAACTAACAGCTGCTTCTGGAGTACAATCTTGGCTCAGAAATGCTCAGAAGAAAGGCAAGATAAACCCATGCTGGCAAGGCCAAAATAAATGTCTTTAAGAAGTAAGATTTAAAGCTGCAACGGTAAGGGAAAAGTGAAAGAGTGTGGCAAGTGTTTAATAGAGAACGGAAAGTGGTTGTTGTTTAAAGCTTTTAAAAGGAGTCAGTTTTGGTTAATTTAATAGCTTCTGTGGATTTAGCCATATTAAATCTAACTCAGCTTGTTACCTAAGTTATTTATATACCATCTGAAGGCACAGTTTCAGAAGATGGCTGTCTATTAACTGTAGAAGAAGCCTATTTGACAAACTCAGGTAGTGTCTAACTTCTAAGCAGCTTAAACCTTGTAACGTAAAGTTTTATTTCAAAAGATACACATTAAGCCTTCAGATTGGCTGAAATACCTTTTTCTTATTAAGACAGCTTTGCATTGTACTTAGAAATCTTGCAAGGTATTCAGTATTTCTTAAACTTTATACACAAATAAACTACATTTTTCCTGTTCTTCCTAAATTCCCTTGAAATAACTTTGTCTATAATAAAACTCTTTTCACAAAGAGAAACACTGAGCTAGCATAAGGCAGTATCAGCAATATGAAATAGCTGCTATTTCTCAAGATTAGTCTGTCATGGAATGTATTAGGAACAGTGCACTTCACAGGGCAACTGGCAGCATTAAGGACTCAAGAAATAAAAAATACACATAAGGGATGAAGTTTTTATGCAGTTTGATACAATCAGCTAACATTCCTATTTCAGTCTTTAATATAGACTTTAATATTTTTTTATTAAATTTCAAGACTACTGTGCTCATTTAAAAGTGTGCATGAGCATGGTTTTTACTTTTGTTACAAATAAGAGGACTGAAATTTACATTTTACTAATTGTAGTATT